>NC_090932.1:475574035-476177217 GCF_040938575.1 Ambystoma mexicanum | reverse complement strand
CCCTTAGGGGCTGGGGTTCGTAATGCCGGAGATATGGCGCCGACCCGAAGTGTAAGTTTCGGATGAGCGTTCAGGTAATGTCTTTGCATTCGCTCATTCAATGTTTTTGTCTTTTTTCCCCATTGGGGCCGGGGTCCGGAATGCCAGGAAGCGGCAGGACCCGTAATGAAATGGGAATGACCCAACAGGTAAGTCTTAGAAGGAAAGTGAGCTTTTCCTATTTCCCTTCCTTCTCTCACCTTGTTTTCTTGTCTTTTCTCTCTAGGCTCTGGGAAGTGGGTGCGGATCCGGATGATCGCTGCTGAAGATGGAGGCGCCCAGGAAAGGTGAGTGAAATGCAGCGCTGCAGCGATCGAAGCGAAATGCTTTTAAAATGATGTCTTCCCTTTCAGGATCGTCGGTGTGATGTCCCTGTGATGCAGCTTTAGCAGGTAAGGTCTTCTTTCTCTCCAATTCTCTCTTATCTCCTTTTGCAGGCGACCCAGGATGCTGACAGGCGTGGCTGAAGTCCAGATGCAGGAGCTGACACGGTGAGCGTCCAGCTGCGAGGAGCAGAACAACGCGAAGCGTGAGTTGCTGATCGGGCGTGGTTTAAATAGCTTTGGAAGAAGTTCCAGGCATGTATCCTTCCACCGATCAGGTATGTACCCTTCCCCGACCACACCAAGGTGGAAAGTAGTCCCAAAGGTAAAGTAGTTCCATTCAGGCCTCAAGAGGGCCTGGATGTAGCAGCATGGTCTGCATCAGGTAAGTGCACATTAAAACACTTGAACACATGTCTAGCTTTATGAGCCTGGCGCCTAAGGCGCCAGGACAGGGGTCCAACATGAGCCTGGCGCCTAAGGCGCCAGGACTGTGTCCAAAGGGCCCCAGCTTGGGCCCGCTGGCACTTCCCTGGGGGGAATGATGCCTGCCTCTGGGGTTGCTGGGTCGGACCTGGCTCCTTGGAGGTAGGCATCATGACAGTACCCCCCCTCAAGGCCCCTCCCAAGGTTGTTCCCTCTGGGGGTTTTGGCTTGTTCGGAAATCTCCGGTGGAACCTTTGTATTAATTGAGGGGCGTGAACATGGTTACTAGGCTCCCACGATCTCTCCTGAGGACCATATCCCTTCCAGTCAACAAGATAGAAGAGTTTTGACTTTAACACCTTGGAGTCTAAAATGTGTTTAACTTCGAATTCTAATTCCCCTTCAATTTGAACTGGGTCTGGAGGCTTGGACAGTCGGGTCCCTGGTTGTACTGGCTTCAAAAGTGATGCATGAAAAACTGGATGAATACGCATGTTAGACGGTAAATCCAGTTTAAAGGCCACGGGATTGATTATAGCCTTGATGGGATAAGGTCCTATGAATCTGGGATTGAAGGTTCGCGGGCCCTTGAGGGGTAAATGTTTCGTTGCTAGCCATACCTGGTCTCCTACTTGATAAGGAGGAGTTTTACTTCGGTGCAAATCAGCATTTTCTTTATACTTTTTCTTGGCTTGCTGTAAATGAGTTGCAGCTTCTTTGAAGGCTCGGGTTATTGTGGAATGCAGATGATTTACTGCGGCCATTTCCAGGGTCAGAGGTGGATCTAGGTCAGAGGTCCGAGGATGGTGACCATACAAAGTATAAAAAGGAGTTTGTCCGGTTCCAGAACGCACTGAATTATTGTATGCATATTCTGCGATCCAAAGGATGTCTTTCCAATTTAACTCGGATTGGTGTAACATGCACTGAAGATATTGCTCGAGAGTCTGATTGGTTCTCTCGGTTTGTCCGTTGGTCTGGGGGTGGTGGCTGGTGGATAACCGCACATCTATTTGTGCTTGTTGGCAACATTTCTTCCAAAATTGGGAGATAAATTGACTTCCACGATCCGAGACTAATATGGAAGGAAAACCATGTATGCGAACTATATTCTCCAGAAATTCCTTGGCCAAGGTGGAAGCTGAAGGCAAACCTTTTAAAGGGATAAAGTGGGCCATTTTGGAGAATAGATCCACAATTACAAGGATAGTGTTGTAACCAGCACAAGGAGGCAGGTCAGTTACAAAGTCCATTGACAAGGTGTGCCATGGTGCCGGTGGAATATCCAAGGGTTGAAGTAGGCCGGCTGGCCTTTTCTTTTGACCCTTGTTTTGGGCGCAAGTTCTGCAAGACAATACAAAAGACTTTATGTCTTTTCTCCAAGAAGGCCACCAGAAGTGGCGTTTGATTTTTTCCTCCGTTTTAGCGATACCAGGGTGTCCTTCCATTAATGATTCATGATGATGGGCAATAACAAGTTCTTGCAATTCTTTACTTGGCAGAAACAACCGCTCCTGGAAGTAGGGTAAATCATCCTTAACGGTGTAATGAGGACCCTTTTGACTCCATTCCAGTAAGGCTGAAGAGTCTAGAAGTTGTTTTACTTGCGTGTGGATGTCTTTAATAGTTTGCAATGAAGTTAGGCCTAAGATTCTTTGTTCAGGAATGATGGGTAAAGTTTCTAAACTCTAATTGGGTTCCTCCATGCCAATCCGGGATAAGGCGTCCGCTTTACCATTCTTGCAGCCAGGGCGATAGGTAATTACGAAATCAAATTCTGCAAAGAATAGAGCCCATCAGAGTTGTCGTGAAGATTGAGCTTTGGCCGTCTTTAAATATTGTAAATTTCTGTGGTCCGTAATTACGGTGATGGTGTGTCTTGCCCCGAGAAGGTAGTGACGCCAAGCCTTGAAAGCAGATTTAATAGCCAGTAACTCTTTGTCGGTAATTGCGTAGTTGATTTCAGGAGGAGAACATTTCCTGGACCAAAAGGCCACAGGGTGTAGTTGGTTAGTTTCTGGGTCTCTTTGCGACAGGACAGCTCCCATGGCCGAACTGGATGCGTCGGTTTCCACAATGTAAGGGAGATCTGGGTGCGGGTGCTTCAATACAGGTGCAGAGGTGAATTTGGTTTTCAGGTCCTGAAAGGCTTGTTCGGCCTCAAGAGTCCATTCAAAGCGTTTGTTTTTCTTTAGGAGAGCTGTGATGGGTTGGACTGTTCGGGAAAATTCCGCAATGAATCTTCGATAGAAATTGGCGAAGCCGAGCATGCTCTGAACTCCATTCACCGAGCTAGGAGATGGCCATTTGAGGATGGCGTCCACCTTTCGCGAGTCCATTCGGACTCCTTGAGGTGTCAGGATGAATCCGAGAAACTCAACTTCTGTGGTATGAAAAACGCATTTTTCGAGCTTTGCAAATAGTCTGTGCTGGCGCAATTTCTCAAGAACTGCCCTAACATGTTTTCTGTGATCGGATTCTGAAGAAGAGTACACCAGGATGTCGTCAATATAAACAATGACACAGACATTGATAAGTTCCCGAAGAACATCATTCATAAAGTACTGAAAGGCGGCAGGTGCATTGCACAAACCGAAGGGCATCACCTGATATTCGAAGAGCCCAAATTTGGTGCGGAATGCAGTCTTCCATTCGTCGCCTTCTTTTATACGCACCAGGTGATAAGCTCCTCGGAGATCTAACTTGGTGTACACACAAGCGTCTTTCACCTGGTCGATAAGCTCAGGGATCAGGGGCAGAGGATAACGATTCTTAATCGTTATTTGATTTAGGGCGCGATAGTCTATACATGTTCTAAGGTCGCCCTCTTTTTTTGGCACGAAGAACAGAGCTGAGGAGACAGGAGACTTGGACGGGCGAATAAAACCATTGGCTAGGTGCTGATCTAAATACTGACGCAAATGCAAGTTCTCAGGTTCCGTAAGAGCATAAATCCTACTGCAAGGTAGTTGAGCATTGGGTACCAGATCGATTTGGCAATCATAAGACCGATGGGGAGGTAACGTGTTAGCCTGTTCCTTCTGAAAAACGTCTTGGAATTCTTGGTATTCTGACGGTGGCTGTACAGGGGTGGAAGTTGCTGAGGCTAGACCCATAACTGGATTTCTTGGATAACAACTTGGTTCACAATCAGGAAAACCTATCTTCTTTGCTCGCCAGTCGATTCTGGGATTATGTGTTTCTAACCAAGGAATTCCAAGAATTACTTGAAATTGTGGGGCCTTGATCACATCAAACACGATTGCTTCCCGATGTCCATCCTGACCCACCAGTGTCATTTCAACAGTGGAATGCGTTACAGGCCCTGAGGCTATTTCGGTTCCATCTACTGTAGTAATGACATCTTGGGTTACTTTCGGGCGGAGTGGGAGCTTAATCCTGGAAGCCAATTCACGGTCTATGTAGTTTCCAATAGCTCAACTGTCAATGTATGCTTTTACAGCATGCAACTGCTGAGGCTGTTTTGGGTCCACGAACACCATTGGCATGACAAAATGCGAGGTCAAAGAGTTTGTTTTCAAGCTCGGCAAGCGGACCCCTACGCTTGTCGGGCTAGGTCGTTTCCTGAATCAGGTGTCAATAAATCGTTATCAGTGGCTCCAACCACCTTCTTAGGTGGTTTAACCGGACAATTTCGAAGAAAGTGACCGGAAGTCCCGCAATACAGACAAAGTTGCATTTGCCGCCTTCTCTCTCGTTCCTTCTGCGTTAATGGTCCTTTAACACCGCCGATTTGCATAGGTTTGGATACGTCGGTACTCTTGGAGTTAACGTGGGTTTTGATCGGTACTCGGGTTTCGTACTTGAACCGATCTGCTTTTCTATTTTGAAGTCTGTGATCAAGTTGAACCACCAAGTCTATGTAGTCTGCGCAGACCTGGGGTGGATCTACTATCTGAGCTAGAACATCCTTAAGCTCTCCGCGCAGGCCTCAATGAAACAATGTGATCCTTTTGTTTTCTGGCCATCCAGTTTCCACAACCAGTCTATTAAAGGTGGCAACGTAGGACAGGAGATCCTGATTACCTTGTCGCAAGTATAGCAGTTCGTTATCAAGGGCCTGTCCTTGAGAGTGTCGAGCAAACAATCTTTCCATGCTGGCCTGGAAGCCCTGAAAATCCTGGAGAATGGGATCATCCTGATTTACCAATGGAATAGACCAATCAGCAGCACTGCCACTGAGGTAAGATCGTATAAAGGCTACCTTGGTCTGGTCGTTAGGGAAGGCCCCGGGTCTGCATAGAAAGTGTAAACGACATTGGTTCATAAAGACGGCATATTTCTTGGGATCCCCCGCAAAACGTTCAGGCGGGGCCAAAGGCATGTGTCCAGGTAGATTGATTTGTACCGGGTTATCCAAACCCATTGATGTGGAAGTACCTCCGGAATTAGGTAAAGGAGTGTGCCCTGCCTGGGCCTGCAATAGCCTTTTGGCCAGGTCATCAGTTCTTTCCTTGGATAGGATCAGTTCTCTTTTGAGAGCGTTAGTCTCCTGGCGGGCTGAGCGCACTTCTGCCCGTAATTCCCCCAAAAGCTGGGCCAGCTGATCTGTCTCGGAAGTCTCCATAGCGCCCGGGTGGGAAATTGTGGGTAGGCTTTGCGTTCTGTCACGCTCACCTGATTCCCACAGAGGCGCAGGTCTGGCTTCGAGTGCTGATGCTTCTTCAATGGTGAAGCGCAGGACTCTGATGATGGACAGGAAGGGCCCCTTTACACTGGCTTTTCTGGCTCGCAGGAATATTCCCCTGCGCGTGAAAAGGGAGTATTACCTACTGACGGAATAATGCTCAAGCCTCCCACTCCCTTCCAACCCTCCTCGATACCCTTCCACGATTCCCCGTGAAGTCTCACCTTAGGGTCTGGAAGGATGAGTTCTCCATCCTGCTTCTGATGCAGGGGCGCGTTGAAACCCAGTTACTTCACTGGTTTGAGGTTTGATGGGAGTTCAAAATAATCTTGATTATTCAGGTGAGGCGCTGTAAGAGTTCTGTTGCAAGTTCAAAAGTTCAAGCTTAATAATAATGTTCATTGTCTTATTGCAGCAAGCGCTAATGCTTATGTCTTTTTCCCCTCAGGGGCTGAGGTTCGGAATGCCGGAGATATGGCGCCGACCCGAAGTGTAAGTTCCGGATGAGCGTTCAGGTAATGTCTTTGCATTCGCTCATTCAATGTTTTTGTCTTTTTTCCCCATTGGGGCCGGGGTCCGGAATGCCAGGAAGCGGCAGGACCCGAAATGAAATGGGAATGACCCAACAGGTAAGTCTTAGAAGGAAAGTGAGCTTTTCCTATTTTCCTTCCTTCTCTCACCTTCTTTTCTTGTCTTTTCTCTCTAGGCTCTGGGAAGTGGGTGCGGATCCGGAGGATCGCTGCTGAAGATGGAGGCGCCCAGGAAAGGTGAGTGAAATGCAGCGCTGCAGCGATCAAAGCGAAATGCTTTTAAAATGATGTCTTCCCTTTCAGGATCGTCGGTGTGATGTCCCTGTGATGCAGCTTTAGCAGGTAAGGTCTTCTTTCTCTCCAATTCTCTCTTATCTCCTTTTGCAGGCGACCCAGGATGCTGACAGGCGTGGCTGAAGTCCAGATGCAGGAGCTGACACGGTGAGCGTCCAGCTGCGAGGAGCAGAACAACGTGAAGAGTGAGTTGCTGATCGGGCGTGGTTTAAATAGCTTTGGAAGAAGTTCCAGGCATGTATCCTTCCACCGATCAGGTATGTATCCTTCCCCGACCACACCCAGGTGGAAAGTAGTCCCACAGGTAAAGTAGTTCCATTCAGGCCTCAAGAGGGCCTGGATGTAGCAGCATGGTCTGCATCAGGTAAGTGCACATTAAAACACTTGAACACATGTCTAGCTTTATGAGCCTGGCGCCTAAGGCGCCTAAGGCGCCAGGACAGGGGTCCAACATGAGCCTTGCGCCTAAGGCGCCAGGACTGTGTCCAAAGGGCCCCAGCTTGGGCCCGCTGGCACTTCCCTGGGGGGAATGATGCCTGCCTCTGGGGTTGCTGGGTCGGACCTGGCTCCTTGGAGGTAGGCATCATGACAATTATGCCCAGATGTTGTGCGCATATATGTATACAAATGTGGACAAATCTGACACTGGGTACCCAACCAAAAGTGCAAAAAACTGTCAAATCTGAACTAAAGCTCTCACCGACATGGAACTTGGACAGATACTTGCTCCACTAAATCTGTGATGTAAATATGTTATTGCTAGCAAGTTGGTAATATTGTAAAAATGCTTTATATGAAAAATAGATTTACTGTGCAGAAACAAAGGGGAGGTACTCCCTGGGTTGTAAAATACAGCATCATCATTATTCCAGAATTTCTTCTCACATTCACACATAAACTGATTGCTGGCAAAGCACTTTGCAAAAAAATCCATATCCAAGGCTCCAGAATACTGAAAGCAGAGAGGCCCAATTGGAAAGCTGAACCCTTCTCAGCTTGGCCTTTTAGAATCCTGAAACCAAATTTTACCCCCAGACTTCCAAGGGGAACACCAAAAAGAACAGCCTGGCTGTGCTGTTTCTGCTTTCTTGCTAAGAATTCTTGCTAGAATCCAGAGATCCAAACCAGTAGAGCAGAGCTCTAACCAGATAGCTGCAACCCAGAACCAACCCGTCAGATCCAGTCCAGAGTGCCGTGCAGTGTCCAGAGTGCTGTGCTGTGTGCAGAACCCAAGCGCCCTGAACCCCGTCCGGTGGGCTAGCAGAATTTCAGTCCAGAAATCTTTGACCAGATCCCTGACGGGCCCATTCCAAACAGTAGTAGTGAGTATCTATAGCCTAGAATTGTAACTAGCAAGTATCTTATCCTTAAGTAATCCTATCCAAACCCATTCTATCATATCCAGAGCTGCATTGTAGAAAATCTTTTGTCTTTCCTGAATCTTTCTCTCATTCCTATAGTCCTTTGGTAATGGTAGTGATAATATCATCATTGCGCTAATATATTTTCTGAGGAAAGACAAGTGTCTCGGCGGTCAAAAGCCAGACAGAGGCATCACTGATCTGGTGGCTGTACCGTTGGGTATCTTGTATCTTCATATACTCCCCAGTGTAAAGAAAATCCTGTTTGTAATTCAAAAGCACATCTTTCATTTGAAAATGTTGACTCTTTGTGATAACTTCTGTACCGTGCATGCTAGAAACATTTACGTGTCAAATTGAAGCTAACATCCTCGGCTTTCCAACAAACCCAAAACTGCATTCCAACTAGCTTTCCCACAATCGCGCTTCTCGCACGCAGAAAAGTTTGCAGCAAATTTTTCGTTTGGGTCAATTTCATCACGTGTAAAACAGCTGTTCTTTGCATCCGACCTCAGGGTTAAGTGTTCTATCTGCTAGTGACTCAATAATCATTGGCAGTGTTCGTCTGAAACTATACAAAGCTGCTCCCACTAGTTTTGAATCCAATTTAGTGAATTAAATCCATTTTTCAGTACCTTTAACCATTTATTCAAAGCCATATTCAAAAGCATTTGACCTGTTTACAATCATTCCTGTTTCTCTCTGTGTCTGCTGGGGGAAATTGTGATTAATACTGTATTTGTTGAATGTGTATTCCTGAAACCTGTTTTCACTCCTTCCATCTCTCTATCTTGCATATTGGGGGATTGAGTAGTGTGCAGGGGGAAAGAGTGACATTGCATTTGACTGAACCCACACAAAGTATCATTATATGCTGCATTATTTTTCCTATCCATATCCATACTCCTTTTGATTAAAGAGATTGTTGATTGTAGCATCACCCCATTGGTGATCATTGTATAAATATTAAAATTTTTTATATATATATATATATATATATATATATTGTGCAAATCCATAAAATAAATCTTTCAACTTTGCAAAACAGCCTGTTTCCTGGTTCAGTGAGACCGGGTGGGGGGATTCAAAGAGAGGGGCGTGATATAAGGGTACATCATTCAGAAATAAAAGAACTTATAGACAAAAATATATAATTAAGGGTTTCAATTGTGCATCCCACGCTAAGTATTGATTTAGGTGAAGTGCTGGGTTGAAATAAATTACTAGATTGGGGGCTTGTCTCAGGATTTCTGAATTAGATATTCCACTTATGACAGTCTAATACAGTGTGCTAACTAACAGGGTATATAATCCCTATTGGGCTACCACGCTGTGTTACACTGTGAAAAGCACCCCTCAATAGGAACACTCTAAGGAATTGGTCTGTTTTGCAAAAATAAAAAAAACTCCTGTAAGTCAGGAAGGAAATTAATATTTCCAGAATGGCGACCTTGGTAGAGATGAATATGGCTAAAGAACACCTATTGCATACATTATTTGTAAGAGGTGAATGAAAAGAGCATGATCAGAATGTGTGGTTGCAGGCAATCACAGAACAGATCACTGCAACAGGGTTAGACAAATGGCAAGACCAGGGTCCATTACACGTGGCCCTGAGTGAACTATATATGGCCCCTAAGGCAAAGGAAGAGCAAAGCAAGATTGCCAAAATAGCGGCATATCTATACCTACATATTGGAGCGATACAGGACAAATATGCCGAGGACCAAGATCCGGCAAACAAGCACCTGCAGGCATTAGAAAAGGCCCAAACTGATCTGGACTCTGCTGAGCAGAGGCTACAGAGGAGCCAGGAATCAGAAAATGAAAGTAGGCAGTACCTCACCAAAATAAAAGAAGACATAGGTATCATGCAGCAGGAAAAGGCAGAACAGGATATCAGAATCCTGGCTTTGCAGAAGGAGTACCAAGACTCTCTACTGCAGAGCCAGAAAAAGCCGGAAAAACAAATACATTTTAACATGGCCTGCGCAGAGCAGGTAGTCACCCTGCAAAGCCACCTAGACAGAGAAAAAGAAGAGAGTAATAAATTAATCCTGAAAGACCTGGACACCCAGGCAGAATTTGATGAAGAGCGCCAGAAAGCTGGTGCGCTCCAAAGACAGAGGGACGACCTGGCTGCACAGAGGCAGGCTCTTGCTCAGGAAAGGGACTCCTTAGGCCAGGAAGTATGTTATTTAAAAGAGAAGATAGAAGAAAGTCACTTGGCAATTCAGGGACTGGGTGACCTCCAAAAAGACCATGAAAAATTGTTGAGCACACCAGGAGGGTGGAAGATGCTCTAGCAAGGAAGCACCAGGCAAGTATGGACAGGACTCAGGATGCAACACTCCTGCAGCAAAGACTGGCCCAGTACTCTAAAGCAACACAGGAAGCACAGAGAGAAAATGAGGCTCTCTGTGAGAATAATGACAGGCTCCACAGACACGTAGCCATGCAAGAGAAATTGATAGAAACCAGCAATGCCTTGATAGAGGAACAGAAAGCTCAGATTCTTGCATGGCAACAGGGAGCAGGGGCTGAGAGAGACAAGGTTCACTGGGAAAGGGAGACACCTGAGCATAACCTCAGGAACCGTAGTACCAGAGCCCTTCATCTCTTCCAGTCCTAGGACTCTGTCAACCACATGTCCACTGGCGCACATAAGCCAAGGGCCACAGGGATGGCAGACTTCAATCCAATAAGGAATATGGGGCCCATAGACCAGCACCTCCCAGGAATGGATGGGCGGGCATCTGGGTATGGGTTCCCAAGTACTGTAAACTTTAGTGGGGAACTCCATGAGAGTAGGCCCACTAAGGGCATCCTGAAAACCTCTGCCTAGCTAGGGCAGTGTGTGTGGGGAGTACTCATTAAATCCTGGGAGCAAGGAGGAATCAGAAGACTCCTCTGAGCGCCCCAGGACACAGGAGACTAGGTCCTCACATTCTGCCAGCCATTCCCAGGCTCACAGAATCCGGGAGAGCCTAGAAGACCAGACGGGCACCTCTGGGAGCAGTGCCTCTGAGTCAGACGAGGAGTGGACCAGGTTCACCCGAACCAAAAAGGCCAATAAGGTATCAAAGCGATAAGGTGCGTCATCACGCCCTATCATAAGAACGCAAAATATTCTGTTTGGGAGCACTTAGAGCTCTTTGAACAGATGATGGAAACTTTCCATTTGAAGGACAGCCAAAGCTGTATTCAATATGTGAAATGGACCTTTTCTCCAGAATACCCCAGCTTCTTTGTGGGCTGGAGGACCAAAATCATTCTAGATGGTCCACCTACAGGGCGGCCATCTTGAAACATATTTCTGTGCACAGAAATCCTCGTAAGGCTCGCAAGGCAGCCTACAACTTGCAATGTGGGGAAGATCAGGCCCCACAAGAATTTGGTCAGGAATTAAAGCGTGCCTTTGCACAGACCACCAGAAGGTTGCGCACTGACAGCAGAGAGTTTGTGAATACTTTTTTCCATGCTCTCCCCAAGTGCATCATGACCCAGCTAATGAGAGAATTTCATGAGAAAAGATCACTAGACTGGGTCATTGAACAGGCCACATGAATTTATGAGGTGCAAAAACCCATAGAAAACAAAAATAATTAAAAAAAATCCCCAAACCCACCAACACCCCTGCTGCTGCTAAGGTGGCAGAGGTGAAGGTTGCCTCATTTTATATTTGGGGATGGGGGCCTAAAAACCTGCCTGCACCGAATCAGAACAATCCCAAGCCCAAAAGGCCCTCGGGCCAGTCACAAACTGGGAGCCAAGGAGGTAGTCCCACAAATGGGACACCTCACTCCCCTGACTACATAAGCCCCTGCTACAAGGGGAACAGATACTCTTCTACAGGGATAACCCCACACTCTGGTGATGATCCCTCCTACTAAGTGAGGATATATAACATATATTTCAACAAAAGGAAGGAATATACAACAAACTATATAAAACAGTGAACTTATCCCCTCAGAAAGCAGAAATACATAACAGCCGCTAAATCAATATGGGCTGCATTATGTATTCTCAATTAACATAAAACAGTATTATCAGAAAATATCATTTTTAATATATTAATCTCTAATTCAGCACAGGTAATACAAAAATAGTTTCAAAAACATATACACATAACATAGTCATATACATGTTAAAAACATTCCACCTCGCAGTATAGAAACATTTATGCCGACAATTAGATCAGCATAGCACCAGAATGGCAACTTAATTGATCTCATTTCCCATTGTGTGTCACAGCCCAACTTATATAAGTTTCTGTCCTCTGTGTTCTCAATAACCGGACATTCATCAGGGGCAGAGGTAATCCTGTGCTTCAGGTAGATTCTTCCTATTCAACCAACAACTTGCTATTTCTAAGGAAAAAAGAGAGAAACATGTATCACTGACACCGGCATAATCGGTTTAATTATTCACCAAAGCCACGCCCTAATCACCAATAGGGTACCAAGATATAGTAAATCATATACCTGGTCTAAGATCTCAAGAAATATATAACTTGGACCTCAAAAGCCAACCAGTTATGGCTCTTCACTGCAGAAGCAAAAGGGATTCAGCATCAAGTCCTACGAAATACCTACCCCAACGCTAAAATGTAGAGCTCTCTTACTCATAATAGCTGTTCTTTTCCCCTGAGTAGAAAAAAATCTTAGCATCTCAATCATCGGTTGGATACTGATACAACCCAAAATTTGATGTTCTAATATATAATTTACTCACCATGGGATGTGGAAGCTGAAATTTTCTTAGATCCAGCCAAGTCTCAGTAGTGGTAACCACCCATGGACCCTTTCCAATTCCTCTAGACCTCCAAGTGCCTGAAAAACAGGTGGAGGAAGATAGATTACATTAACCCACCAAATATCCATTATTCCTCACCTCCAACTCAACAAAATAATCTTACCTATCTAAGGCCCCTAAGGCAAAGGAGTATCCCCTTGATATTTTGCTGATTCAGCATTGTATTATTACAGAGCGAGAGGTTCACATCCGTTAAGAGGAAGAGGCCGTATCCAGATAGTACTCCGATCAAAACATATTTGTTGGCTCACAAAAGCCTTAGATAGGTAAGATTATTTTGTTTTGGTGAATAATTAAACCGATTATGCCGGTGTCAGTGATACATGTTTCTCTCTTTTTTTCCTTAGAAATAGCAAGTTGTTGGTTGAATAGGAAGAATCTACCTGAAGCACAGGATTACCTCTGCCCCTGATGAATGTCCGGTTATTGAGAACACAGAGGACAGAAACTTATATAAGTTGGGCTGTGACACACAATGGGAAATTAGATCAATTAAGTTGCCATTCTGGTGCTATGCTGATCTAATTGTCGGCATAAATGTTTCTATACTGCGAGGTGGAATGTTTTTAACATGTATATGACTATGTTATGTGTATATGTTTTTGAAACTATTTTTGTATTACCTGTGCCGAATTAGAGATTAATATATTAAAAATGATATTTTCTGATAATACTGTTTTATGTTAATTGAGAATACATAATGCAGCCCATATTGATTTAGCGGCTGTTATGTATTTCTGCTTTCTGAGGGGATAAGTTCACAAGGGGAACAGACCCATCCTGGCTTATGTGTGGACTCCTCCAGCCCAAGGGGCGGGGGATCCAACCAAACAGCAACTAACCAAGGGAACTTCCCTCCTCACTTTCCCCGGGAGGGCAGACATTCCTCAAATCCTGGACAGGACTTCTTCCCCAAGTACCTGCAAAACTTTCAACCCCAAAACCACCCATACTTCTTTCCCCAATTTCCTGAGCCCAGACAACCTAAACCGGGAGAGGGGAGGCCAAGGGCGGAGGGGTACCCACATTTTCTAAACCCAGGTTATTTTCAGAGAAGTGATAGCTACCCTTCCCGGGATCAGCCCAGGGGAGACAACAGAACCCTCTATTAGCCTGAGCGGGTGTCACAACTAGAGCGCCAGGTCCAAAGCCTGGCACAAGATCTGGGTCACATGCTGGGGGCTCAACAGAACCCTCAGATGAGCATGCCAGCGCAGAATGCTTCAAACTCTGGACCTGGTGCTCCAGAGCAATGACAGGGGCAGAACCCTGACAACCCACCGGTTCCCAGGGAGGAGGCACAAGGGGAAGGGGGGTGTAAAGCCTTGGGGGAAGCTTCCTTCCCCACTTGTAAAAAGCCCCTGGAAACCCAGGAACCCGAACAAAAATGTCCTGCTTCTGAAAGTCTGCCACCCAAGGAGCAGAGGGGGGTAGGAGAATCAAGGAACCCATTTTGAGAAGGAGGTACAAATCTTCCAATTTGAAGGAGAGGGATCCTCAGAGGATCCTGGGGAAAGGATCTTCTCCTTCAGAGATGGGGGAACTCCTCCCAAAGAAAAATAGGTCCCCAGGGATCCAAATCCAGACTGGGTAGATGTGGGGACGGAGTTAGCACCGCCCATCATCCAACCCCAGAACCAACAACCTGAAAATACCCTGGTTCAAACCCATCCTGGTGACTGCCTCCAAAAAGGTGGGGCCGCCCAGCACCAGAACCAGGGGAACCCAAAACGTCTCTCATATCTAGTTACCACCTCTTCTTTTCAGATTCCCATAATTCTGCCCAAATCTCTTCTCTATCAGTGTCCAAAACTAGAAAAGTAACCCACCAGTTGTCCAAAAATGTACATTATCTGTGCCCCCTTGAGGAGAAGGAGGGAAGATTCTATGCCCCGTTCCAAATACAGGGGCAGTGTACAATTTTGGCACTGGTGGACACTGGATCCCAAGCTACCCTTCTGTCAAAAAGGGCCTTTGATAAACTGAATTCAGGAAGGGGGGATAATTACTATATTCCTCTCACCCCTCTTCCTGGACAACTTCAGAACTTCGACGGGAAGGAAATTTCCGTCGAGGGGACTGCGGATTTGGATATTAAAATTGAGCGACACAAGTTGAAGCACCCAGTCATAGTTGTAACTCCAGAGGGAACCCCTTGTTTACTAGGGAATGACCTTCTGCGAAGGTTGTCACCCCTAATAGATTGCATAAACAAGGTCCACTGGACCCAGACTAACTGACCAATAAAATTAAAACAGAGCATCAACCATGTTAGTTTAAACGGCACCTGCCAAATGGTTGAACAAAAAATCTGAACAAGTAGAATTTCACTTCCAGAACAACCAGATCCCAGACGTGACAGTAATAGCAGTAGGACAACAAACTGGTGATGGGGTGTCCTCTCTATTTCTGAAAATCAACCTTCCTTCCTGTTTAAGGTGGCATTCCACACCAGAAGGAAACACTCTGAAATTCTTTACCAATTCACAATCAGACATTCCTACTCCTATAGTCCATAAAGATGAGAAATCAGCTCAGAGCTTGGCTGACATTCAGCAAATTGGAGAGCAGTTGTTCATCCCTATTCAGTTAAATGAAGGGAAGGACTCTGTTCTTGCCCGAGTGTGTGTGAACAACAGCAAGAGCTTCATCAGCGAAGCCATGTTCCGCAAACTCCCTCAAGATCCAGCCATTCCCACATTTAAACTGATAGACAAATAGGAAATGGATCTGGAACACCCAATTCCAAACATCTCCTGCCAAGCAGGTGTATGCTAAAAATCTCCATAGGCAACAAGAGCATAGTCCATAATTGTTGGGTCGTGCGAGACATCACTGCCACCTTTTACTTAGGCAGTGACATTCTCAATCGATTTGTCATTAGTTTGGACCTAATCAACTTCAAAGCTTGATCCCGATTAGTGGATAGTCCCATGGGCTTTGATGACCCAGAGAAATCATTTAGGTCATCTCAACTGTTGCCTTATGCAGTTGAAATTCAGATTGGAGAGGAAGTCACCATCCCAGAAAGGACCTGACAATTCTCCCTGGAACCTGAAAGTTAAAAATGGACAGAAATTGAAAAACCCTGATGCCCATATTCATCTAAATGCTTACTTCCAACAGGAAGGGCTGGGGGTAAACCCAACACCACTAGTCCACATAGTACATGACACCATTCCAATAGAGGTGGATAACAGCGACTTAAAGAGTATCACTTTAGCCGCAGGCACCATTATTGGAATGGTGGTTGATGACCAACATTTTTCCATAGATTTAGGCAATGGACTGTTAGGACCAATCCCCAAGGACTGTTTTGACAGTGATAGTGATGACACCTCGATACCAGACAGGAGTTTTACCCGGCATGGGGGGAACTTCCTGGTGTACACTTCCTGCCCTTATGGTAAGGAAGATGTGACTTGTGACTTCAGGAGGGATGAGGTGATATTCCAAGTCTGCGAGGACTGCCTTCCCCACATGAAGCCCCCAGCACAATTCAGCACTCTGACGAGGGACTTCTCCGCCATGCTGGAGGAGGCCGCTGAGATAGCAAAACCGGAAGTCTTTCCAGGCTTCATGCAGATGGTTGAATAGAGTCAACCTAGCTGATGCCTGTGAGACTCTGGAGCAGAAGCAAAAATTGAAACAAGATTTTCAAGATTTCTTTGCGGTGGACTCATATGACTGTGGTTGCACTGACATCCACACAACAATTCCAACTGACCCTGGCATGACTCCAGTGTTTGTGAAGCAATATTGCCTCCCTCTCGCATCAATGGAGTCCCTTACTGAAATAATTAAGAACCTTGAGTCCGTGGGATAATCCGTCCAGTCCACAGCACCTTCAATAATCCGGTGCAGGGGATTTTGAAGCCAAACGGCCAGTGGAGACTCTCTGCCAACCTTAGGGAGCTAAATAAACGGGTCCATACTTCCCGATGGCCTCTTCCCTACATGGTCCAAGGGCTGGCCCAGATCCAGGGGTCACAGGTATTCACTGCAATAGACCTGACCAATGGGTACTAGACTGTACCTGTCAGTAGGGAGGACCAATACAAGCTGGCCTTTACCTTCGGGGTGAAGCAGTAATCATGGACCCGGACTCCCTTTGGCAATGAATTTAACATTTTTCTACATAAGGCCATGCCCGATCTGGGTGAGAGGGGTAACCTGGCTTATGTAGATGATGTTTTATTCAAAAGCTCAACTGTGGAGGAACAAATAGCAGAGATCTGTTATGTTCTGACACAGTTGAGGGCTGCCGGAGCAAAACTCTCCTTTCAAAAGGCACAGTGGTGTAGAACCTGTGTCAATTTCTTGGGGCATGAGATTACTCCTCAGGGTCTCTGTCCCCAGGAAAAAAAAGTGGAAGCACTCCAGAAATTAAAAGTCCCCACAACCCTGCGGGAAATAAGGAGCCTCCTTGGACTGCCTAATTACAGCAGAAAGATTGTTGAGGACTGCGCAGAGATCACAAGACCCTGATACATCTTTTGAAGGGGGGGGGTCAAGTGGGAGTGGGGTCTAGAACAAGCCGAGGCAGTAAGGCAACTCAAAAGAAGCCTCTCACAAGAGCCTTGCCTCACTTACCCAGTCAAAAACAAGGAGTTGTTCTTGGAGATAGGGTTCTCAAATACAAGCTTGACTGCAGTATTATATCAAAAGCATGACAAGGTCAATAAAGTAATCTCCTATGCGAGTAAAACTTTATCCTCTGTGGAGGAAAAATTCAACGATTGTCAGAAGGCACTCCTGGCAATGGTGTGGGCGTTGAAGAATTTATGCCCATTTATCCAGGGGGAACACATTGTAGTGGAGACTCCACACCAGCCTTTGCAATATCTCCAAAGTGACAGAATCCGGGCGGGAAATGTGAGTAATCAACAAATTACTTCCTGGATTCTGTCAATGCAAGGCTTTCCTGTGGAGGAATGATATGGCCAAAACAAGAAGAGTCCCCAGGGTCTGGCTGACTTGCAAGATTGTGCCAGAGAAAACTGTCTCGAGGACGAAAGTCTTAAAATCAATGACAACATGTATGCATACCTTAATTCCCCAAACAAAGTCTTTGAAGAAGACAAGTGTGAGGGAATGCCCACTGTCTATGCGGATGGATGTTCTTACCAGTTAACAACAACGGGGAAAAAGAACGTGTGGCTGACGTAGGGAATGCCTGGGTGAATGACCCCCCCCCAGAACCTTCCGCTGGGTACAAGATTGGTCCCCAAAGTAGTCAAGTGGCAGAGTTGATAGCTGTGCATGAAGCCATCCTCACTGCTGTCCAACACCAACTCCACAAACTGGTCATAATAACAGAATCGGATTATGTACGGAACGGGTTCGTGGAGCACCTGGTTAAATGGAAAACCAGAGGCATGTTATGTGCTAATAATAAACCATAGAAGCATGGACAATTAATTCAAAATATTGATGATCTGGTCACCTCGAATGGGATGACCATCTACTGGAAAAAGATCAAGGGTCATTCCAAAGTAGAGGGACCAGACAAAACTGGAAGTGACCTAGCTGATCAGCCGGCCAAAACCGGAGCCATCCAAGGGGATCTACTTGAGATCGAATCCCTGTTGGGGGAAATCCAGGTCACTGCTATCACTAGGTCCCAGACAAATGCTCACAATGAACTCACAACTGCATAATGGAGTAAGGAGACCCCAGATGCTGATTTGATTACTGCGCAAAAAGGGGATCCAATAATTGGTAAGTTTTATCAACACATTGAGGACCCTGAGAACTTTCCCCTGACTTATACAGATTACATAGGGAAAGAGGACCTCAGAGTGTTGATGAAATGTCAACCATTTTCCGAATCTAAGACAGTTTGTTCGTAAGGAGATCCTTAGCTGGCTATGATCAGTGGGTGGTCCCTACCTCATTCCGAAGCCTGATGTTAAGTCACGCACATGATGCGGCCACAGCCGGTCATATGGGGTTTCATACAACACTTGAAATCTTAAGAGAGGTTGCATACTGGCCACACATGATGCAGGACCTCAACCAATACTTGAAGGGGTGCCTTGTGTGTGAACAATTTCAGCCAACATCCCTCTCACACCGTGCGCCTCTCCAAAAGAGGGGGCTGACACGGCCATGGTCAGGTTTGCAAGTCGATTATATCAGGCCCGTGTTTCTCTTCTCTAGGGGAAATAAGTACATGTTGACCGTGACACGCTTGTTTACTAAATGGGTAGAATGTCTCCCGGACCCAAATTGCAAGGCAGAAACAGCAGCTGCCCTGATGATCAACCACATCTTTTCGTGTTTTGGACTACCCCAAAGGATCGAGTCAGACCGAAGTATCCACTTTACTAGCGAAGTAATGACAAAGATGTGGGAGATTCTTGGGGTCAAAAGGAAATTACACATTGCCTACCGGCTAGCCTCTAGTGGTGCAGTCGAGAGATACAACAAGACAATTGTGAGCATATTAAAAACATTTGTGGCAGATTCTGGGCCAAGTTGGGATATTCAATTATCTCTTGTCCTGATGGCCATCAGATCTACCCCTTTATCTGCAACTAAAATGTCACAGTTTGAGCTGATGACTGGACACAGGATGGTGCTTCCCCAGTATCTGCTCTACAGAACCCAAGAGCAGACATTGATCAATGCCTCCACAGCTGACGAGTATGTGGATAATCTGAGAAAACACCTTCAACATGCTTCTGCCTATGCTCAGCGAAATCTAGAGAGATCTGCAAACAGCATGAGGACCCACTATGACTTAAAGATTACTAGAAAAGAATATCATGTAGGAGACCGGGTCTACTTATACAATTTCCAAAGGAACCAGGCCAAACAGCATACATTTTTGCCTAGCTGGAGGTGCCCTTTTGAAATTGTAGACAAAATCTCACCAGTCGCCTACAAAATCCACATCCCCAAAGGCAAACCATGGAGACTAAAAACCAAGGAGGACCACCCAGGGACCGGAAGCAAAGATCCAAGGGGCCCGGGGGGTCGCTCCATACTCACATCATGAATTGGTGAGGAGAACCGGTTGATCCACCACCGATGGGAGAAGCTGATGAGTTTTGCCATATGAACCAGACAGAAAAGAAACTGATCATCCCCATCTCGCGACTTCCCATTGACGGACGGTCAAAGCCAAATCGCGAGGGGGGGCCTGTGGGATGCATTGGCCCACTAGGCTCTGCCCTGCGACATCACTGTGCTGCTTTCACCAGAACCAACACAATGGCTGCAAAAAGCCCTGTGCGCAAAAACCGCTGAAAAGTGCGCAGTGAAACCAGAAAAATTGGATGCCAATCTACTTTGCCTTTGTCAGTGGTAGAAAAAGAGACCACACTGCCAAAACCTGTCATTGGGCTGCCCACAGAGGGAAATGGAACTACCTGAAAAGGCAGTGCTTCATTGCAAGGAAACCCAGAAGTGTTCTAAAATCTGTTTTTCCTTGGCTGATGAAATTGCAAAATAATGGTTCCCAAACATCAGAAAAGATCCAACATCCTTGATGGGTGTTAACCATTAGCTTATTTAAGTAATCCACAAAAACACACTATGTCAGGAAAAGCAGAATATATCACAAGAATATGCACATTAAAAAAAAGGTGCTTGCCTGTGAAAATGTGTCAGATGTGGGCGCAGTAGCGCTGGTCGCCTGTATCAAAGCTGTCAATTACTTACACTGGGAGTTTAAACTTGTACATTAAAATCAAATTGTTTAAAAGAAGTGACTTGCCATCAAAAGCAATATAGTTTGCCACTATTCAATCTCTATGTTGTAAAAAGACTGGAATTAGAGATCTGTGTGTCTACTTTTGAAAATGTAAAGTTATTTTAGCAAAGACAATTTTAAACAAAGTGTGTTAAAGTAACCTCTGATGCCAGCCATGGAACTTGAAAGGAAAATTCCACAGCGTTCCCCAAACATAATGCCTTCCTCTTGCTCTCTGCCCCAGGCACTCTCTGTTAGATGCTAATGAAAAGGGGAGGGTATTTTTCTCTGCTGCTCTGGGGATAGACAATAGACTTCCTGGACTGAAAGGGTATGCAAATTCAAGTGTCAACAGAAACCCCTGCCAGCAGGAAGAGAGGCCTGGATTGCTCTTGGCCCAGCAAAACTTTGGGGGCGGGCCCTACAGATATGTGTACCCTTAAACCACAAAAAGTATCTTCTTGAAAAAGAATCACAGAGAACTGAGCAAAATGGTACACATCTGTAAAATATAGTGTTGTTAACATGAAAATCCGGGTCACATTTTGAAACTACTTAGCACTCTGTGCTATGTACAGGGACATGACTACGGAATTTGTGATTTTGTAGCAATTGTGACGATGCTAGAAATATGAACATGCACAGGATTATGCCCAGATGTTGTGCACATATATGTATACAAATGTGGACAAATCTGACACTCGGTACCCAACCAAAAGTGCAAAAAACTGTCAAATCTGAACTAAAGCTCTCACCAAGATGGAACTCGGACGGATACTTACTCCACTGAATCTGTGATGTAAATATGTTATCACTAGCAAGTTGGTTATAAGGTAAATATGCTTTATATGAAAAATAGATTTACTGTGCAGAAACAAAGGGGAGGTACTCCCTGGGTTGTAAAATACAGCATCATCATGATACCAGAATTTCTTCTCTAGTATGATTCAGCCAACCCACCCCTTTGGGAAATTCATAAATAGAGATAGCTTAGGACGTACAGCACACAGACATTCACCCATCAACTGATTGCTAGCAAAGCACTTTGCAAGAAAAATCCATATACAAGTCTCCAGAACTTTGAAAGCAGAGAGGCCCAATTCCAAAGCTGAACCCTTCTCAGCTTGGCCTTTTAAAATCCTGAAACCAGATTTTACCCGAAGACTTCCAAGGGGAACACCAAAAAGAACAGCCTGGCTGTGCTGTTTCTGCTTTCTTGCTAAGAATTCTTGTAGAATCCAGAGATCCAAACTAGTAGAGCAGAGCTGTAACCAGATAGCTGCAACCCAGAACCAATACGTCAGATCCAGTCCAGAGTGCCGTGCAGTGTCCAGAGTGCCGTGCTGTGTGCAGAACCCGAGCGCCCTGAACCCCGTCTGGTGGGCTAGCAGAATTCCAGTCCAGATACCTTTGACCAGATCCCTGACGGGCCCATTCCAAACAGTCGTCGTGAGTATCGATAGCCTAGAATTGTCACTAGCAAGTATCTTATCCTTAAGTAATCCTATCCAAACCCATTCTATCATATCCAGAACTGCATTGTAGAAAATCTTTTGTCTTTCCTGATTCTTTCTCTCATTCCCATAGTCCTTTGGTAATGGTAGTGATAAAATCATCATTGCGCTAATATATTTGCTGAGGAAAGACAAGTGTCTCGGCGTGCAAAAGCCAGACAGAGGCATCACTGATCTGGTAGCTGTACCATTGGGTATCTTGTATCTTCATAGACTCCCTAGTGTAAAGAAAATCCTGTTTGTAATTCAAAAGCTTTGAAAATGTTGGCTCTTTCTGAGAAAAACCGACCTCCACTAAAACCTTCATAACTTCCGTACTGTGCATGCTAGAAACAAAATTTAAGCGTCAAATTGAAGCTAACATCCTCAGCTTTCCAACTTCCTTCTAGTTTCTCCACAATCACGCTTCCCGTGTGCAGAAAAGTTTGCCGTGAAATTTTCATTTGGCTCAATTTCATCACGTTTAAAACAGCTGTTCTTTGCATCCGACCTCAGGGTTAAGTGTTCAATCTGCTAGTGACTCAATAATCATTGCCAGTGTTCATCTGAAACTATACAAAGCGGCTCCTACTAGTTTTGAGTCCAATTTAGTGAATTAAATCCATTTTTCAGTATTTTTAACCATTCATTCAAAGCCACATTCAAAAGCATTTGACCCTTTTGCAATCATTCCTGTTCTCTCTGTGTCTGCTGGGGGAAATTGTGATTAATACTGTTTTTGTTGAATGTGTATTCCTGAAACCTGTTTTCGCTCCTTCCATCTCTCTATCTTGCATATTTGGGGGATTGAGTAGTGTGCAGGGGGAAAGAGTGACATTGCTTTTGACTGAACCCACACAAAGTATTATTCTATGCTGCATTATTTTTCCTATTCATACTCCTTCTGATTAAAGAGATTGTTGATTGTAACATCACCCCATCGGTGATCATTGTATATATATTAAATAGTGTGATATATATATTGTGCAAATCCATAAAATAAATCTTTTAACTTTGCAAAACAGCCTGCTTCCTGGTTCAGTGAGACCGGGGGGGATTCAAAGAGAGGGGCGTGATATAAGGGTACATCATTCAGAAATAAAAGAACTTATAGACAAAAATATATAATTAAGGGTTTCAATTGTGCATCCCACGCTAGGCATTAACTTAGGTGAAGTGTTGGGTTGAAATCACTTACATCTCTGTCTCATCCAGGATTTAACAATCACTGCTCTTGCAACCACTGAAGCCCTGTCTAACAATTTCTTTTCAGATTTGGTTAGGGCGGTAAACAACTGGAACAGCCAGGCTGCAGGCGAGTCACATGGACACCCCAGGACCATTAAGTTCATTGCGCCATATACCCCCTCCCAAAAAATCTACATGTGTGGACAGTTCCATACCATTTGTACAAAATATGCATTGTTACTATTGCACCTTGGGCAGAACACAGTTCTCTCTGAGTAAAATATGTGCAGTCTTGTAGGGGACAGGTAGGATTGGTGTAGAAACTTGAAATGGATCATCTGGAACCTGGCATTCGGAGAGATTTCCTTGGTTATTTTACAGACAGATAGCCACTGCTCCTCTTGAAGGCGAAACCCCAGTGCTCCAGCCCACGTAGCCCTATACAGCACCCGCGGGGCTGGATGCAGAGATTTAATCAGTTTAAATAGGGCAGACACCATATTGTGAGGGTAGGAGTGTTGGTAACAAAGTTCGCTAAAGGGGAAGAGTCGGGTGCAACCGGAAAGTTTGTCCACACGACTTGAAGTGTTTCCCTCAGTCTGTAATAAAATAAGAGAGGGACCAAATTCCAAGGACCCCGGCTCTTAAGGAGATCCCACTGTATAAATTGTTCGTCGTGTATGATATCACACAGAGAATAAACCCCCAGTTTCTCCAGCTGTGCCTTAAAGGACTTCTCGTAGGTAAGGGGAAAGCTGTGAATCTCAAGTATTGCAAAATCTGCATGGTATTTTCCGGGGCTACCAGCCTTCTCGTTTACGCTGTCCCATGCCAAGAAAGTTACTTCCAAAGGTTTAATTTCGTTCATTGTGACACACTTGGGAGCTCCCAAGAGTAGCCCTTTAAATTCAAGCGGTTGAGCTACTGCTTTTTATAGTTTGATATGGGGGAATTCTATAGAAGGGTGCCACCACCAGACCGCATATTAAAGCGGGGCTGCTAAGTAATAGGCGTACATGTCTGGATAATCTAGCACCTTGGACGCAAAGGGAAGATTTAGAGTGTCGAGTGAGACCAAAGCATGTTTATCCGCCCAGAACAGTTTGTTCAACATAGACTGCATACGTCTCCAAAACCATGTTGGGGGAACCAGTGTAATGATGTTGATTATGTATAACATTTTGGGCATCACCACCACAACCTTAGCTAGGGCTAGACGGGTGGACTAGGACAGGGGCAAATGGATCCAGACCTCCACCTTGTGCTCCAATTGAGAAAGGGTTGCTACATATTAGTCTTCGAGCATTCGGGACGGTGATGTGGAGACTACAATTCCCAAGTATCTCTCACCCCTATGGGACCATCAGAAGTTGGTGCCGGCATCAACAGGGGTGATAGAGGGAGTCAACAGTTAGATCTCAGACTTAGTCCAGTTAATGTGCAGGCCCGAGAAGACCCCGAATTCTGTGATTTCCTTCATCAGTGGCTGGACATTCTGCTTGGGATGCTTAATGTACAGTAACATATCATCTGAATAAAGATAAATGATGGAGATATGTGAGCATAGCTGCACCCCTTATGTGCGTGGAACTCCCTAATAGCACAGGCAAGGGGCTCAAATGCCAGAGCAAAGAGGATGGGGGAGACTGGACACCCTTGTTGTGTCCCTCTAATGGGATATGTAGTCTCCAATGTCTGTTGGTTTGTACGGATTAATGCCTTTGGGGAGGTGAATAACAGGTGGATCCATTCTATGTATTGTAGTCCCAGTCCTGACCTGAGCAGCACCTCAAACAAGAATGGCCACTAGATGGGGTTGAAGTCCTTTTCTGCATCGAGGGCTGTGACTACTATAGGGACCTCCTAGTTAATGTTGTGCATTATACAGAAGAGGCATTGTAAGGCGTTGTAAGTTATTCTGTGTGGACCTGCCCGGGATTAAGCCTGCCTGATCCGGAAGAACCAAAGCACCCATGTGAGGGAGAAGCCTGTCCACCAGCAATTTAGCCAATATCTTGTTGTCCGCAGTAATCAACGAGTTGGGCCTATATGAGGCACAGTTTTAGGAACCTTTATTGGGCTTAAGCAACAGTGTCCCTACGGCTGTCCTGGTGGATTCTGGGAGGAGACCAGGAGACAGGAATGCCTTGAAAATACTACACAAGTGTGGTTGAGATCCCTGGGTATTCATTATAAAACTCAGCAGAGATACCATCCTGACCAGGGGTCTTGCCACTGGGAAGGTTCTGTATAACCTTTCATATGTCCTCCGCGGTAATCAGATCTACTTCAAGGGGCTCTAACCATCCCAGGCCAATACGGTCTAGTTAAAGTCAGATGTAATAGCGCAGGCAAGGGGCTCAACTGCCAGAGCAAAGAGAATGGGGGAGACTGGACACCCTTGTTGTGTCCCTCTAATGGGATATGTAGTCTCCAATGTCTGTTGGTTTGTACGGATTAATGTCTTTGGGGAGCTGAATAACAGGTGGATCCATTCTATGTATTGTAGTCCCAGTCCTGACCTGAGCAGCACCTCAAACAAGACTGGCCACTAGAATGGGGTTGAAGTCCTTCTCTGCATCGGGGGCTGTGACTACTATAGGGACCTCCTAGTTAATGTTGTGCATTGTACAGAAGAGGCGTTGTAAGGCGTTGTAAGCTATTCTGTGTGGACCTGCCCGGGATTAAGCCTGCCTGATCCTGAAGGACCAAATTACCCATGTGAGGGAGAAGCCTGTCCACCAGCAATTTAGCCAATATCTTGTTGTCCGTAGTAATCAACGAGTTGGGCCTATATGAGGCACAGTTTTAGGAACCTTTATTGGGCTTAAGCAACAGTGTCCCTACGGCTGACCTGGTGGATTCTGGGAGGAGACCAGGAGACAGGAATGACTTGAAAATACTACACAAGTGCGGGTGAGATCCCTGGGTATTCCTTATAAAACTCAGCAGAGATACCATCCTGACCAGGGGTCTTGCCACTGGGAAGATTCTGTATAACCGTTCATATGTCCTCCGCGGTAATCAGATCTACTTCAAGGGGCTCTAACCATCCCAGAGCAATGAATTTTGTGGAAGATGGCCCAAAAGTTCAAGACACATCACCACTGCCTTTAGATGAAAACAATACTACTATTAAATGTGGACTTTTGAATACACACTCTTTGGTGATGCATCCAATTGAAATTGGTGTCTGCATCACAGAGAATAACTTTGATAGTCTCATTTTAACTGAGACATGGCTCCATGATGCAGCTTTACACTCCATAACACTTACAACACCAGGTGGATATAGATGCCTGCACACTGATTGTAAGACTGGGCGAGGGGTGTGTGGCTATGATCTTTAGGCAAACCCTAGATTTGTATACCTCCAAACCTCCACACCTTGATTTATGTGAGGCACTTCAACTTAAATTGAATATTGGTTCATCACACTAAGTATAATAATTGTATATAGGCCTCTGCGAAGTACCCCTCTTTTTGAAGAACAACTGCTGGCATTTATTAGATGCTCGTGTAAAACTAACTCTGCAGTTACCATTCTTGGGGACTTCAATTTATGGGCCAATAATCTGCAGGATCTGGAAGCACAATCTTTACTACAATCATTGTCATCTATTGGTTTTTCACAACTTGTGGACAAACCAACACAGAAGGCAGGGAATGCACTTGATTGGATATTATCCAAAAACCAGGCACTAACTCTACTGAATGTAGAAACATGTCCCTGGTCTGACCATTTCCTGGTGCATTTAAATCTGTCACTAATCTTAAGAATATGGTGAAAGAATCAACGTCACTTAGGGAAATGTGCAATTTAAAAACTATTACATCTGAAGCTTTTCAATCAACTGTACAACCTTTATTACCACCCGTAGCTGGTGGATTATCTCTGGAAGAATGTACGGCATTCTTTAGGGATGCGACTAACAAAGCATTCAACATTCTTGCCCCTCTTCATCCTTCCATGAATAAGAAA
The DNA here is from genome assembly GCF_040938575.1 of Ambystoma mexicanum. Lineage (NCBI taxonomy): Eukaryota > Metazoa > Chordata > Amphibia > Caudata > Ambystomatidae > Ambystoma > Ambystoma mexicanum. Next base: position 476,150,419 of record NC_090932.1, on the reverse strand, counting down.
CAGAACGTCTATAAACGCTGCTTCTCTACAGAGTTAATCTCGGCCAGAAAAAATAATATCTGAATGCCCCTGGTGTAACCATCCCTCCCATTTTACATTGACTGCATACAAATGATCAGTCAAGGAATATAAGGATTTGACACTAGAAACTAAATGTCAATCTCTTAATACTAGAATTGAACGAGCCTATTTGAAATCCAAGGAACTGTTTACAGTTCTTAAAGAACTTAAAGGTCCTATTACTGAATCTAGACTTAGTATGCATGATGGCTGGTGTCAGGGCATATTGGACAGTTTCTGTCAGAAAACCCAGCTTCCTGAAATGCATATTAAGAAAACAATTGAATCACAATCCTTAGCAGAGGATACAGTGATTTCAAGCTCATATGGCTCCGCTCAGATCACAAATCTCTTCTATGATGGAACAAGAGGTTTTAAAGATCATAGAAGTGCTCAAGCCTACATCCTGCAAAGGCGATATATTTCCTACTACCCTTTTTAAGGTATTTGCAAGGACACTAACCCCCTGGGTCAAAGAACTTGTTAATTGTTCCTTTTCTAAGGCAGTTGTTGGTTAGGACTGTTATCAAGGAAGCCTGGATTACCCCACTGCTAAAAAAGGATAATCTAAACCCCCTTGGTACTGGAAGATTACCACCCCATCACAAACATGCTGCGTATACTTACAATTCTCAACAAAATAGCTTATACACAATTTCAAGCATTTGTCGAAAGAAATAACATCTTGGCAAATGAACAGTCCGGTTTCCAAACTAATCATGCAACCGAGAAGGCTTTGTTGGACTTGAAAACCAATGTGACAGAAATTATAGAAGATGCAAGTTCTGCACTATTACTTTTGTTGGACCTGTCTTCTGCTTTCGACCTGGTCGATCATGACCTACTAGCAGAGAGACTTCAAAAAATAGATCTATGCTCTCCAGAAGCAGTATCTTGGTTAAAATCCTTCTTGGGCCCTGGAACTGCGTGTGTTGCTAAGGGAACCTCACATTCTCAGAAGGTTCCTGTCACTTGTGGTGTCACCCAGGTATCGTGTTTGTGCCCGCTGCTATTTCATATATATCAAATGCCTGTGTGATCTCCTTAAATCTATGGGTGTGCAATTTGCCAACTATGCCGATGATACACAGATAGTTTTCAAACTATCTGAGATCTGCGAGGAGGACCTGGCTACCATCAATTAGATATTTGGGGTAATCCAGAAATGGATGCCCCTAAATTCTCTTGCTCTCAATGATAAGAAGCCAGAGTTGCTTATCATCAGCATACTTCATAGATTGAAGAACATAGATACACGATACAAAGCTTTTGTTATAAATGACAATAATATCCCTATGTCTCACTATGTTACAACCTTAGGAGTGTTTTTTGAATCCCGCCTCTCTTTCTAGAAGCATGTATCCTATCTTAAATCATCATGTGCTTATTTTATACATCTTCAGTAGCAAATTTGTCCTTACTTGTAGAATACAATAGAGATTCAATTGCAGCAGCTATAGATAACACAAAGTTAGACTACTGGAATAGCCCCCTCGTGGCAATATTAGGAGACTTCAGGTCATACAGAATGGCATGGTTTGAGCTGTCTGTGGGCTGAGTGGTCAAACCACATTACAGAATACCGGAAGAAACTACACTGGATTTCCATATAGCAACAACTTAATTTTAAAGGGTCGGGTATTGTGTTTAAATGTCTTTTGGGTAATGTACCGGATTACCTTAAAGCAAGAATAAAGAAAGCCACATCAAAGCGGACTCTGCGATCAAATAACCAGATGTTAATGGCCCAACCATGCAGACACCTGAAGAAATTGGGTGGAGCCAGCTTTAATGCATGGGCCCCTAAAATTTGGAATTCGATATCTCTGCAAATAAAACAATGTGCCACACTGCAGCAGTTCAGGAAACGTCTTAAGAGATCCCTCTTCGAAGCTTAAGTTCAATAATACATAACAAATAACAAACCTCTGACATCCTGAAATGACTCTGTCGGTTAATATGCCTAGTGACTATTCCTACTCCCCCACCACTTCTGCTTGTTCATGTTTTTCTGTTGTTTGTTTATGGTGTGTGCGCCCTGAGACCTTTGGGTTAGCGTTGCACTATATAAAAATGTATATATACATATATCTGATGTAATGTCTATCATACATACATGTTTCAGCAATTTACAAGCTCTCAATTGCATGCCTATGAAGACCAGGTAAGATCAGACACAGATGCTTTTCTCCTGTAAATAAGATTACATTGTCACAGAGAACAGATTACAAAAAGGTGATTAGAGATTTCACTCGATGGACAGTGGTGTTAGAATAAACATGTTCACCATAACTTTGAAATTTTTTAGAAAAAGCACATAATCAATCAATCAAAAGACTTTTTTTCGGTTTAAATCAACCATAAAAGTTGCAGATAAATACACAAGTAAAAATGCAATTATACAAACGACAGAAATGTAATTAATTCAAACAAGCATTGCCCACACATTTTAATAGAAGTATATTATATCCGTAACTACAATTTTAATTATATACTTTGCCAAATCAAAAGGACTAATCTAATCCATCATTGACAATAAATGTGCAATACTTATAATTATAATTTTAAAACATTGAACAAGTAAAACATCATCCAACATTAAAACAGCCCAAATCAGAGGTCATTAAAGGCAAGTCATGTCTTATTGGAATTTCATTTTCTCCTGGCCCATTTAGAACCAATGTAACAGAATACTGCAAAATCAGATCAGTAGTTTGTGAGTTTATATATGTCTTCTGCCTCATATAATGTTGTAGGCCATAACTGAGAAGACAAGGTTTTACATTTCTGTGTAGTAAAAACATATATATTGGACATATAAAAAGATGAGGCTGAACAGTTTCTGTTACACCAGGGCATAAATGGCAGTTAATAGTTGGAGTGCTCTAAATGGAGCAATTGGTTATTTTCCCAATCTCAATCTGAATTTCAAGGATGGAGTCCTCTGGTATGGTTTGGTTACCAATGTCATGTATTTCTCCATACCGTATGCCTGATTGTTGATTATGTACTTCTGTTCTTTTCAGAAAGATTTAAAAATATATCAATTTTTCTGACTAGAGTACATTCATGATGGTCATCAAATGCACGATATTTACAACTCTTGGTGATTCTAGTTGGGTTTGCCCACAAATCACGTACGTTTAATGTCGACAGGGATTTCCTTGATATTCCTGAACCAGGGAAGGGAGCCAACTCCATAGTAAACTAGTAAATCTACTAAGGCCTTCCAGAAATTCGTCAAAGATTGACATGACCAAACCCGCCCCCAGTATAAGAAAGGTTTCCATTTATTTGATCCTCGATGCGGGTAATACCAAGGCCAATTTGTAAATTACATTTGGTGTGCTTACTCAGAGAAATACATTTTTTTTTAGAAAGGCATTTACAATTCTAGTCGAATTAGATGTGTGAGAGTACCTCAAAGGTACATAGCGGCTGTGAGGGCCAAGGCTCTGTAAAGCTCCAAGGCTGGACATGAGATATTGTTTTTTAAGAATTTTGAAAAATCCAAAATATCAGTGCTCTTTTTTGCTAGGATTTGATCGTTTTTCAATGTGTGGATCCCATTTCCCATTGCAAGTAAGCCTAATTCTGAAATAATCAAAGAATGAAATCATTTTAATCTTAGTTTCTTCTATAAACATGTTGTGCAGTGCATAACTGTAAGGGGGTGTGAGATATTAGCACCATATCATCCACAAACATCAATGGCAAATCACCACCCCCCCCCCATGAAGCCCCTTTCTTTATAAAAATGTATTTTTTTCATTATTAGTGTGAGCATGAAAACCTGGTCAATAGTGCTGACACTGTAGGCGAAGCCAGCTCGCAAATGGTTAAAAGAATGTGTTAGGCTTGCCCAGTCTTCCTTCCTAGTTAAAAGTACCTTTGCATACATGTTGCTACTTGCATCCAGTAATTAAATCAGATAGTAATTACCCGGATCATCACATCCTCCTTTTTTGTACATAGGTATGATCTCAGCAATTCTCCAAGATGCCAGGATTCTGCCTAATTCAATGATTGCATTAAATAACAGGAACACATATGGTGCCTGTATTAATAGTTCATTTTTAGAAAGATCCTCTGAAATCCTATTCAGGCCTGGGGCCTTCCCCTGAGCCTGGCTCTTAAACATGGAATTGTATGAGGGAGAATGTTAAGGGTGGTTGCGTAATTTGTTTCCTAATATCATACACCAGTGCATTTCAGTTGATAGAAAGAGCAGTCCTGTCCTCTCTATACATTAACTGTAAATGCTTATAGTATGCATTCTAAGTTATTGCTATTTGGAGGGAATTACCCCAATTTAATTGTTTTCCATAAACCATTGGAGTCTTTCAATTTAGCAACCTGCATCAAGGCTTCCGATTTCTCCTGCGCTTTAGTGATTTCTTTTTGTCTTTTTTGTCTGATCAGGCTCTTATATTCTAATTACAAATTATTCACAGTGTCACTTTCCCCATGTATTCAAGTTTTTAGAGCTTTCACTAAATTATTGGTGAAGCCCAAGCAAGTTAAGGGCGAGGTGTTGTCAAGCCGACTGTTTGGCTTATTACCTGGGTGCTTGTGTGAAAAGCAGACTTCCACCTTCAGTGCTTGCAGTGCTCGAGAGAACCAGCATGAAGCCCCGGCCCATCCAGGATGTGCGGGACAAAAGGAGCCCCCATCTGCCCTTGCTGCGTGAAGCTCGAGCAAGTTAAGGGCGAGGAGTTGTCAAGCCGACTGTTTGGCTGTTTGCTGTATTGCTGTTTGTTGTGCCGTATTCAATAAGAACGTGAACATTTTTTGCACAGCTCCTGACCTTCGGTGTCATCGTACGACTGTCGGACGTACTGATCTATCGCAACTAGACAGCGGGAAGAATGAACGAAACCGGCATTATGCTGCCTGCCTGCTGTTGGGGGTCGCCGGCCAGGTCCATCTGGCAGGCGCCCCTGGGGTGCTGCTTCCTCACAGCACTAAACAGGCCCAGCGCCTGTGGGAGTTTGGGGCCTGCCATGTCCATCCGGCAGGCCCCTCGGCGCTATGGGACACCAGCGCCATCAGGATGGGGGCACAGCCTGCCAGGCTCCTGACCATGCGGACCTAGGCCACCGTCCTGGCAAAGGGGTCCCATGGCAACAGGACCTGCAGGCCTGTGCCTCCACGGGTAGGCCTCTGGCCTACATCACTAAAGGAGACACGGACTCAGACCAACCTCTCATGGAGTCTGCAGCCGTTCTCTCTCACGTGCCTGCAGGGGCTCCTTTTCTTAGCTTGGGCCATGACACAGTCATGGCCCATCTTAAAGGGGCCATACACGTGAGGAAAACACATCCCCTTAAAGGGGCAACGCACACCCAGGAGGGTCCCACCTAACACTCCTCCTTTTTCATAACGAACAAAAACAAACAAATATTGAAACACACAGGCATCCCACCTGTTATAAAACAATGACATTCTTGTCGGTTTAGAACTTGTGGGGTAGACAAATAATAAGATATTCCACCACCACATACTTTGCTTACTCAAACAATTAAAGACCTAACGCCTACTAATTACAGACTTAACATATACTGTCCCATATTAAGCACCCTCAACAGGTGACAGTCGTGGCAGGTGGGCTGCCAGAGGACCAACGGCCTTTCCGCCACAGTTTGCAAAACCCTTTATTAACCTGGGGCTCTGAACGGTAACATAGAAACAAACGCCGTGGTTGTCGGTTGGTATTACATGCACACCTCGCAACTGTGGGATCGCAGCCTCACCTTATTATTCTTTACTGAGACCACTTAAAGCATGTAGTTCCCATGCAGGTCAACCGCATCACAACACAAGAATATTGAGTCCTCTTTAAACAATCGCGAGGCAGCAGGAGACCCGTCCATTTCCCAGCAGCGTCCGTTCAGGAGTCACTTCCCGAGTTCAGGTCCATTGATGGTATAGTTCACGGCCGGCAAAGCCGCACCTGGCGGGTACCAGGGGCCACATCGGCATAGTCACTTGACGTTCAGAGCAGAGTAGCGAGACGCCGGTCACAGGGAATCCAGGCTGCTCATGTGCTGTTGACAGATTACTGTGGTGTTGATCGAGTGCGGAGTGACATGGCAGCACTCACCCCTTTTTGTTGGCGATGCTCCCCTGATCTGGCACATCTCTTTCCTCCAAGGGGCACAGCAGGGCGCACAAGCACTCATGATGAGCTGCAACCCATTTCTCGACTGATGCACTGAGTCTTGGTTTTAGGGCCCAGAGCTGCCTGGTCAATTGTTCACACCCCAGGCGTCGATTGAACTCAGGGATCCGGCCGGTGTCTTCACCAAACCCCATTGAGCTTGCCCCTTCGATGGCATCGCACGCAGAGTGTCATTAGCAGCAGGCAGCCAGGGTGTTCCCAGTAGCGGACAGCCCGGGCTACTAATATGTCGAGCAGACTCGCTTGTGTTCGATGGCGTTGATCCGGGAGATGATCACTCCTCTGCTGATTGACCCTCCTTTCCACTCACTGTAGCGTTGTGCCAGGTCTTGTCTGGCTGCCACCTCTGGTTTGAAATTGCGCATCGCGCCTCTTCCCCGGTCCTGGAGGGTCTTTTCCTCTTCCTGTCCTGCCAGTGCCACATCCCCCGCTGGACCACGCTGGCACCGAATGTGGGCAAGGATACCCGGTTTTACGGAGGGCCCAGTAGTACAGAATGTCTCCTGTCCCATGTAGCACCTCCTGGAGGGCACTGTTAGTCCGGTGTACAGTGCACCGATCGCTCCAACGTCCTGGCCTGACACCTCAATGAACATGAGAGTGGAGGCCCTCCGGTAGAGGCATTGCGGCTCTGTGGGCACCGGTGCCGCAGCTCTGTTACGTGTCCCATGTGCTCAGAGCGGGCCACGCCGTGAGACTAGCTGCTGGGGCACCTCTGTCCCAGAGCCGCTACCTCGATTGCCACCCGGCATCTTGGGACCTCGCGGGGCTCTTGATTCTTACTGCCCTTGCCCGGCGCGAGATCTTCCTTGGGGTACTTTGGGCAGCACGGCCCTCCCCAGGCACCACCTCAAGTCTGGGCCCTGCAGGGCAGGGATGTCGCATTTGCCCATCTTTGTTTGTGTGCTCTGGCCCTCATGATGGTCACCGACTGTGGCCAAGATCCCACTGGTGGTCGCCCAGGATCATGCCATGCACCCACAGGTGCCTCTCCATGCTGGAGCACGCCTTTTCCTTCACCGCCGGGCCCGATATCATGCTGGGGGTCCGGCAGGTGTTCAGTCTGCCCATCCCTGAGCACTGCGGCCCTGCCCCAGAACCAAGCACCCTCCAGATGCGCCCACCGCCGGGCCCGAAGACAGGCAGGGGCTCTCCCCAATGCCGCTCTGAAGTGGGGCACCATGCCATTCGTTCACCACCACATGGCCCGGGCAGCTGGAACTGCGTCCGCTCCGGCAGGGCCTAGCCTTCTAGTTCTCTCGTCACCGCCACGTGCCCCGGGCCTTGCTTCAGTGGTGCTCGATCTAGCAGGGGGCATACCTTCTTCCTCCCCTTTCTGATCTTCCTCAACGCCGCCACACACACCGCCCGCGGCCCGGGATCCCTACGGGGGCTCCGACTGCGGATGATACTTGAGTGCGGCGGACACTGTTAGGGTGTGGGTTGGATCCTCTCCCCAGGTGGAGAGTTCTTTATTAATTCGTGGCATCGCCACCAGCACCTCCTTCCGTGGGGGCAGCAGGCACCCCAGTTCTTCTTGGGGGCTGCTGGCGGCATCGGCTGTCTGACATCTTCCTTAGGGCCGCGGGCGCCCCAGCTCTTCTTGGGGGCTGCTGGCGGCATCGGCTGTCTGACACCTTTCTTAGGGCAGCGGGTGCCCCAGTTCTTCTTGGGGGGCGCGGCCTCTCACATCGCGGCAGATGCCGCCCATTAGGTCTCGATTGGGGGTGGGGGGCACAGCCTCTTCACCCACGACAAGGTGTAGGCATGCTCCGCCGCCCCCGGCCGCACGAGCACCCTCCTCAGAGGGCCGCGGCCAGGGCGGAGACATGCAGGGCATATCCCCTCCCCGCGGCGATGGTGTTCCGCTCATTCTCCTTGCGGCTGCGACCGTGGATGCACCATTCCTTCCTCTGGTGCATCCGGGGCCACACCCGCAGCGCCAGCACAGCGTGCCACGTGGGTGGGGGAGGGGCAGGCAGCTCACCTCACCGCCACGGCCCCAGCGGGGGAGGCGGGGATAGACATCCTCACCGCCGGGCAGCCGGCGGTCATTCTTCACCCGCGGGAAAAAGGTGGGCGGCCACCTTCACTCCGCCCGACATTTCCTCCTGCTCCGGTTCCCGGAGCACCACTCATTCTTCGTGGGCCCTGATGGTGGGGTTTCCGGCTCGCGGCGGGGCGGGGCTCCGTCTCCCCCGCACGCGGCAAAAGGCCGCTTGTATTTGCATCTTCGTGCGGCCGACGCCGCGGACCAAACCTCCCCCACATGGTTGGGGAAGGCAGCTCCATCTGCGACTCCATTGCGGGCCCTGCTGGGAATAGGCCCGCACCCAAATTATCCGGCGATGTCCGCCGCTCCTCCCCGGCACACGGGTGGGGGGGCCTCAGTGCCCCCTCCTTGCTTCTTTGCGGTGAACACCGCAGGGAGTGCGTCCCACCGCGGGGCAGCCCGGGCCCACACCGCCCACGCAGCGGCAGTGAGGCGCAGGCCACGCTGGACCCGCGGTGGGGTCGAATGTTCCTCTTCCCCCCCCAAACCACTCACTGGCAGCGGGGGGGGCCACGTGGACACGTCCTCGTCGCCATTGTTGGGGGTCGCCGGCCAGGTCCATCTGGCAGGCGCCCCTGGGGTGCTGCTTCCTCACAGCACTAAACAGGCCCAGCGCCTGTGGGAGTTTGGGGCCTGCCATGTCCATCCGGCAGGCCCCTCGGCGCTATGGGACACCAGCGCCATCAGGGTGGGGGCACAGCCTGCCAGGCTCCTGACCATGCGGACCTAGGCCACCGTCCTGGCAAAGGGGTCCCATGGCAACAGGACCTGCAGGCCTGTGCCTCCACGGGTAGGCCTCCGGCCTACATCAGTAAAGGAGACACGGACTCAGACCAACCTCTCATGGAGTCTGCAGCCGTTCTCTCTCACGTGCCTGCAGGGGCTCCTTTTCTTAGCTTGGGCCATGACACAGTCATGGCCCATCTTAAAGGGGCCATACACGTGAGGAAAACACATCCCCTTAAAGGGGCAACGCACACCCAGGAGGGTCCCACCTAACACCCGCAAGGGAAGTAAAACGCTCCAACCAAAGACTTGTGCACAAATACGACGGGATCTCATGGGAGTGAGATCCGATCCTGAACTTGGATTAGAGCCTGGTGACTGGCGGACGGAAAAGGGGCCTATGGAGTTTCCTGAACTCACATTACCAAGTGCACAAGTAAGTGGGCACCCGTTGACCTTGAGCTGCTCAAGCGTTTTTAATTCAACAACACCTCCTTTAGGAGAGGTAACAGACAAAGCATATCTAGACACTTTCAATAACAGTTTATTTAATAAAGAAAGATGTGGCCTGCATGAACTAGTGAAACCAGGAGAACAAATTTCAAATCCAAACCCACTCATCTTGCACACAGAGGGTGACTGTAGCAGTGCTTCTTTAAACTTGCAAAATGTACAAAACACTGGCATGGTTGGCCGTAGTGACGGCACTAGCAAAGGTAGGAAACCATCTGATCAGTGTCAGCGCATAGCCAAAAGTCCTGAGGATACCCAGCCTGGGGGCTTGACCCAGGACTTATCAGCCCTCCAGGTATTACCTCTACGTACACTGGCGTGGTGTGCCACACAATGTGTAGGGGAGTGTGTTGAGGACCTGTTGGTTAATCCTGACACATGCAGTGCCATGGAAAGCATAGTGCCAAGGCTATTGAAAGAGCAGACATCCATGTCACATGTTACAAAGATGCACAAATTACAAGCTGTTGTTCCACGAGAAGGAGAAATGGCAAAAGATGTAGAGGTATTTTGTGCACCTTTACCACAGTTGTATTTGGAACCTTTAAAGAACGCTGGAGCTATTGAACATGAAATAGAACAGGAAGGAAGTTGTGAAAGACGTAACTCATTGGAAATTGGGAATACATTGATATTTGATATTTCACATTTAAATAAAACACGGAAAGATAAACACCTAAACAAAAATATTGAACACATTAAAGACTCTGAACCAAATGACACTCTTGATAAGATCTTTAAACCTACCACCATTGAAACCATGCCAAAAAACATATGGCAAAGTGGTTGGTTTAAACGACGCAGGTTGGATATGAGCTCATCACCTACCTTAAACTGTTCTCAACTAAGAGATCCAAGAAAACAACTACTGCCATTAGTGCAGAATAAAATCAGTACACTTAAACATGATCGAATTCGATCAAATAAGGAATCCACTATGACATCCGACTACTCATCTACAGATTCATCAATGGTGGAACGTGATTACCCGAAAATTAGAAAAACTAAGTTTCAAATCAGAGCAAGCCAGATGTCCCTAAAGCTCTTGGTGAACAAAGTTTAAAGGAATTACAATCCATCTTGATGTCCTCAATGGCTATTACTATCTCACCTTTCATCAAACTCTATGAACAGCTGAATGAGAACATCAAAGACTTGACGACTTTGACTGCTCTAATAAACTCCAAAGTTTTGAACCTGGAAAGTGACAATAACCTGTTTAAGTATACTTATCATGACATGAATAAAAGGATTGAGGGATCACTGAACCTCCTGACTGAACAAAAGAAATGTAGTACTATGGAGAGAAAACTCTTTGCTGAGGTGGCAAAAGAAGAATTATCTGTACTGAAAATTAAAAGAATCAACAGGGCTTAGCTTGCACAAAAAAGCTACTCCTATGGTTGATCAGCAGCAGAGTGCTTCAAATGAGTGTTCTTAAAATATGGTTCCACTAGTTAGTTGTCCAGCCAGCACCTCACAAGCAGAAGCATGTGAGACAAGAGGCTTCCTTGGTTACAGGCGAGTTTGCTCAAATCATATTGAGCAACTAGCTGACAAGTCAAACACAGTTGTTTTCAATCTAGCCGAACATACCATGGCTAGCTCTACTTTAAGCTGTGGAAAGTCTGTGGTAAGGAAATCAGCTGGTACACTCCCTTTCACACAAACATTTCCAAAAGAATCTGAATTAATACTGCGGGTGCCCACGACTGTAAATACTGAAGACGCAGTGATCGTAATTGAGGACATCCAAGAATTAACCATGTCGTCTTCTTTTTCAAGTGCCCTAAAGAGCAGTCTGGGAAAAGCCAATCCAGCTATGCAGGACTTCCAATTGCCAGCGACTTCAAGTAGCATAGGAAAAGGTCATATAAATCCTGATGAAAACAATACTGAGTGTATTGAGCTAAAAGAAAAGAACTCTGAGCCACTTACATCTGGCCCAATGGGAGGCGTTATCACAAAACCGTCTGAAAGTAATATTGCATGTAATAAAAGCAAGGAAACGAACTTGGAATGTTTTCCCATTTTTAATAAAGATACTGTGAAAACTAACACTAAGGCTGGCAAAAATGTGGAAGTAAAAAAAACAAAAATCAGAACTCAAAAAAACAACGTACAACACATTAATCGAGAAAATTTCTACATAACATTAAGACGATTAACGTTACTGTTAATACTAATAGTAACGTTGTAAAGGGCAATAAACAACTAAAGGAACATCGAAGCCTGAAAACTAAGAGTGCAAAGGAAACATCATGTATTGATGAGACTATAACTGATCTGATGGAATTGTCTACATACAAAGACGAAATTTCAGATGCTCAAGCACCTTTACCTCATTCTAGGACTCCTGTACCCAGATCCGATGCCAGGAATTCAGAAGATGAACTTGTTCCTAAGCTTGTTTTGGATATTCAAGCAGACTTAGGCCCTCCAATGGCCTTAGTAACAAACATCAATACATCATACCAAAAGGATCAAAAAAACGATGAAAATGATGAGACTAAATCGGTTTCCTCAGAGAAACGTTGCATCGTGACTCAACCTGCTGTCCAAGGGATTCAAAAAACTAATAGAGTCAACGAGCCGAAAGCAGTGCCTTTAGGGAGAATATGCATGCTGACTGAACTAGAGGGACAAAGTGCTGACAAAACCGACAGATTTGTCGAGATTAAACCAGCTCCTTTATTGAGAACCTGCACCAGCGGTCGAGATGGCAGTGGCTCCATTAAATCACATTACTGTGTCCTTCATTCCTCTAAGTAAAAGATGGGAAAAACTAGCACTTGAACCCTGCACTGTGACCACCAATAACGAAGCAAGAACCAAATGCAATGAAGTCTTCCAACTCGCGATTGATTCCCAAAATATTGGGAACAAATATGTTGAAAAACCTTATGACTCAAGACAAGCGGCTCAGGGACATGGGCGAAGGAACCTTAAAATAGCAACAGAAAGGTTTGAAAAAAGATCACATGCCTTATTCAAGATTGGATTGGAACGCATTGGAAGTAGTGCTAACCTCATCTTGAATTGAAGCAATGTGTTGTGTTTACTTCAATATGTTCCCAGCCTAAGAAATATCGAATCCAGTGACCTAAAAATTGTGGAGTTTGCAGAAGAAAAGTTGAATGACAAGGTGATCCTACACTTAAACTCAAGGATCATCTTTGACATCCTGTTTGATGCTGATCCTACACTGATGTCACTGGGTTTCGACATATTAAAAATCTCAGACGATCTTGACATCAAAGGTGTGGAAGAATCCCATGAAGATAAAAAATTGATCAAACAATCTGTGGAATCAAATGTGGGAAAAGCTGCAAAGTTGAGGGATGAAACATCTGGAGATCGCATACAGTTTAAAACAAGAGATGAATCGCTTGGGGAAGAAAATCATTGTGCAGACAACTCCCTAGCGAATTGGACAAACAAGCAACCGATCAAAATAACTTTCACATGTGAAAGTCGGGAGAAAGGAGCCAACATTGACTGTGAAGAATGGAAGTCTTCAAACGAACGGCATAATGACTGGCTGTGGGTGGCAGAAGCTCTTTCGACGTATACCCAGAAAACAACAAATAATGCCAGATAGATCCAAACAAGAATACTATTGTGGTTGGATCTTGGAACACCAGAGGATTTGCACACTTGTTTCAGAACAATTGGCTAACTGGTATTGATTTAATGTGCATACAGGAATCATGGCTTCTGGAGTGTCCTCTGTCTGTGGAATTGTAAATTGCGTTTAACCCTGCTATAAAGAATCCAAAAGGACGACCGATGGCTGGATTGATAACCCTCATTAGAAAAAACTCAGGACTTCGGCTAGTCCAAACGTGGATCACATCATTTTATATACAGGTATCAACGATTAGCACTCCCAACCAAGGTCTAATTCATGTCATCAACATATACTGGCACAATCCATTAGCGGGGACCATGACATTTATTGATCAAATCTCAACATTATTTGATGAGATATTTGAAGTTGATCCAAAATCAAGTGTTTCAATCTGTGGAGACTTGAACATTAACTGTATCAATTTAAATCAAGGCAAAACTTTCAATACAGCATCTAGATGGTGCCTTGAAATGAGCATGAAAAATGTGCACATGCTAAACGGGAACACCAGAGGAGACATACCGGCAAATTATACTTGGAGCAATACAAGAACAAGCTCAGTCCTTGACTATTTCTTTGTTTCAGATACCTTACATGAGCAAGTTTAACATATGCAGGTCATTGTTAGTTCTTATAGTGACCACTACATGTTGAAAATAACTCTCAATATGGACAAAAAACAAGAGAGTAGTTGGTGGAACTGTCGTGTAAATGTTGACTCCAATAGAGTAAGGCTTCTTCTTAATGACAACGATTTAAACTCAATTTCTAGAAAATTTTGTGCTGAACAGAAAGGAGTAGAATATGCTCAACTATTAACACAATATTTGGAAAAAAGTCAAGGTCTAAAGAACTGTAAAATTATACCAAGACATATCTTTGATCTGGAAGTTTTGAAGCAGAAAAAGGTAATGCGTGGCGAAATCAGGAACCAGCACACTTCGAACAAAGCTGAGTTGGCAGGAAATCAAAGAGTTGCAAAGCAAAAATACAGGAACTGGGTTAAAGCACATAAAGCATTAATGCTCCAGAAGGACTCTGAATTTATGATGCAAAAACTAAAAAACATAAATTCTCTAGAATTGTGGAAGATAATCAACACTGAAAGTGCTTCTCAAACAGCTTTGCAGACCAACTCTGCAAACGAAGCAGAATGGATCAAATTTTATAGTGAACTATATAGCAAAAATGTGATGTTAAAGAGTTACACCTACCAGCCCTAACCACCTGGAAAGCTAATGACATTCTCGAAATCATAAAGAAAGCAAGCTCTTCCAGGGCTCCGTGTCCAGACCGGCTTACTAATTACACCTTGAAGGAGAATCCAGAATAGTGGACGGTGTTATGTCAAGAACTTTTCCATAGAATTAACAGCACATGTAGTATACCTTTGTCTTGGAAAAGTGCAATCATTGTGCCTATTTTCAAAAAAGGTAATCAGGCCAGCCCAAAAGATTATAGGCCAATAGCACTGCTAGATGTCGTTGGAAAAGTTTATTCTACACTATTACAAAGAAACCTTCTGAAGTGGACCACAGCCTCAAAACACGTTGATCTTAAACAATCTTGATTCGTGAAAGGCGTGGGATGCAGTCTAAATTTGATAATAACAAACTTAATCAAAATGAAGGCAATAAGAGCGGGAACTAAGGTTTACCTGGCCTACATAGACTTCTCACACGCTTTTGATAACATTAATAGAGAATTGATGTGGTCAAAAATGAAACAATGGAATTGCCAGGCAAGTTTGTTGGCAGCAATAAAAGAATTGCACACTGGCACCAAAATAAGAATTCAATTAGATCTAGAAGGTACGCTTTCAGCCGCAATTAATACCTTCTGCGGTGTGAAACAATGTTGCCCGCTAGCATCAATCATATTTAACTTGTTCATCTCCGATATTGGTTATACAATGAAACAGTCATCGTCATTTCCACTGAAGATTAACGGGAGTCATGTGAGCTGGCTCCTGTACGCTGACGATTTGGTCTTATTTGACGTCACTCCCATTGGACTCCAGCGGAAATTGAATGCAGTCGAAACTTATGTCAAGAACAATAGCCTGCACTTTAATAAAAAGAAGTGCGAGGTACTAGTCTTGCACAATTTGAGAAGCTCACACAGGACAAATGGAAAAAAATGTGTATGGCACCTCGGAACTGAAAGTTTAAACATCGTGACTAATGCAAGATACTAAGGAATGACGATTAACTCCAATATCGACGATATTCCTTGGGTTGATATGGTGAAAATAACGTGCTGTCAACTAGCATGTCCGGCATCCATTCTTAACAAGAAATATGGAAAGTTTTCATTAAAACATGTGATCAATTTCTATAACCAAAAAGCAGTTCCCTTACTGATATTCGGCGCAGAATGTGCCTTGGGATGTCCCCACGATGTTTGGGACACCCTAGAAAACATATTCTGGTCGAGGGTGCTTCAGCTCCCCAGAGGTATTCCAACTGCATGCATAAGATATGAGCTAGGGCTCATATCTATTCACGCTTGCATCTGTTGGAACACTTAAATCGCAAAATAACTATGGAAGTGGTAGCTCCTCAATTTAAGATCTTACAGAACCTTGGACATGATAAACCAGGAAACATTGCAACGTTATAGGCTCAATGTTGTGAGGCCTTGCTTATGGAACACTTAAATCGCAAAATAACTATGGAAGTGGTAGCTCCTCAATTTAAGATCTTACAGAACCTTGGACATGATAAACCAGGAAACATTGCAACGTTATAGGCTCAATGTTGTGAGGCCTTGCTTATGGATCTAGCAATTGAAATTAAAACATTACACTGCAATCCGACTGAAGCCAAGTCTAAAGTATGGAGAAGTGACTGGATTTGTACAAAAGATACAAGAGATAAGAAAAGATTGATGAAGGATGTGCCAATTGAGGCAAGAGCCTACAATGATTATTCAAAGTTCTTGGACATTTTTCCGGATCCAGGTTGAAGATCATTGTTCCTGAATTTTCGTTTAAACATGTTCAAAAGCAGGGAAAGTTTGTGGACACAAGATCTGAATAAAGAACTAACTTGCAGATTCTGCTTGGGAAAAGAAGAATCGTTAAAACATTGTGTGCTGTACTGAAGTGCTCTTCGAGGATTGAGAACTAAACATTTTGCCTCTAATATTGAAACTCATCCATGTTTGAGTGGGGAAGAATGGTGGTCCTTGATGTTTAGTGGGCATATAAGAAAACTTACTTATTCCTTAACCTCCTTTCTGGGTGAAATAAGGGACCTACTATTAGGCCCTATTGAGGGTGGTGACTAAGTAAAGCAGAAGGTGACAAACACTTACATGGAATGTACCAAAAAGACTTCGAACATTGAGATTGAGATTGATATGAGTTCTTGCAATTTGATGTCGACGAGAGCGGGCGAGCAAGTCAAGAGAGGGATCAAATATTGTTTTGTTTTATGTTTTGTATGTCTTTTGTAAAGATTTGAATAAACCATATCAAAATAAAAAAAATAAAAAAATATATTATTTTTTTCTCTGCATTCCTTATCGAACCAGCTGTTGCTCGCTAACTCTACAGCTTAAGCTGCCTTTGCTAGTTTCGTAAACAATTGCTCACGTAATGATATACTATTTTTATGTGAACTCCATACTGTTGGGGATCCTGAGTGGTGGCCAAACTTAATCTCTTCAAAAATTAGAACTAAATTAAAGTAAATTATTGGAATAATGTATTCAAGATCAGTGCAGTCCCATTTCAGTCTCCTCCTATTCTTTGTGGGACAATTAACCATGCCTTTATCCAAATAAACCCTCCAAAGTTAATGTTATTGATTCATGATCACTTTCTGACTCTCAGTATGATTCCCATGTGTTTACATGTATCCAATCAGGTAGAAGACTACTTAATATATAGTCAATATGACAAATGTTTCCACCTTTGGGATATGTAGGAGCCGGTGGTAACTTGCAGTTAATCCTCCCATTACATGCTTGTACACCCAATTTATAAGAGAGTTAGGATGTAGACAAAGCACATTTATAACATCTGCTGTGGTGTGCTGCATCAAAGGGGGGATATCACAAATTATATCCTCCTATAAGATCTAACATATCCTTTGATGGTTCAAATTGAAGGTTAAGATCAGCCTTAATTAAAGTGACCATTTGTTTACATTCCTAATAGTCCAATTCCCTATCACTTCATTTAATATATTCAAAGTATCCATTCTACTGGAGCCATATTTCTGGTTATACATCTTAAAAACTAGTAATGCAGCCACTCCCCTAAGTTCCACATAAACACCTTGTAGGTCTACTGTGCCAATTTCTAAGGATTTGATGGCAGCATTTAAATTAGCATGTATCCATATGCACAATCCTCTGCTTGGACGACCTATGTTTCTTGTTGACTGGACAGCAGGAGCCATAAAGTTAGCATAACCTTCTAATGTAAACACTTTACAAACACATGTCTCTTGAAAGATATTAAATCAAATGATTTGATTAAATTAATCAATTCAAGATCTTCTAGATGTTGTAATGTTCTATTCATGCCTTAACAGGAACTTGTTGGTGCCCCCAGTTTACTAGTAATTATCTTACACTGAAAAGTTGGTTGCCCATTTGCCTTCTTAATGGGATGAGGATACTCCCTAACATATTTCTCTATTGCCTTAGTTATTTGTCCTAAGTGATTTCGAAGGACTCCTTCTAGGACCCTTGTAGAACTTGAGGTTTTTAACCCTCTTGTTAACGCTATGAAAGCTTTTCTTATGGTGGTTACCTTCTCTTTAAAGGATGTTATTAATTTGCGTACAGATGACATTTCTAGTATATAATCAGGCAATTGCACAGGACAAGGATGAGAATGTAGACTTTAGAATATTATCAATGTGATTGTCACTACTACAATCATTATTTCAATCATTATCTCTATAAGTAAACCAACTTGTGGAATCACTAGCAGGCCTGCCAAGCAGGACACTGTTTACAGACTCTTGTTCCAACCGCACCAGTGGTTGGAATCTATTTGCTACTTTGCTATCTTCTGCAATAACACCCTCTATCAGAGGTTGGCACTATCCAATGCTCTAGGGGAGTCACTCAATCTTTACCACTGTTGTCAGTTAGTGTTTGTGTTGTCTAAAAAATCTTACGCATCTTTACTAGGATTATATCATTACTGCTCCCCTCTTGATTTAGTAGTTTTGGCTCCATTAGAGGGCTACATCATAACATTTTCACACAGGCATTGGCGTGTTTGATGCCTTTGTAAATGGTAACTTAGATTGCTGGGTTTTTGTGGTAGTCTTGGGTTTTGTGGCAGCCTGGACAGTTGGCTTGGTTGCCGCCAGTGGTTCTGTGTGCACCATTTCTTCAGGATGTTTCATGTCATGCAAGAGACATGCTATTACATTAATTAGTGTATTAACTTCCGTTATAGGTGTGGTTAAGTGTGAAATCCTTTTTGATCCATTTACAGGTGATATACGTGTTGTCTTACATTTAGCTATCGTGGAATGTATCTTAATCTTTACTCAGATACACTGGAAGCAGTAGGGAACACCTCAGTGGTTTAATAGGCTGCCATAATCCCTCTCCCATCCCCACTTCTAAAGTTGAATCCACGTAAAACAGAGAAATAATCTCCACACATCCTTGCATCTATAATGGGGGCAATATATTGTACAAAAAGATCAGATGTAATTTAACACAAAAAAGGAACACAACTGATAAAAACAAAATTAAATAAAGATCGTATTATAAAGTCTCTCAGGTGGATAAAAAAGTCTTGTCAATGTGAAGTCCACTACCCCCTTAAATAAATTGGCGTTGTATATCATTGTCCGGCCAGGAGAGTACAAGAAAAGACAAAACAAAAAGGTAATTCCAGAGCAGTATTATTCTACCATCACGACTTGGTTATCAACTGTCGGTGGATTGTAGTGGACTGCCCTCGACCTTTCCCTCGGGCTTCCCTGAGCGGTAGTCTGCCGGCTGCTGATGAGGCTCAAAGGGGTGGTTCCAGCACATACACGAGAGCGCAGCAACGCTCAGCCAGAGGTTCTGGTTGCAGCAGACTGCTTCTGACTGCCCTCTCCCTTTCCCTTGGACTTCACTAAGGGATTGATCTACTGGTGGCTGATGAGGCTCAATGGGGCGGGACTAGCACACACGATATATAAATAGTGCTATACACACACACTTACCCAATGTGCATGAGAAACAACATACCCACACACCCACCCACACACTCACCCACTCCCAGGTCTTCTACTATAGAAATGCCTTTCAGTACGAATATTGATAAAAAAACATCATTTTGTGCTTTGATAAAATTGATGCACCGATGTGTAATGCGTCAAAGAAAGAATTACAGCTACTTGCAAAAGCACTAATCTTTAAATGAATGTGTTCCCCTATAGAACATTGCAGATCTGTAGTCTTTATTTTGTATTTGGACGTGCTTCAGTGCACAGTTGTCAAAAACAAGGATAAAACCAGACAGCAAAGATGTTGCCTGATAATCCAATACAGTGATTCATTCACTGAAATATGTCACACTGAATAAAATCATTATAGTGAGCAGAAACACACATAAGTGAGAAATAGCATTATGAAGCATGTCCACCCATCCCAAAAGAGTGCCGGGGAATATACTGCTTTTTCTAAGATGTAAAGGGACAAAACTCTCTGTATCATGTATTGACTGATTGTTAAGCATACGGTCATTTTAGTTGATTTAGCACCCGGGCAGGGGGCTAGCCAATCAAGGTGCTTGGAAAGTGGGCTATTTTCTCTGATATAAAACAACGTTGCAAGCTCCTCAACAGCTGCTCTCCCCTCGCCCTGTGCTTCACTTGCTCTACCCTAGTACCCCATACTGCTTTTAACAGCCAGCAGTACATGCGGGTGCTAAAGGCTAAGGAAAAGGTAAAACAAAAAGGGAAAATGCACCCTTCTTCAGTCCTGCGATGCTGCGTCTGGAACAGAAGTTCTCTTTCAATGTTGATTACGTCATCCTAACAACACTGAAAAGGGACTCCTGTTCCAGAAGTGGCATTGCAGGATTGAGGTAAGGGAAGTGATTCCTTTTTAAAAATGTGTTCTTAGCCTTTAGAACATGCATGCTGTTACTTCGGATGCTAATGGTGATGTGGCCTTCATTGGCGGGTTGACCGGGCCGGTAACGGCACAGTCACTCACATTAATTGACCCTCAATTGACGCTCAGGCCCATAACGTGAAAAGTGGTTGATTACTGTTAAGACGGATTTCTGAACTCTGTCCTGGCGGCGCAGAAGTTCAGAAGGCCAACCTAATTACTTGGAACAGGGTAACCTCTGGACAAGCCAGACCAATCAGGGTAGCGATCGCGGCGGTCAAGACTAGGTCTCAAGAGGGGTGAGGGTGACTGAAATCCCGCAATGAGCACACAAAGCAAGGACACTTACAAACTACTCCAAACAGGTGTTATATTAAAAATATATACACATTTATTCCAAGGCCTTTAAAACAATGACTATAGCGAGAAATCACAATACAACTCTAGTAAACCAACACATACCATACTAATACAATATATATACAAATACAAAGAAGTCTCAAGCGTTAGATGCTACTCAACATTGGAGCTGCAGCACTAAGCTTGTTCAATGCAATCCCAGACCGCGGAGACGCAAACAACTATGACCCTGAAAAGAATGCCCTCACCAACATGTTCAAGCCCGTACTTAATCCAGACTATGAATGCTTTCATTTCTGCATGGCAAGACAACGTGAAAAAGAGACAGTGGACAAATTCCATGCACGCCTACGTGAAATGGCGGTTGGCTGTGAATTCCCCAACAAAGAGTTTGCCATCCGTCTGCAGATCATAAATGTCATTTCGTCTGAAAAACTGAGGAGGGCCATCCTGTCAGAGAGGAACATAAGCCTATCCCGAATTTTAGAAATGGCATGTCTGCGCGAACAAACAGAAGAGCAAGTGACTGTAATCGAGGCGGCAATCCAAAGACTCTCGCTCGAACAACCCAAAGCCAACGGAAGATGTTGCAGCAATATCAAAACACCAAAACACCCGAGAATAGAACGAGCGAAGAGGAAACACCACCAGAGCCCAAATATTACAAGGGAGAGACAATGCATGCAAATGGTGCAGGGGTCCATGGCACAGAGGAGAGTCCTGCCCTGCGTGGGGATCGACATGCCACAAGTGCAACCACTAAGCAGCTGTCTGCCTAAAACCACCGAATAGAAGTGATCATGAACAAACACCATGGCAAACACATGAACGGCGAAAGAAATTCGCACCCCGAGAAACAACTCGCCAAACAGGCAAGAAAGGAAGGGCGAGAGCAGTGGATCTCTCCCAAAGGTCACCAGACACAAGTGAAAGCGAAGACAGTGAAGACAGCGCATCCCCCGATAGAAGGGAACACGACAAATGGAGAAAACCCAGCAAACAAGTGCACCGCGTACACCTCATCTCGGCTGTAGAGCCGCAACTATCCAGACAATGGAAGAGACCATCATGCACTGCCATCTCTGACGGAGAACCACTGCGTGTGGTTATAGACACAGGTGCAACCATCAATGTAATGCCAGTATCAGCATTTAACAAACTCTGCGCAAAGCCCAAGCTTCAAGAAAAGAAGGTAAGACTACATGCGTATGGCTACAAGAAACCTTTGCTGGTACAAGGGTCATTGAAATCTGATTTCGCCCACAACAGCGCCATGTGCCGAGCATGAGTCTACGTCGTTGATGCTGGCTGCGAAACACTGCTAAGTTGTAGAACCGCTGAAAAGCTGAAAGTAATCCACTTTGCTTTCAACATCCAGTGCAGGGAGATTGACAACTTATTAAAACAACATCATAAAGTATTCCAAGGTATTGGGTGCCTAAGGGGCAGATCCATAAAACTCCACATTGACCCCACCATTGAACCAAAAGCAGTACGCCATCGCCGAGTACCATTCCATATGAGGGAAGCTGTAAGAAAAGAACTAGACAAACTAGAAGCGGAGGGCATCATAGAGAAAACATCAGTTCCAACCCCGTGGGTATCCCCCATGGTAGTTGCGAAAAAACCTAACCAACCAAATGCAGTCCGAATCTGCATTGACATGCGGCTCCCTAATGCAGCCATCGGAAGGGAACATCATATTACACAGACCATAGATGAACTTATTGTTGACCTAACGGGGGCAACTATTTTTAGCAAGCTTGACCTCAGGCTGGGATACTATGACCTTAAATTAGCCAAGGAGTCGAGATACATCACTACGTTCTTCTCCCACCTCGGACTGCAACGCTACAAGCGGCCACATTTCGGAATATCATCAGCGGCTGAGGTACTCCAGCACGAAATTCGGAAAGTCCTCACCGGCCTGGAAGGGACGACGAACATCAGCGATGACATTATTGTATATGCGTCCAATGAAAGCGAACACCTCAAACGCCTTGCAGCAGTTATACGCAGGCTAGAGGAATCCGGACTGACTCTGAATGCCGAAAAGTGCGATTTCGGAAAAGAAGAACTACGTTTTTTTGGTTACATTTTCAACGCAAAAGGGATGTCTCCAGATCCCGCTAAAGTCAACGACATCAGAAGCACCAGGCCTCCAACATCAGTCACAGAAGTAAGGAGTTTTACGGGAATGGCGACATACTGCGCGAGATTCATTCCAGGTCTCGCCACCATAGCAAGTCCCCTCTGTGAACTAACCAGGAAGGACCAAAAGTGGGAATGGTTGCCTGCCCACCAACAAGCGTTCCAGCAGATCAAGGACACCCTATCTGCATCCACAATGGCTTTCTTCGATATCAAGAGACATATAGAACTTCTGGTCGATGCCAGTCCAGTCAGCCTAGGGGCTGTACTTACACAGACTGACAATGATGGAAATGTCTACCCAATCACCTTTGCCAGTCGTGCCCCAACCAAAACGGAACAAAATTATGCACACATAGAGAAGGAGGCCCTCGCTATTTTATGGGGATGCAGGCATTTCAAAGTATACCTGCTGGGCAAGCAGGCAAAAGTACTCACAGATCACAAACCACTGATTGCCATTTTCAGAGGATCAGCACCTCATCCACCAGCACGCATCGAAAAGTGGATGCTTCAACTCCAGCCCTACAACATAGAGGTGGAGTATCGACCAGGGACAGACAATCCAGCAGATTATCTGTCTCGCCACCCATGACCAGCCACGTATGAAGAAGAACACCACGAAAGGGAGACGGAGGAACATGTATGCCATGTGTTAGCCTGTGCCCGACCGCAAGCTTTGACCTTGCAAGAGATAGCCAACGATGCCGAGAAGGATCCTAAACCACACCATAACTGCCATTCAATCAGGGAACTGGAAGAACGTCCTTGCTACCATGGCTCAGTGCACCGCAGCAGCCCAGATCAAACTTCAATCCCTCTTCGGAATCCATCACAAACTTACTGTAGCACCCGAAGGGGTAATACTCAAGGGCCACCGCATTGTACTACCCACATCATTAGAAGAACGAGCCCTCAGACTAGCCCATAGTGGGCACCAAGGTATTGTGAAAACAACAGCATACTTGAAATCCAGGATGTGGATGGCCAACATGCAACAGAGAGTGATGGAGCTGGTGGGGTCCTGCGCAGGCTGCCAGGCTACATGGAGAGCTGAGAACCCAGAACCTATTATCAGTGCCCCAAGAAGCACCAAACGGTGGGAAGCTGTCAGCATCGATTATTGTACCATTGCTGGAGAGGGATACCTACTTGTCCTAATCGATGAATTCAGCAGATAACCCGAAGTCGAATACGTAGCATCCACCGATGCCGAGACCATGACTCTCACATTGGAGAAGATATTTGCAATACATGGGATCCCATCAGAAATCAAAAGTGACAATGGGCCGCCTTTCACCAGCCAAGAACTATGCCAATTCTTTCAGGATCTAAATATACGGCACGGACGGATCACCCCAGGATGGCCACAGGCGAACGGCGATGCCGAACAATTTCTGGGGTCACTCAACAAAGTTATCCGCATCGCCAAAGAAAAAGGATATTCATGGCTGAAAGCAGTGTATCGATTTCTGAGGACACACAGCCAGACACTGCACTCCTCAACAGGGATAAGCCCAGCTGCGCTCATGTTTGGAGTACCCATACAGGCAGAACTCCCTATACACCCTCAGTGGGTAGCGCCTGAACCAGATTTTCCAACCATAGAGGCCAAAAGAGCAAATCGAAATGAACAAGAGAGCATTTCTTGATGAGCCAGCCACCGGGAACTATTACCCGGAGACACAGTTATCGTAAAGAACCGAGCCACTCCTAAGAAGATGTTCCTCAATTTTGAATACCAGCCCTGGACAGTCAGTGCCGCGAATCACAGTATGATCACAGCCACCTGAGGAAGTGAGACCGTGACGAGGAATATATCACACTTCAGGCAAGTACCGCCTGAATTGTGGGAAGAAAGCCAGGAAGCCGCTATGAAAGGATCCGGATCGCCCTACAAGCCACCAAGTCAATCGCCCTAACGGCCGCCAAGACAATCGACACCTGGACTCTATGAGACACCAAGAGACCGAAGATTCCCAGTCAGCAAGAAGAGGAAGTCCAGCCTGAGAACCCCCTGGTGACTGATCCAGAGAGATGCAATCCCCAATACCACCTGAGGGAAAGGCCAAAACCATTGTCCCGCCTACAAGGATATGTAGTGGACGGGATCTACCAGCAGGTGAGCCTGCCCAGATAAACCCGAGAGACTAGAATAGATTACACCTGTTTGTATTAGTTATTGTTAGTGTTGTCAAAACATTCCAAGTTGGGGAGGAATGTGGTGTCACGTTCCGGGGAGTAGCCGGTCATGTGACACGAGGAACCATAAAGGTACCACCGGAACTGGCGTCATAACACCAGTCCGGGTTTCTGCACCACAGCAATCAGTCATGCCTCCTTTCTCTCCTGCGCAGCGATGCGCTGCGTCATACAAGTTGGGCCCTTGGTGTACGCAGCAGTAAGCCCTAATTGATATTATCATAAATATCACAATAAGCAACAGTTAAGACAACAGAAAACAAAACATTAAAAGGAAAAGCAAAACAGGTTTGTCACAAGTGGAAGGCGTGTCTGCTTATAAGGAGAATTCTGATTTGAGAAATGAATGGGGAAGGAGATTGGGGTGTGAGATTTCACCCGAGATGTGATTGGATATGTGTGCGAACGTTAAACTTTGTGCAATTGATCTGGTGGAACGGTCTAGACAGATAAAGATCCTCAATAGAGTGTTTTGGAGCCCGGAACGAATGTTTAATCGGGGGTTGATGGATTCGGATGGTTGCTGGTGTTGTGGGAATGGACTGGGAAGTCTAGAACATCTACTGTGGGAATGGGTGCGTGTACGGGGTGTTTGGCATGATGTTTGTGGTGCCTGTTTGCGTGTCTTGAATTTGGATGTTGATTTGGATTTTGTGACAATGATTTTGGGAGGTGGAGAATTGCTGGAATATCTCTCTGTGTCACAGAAAATGTTTTTACTCCGTGGAGCTTGTCTGGGGAAAAAATTGGTTCTGAGGGGCTGGAAGTCACGGAATGCGCCTACTTTTGATGATTGGATTGAGGGGATGTCTACCCTTGCGTCCATGGAAAAGGTGGTTTTTAAGAGGCAAGGGAAGTTGAGTATGTATGGAAGGGTTTGGGATGACTTCCTGAACATTTACTAGATTCTTGGTGGTTATAAATTTATATTGTTTGGCTGTTCCATGTATATTTTGTGGTTCTGTACTGATTAACTGATTTACTTGTTTATCAATATGACAATAAATAAATAAAAAAAAATAAAAAAACAAGTGGAAGGCGTTCTGTTTTCTGTTGAACAAGTAGTTAAATGTGGACAAAGGGAACCAACATTGAATTCAAGCTTTCACAGCTAACCAAATTGTTTGATCCCTAGCAACTCAATCGGTTAGCCTTAGCCTAGGTTCTTTATCCGCCGGGATGTGTAATGCTTAGAATACAGGATGCCTGTTGGAGTAAAGACTGTACATGAGGATGATCTTTCTTATAGTAATTGTACGTTTGCAGCAATGTTCATAATTTTTAATTTTCAAATGTACCCCACAATTTCCAAAATGCCTATAATGAAACACTCAATTGTGTATATTACCCATCTGCCACTCTGTTCTGAAGGACAATTAAATATCAGTTTTGGATGTATAGTTTCCACACCAACAGTGGCCCTAAAATGCACACATTATCTAAATGAAGCAACTCCCTCTGTACGAGTTTAACGAGGGCAACCATGATGGAACTCTGCAAGCAAATTCAATATGTATGTCTGCCTGCATCTGGTGAGATACATTACATAGGGCAAATCTATGTAGAAAGCACTGGGCACTGTAGAAATATCTTGGTACGAATGTAAGGTCTTAAGGCAGGCAGTCTTTAGAGACCTACCATCAGAGGCTGGTCTGATGTCCTTTGAGGAGCAGTGGTCTCAGTTCCTTCTTGAAGTGCAAGTGGGACACCCTGCCGGATATTCATTGGTGTATTGAGACCATAGCAGGAGAATGCTTGCTTTCTGGTCTTAACTTTTTGCATTATTGCATTTAACTCCAATTCCAGAGAAATCGTGCCTCCTTGTGTGTGCAGCTCTCCTAAAATGCTGAGTTTCTCAGCAAGATGGATCAAGCCTTGAATGTCATTGCTTTGTAGGAGATGTGGGCTGTCTTGTTGGTGATGTCGGTTTGAAAATCACATCCAATGAAGTTATTTGTGTATCGTTGTGATGTGGTTGAAGTTCCTTAGCCGTACAATATAACTGGTGTGCTCTGCTGACACCTTTCAGTGCAGTATGTGTTGTGACTGGGATCCCTGCCAGTAGAGCATTGCTACCATCTAAGGGGAAGAACACCAGAGTTTGGATGAATAGTTCTGAAGTATCTTCCCAGGTTAGTGTCTACCTAACCCTATATTAATTCAACACTTAGTTTGTGAACCTTTCAATTTTGTTTCTCAGTACATTTTCCTTGTAGTACAAATGTGAAACGAATGCTACCATAACCTAATGCTCTGTTGGAAAAGCTAGATATATGCATTTACTATGAAACAAAATGTTACAACATCAACGAGAACATAACCTTGTGTGCTTTATTACATGTTGTAATGGCAGACACTATACGTGTATTTTAATTATACAAAACAAAAATATAATGAAGTCAGCGCATGCATGATATTACGGCTTAATTGCAACCAACTGCGAATATTTTAATTGCTGTATTTCTGAAATTCTACAGGAGATTAATACCTCATGTAGGCATAATTAGGTAGTAATTAAAATCATGTGGTGTTTCCAATGCTACAAGCTTTTAACATTAAACAACTAAAACGCAGCCAGTTTGTCTTTTATTTT
This sequence comes from Ambystoma mexicanum, assembly GCF_040938575.1. Lineage (NCBI taxonomy): Eukaryota > Metazoa > Chordata > Amphibia > Caudata > Ambystomatidae > Ambystoma > Ambystoma mexicanum. The sequence goes on along the minus strand of NC_090932.1, from coordinate 476,122,863 downwards.
TACATGTATTTGTTATGGTGCTCTGGTAAATTGCACTGGCATATGTGGTCTCAGTATTTATGAAATGATGCTATATCTAAGTGTAATACTGACCGCCCGGGCACAAATACTCCAATGTTCCAAAAATGGTTTCAATATGTGCAATTAAAGAAAATCATGCTGTATTTTTTCTTTCCATTGCTTCATTTCATAATCAATCCTATTCATCAAACCTCTTCAACCTGTGGCACAGACATTGCAGTTACTAATTCATAGATCAGCGATTCAAACGTCACAAGTTAAAATCCTGGTCTATGACTCAGCCTTTCATTCTTCCAACGGTGATAAATTAACTGCCATTAAGTTCAATAACACGTCCATCTATTATTACTGTGCTTTGAAGCAGGAAGTATGTGACTTTATTTTTTTTATTGCATTGTAGCTTTCCCCACGTTTGGAACATACAGGGCCAGTAATAGTGCAACACAGATTGTGACATGTATGTGTACCTTGCGCTGCCTACAGGGTGTGGATAATGTAAAAGGGTTCTTTTTGGGATGGGAGAAGGGGTTTGGCAATATTGAGTAAGCCCAATCTGCCAATATAAAAAAATGAAAAGGCACTAAGGGCCTCACCATGAGTTGGGCGGTTTCCCGACAGTAAACCCGCCGGAATACAACCCAATGCAATTGCCGTTACCACCACTTGGTGTTGTCGTATTACCACGTGATTACAAGTGGCAGTGGCGGTGTGAGTCCACATTTATTTGGAGACCATTGGACTCAATGGGGCATTTTTGGCGCAATTACTGTGGCAGTAATTCCGCCATGGGAAATGCGCCGAAAATGGGCATAAAGTCTGCGGATTTACCTGCAGCTCAGACCTGGAGGTGAATCCACCTACTTGCAGTTGGGCGGTGCAGTAATGTGGCGTTAACGCTATTACAGCCGCATTTTTACTGGACCGCCCAATTCGTGATGATGCCCTTAAGTCTCCTTTCCATTCTTATGGTGGGACGCAGTGGGAACAGCAGGTGGAGAAGCAAGGCCAGGGCCAGCACGTGTCTGAGTTGGGAAGGAAGGGGGATGTGTGGGATGTCATGGGTGCTGGTGGATGAGAAGGAGCTGGTGGCTGCGAACAGATACAAAATAGTGGCACCAAGGAAGGGGAGCAGGTAGCTGTGAGAACAGAGGCAGACATTGTCAGTTTCTGCACGTGTTACTTTTCACCTATTGGCTGAGTGCCCTTCCCCAGGTGCCTTTGCCCAGGTGCAAACATCATTATTATTATTATTATTATTATTATTATTATTATTATTATTATTAATAATCATTGTAATATTAGTGGTTGTTTACTAATAATAATAACAATAATCAAGATTGATATCTACATATGTTTTGCTCAATGATGTTTGCTCTTCAAGAACCTTTTATCCGATGTCTAAGTGACAGTGTTCTCAGTCGCAAGACATTAGCTCCACTCAGGGAATCAGATTGTTTGCAAGTTTGGGTCCGAATCAAAATTCTGTTCCGTGTTTTTTTGTTTTTTTGTTTGTTGTTATGTTGCAAGACCCTTGCCATGTAAACTCTATGCCCTGCAAACGGCACCATCTAGGCATCATGCTGTAGGCAGGACTATTTATATAGAAGCAGTGGAGCTCGGTGTGGTTGCTCAGATACCGCAGTGAAAACCTTTTAAGTGCTACTTAATTGTGTGTTTTTATACATTACTTGTCAAACAAAATCCAGCATCTCTTTCATACAAACAAGTGTAGGATTAATAGCACAATCCCTCATTGTGAATACTTATGTGCACCACAATAGCCTCATGCAAATGTACATATTAAAGGGCTTAGTGAAACAGTCAACCGTATCCATGTCAAATATTATGTTCTGCAAATATAACGTTGCACTAAACCATTTCCACGAATCGAACTGTGGTTAAAATTAAATTGTATATTTGGCATAGACCTATGATGCCAGAGAACAAAAGATGGAATTTGCCATTGTGACTGGTGGTATTACTACTAAGCCTATTAATTGAATGCCTTCAACTTAACGATGGCCGAACCATTAAACAACAACTTAATTCTTCATTCACGAATCCCATGAAAAGGCCACTTTGTCTAAGATGAGTCTCGCTCTTTTCAGAGCACAGCTCCAGTTTAGAGTCTTCACCTTGAGAAATGGTTAGCACTTTCATTGGCATGTATCCTAAGTGCCAGAATGCATTGGTTCTTTCAATATGGTTTGATATAACCAGCAGCGTCTCTTTGCTCATATTCCATCATTTGCATCTTCAGTTTGGGCTTCACTGAGAACAGCGGTCCCCTTCTGTCTTAGACCCCCATAAAACTTGGATACATTGATATGGTGAAATATATGCAATCTTTGTCCCTGAGTAAAAGCGGTGTTCAGCAAATGCAACTTCTGATTATTAGAAAATACTGGTTTGGCAGAATTGCATTTTTGAAATTCTGCTGCCCCATTTTATATGGCCTCTAAACATTTGACTTTTTTCCCTTTTTAGTTTTTAGGATTTCTGATTTGCATTTTGTGGTCAAAGGGACTTCCACTCATATCCCTGTGCTAGTGCAGTCCTCTTCTAGTATGGTTCTATGGTATGGCTCCAAATACTGGTATTCTTTAAGCACCCCAGTTTAGCTCTATGGTGAATCTATCAACCTACAATCCTTTTTCAAAGTAGGCTGGTGGCAGCTGTAATTTAGTTTGGGCTTCACCAGTAGAGCAGTCAACATTACCACATTTGTAGACTAACATACCCTTTTGGTAGCCATTGGGGTACTAATGTACTTTTTTTTTAACCTTGTCTTTATTGGTTTTGACATATCAACTTGCAACAAACAAACACAATAAACCCTCCCCCCAAACCCCCCCACCCTCCCCAAGGGGCATTCGTTTCCAGGTTACGGGGATTACATTATGCACTGAAAATGTCAGCTACTTTAATATTGTGTGGGCATCATTGTTCCATAAAGTCTGACTGGAGATACTCTAGAACTCCTCCCCACTCCTTTGCAAACCTGTCCCTCATTCCTTGTACCGTGTGGGTGACTTTCTCTATCGCCAACAGTGCCCACACTTTTTGTAGCCACATGAAAGTCAGTGGGGTGTCTTTCCTTTTCCAATTCTGGGCTATAGTTGACCAGGCCGCTATTAGTAGTCCCATAAAGCCTCTCCATTGCGCTTTCTTGTACTTTTTGGCAGTTTTGTCTCTTAATCCACACATCCAGACTCCCTCTCCCATTTGTTCCACATCTGGAAACACTTTCCCCATCTCTCCCTTCACCTCCTCCCAGAACGGCACAATCCCCTTACAGTCCCACCAGGTGTGTCTCCAAGTTCCCACCACTCCACATTCCCTCCAGCATTGATTTGACGTTTTGGGGAACTTTGAATGTAGTCTATCAGGGGTATAGTGCCATTGTGTGGCTATTTTAATCCACATTTCTCTTGTCTATGCTGATCTAGTCATCTTGGGGATCATTGTCCATAAGTCCACCCACTGATTTCTTGTTGGTTCCTCCCCCGTTGTTCTACTCCATCTGATCATGCACGACCACTTGATCTCTTCCTCCTGTGAGTTTATGAAGGAATATAGAGTCAATACCCATTTCTTTGCCCTGAGTTGGTTACGATGTATTTCTCAAATTAAATGAGGGGTCTCGTTGCTGCCTTAGCTATTTCTGGGGATTTCAGCCAATGTTTGAGTTGCTCGTATCTGTATTTATCCCGTTTGACAAGTGATGAATGTGGGTAGCACGATTCGTGCGGTCTGACTTCATTGTCTATGAACATTTCCCCAATTTTCATTATTCCCGCTTCTTTCCACCTGTCAAATGCCCCCTGTTCCATCCCCGGCGGGAACTGCGGATTCCGCCAAATTGGAGTGAAAGGGCCTAATGCAGTGGTCATTACACCTTTTTGTGTTTGGCTGTCCCACGCTTCCATTGTTGTCTTAATTTTGATCCGACACTCTGCCATTTCGTTTTTGGGCTTTGTCTTTGTTTGAGAAAAACCCAAATGGCCGTTGTGCAAATATGGGCTCACTTTAAGGCCTGCACGATACCAATTGTAGTGGTTTGTGCTGGTTTAGACCAGTCCCTACTGGTAGATAGGTAATGTAAGACCATGTAGGTGGACCTGGGAGTTTGTCCATTTTTAGGGCTAGCCTGATTCCCTGGATATCAACATATTTGTTTGAACAACCGTGTGTGAGATTGGTGGGCTGGCATCGGTTAGCCCATGAGTGTTTGGGAATATCTAAGGGAGACCCTATCTTGTCTGAATTCTGCTGGATCTATGCTGGAATTTATGCAAATGAACTTACTTGGTGCCATTTTTCTTGCCACAAATCTGTTGCTGCAGCAATTGGAGGGTCTGGTTTGACCATACTGGCTCAGTGTTGTGTCATTTCCACGTGCTTGTGTGTTCGCTTTTGGGTGATCGGCATCCTTCCTGGCCTGTCTTCATCCTCCTTCTGATCCTCCTCAATTGCTGAGCTTGGACAACCACGTTGCAAAGGTTTCTGGGCATTTTACTACATTAGTCACACCCCTTGGTGTAGGAATGTTTCATTTTCAGAAAGATAGTGGGACACCACTATCCCATGCCTGCTCTTCATCTGGGCAATCCTGTGCCTACTCCACAATTGTTTCCCTTGTGGGACTGTTTTCTGTTGGCTGGCTGTGCTGCTTTGACCTTTACACCATCAGAATCTGTTTGATCGGGTTCCTCCATCTTCAAAGAAACATCTTCAATTATATTTTCCCCCCTGTCTGCTAGGGTCTGAAACGGTGAACACTGATTTTTCTTATTTTGCTCACTTGAGCCATCGTTGGTCTAGGGTTCAAGTTCATTTGTGACCAAGTTCTGTAACTCAAGCTGCAAAGGAAAACATTTAGTCAACAAGTTGTTTCACTCTTTCTGAGCATATTTCTGGGGACTGACACTGGTCCCTGTGTTGTGGGTTATTTGAGATGATTAGCCTTTGTGGTCCCCAATGTCCAGGGCCATGGGCTTCTGCCAGTCACCTTCAACCGTGTTTTGTCAAAGACTTGTGTCCCCTGGGTAGGTTATTGCCTTCACCACATCTGTGGATAGAGCTTTTCCCTCACATCTAACCTGCCTCTGTGTCCCTCACTTTCTCTGTCTCCTCTGTAGCACTTAACCTACCATGGTCACATCCTGAGCAGAGCTGGCCATACTGCCTGCCTGTACTTAAAAATTGCCAATGTTGGATGTCTTTAATCTATGTATGTCACTTATGTAATGTCCCCTTTGACTGTTCCATTTATTCCCCTCTACAACCTGGTAAGAATGCCTCTCAAACTCACCCCATTGTAAGAAGCTCACTGCTTCCTGTCAAATATGATTTCTGATCTATTGTATGTTTTTTTATGATCAAATGAGCATCCTTACTCCTGCATATAAATAAATAAATAAAACATACCTTATTTTTTTAGCATAATTGTGTCCATGCATACAGACCTTGCACTGTTGACTCCTATAAGGAACTAGGATTTCCTTTGTCTCCTTCTGTTTCCTTTCAATGTCACAGTTCTTTGAAATATTTACATCCTCTCTCTTTCTTGATCTTATTCCTCTCACCATGGGGTATGGCTTCCCCTTTTGTCATTGCTCCACAACGTCAGGTTTTTTTCAATTATCTTCTATACCTGGTTTACTTTCCAGGCAGGGATTCACTGTTTTGTTACTTCTCTTGTTTCTTTTATCAATCAAAGGGGTAAGGCACTTCCCTTTCTGTTTCGACAGTTATGGTTTCTTGCTTTAATCCTTCTCTTCTCCCTAGTATACTCTCCTGCCAGGGTAGTGTAGAATATTCTTACAAAGGGGTATGGGTCCTCCCTTTGATCAATATTCAAGGTTTTCAAGGTGAGGTTATTTACCCCATTTGCTCACTTCTTCTTTCACCCCTTGTGTACTCTCCTGCAAGGTGTCACAATTTTCTGATGTGGGCATGAGTCCCAAGCTCACTGTTTGCCTAGTTAATTATCCTGCCAGGACTTCTTCACTTTCTTTTCACTCTTTCATGTATCCAAGAAACAACACTTCTCCAATATTGGGTCACTGACCCTTTCCACACAAGCTTCTTGTCAATTGTCAATTGTAATGCCTTTGCTTGAGTTTTCAACAATGTTCGGCTTTGTATTAATTTGACTGCCCAATGATCATACCAATTTGATTACTTTCACTTAGGCTTTTCACACTGTTCGTATCTCTATCAATTATATTGCCTTCTCTTAGGATTTTTGCAAAGTTCATCTCAATTCCATTGCCTTCACCTGGGCGTTTCCAATGTGCGTGTCTGAATCAATTATATAGCCTTAGCTTAAGCTTTTCACAATGTTTGTCACTGTGTTAATTATATGGCCTTCCCTGTTTTGGCTCTCTCTCACTGGAACCGGTATGCAGTATTTGCCAGGAACTGTCCCAGTAACCCATGTGCTCTCCCAGAGTTTACTGGTGTTACTCAGCATTTTCAGCATTCATTGCGCTTCTCTGTCCTCAACGCTTTGTGCCCATTGACCAGCAATCCCTTCCAAGAGCCGTTTCATTCTTGTTTGACTTCCCTCTGTGTCTGAGAGCTCCGTCATAGGGACACAGTGAACTTCTCCTGGCTTGTCTTTGCTGCACGCTGTCTCTGTTAGCTTCTGAGGTGCGTTTCTCACGCTCTCCTCCGGTGTCCCAAACAGCTGCAGAATAAGTTGGATGCAGTGGCAAGCTTTCTCTCTATCTCTTTCTCTCTGGCCATTCAACTGTGTGCATTTTAAATGTGCTGGTCTTACTCAGTAGATTCCAACGACTTGAACGTGCCATTGGTTTTTCACATGTGGTCATCCTCATTACTCCATCCCTCTTCCTCGTTTCGATACTAGACTGGGGGGGAGGGGTGAGGGACGGGCCATACTGTTTTTGGCTAGGAAAGCCTGGGAATTCAGTGTCCAAATTACAATAAGCCATAAAGAAGTGTGACACAAGTACTTAGGTGTTACTAAGAGTTACCACTGAAGGGTTGTTTAAATCTAATTTTCTCTTGACTCTGGAATTTATCTTCCCCTGTGTGGTCCTCACACATATACATACCCCCAGAGTCAGTGATGACATTGCTAGATTCAGCACACAAACCTTCAATTTACCTACAAATCTTTAAAAGTGACTTGTAAAGTACTTAACTGTACAGACATTTCTCCTAGGCCCCCATGGCCCGTTGCAGTTTTTGGGCAGAAAACCTATGTTTCCGCATATGGCACTCATTTTAAAAACTTTTTTGAACTTTTACATTACATTCCTGTACTAGAGATGTCTTGTTACTCACTGTAATTCATGGGTTATTTGCGCTGAAAAAAACGGGATTTGTGCGCCATTCTGCCCGCAAATCCCTGTTTAACAAAAGGGAGATTTGCGGGCAGAATGGCGCACAAATCCTGTTTTTTTCTGCACAAATAATCCATGAATTACCCTGACTGTGTTTATCTACAGGCTATCATTGTATCAGTATTTCTCTACGAATATAATGAGTCATTATGTGTCCGGTCTGATCAGGCTTAATATAGTGTTGTTGTGGCTCACTGGGTTTAGGGTCCTTTAGGGTGAAATAATGAATCTATTGTCAGTATTGTCAGTATTTGTATAGTCTATATTACTATGTACTAGATGTTTAGGAATACTGTCAGTGTTTTCTGTGTGGCATTTTGGCTCCTGATATTGACTATGTTAATGCATGTTTTTTTTGTCTATGGTTCATTTTTCTCCCACCACTTAAGCTTGAGTTGTGCCTATCACCAGATAGCGGACACCACACCTAATTTAGGATTGTGTTCAGCAATCGTTGATCATTAGCGTTTTGTACATGCACACTATTGCTACAAATGTGTTTAGTTTACCCTAAGTACTTATTTGACCTTATAGAGATTCGATCTGTGATTTGATAAAGGTGTATATTTGTCAATTTACCAATGTGACCTAATAGAGATTCTATCTGTGATTTGATAAAGGTGTATATTTGTCAATATACCAGTGTGATGCATTAATTGTGGGTAGCCATGGGTATTAACTGTACTTCACTTTCAGCCTTCCTTGAGCTAAGCCTGACTGCTCTGCCTTTGCTACTATTATAGAGTGGAACAGTCTTACTTTTTATTGGAACAATGTTGTGCTATTAAGTGAGATTTTTCACATTGTAGTAAACCATTTGTGTTAGATTTTCTGATAAAAGATACATATATTACACTGCCACAATAGTGGCAGTGTAGTTATGGTTAAGTTGCTGTTTCCATAGGAAGAGCACTTTTTGGGCAGCTTATAACTTTGCTCTCCCTGGACGAATCCTCACCAATCTCTGCAAAAAAAGTATATGGCCCACTCTGAATTATTTTGCAAAGTTTGGTGAGGATTCGTGCATGGGGGGAAATGTTATAGGGGGGGTCCCAAAATGTCTGTTTTTCCCATAGACTGAATGGGAAAAATGTTTTGCTCGCGCCTACAGCCCAAACCGCTGGACGGATTTTCACCAAATTTGGACCAGGAGCAGCGGCTTGGTCCCGAAAGCGAGCTTTTGCAAATTTGGTGAAAATCCGTCCAGTAGTTTTTTTTTAAATGACAAAAAAGTAGGGCAAAAAAAATTAGTGATATCTGTGTTCGGTCCGCGGACGGACTTCCCTGTTTGCTCCGCGGACAGGACGGTGATTGGGCCAGCAGCTTGCGTGATGTCCACGGACATCTGACGTTCTCTCTCATTGGATGTGGTGAAAGCGTGCAGTGCGTCTGGCTTCAGAGACGCCACCATCTTTCTTTCCCGCATGAGAGGCTTTGTCAGGTCAGCAGGAGCGTGTCTGTCTCCTGTTCCTCCCACCCCCGCTCATGCCCCGTGTCTGCACCATCCCCCGCTCATGCCCCGTGTGTCCTTTCTGTCCCCTCCACCCCAGTTCATGCCCCATGTGTCCTTCCTGTACCCCCACCCCCGCTCATGCTCCGTGTGCCCCCTGTTCCTCCAGCCCCTCGCTCACGCCATCAAACACCGTGGCCAACGGAGGGCCGAGGAGCGGGATCTGCCGCACAAACTTATGTCCATGTGGCATGTCTGTGTTTTTGTTTGTCCCCCCACCCCCCGCTCATGCCCCGTGTGTCTCTCTCCCTCCCCCCACCCCCGCTCATGACTCGTGTGTCTCTCTCCCTCCCCCCACCCCCCGCTCATGCCCCGTGTGTCTCTCTCCCTCCCCCCACCCCCCGCTCATGCCTCGTGTGTCTCACTCCCCCCCACCCCGCTCATGCCCCGTGTGTCTCTTTCCCCCCTCACCCCTGCTCATGCCTCGTGTGTCTCTCTCCCTCCCCCCACCCCCCGCTCATGCCCCATGTGTTTCTCTCCCTCCCCCCCACCCCCGCTCATGCCCTGTGTGTCTCTCACGCTCCCCTCCACCCCCGCTCATGCCCCGTGTGTTTCTCTCCCTCCCCCAACCCCCGCTCATGCCCCGTGTGTGTCTCTCCCTCCCCCCACCCCCCGCTCATGCCTCGTGTGTCTCTCTCCCTCCCCCCACCCCCCTCTCATGCCCCGTGTGTCTCTCTCCCTCCCCCCAACCCCCGCTCATGCCTTGTGTGTCTCTCTCCCTCCCCCCACCCCCGCTCATGCCCCGTGTGTCTATCTCCCTCCCCCCACCCCCGCTCATGCCCCGTGTGTTTCTCTCCCTCCCCCCCACCCCCGCTCATGCCCGTGTGTGTCTCTCCCTCCCCCCACCCCCCGCTCATGCCCCGTGTGTCTCTAGCCCTCCCACCCACCCCCCGCTCATGCCCCATGTGTCTCTCTCCCTCCCACCCACCCCCGCTCACCCCCCACTCATGCCTCGTGTGTCTCTCAAAGTTCCCCCCACCCCCTGCTCATGCCCCGTGTGTCTCTAGCCCTCCCACCCACCCCCCGTTCATGCCCCATGTGTCTCTAGCCCGCCCACCCACCCCCTGCTCATGCCCCGTGTGTCTCGAGCCCTCCCACCCACCCCCCGCTCATGCCCCGTGTGTTTCTCTCCCTCCCCCCCACCCCCGCTCACGCCCCGTGTGTGTCTCTTCCTCCCACCCACCCCCCCGCTCATGCCCCGTGTGTCTCTAGACCTCCCACCCACCCCCCGCTCATTCCCTGTGTGTCTCTATCCCTCCCACCCACCCCCCGCTCATGACCCGTGTGTCTCTGCCCTCCCACCCACCCCCCGCTCATGCCCCGTGTGTTTCTCTCCCTCTCACCCACCCCCGCTCATGCCCCGTGTGTGTCTCTCCCTCCCCCACCCCCTGCTCATGCCCCGTGTGTCTCTCCCCCCACCCCCTACTCATGCTCCGTGTGTCTCTATCCCTCCCGCCCACCCCCCGCTCATGCCCCGTGTGTCTCTATCCCTCCCCCCACCCCCGCTCATGCCCCGTGTGTGTCTCTCCCTCCCCCCACCCCCCGCTCATGCCCCGTGTGTCTCTATCCCTCCCGCCCACCCCCGCTCATGCCCCGTGTGTCTCCATCCCTCCCCCCACCCCCGCTCATGCCCCGTGTGTGTCTCTCCCTCCCCCCCACCCCCTGCTCATGCCCCGTGTATCTCTCCCCCCACCCCCTACTCATGCTCCGTGTGTCTCTAGCCCTCCCACCCACCCCCCGCTCATGCACCTAGCCCTCCCACCCACACCCGCTCATGCCCCGTGTGTCTCTATCCCTCCCGCCCACCCCCGCTCATGCCCCGTGTGTCTCTATCCCTCCCCCTCACCCCGTGTGTCTCTATCCCTCCCGCCCACCCCACGCTCATGCCCCGTGTGTCTCTATCCCTCCCTCCCACCCCCCGTTCATGCCCCGTGTGTCTCTATCCCTCCCGCCCACTCCCCGCTCATGCCCCATGTATCTCTATCGCTCCCGCCCACCCCCCGCTCATGCCCCGTATGTCTCTATCCCTCCCGCCCACCCCCCGCTCATGCCCCGTGTGTCTCTATCCCTCCCGCCCACCCCCGCTCATGCCCCGTGTGTCTCTATCCCTCCCGCCCACCCCCCGCTCATGCCCCGTGTGTCTCTATCCCTCCCGTCCATCCCCCGCTCATGCCCCGGGTGTCTCTATCCCCCCCCCACCCCCTGCTCATGCCCGTGTGTCTCTCCCCAACCCCTGCTCATGCCCCGTGTGTCTCTCCCCTCCCACCCACCCCCTACTCATGCCCCGTGTGTCTCTCCCCTCCCACCCACCCCCTGCTCATGCTCCGTGTGTCACTCCCCTCCCACCCACCCCCTGCTCATGCCCCATTTGTCTCTCCGCTCCCACCCACCCCCCGCTCATGCCTCGTGTGTCTCTACCCTCCCACCCACCCCCGCTCATGCCCTGTGTGTCTCTCCCCTCCCACCCACCCCCCGCTCATGCCCGGTGTGTCTCTCCCCTCCCCCTCACCCCCCGCTCATGCCCCGTGTGTCTCTATCCCTTCCCCCCATCCCCGCTCATGCCCCCTGTGTCTCTATCCCTCCCACCCACCCCCCGCTCATGCCCCTATCCCTCCCACCCACCCCCGCTCATGCCCCGTGTGTGTCTCTTCCTCCCACCCACCCCCCCGCTCATGCCCCGTGTGTCTCTAGACCTCCAACCCACCCCCCGCTCATTCCCTGTGTGTCTCTATCCCTCCCACCCACCCCCCGCTCATGACCCGTGTGTCTCTGCCCTCCCACCCACCCCCCGCTCATGCCCCGTGTGTTTCTCTCCCTCTCACCCACCCCCGCTCATGCCCCGTGTGTGTCTCTCCCTCCCCCACCCCCTGCTCATGCCCCGTGTGTCTCTCCCCCCACCCCCTACTCATGCTCCGTGTGTCTCTATCCCTCCCGCCCACCCCCCGCTCATGCCCCGTGTGTCTCTATCCCTCCCCCCACCCCCGCTCATGCCCCGTGTGTGTCTCTCCCTCCCCCCACCCCCGCTCATGCCCCGTGTGTCTCTATCCCTCCCGCCCACCCCCCGCTCATGCCCCGTGTGTCTCTATCCCTCCCCCCACCCCCGCTCATGCCCCGTGTGTGTCTCTCCCTCCCCCCCACCCCCTGCTCATGCCCCGTGTATCTCTCCCCCCACCCCCTACTCATGCTCCGTGTGTCTCTAGCCCTCCCACCCACCCCCCGCTCATGCACCTAGCCCTCCCACACACACCCGCTCATGCCCCGTGTGTCTCTATCCCTCCCGCCCACCCCCGCTCATGCCCCGTGTGTCTCTATCCCTACCCCTCACCCCGTGTGTCTCTATCCCTCCCGCCCACCCCACGCTCATGCCCCGTGTGTCTCTATCCCTCCCTCCCACCCCCCGTTCATGCCCCGTGTGTCTCTATCCCTCCCGCCCACTCCCCGCTCATGCCCCATGTATCTCTATCGCTCCCGCCCACCCCCCGCTCATGCCCCGTATGTCTCTATCCCTCCCGCCCATCCCCCGCTCATGCCCCGTGTGTCTCTATCCCTCCCGCCCACCCCCGCTCATGCCCTGTGTGTCTCTATCCCTCCCGCCCACCCCCCGCTCATGCCCCGTGTGTCTCTATCCCTCCCGTCCATCCCCCGCTCATGCCCCGGGTGTCTCTATCCCCCCCCCACCCCCTGCTCATGCCCGTGTGTCTCTCCCCAACCCCTGCTCATGCCCCGTGTGTCTCTCCCCTCCCACCCACCCCCTACTCATGCCCCGTGTGTCTCTCCCCTCCCACCCACCCCCTGCTCATGCTCCGTGTGTCACTCCCCTCCCACCCACCCCCTGCTCATGCCCCATTTGTCTCTCCGCTCCCACCCACCCCCCGCTCATGCCTCGTGTGTCTCTACCCTCCCACCCACCCCCGCTCATGCCCTGTGTGTCTCTCCCCCCCCACCCCCCCGCTCATGCCCTGTGTGTCTCTCCCCTCCCACCCACCCCCCGCTCATGCCCGGTGTGTCTCTCCCCTCCCCCTCACCCCCCGCTCATGCCCCGTGTGTCTCTATCCCTTCCCCCCATCCCCGCTCATGCCCCCTGTGTCTCTATCCCTCCCACCCACCCCCCGCTCATGCCCCTATCCCTCCCGCCCACCCCCCGCTCATGCCCCGTGTGTCTCTATCCCTCCCGCCCACCCCCCGCTCATACCACGTTTGTCTCTATCCCTCCCCCCACCCCCGCTCATGCCCCGTGTGTGTCTCTCCCTCCCCCCCACCCCCTGCTCATGCCCCGTGTATCTCTCCCCCCACCCCCTACTCATGCTCCGTGTGTCTCTTGCCCTCCCACCCACCCCCCGCTCATGCACCTAGCCCTCCCACCCACCCCCGCTCATGCCCCGTGTGTCTCTATCCCTCCCGCCCACCCCCCGCTCATGCCCCGTGTGTCTCTATCCCTCCCCCTCACCCCCGTGTGTCTCTATCCCTCCCGCCCACCCCACGCTCATGCCCCGTGTGTCTCTATCCCTCCCGTCCATCCCCCGCTCATGCCCCGGGTGTCTCTATCCCTCCCCCCCACCCCCTGCTCATGCCCGTGTGTCTCTCCCCAACCCCTGCTCATGCCCCGTGTGTCTCTCCCCTCCCACCCACCCCCTACTCATGCCCCGTGTGTCTCTCCCCTCCCACCCACCCCCTGCTCATGCTCCGTGTGTCACTCCCCTCCCACCCACCCCCTGCTCATGCCCCGTTTGTCTCTCCGCTCCCACCCACCCCCCGCTCATGCCTCGTGTGTCTCTCCCCTCCCACCCACCCCCGCTCATGCCCTGTGTGTCTCTCCCCTCCCCCCACCCCCCCGCTCATGCCCTGTGTGTCTCTCCCCTCCCACCCACCCCCCGCTCATGCCCGGTGTGTCTCTCCCCTCCCCCTCACCCCCCGCTCATGCCCCGTGTGTCTCTATCCCTTCCCCCCACCCCCGCTCATGCCCCCTGTGTCTCTATCCCTCCCACCCACCCCCCGCTCATGCCCCTATCCCTCCCACCCACCCCCCGCTCATGCCCCGTGTGTCTCTATCCCTCCCACCCACCCCCCGCTCACGCCCCGTGTGTCTCCATCCCTCCCACCCACCCCCCGCTCATGCCCCGTGTATCTCTGCCCCCCCACCCCCTGCTCATGTCCAGTGTGTCTCTCCCCTCCCCCACCCCCTAGTCATGCCCCGTGTGTCTCTCCCCTCCTCTCCACCCCCTGCTCATGCCCCGTGTGTCTCTATCCGTCCCACCCACCCCCCGCTCATGCCCCGTGTGTCTATCATCTCCCGCCTACCCCCGCTCATGCCCCGTGTGTCTATCCCCTCCCGCCCACCCCCCGCTCATGCCCCGTGTGTCTCTCCCCTCCCACCCACCCCCGCTCATGCCCCTTGTGTCTCTCCCCTCCCACCCACCCCCGCTCATGCCCTGTGTGTCTCTCCCCTCCCCCTACCCCCCCGCTCATGCCCCGTGTGTCTCTCCCCTCCCCCCACCCCCCGCTCATGCCTCTTGTGTCTCTCCCCTCCCCCCCACCCCCTGCTTATGCCCCGTGTGTCTCTCCCCCCACCCCCTGCTCATGCCCTGTGTGTCTCTCCCCCCACCCCCTACTCATGCTCCGTGTGTCTCTAGCCCTCCCACCCACCCCCCGCTCATGCCCCTAGCATTCCCACCCACCCACCCCCCGCTCATGCCCCGTTTGTCTCTATCCCTCCCACCAACCCCCCGCTCATGCCCCGTGTGTCTCTCCCCTCCCACCCACCCCCCGCTCATGCCTCGTGTGTCTCTCCCCTCCCACCCACCCCTGCTCATGCCCTGTGTGTCTCTCCCCTCCCCCCCACACCCCTGCTCATGCCCCGTGTGTCTCTCCCCTCCCACCCACCCCCCGCTCATGCCCGGTGTGTCTCTCCCCTCCCCCCACCCCCCGCTCATGCCTCGTGTGTCTCTCCCCTCCCCCTCACCCCCTGCTTATGCCCCGTGTGTCTCTCCCCCCACCCCCTGCTCATGCCCCGTGTGTCTCTCCCCCCACCCCCTACTCATGCTCCGTGTCTCTAGCCCTCCCACCCACCCCCCGCTCATGCCCCTAGCATTCCCACCCACCCACCCCCCGCTCATGCACCGTTTGTCTCTATCCCTCCCGCCCACCCCCCGCTCATGCCCAGTGTGTCTCTATCCCTCCCGCCCACCCCCCGCTCATGCCCCGCGTGTCTCTCCCCTCCCACCCACCCCCTACTCATGCCCCGTGTGTCTCTCCCCTCCCACCCACCCCCTGCTCATGCTCTGTGTGTCTCTCCCCTCCCACCCACCCCCTGCTCATGCCCCGTTTGTCTCTCCGCTCCCACCCACCCCCTGCTCATGCCCCGTGTGTCTCTCCCCTCCCACCCACCCCCCGCTCATGCCCCGTGTGTCTCTATCCCTCCCACCCACCCCCCGCTCATGCCCCGTTTGTCTCTATCGCTCCCACCCACCCCCCGCTCATGCCACGTTTGTCTCTATCCCTCCCACCCACCCCCCCTCATGCCCCGTGTGCCTCTATCCCTCCCACCCACCCCCCGCGTGTCTCTATCCCTCCCACCCACCCCCCGCTCATGCCCCGTGTGTCTCTCGACTCCCATCCACCCCCCGCTCATGCCCCGTGTGTCTCTCCCCTCTCACCCACCCCCTGCTCATGCCCCGTTTGTCTCTCCGCTCCCACCCACCTCCTGCTCATGCCCCCTGTGTTTCCCCCCTCCCACCCACCCCCCGCTCAAGCCCCGTGTGTCTCTATCCCTCCCACCCACCCCCCGCTCATGCCCCGTTTGTCTCTATCCCTCCCACCCACCCCCCGCTCATGCCCCGTTTGTCTCTATCCCTCCCGCCCACCCCCCGCTCATGCCCCTATACCTCCCACCCACCCCCCACTCATGCCCCGTGTGTCTCTATCCCTCCCACCCACTCCCTGCTCATGCCCCGTGTGTCTCTCCCCTCCCCCCCACACCCCTGCTCATGCCCCGTGTGTCTCTCCCCTCCCACCCACCCCCCGCTCATGCCCGGTGTGTCTCTCCCCTCCCCCTCACCCCCCGCTCATGCCCCGTGTGTCTCTATCCCTTCCCCCCCACCCCCGCTCATGCCCCGTGTGTCTCTAAACCCTCCCACCCACCCCCCGCTCATGCCCCTATCCCTCCCATCCACCCCCCGCTCATGCCCCGTGTGTCTCTATCCCTCCCACCCACCCCCCGCTCACGCCCCGTGTGTCTCCATCCCTCCCACCCACCCCCCGCTCATGCCCCGTGTATCTCTGCCCCCCCACCCCCTGCTCATGCCCCTTGTGTCTCTCCCCTCCCCCCACCCCCTAGTCATGCCCCGTGTGTCTCTCCCCTCCTCTCCACCCCCTGCTCATGCCCCGTGTGTCTCTATCCCTCCCACCCACCCCCCGCTCATGCCCCGTGTGTCTATCATCTCCCGCCTACCCCCCGCTCATGCCCCGCGTGTCTATCCCCTCCCGCCCACCCCCCGCTCATGCCCCGTGTGTCTCTCCCCTCCCACCCACCCCCGCTCATGCCCCTTGTGTCTCTCCCCTCCAACCCACCCCCGCTCATGCCCTGTGTGTTTCTCCCCTCCCCCCACCCCCCCGCTCATGCCCCGTGTGTCTCTCCCCTCCCCCCCACCCCCCGCTCATGCCTCGTGTGTCTCTCCCCTCCCCCCCACCCCCTGCTTATGCCCCGTGTGACTCTATCCCGTGTGTCTCTCCCCACCCCCTGCTCATGCCCCGTGTGTCTCTCCCCTCCCACCCACCCCCTACTCATGCCCTGTGTGTCTCTCCCCTCCCACCCACCCCCTGCTCATGCTCCGTGTGTCTCTCGGCTCCCACCCACCCCCTGCTCATGCCCCGTTTGTTCCTCCGCTCGCACCCACCCCCTGCTCATGCCCCGTGTGTCTCTCCCCTCCCACCCACCCCCGCTCATGCCCTGTGTGTCTCTCCCCTCCCCCCCACACCCCCGCTCATGCCCCGTGTGTCTCTCCCCTCCCACCCACCCCCCGCTCATGCCCGGTGTGTCTCTCCCCTCCCCCTCACCCCCCGCTCATGCCCCGTGTGTCTCTATCCCTTCCCCCCACCCCCGCTCATGCCCCGTGTGTCTCTAAACCCTCCCACCCACCCCCCGCTCATGCCCCTATCCCTCCCACCCACCCCCCGCCTATGCCCCGTGTGTCTCTATCCCTCCCACCCACCCCCCGCTCACGCCCCGTGTGTCTCCATCCCTCCCACCCACCCCCCGCTCATGCCCCGTGTATCTCTGCCCCCCCACCCCCTGCTCATGCCCCGTGTGTCTCTCCCCTCCCCCCACCCCCTAGTCATGCCCCGTGTGTCTCTCCCCTCCTCTCCACCCCCTGCTCATGCCCCGTGTGTCTCTATCCCTCCCACCCACCCCCCGCTCATGCCCCGTGTGTCTATCATCTCCCGCCTACCCCCCGCTCATGCCCTGTGTGTCTATCCCCTCCCGCCCAACCCCCGCTCATGCCCCGTGTGTCTCTCCCCTCCCACCCACCCCCGCTCATGCCCCTTGTGTCTCTCCCCTCCAACCCACCCCCGCTCATGCCCTGTGTGTCTCTCCCCTCCCCCCACCCCCCCGCTCATGCCCCGTGTGTCTCTCCCCTCCCCCCCCACCCCCCGCTCATGCCTCGTGTGTCTCTCCCCTCCCCCCCACCCCCTGCTTATGCCCCGTGTGTCTCTATCCCGTGTGTCTCTCCCCACCCCCTGCTCATGCCCCGTGTGTCTCTCCCCTCCCACCCACCCCCTACTCATGCCCCGTGTGTCTCTCCCCTCCCACCCACCCCCTGCTCATGCTCCCTGTGTCTCTCCCCTCCCACCCACCCCCTGCTCATGCCCCATTTGTCTCTCCGCTCGCACCCACCCCCTGCTCATGCCCCATGTGTCTCTCCCCTCCCACCCACCCCCCGCTCATGCCCCGTGTGTCTCTATCCCTCCCACCCACCCCCTGCTCATGCCCCGTTTGTCTCTATCCCTCCCACCCACCCCCCGCTCATGCCCCGTTTGTCTCTATCCCTCCCACCCACCCCCCCACTCATGCCCTGTGTGTCTCTATCCCTCCCACCCACCCCCCGCTCATGCCCCTATCCCTCCCACCCACCCCCACATCATGCCCCGTGTGTCTCTATCCCTCCCACCCACTCCCTGCTCATGCCCAGTGTGTCTCTCCCCTCCCACCCACCCCCTGCTCATGCCCCATGTGTCTCTCCCCTCCCACCCACCCCCTGTCACGCCCCGTGTGTCTCTATCCCTCCCACCCACCCCCACTCATGCCTGGTGTGTCTCTCCCCTCCCACCCACCCCCCGGTCATGCCCTGTGTGTCTCTATCCCTCCCACCCACCCCCCGCTCATGCCCTGTGTTTCTCTATCCCTCCCACTCACCCCCCGCTCATGCTCCGTGTCTCTATCCCTCCCACCCACCCCCCGCTCATGCCCCGTGTGTCTCTCCCCTCCCACCCACCCCCCGCTCATGCCCCGTGTGTCTCTCCCCTCCCACCCACCCCCGCTCATGCCCTGTGTGTCTCTCCCCCCACCCCCACCCCCCGCTCATGCCCCTATCCCTCCCACCCACCCCCCGCTCATGCCCCGTGTGTCTCTATCCCTCCCACCCACCCCCCGCTCATGCTCCGTGTGTCTCCATCCCTCCCACCCACCCCCGCTCATGCCCCGTGTGTCTCTCCCCTCGCCCCACCCCCTAGTCATGCCCCGTGTGTCTCTCCCCTCCCCTCTACCCCCTGCTCATGCCCCGTGTGTCTCTATCCCTCCCACCCACCCCCGCTCATGCCCCGTGTGTCTCTATCCGTCTCCCCCACCCCCCGCTCATGCCCCGTGTGTCTCTATCCCTCCCGCCCACCCACCGCTCATGCCCCGTGTGTCTATCACCTCCCGCCTACCCCCCGCTCATGCCCTGTGTGTCTATCCCCTCCCGCCCACCCCCCGCTCATGCCCCGTGTGTCTCTCCCCTCCCACCCACCCCCGCTCATGCCCTGTGTGTCTCTCCCCTCCCACCCACCCCCGCTCATGCCCTGTGTGTTTCTCCCCTCCCCCCAACCCCCCCGCTCCTGCCCCGTGTGTCTCTCCCCTCCCTCCCATCCCCCCGCTCATGCCTCGTGTGTCTCTCCCCTCCCCCCCACCCCCTGCTTATGCCCCGTGTGTCTCTATCCCTCCCACCCACCCCCGCTCATGCCCCGTGTGTCTCTCCCCTCCCCCTCACCCCCCGCTCATGCCCCGTGTGTCTCTATCTCTTCCCCCCACCCCCCGCTCATGCCCCGTGTGTCTCTATCCCTCCCACCCACCCCCCGCTCATGCCCCTATCCCTCCCACCCACCCCCCGCTCATGCCCCGTGTGTCTCTATCCCTCCCACCCACCCCCCGCTCATGCCCCGTGTGTCTCTATCCCTCCCACCCACCCCCCCCGCTCATACCCCGTGTGTCTCTTCCCTCCCCCCCACCCCCTGCTCATGCCCTGTGTGTCTCTCCACTCCCCCCACCCCCTAGTCATGCCCCGTGTGTCTCTCCCCTCCCCTCCACCCCCTGCTCATGCCCCGTGTGTCTCTATCCCTCCCGCCCACCCCCCGCTCATGCCCCATGTGTCTCTATCCCTCCCACCCCCCCGCTCATGCCCCGTGTGTCTCTATCCCTCCCGCCCACCCACCGCTCATGCCCCGTGTGTCTATCACCTCCCGCCTACCCCCCGCTCATGCCCCGTGTGTCTATCCCCTCCCGCCCACCCCCCGCTCATGCCCCGTGTGTCTTTATCCCCTCCCGCCCACCCCCCTCTTATGCCCCGTGTCCCTCTCTGCTGTTGCCCCCCACCCCCGGCTCATGCCCTGTGTCTCTCTGCTGTTGCCCCCCACCCCCTGCTCATGCCCGTGTCTCTCTCTCCTGTTACCCCCCACCGCCTCTCATGCCCCGTGTCTCTCTCCTGTTGCCCCCCACCCCCTGATCATGCCCCGTGTCTCCCTGCTGTTTCCCCCCACCCCCCTCTCATGCCCTGTGTCTCTCTCCTGTTACCCCCAACCCCCTCTCATGCCCTGTGTCTCTCTCCTGTTACCCCCCACACCCCTCTCATGCCCGTGTCTCTCTCCTGTTGCCACCCACCCCCCTCTCATGCCCCGTGTCTCCCTTCTGTTGCCCCCCATCCCCCGGTCATGCCCCGTGTCTCTCTGCTGTTGCACCCCACCCCCCGGTCATGCCCCGTGTCTCTCTCCTGTTACCCCCCACCCCCCTCTCATGCCCCATGTCTCCCTCATGTTCCCCCCACCCCCCGCTCATACCCCGTGTCTCTCTCATGTTACCCCCCACCCCCCGCTCATGCCCCGTGTCTCTCTCCTGTTGCCCCCCACCCCCCGGTCATGCCCCGTGTCTCCCTCCTGTTGCCCCCCACCCCCCGCTCATGCCCCGTGTCTCTCTTCTGTTACCCTCCACCCCCTCTCATGCCCCGTGTCTCCCTCGCTTTCCCCCCGCCCCCGCTCACGCCCCATGTCTCCCTGCTGTTGCCCCCCACCCCCAGCTCATGCCCCGTATCTGTCTCCTGTTACACCCCACCCTCCGCTCATGCCCCGTGTCTCTCTCCTGTTACCCCCACCCCCCTCTCATGCCCCGTGTCTCCCTGCTGTTGCCCCCCACCCCCCGCTCATGCCCCATGTCTCCCTGCTGTTGGCCCCCACCCTCCGCTCATACCCTGTGTCTCCCCTGTTCCACCCCACCCCCCGCTCATGCCGTGTCTCCCTCCTTTTCTCCCCCACCCCCCGCTCATGCCCCGTGTTTTCCCTGTTCCCCCCACCCCACGCTCATGCCCCGTGTCTCCCCTGTTCCCCCCCACCCCCCGCTCATGCCCCGTGTCTCCCTGCTGTTGCCCCCAACCCCCCTCTGTCATGGGTTTTAGTCTTAGCAGTGCACGGTGGTGGCGCGAGTTATGGTTGCTTAGCTTACCATAATTGGCAAATTTCAAGGGTTTTTCGGTTTTACTTGGAACCATAACGTCCCTTTAACAAAGTTTTTTCACTGAATTTCATAGGTTTTTAGTAGCGCAACTTAACCATAACGTCCCTTTAACAAAGTTTTTTCACTGAATATATATATATATTACATGGCCACGTTAGTGGCCATGTAGTGATGGTTAAGTTGCTGTTTCCATAGGACAAGCACTTTTTGGGCGGCTTATAAGTTTGCTCCCCCTGGACGAATCCTCACCAAACTTTGTAAAAAAAAGTATATGGCCCACTCTGAATTTTTTTGCTAAGTTTGGTGAGGATTTGTCCAGGGGGGCAAAGTTATAAGGGGGGTCCCAAAACGTTTTTTTCCCATAGACTGAATGGGGAAAAAACTTTGCTCGTGCCTACAGCCTAAACCGCTCTACGGATTTTCACCAAATTTGGACCAGGAGTAGCGGCTTGGTCCCGAAAGCGTGCTTTTGCAGATTTGGTGAAAATCCGTCCAGTATTTTTATTTCAAATGACCAAAAAGTAAGTCACAAAAAATGTGTGATATCTGTGTTTGTCCGCAGACACACTTCCCTGTTCGCTCCGCGGACAGTGTTCTAATTGGCCAATCGGCGTGCGTGATGTCCACGGACATGCGACATGTTCGCTGATTGGACGGCGTAGAGCATGAAGCGCGTCAGATTTTTGGTAGCGCCCGCCATCTTGGATTCGCGGACGTCCACGGACAGCGCAGTGAAACTTGGTTTAAAAATTGTTTTTAGTAGAGTGTGTTGGTGTGTAAGAGTTTTTGAGGAGGGTGGGAGGTTTAATGAGATAGGTTAAATGTTGTATTTTTTATGTGGTAGACCCTCTTGTTGTGTTCAATTTGTCTGCGGACAACACGGCTGTTCTGAAATGTTCTAAAGAAACTAAATGGGGGGGTGTTCTGAGGACGCAATATGTGTCCGTTTTGTTCGCAAGCAAACTGAAACTGTTCTAAGAACACTTGCGGTGTCCTGAAATGTACTTAAATAAAGAAAATCGGGGTGTCCTAAGGACGCTGTCTGTATTGTTCGCTGGCAAGTTGAATGTGTTCTAAAAACACTTGAGGTGTCCTGAAACATTTGCAAATAAACAAAATGAGGGTGTCCTGAGGACGCTGTCCATATTGTTCGCTGGCAAGTTGAATGTGTTCTAAGAACACTCACCGTGTCCTGAAATGTTCGCAAATAAACAAAATGGGGGTGTCCTAAGGACACTGTCTGTATTGTTCGCTTTCAAGTTGAATGTGTTCTAAGAACACTCGCGGTGTCCTGAAATGTTCGCAAATAAAGAAAATGGGGGTGTCCTGAGGACGCTGTCCGTATTGTTCACTGTCAAGTTGGATGTGTTCTAAGAACACTCGCTGTGTCCTGAAATGTTCGCAAATTAACAAAATGGGGTGTCCTGAGGACGCTGTCCGTATTGTTTGCTGGCAAGTTGAATGTGTTCTAAGAACACTTGCGGTGTCCTGAAATGTTTGTAAATTAACAAAATGGGGGTGTTCTGAGGAGGCTGTCCGTATTGTTCGCTGGCAAGTTGAAAGTGTTCTAAGAACACTCACGGTGTCCTGAAATGTCTGTAAATAAACAAAATGGGGGTGTTCTGAGGACTCTGTCCGTATTGTTCGCTGGCAAGTTGAAAGTGTTCTAAGAACACTCGCGGTGTCCTGAAATGTTCATAAATAAACAAAATGGGGGTGTCCTGAGGACGGTGTCCATATTGTTCACTGGCAAGCTGAAAGTGTTCTAAGAACACTCGCGGTGTCCTGAAATGTTCGTAAATAAACAAAATGGTGGTGTCCTGAGGACGCTGTCCGTATTGTTCGCTGGCAAGTTGAAAGTGTTCTAAGAACACTAGCCATGTATTGAAATGTTCGCAAATAAACAAAATGGGGGTGTCCTGAGGACGCTGTCCGTATTGTTCGCTGGCAAGTTGAATGTGTTCGAAGAACACTCGCGGTGTCCTGAAATGTTCGCAAATAAACAAAAGGGGGGTGTCCTGACGACGCTGTCCCTATTGTTCGCTGGCAAGTTGAATGTGTTCTAAGAACACTCGCCGTGTCCTGAAATGTTCGCCAATTAACAAAATGGGGGTTTCCTGAGGACGCTGTCCGTATTGTTCACTGGCAAGTCCTGAAATGTTCGTAAATAAACAAAATGGGGGTGTCCTGAGGACGCTGTCCGTATTGTTCGCTGGCAAGTTGAAAGTGTTCTAAGAACACTCGCGGTGTCCTGAAATGTTCATAAATAAACAAAATGGGGGTGTCCTGAGGACGGTGTCCATATTGTTCACTGGCAAGCTGAAAGTGTTCTAAGAACACTTGCGGTGTCCTGAAATGTTCGTAAATAAACAAAATGGTGGTGTCCTGAGGACGCTGTCCGTATTGTTCGCTGGCAAGTTGAAAGTGTTCTAAGAACACTCATTATGTCCGCGGACATTAAAAGTTTCCATAAGCCATAGTTAAAATGTATGACTCTATGGGTGTGATATGCTGTGGTGGTTGTGGCCAGGGCACATGACCATGAACCCAAGACTCTATGCCCTGGCCACACCCACCGCAGCATATCACACTCATAGTGGCTTATAACTTTGAAATCCAAAAACAAATTTATAAGGAACAAAGTTATAAGCCTCTATGGGTGTGATATGCTGCGATGGTTGTACTTATTATAATATACTTACTGTTTGGTTTAGTAACTGGAGTACATGTATTTCTTGTTCATTTCTGTGATGAAAGAAAAGATCATGTTAGTATTGGTATTTTGTAACGACTTATTACATTGAATAATCAACATTTTCTTTTTTACCCTCATATTTAGTAGATTACAAACCAGAGTACTGTGCAATTTGCTCAGTTTCTGTGTTTGTTGCTAAAATCATTGGTTCTGTGGGAGAAAAAAAAATCCATGTTGGATTTTAAAAAACAACTTTTTCTGTTATGCTACAGTTTATTTGTTTGTTTGTTTTCAGTGTTCAGTTGTTGTTTCTGGATAATGCTGTATACATTGGCTTGTTGCAGTTTTTTGAAGCAGTAACATATCATTTATTTGTTTTGATATTGTAAACTTTTGGAGCAGTTAGATACCAGTAGGCATATTCTAAATGTCTATTTTTTTATATATTTTAGTGGTATTGATTTATCTGTTTGGATATTCTTACATTTTGAGACAGTTAGATACCAATTGGCGTATTCTAACTGTCTATTTTTTTTATATAATTTAGTGGTATTGGTTTATCAGTTTGGATATTGTAAAATTTTGGGTTAGTTAGATACCAGTTGGTGTATTCTAAATATCTATTGTTTGCTCTAATTTAGTGGTATTCATTTATCAGTTAGATACCTTTTGGAATATTCTAACAGTTTATATTTTTTTACTACAAGTTTACTTAAGGTTTAAGTACAGTTTAGTTAATAAATGTTGTTTTTAAGAACTTTAAATAAGCGTTTGAAAGATTTGCTGGTAATCTCTGCTTTAGAGTAATGGTACTATCATTACATTCAAACCATCCACATTTCTTTTTTATATATGCGGTGTAGTGACCTGAATTGGTTGTAGCTCCTGCGTGGTAGATTATACCTATTGTTGTGAATGTTTTCTTACCAAGTGATACTTGACCATGTGTGAATCCAGTCAGCTTGCAGTTGTTTTTGGTACCATTTGCATTGTAACGTAGAAGCATTAGTATTACGTATTTACTATGTGTTTGTATTAGTAAGGTGGAGCAATTATCCGAATTGCAGGTAGTACATAATCTACCATGGTTTGCATTTTGCACAAGATGCTGAAATGGAATGGATTCACAATTAGGTATTGATATATATATACGAAACGTTCATTGGGGATTTGCTCTTGTGTCCCATTCTTGCAGAGAGTGCATGTATGTTTCCACATGTATGAAATCTGGAAGATTTCATTTATAGGTATGATTTTATTTTCCAGTACTTGTAGTAAGTACATTAGAAATTCTTGTGGATCTTCCTGTGATTTTATAGTGAATTTCACCATTCGAGCAGAGTAGTCCAATTTTTGTCTTATTCCATAAACACTATACGTGTTATCAGGATTGTTTGTTGCATTTCTGTGAAGTACTAACATTTGCAAACACAATTGGTCTGTACAGTGTAAGTAAATGTTGTCAACTATTGGTGGCAATTGAAATAGAATATTCATTGCTACATTTGCGTAGCAACTTACTCCAATTATATTTGAGAGTTTAAATGGACCATGTAGTTCTGAATATGATTGATTTTTTTTTAGTTTGTCTTCCTTCTTTGACAAAGTACCTGGTTTACTTTCCCTAATGGGTTCTTTTATGTGTGTGGTACTTGTTGAAGTTTTAGTTTCTTTTACTCTCTTTGGAGGATTTGCAGTGACATCCTGTTGCATTTCTGTTTGATTTAGTTTTCTTTTACAACGTTTTACTTTTTGTGGTACAGAATATGTGTTTAGATGGGGGGTGTATAGTGAGCGAAGTCTATTGTATTCTAAAATGCAAGGAATATCAGTGTTTACTTTACTTGCATCAAAGTTGATTAGAAATAGACCGTCAAGTGTACGTAACTGAGATAGTGCT
This sequence comes from Ambystoma mexicanum, assembly GCF_040938575.1. NCBI lineage: Eukaryota > Metazoa > Chordata > Amphibia > Caudata > Ambystomatidae > Ambystoma > Ambystoma mexicanum. Next base: position 476,097,387 of record NC_090932.1, on the reverse strand, counting down.
ACGTAGCTCATGCCTTCTTTAAAGACTGTTACCAATGTCTATCATTGCTTTGTCCAGGGTAAGACCTTGTGATTTATGAATGGTGACTGCGTATGCAAGAGTTACAGAAAATTGTTCGCTGAGTACATACATGTCTTTGAAGAGAAGGAATCGAGCTGTTGAGGGTCCTATCCTTTTTACTTCTGAAAGTTTATCAAAGAGAATATTGACAAACTGAATTTTGTTGTCACGTGGGTATGTTTGAAAGCCAACAACTGTACCCAGTGCTCCATTAACTAGTCCTTGGTCCACGTCAAGGTTACATTTAAGCATTACTCTGCAATTTAAGGAAAATTTTAATATCTTTTCCAAGCCAGCTGTGTTTGAGATTGAATTTTCTAAACTATTTAGTCTTGTTGTGGCTTGCTCACACATGGGTAGTGTCATACCATGTACATCTAGTTTCTCTGTGGCGCTAATTTCCATTATTGGTTGCATTTCTTTACTTAACATTATTTCATTGAATTTGAAACAGCTTGCAAGAGTTGGTATTAAGGCCATACAATTGACATTTTTATGGGCTAATTGATCCATAACATCTGTATCACATGCATTATCGCCATAAAGTGCATGAATGTGCCGGGTTTTCAATATTGCTTCTGCTTCTTTAGAAAGTTTACCAACTCTGATACTTTTTAAGATGTTGCAATAAGTGCGATCTGCAAATTGCCGCATGTTTTCTGTTAATTCTCTGTATTGGAAATTATGCCAAAGGTTGACATTTCCAATGCTGCCAACAGTTTTGCGGCAGAGTTTGTGTCCTAATGTTTTAAAAATAGGCACACCTTTTACTGGTGTCAATTGAAGAAGATCTCCGAAAACAATAATGTGTTTTCCTGCAAAGAGCTCTTCGTAGTTTGTTTTGAGTACTTCTTGTAATCTGAGGTGAATCAAAGCCAACATTAGGTTGGACACCATGCTCACTTCATCTTTTAGTAGCATTTTCATTTGTTTGTTTTAATACTGTGCATAGTTCCATTGCAGCTTCTGTAGAAAGTTTGTATAGTCTATATTGTTTTGGTGTTCTACTGGCAGGAGTAGTAATCAGTGTAAAGTGACACCACCTATGTTGTAGGCAGCTAAACCTGTGGGGGCAGTGACAACAGCTGACAGTTTGTTGTTTGTCAGTTGTTGAAGGAACTTACTGATGATTTTGATTAGGAATGTTTTGCCAGAACCAGCTTCACCACTGACGTACAGTAGTATAGGTTTGTAATTTTGGCAGGTGCATTCTTTGTTTTCATGCTGTACACCATGTGCAATTTCTTTTGTTACTTCTTGAAATATGCTACGTTGCTCATTGTTTAGTTTTGATTGTAGTATAGTTAAGTCTTCTTTATCTTCATACTGACACATGGTGTTTTCTACTTCTATCATAGCTAATTCTGCCTCATTTGTTATTAATGGTTCTCCCAGTGGTTCTTGGCTTCCTGTTACAGAAGGTTGACTACTGTCAGGAGTGTCCTTATCTAGCGGGGCCTGGAGTTCTTCTTCGTGTTGTTGTTCATTGTGCAACATTGTTTTGTACTGTGTAAAGTTTACATCAGCTATAGTGCTTTCATTTGTTTTGAAAGCGTCTTCATATGAGTCATAGGTATCTAGTATTTCTTCTTCTTTTCTCCATGGTTTAAAGAGTTGTAGCAGGGACAATTTGATATGATTAATTAAATTTGGTTTGGTGAGTTTTACTAAGCTGCCTTCACAATTTGACACTCTGTATTTATGGTTTTTTTCATCAGGTTTTATATTATTTTTGTATGTGTAGTTTTGGGCTATGTGGTATAGACACATTGTTTCCAAAGTATTACTTCTGTTTGGGTAGTATGTGTCCAATAAATTGTTTTTTTTTTTAAATGTCTTGGCCGTTGGGATCATGTTTGGCTATTGTTTCTATATCTTCATATGATTTTAGAACTCTTTTTCTAGATTTAGCTGGACCAAGACTTAGCCATACTATATTTTCAGATTTACCAGACAATGCAGTACCAGTTAAACGATCAGCTGCTTCATATGATCCACATTCTCTATGGGAGACTATTTTTATGCCCAAGCTGTATCATTTCTGAGACACTGTTTTATCTGATGACAGGTCATTCCAGAGGTCTTGGAGCTCTGTCTTTTCTGCTTTGGTTAAGTATGCTGTGACATATCGTGCAACTGCAGTAGAATTGTCTGCAATGTACTGCACATCTATGTTTGCATTCCATAAGTGGGCAATGATTGCATTGTAATCATTGATATATTTTTCTTCTTCTTTTCTTTTTATGTAATATGTATTTTTAGGTGACTTACCTTTAACACTATGTCTAACTGAAGACATGAGGTTGTTCACTTGACCTGTATTTGTAACTGGTCTAGGGAAACCAAATCGGCATTTGGTGTAGTATTTGCCTTTGTTTTTGTATTTGCGACGACAATATTTTCCACATTTGTGTCTTTGAAATTGTAAAATGTGTGCATGAAGATCACTATTTGTGGATTCTGATGGAATTTCACAAGTGACATATTTTTCAATAAACTGAAACAGTGGCATCACTGTCTTGACCAAATTTAGGAGCATCTTTAATCCATAAAAGCATGTGGTTATGTTGTGCTCCTCTTGCTTGGTATTCTTTTCTCCAAAAGAAGTGTTGCACTTCTCCAAGGGGAGGAACAGTTTTATTACAAATATAATGTAGAATAGCAATGAAGCGATGGTGAAAATATCTTGAAACATTAACAGGATCCAGAGAACAAAGTTCTCCAGGTGTTAGTATATCTATGTTTGTCTTGTTTTTGTTTGATAAGCGTAGGAAATCATGTAAATCTTTCCATGCATATTCTGCACAACTTAATGTAACAAACCAAGTGGGTGGGCCAAGGTTTCTGATCATACAACGTACATCTCCACGATGTCGAAACCAGTACTCTTTAGTACCACGCATATTTGCTAATAGATTTGTAATATTTGATTGTAAAACCTCATCTTTTTGTTACACTTTTTGTAATAATAGTGTAGCTGTCATGTTTTGAAAGTGGGATCCTGATTTTAATATGTGAGCAACTCCGTAACATAAAGTGGCTAGTTCACTTTCAAAGAGTAGGAGGAATATGTATTCCACATTTTGTCTAAATCTGGGATCTTCAGAATACATCCGTAATGAGCGGTATTCTGGTGCTGATATTTGAATGGGTCTGTCATCGTACCTTCCTCCTTTGCCAGTAGGAAAGAGGAGAGGAAAAGCACGTGCTTCTATACTTTGTTCCCATATGCTGATTGGTGATCCTTTTGTTTGACGCATTTGGTACGTTTCCAGTGCATCTTCTATGGTGTCATTATAATGCAATGGATGAATTGTATAATGGTCTAAAGTATTTGATATTGTAGCAAGATCTAGGAGCTCAAAATGACCAGCTTCTTGTGTCTCTTGCATTATTTCAGTTGTATCCTTCAAGTTTTCTTCAATATTAATTTCTTTGTAAAAAAAGGATCGGAAAGTTTCAAAAGGTATATAGAAACTCAAGATTGCTATGTGGGACTTGTGGCATGGTGAGATTTTATTGAAAAATGTTATGGATTAACTGAAAATGTACTTTTAAATTGTTCGGGGACACGAACAGTGTCCGCATTTCAAGACACACGATGAGCGTGGGCGCGGTCATATGATCTGTTTGCGAATTAGTCTGTGAAGGAAGCGCCTGTCCGCAGGACACCAAGTGCACGGAGATTGGTTAGCGCATGCGCATTGATGTCCTACGGACACTGTTCAGGTTCTGAAGTAATTAAAAGTGAGTCACACGTGAAACGAATATTTCAGGACACCACGTGTGTTCTTAGAACAGTTTAAACTTGGTAGCGAACAGTAAGGACAGATATAGTGTTCTTCAGGACACGTGTAATTTAGTTTATGTACGAACATTTCAGGACACCAATTGTGTTCTTAGAACACTTTCAATTGGGTAGCGAACACTACGAACAGTTGTACTGTTGATCAGGACACATCATTTTCGTTTATTTACGAACATTTCAGGACACCAATTGTGTTTTTAGGCCAGTTTTAAGTTGATAGCGAACATTACGGACTGATATAGTGTTCTTTAGAACACTTTAATTTTTGTTTCTTTACGAACATTTCAGGACACCACGTGTGTTCTTAGAACAGTTTCAACTTGCTAGCGAACAGTACGAACAGGTGTGGTGTTCTTCAGGACACCTCCATTTTCGTTTATGTACGAACATTTCAGAACACTTGCACTGTCCGCGGACACTTTTATTGTTTTTAAAAAAAAACAGAAACTGTTCACAATACAATATAAAAATTAAACTTTATTTAACATATATTAATAATTTATGACAGAGAAGGTGAGGCAGAAACAGAAACAAAAACAGGAGAATTTGGGGTTTCAACATGATTGGTATTAGGTGAGGAAGGGATGGAAATCTCATCAAAACGTTTTGGATTATGGAGAGGGTTTGGGTATAATTGACTGGGATATGGTGAGGAGGGACAAGTACATGTGGGGCAATGGTATGATGTTTTTGTTTTAAAATGATCTTCAACAAAAGTTTTCAAATTATTAAAATTGGTCAACAGTAAATCAATTTTTTCTTTTATGTTGTCAAGCGTGTTTTCCATAACAGCTTCTTCAGAGGTAGTTTCTATTTTGTTATGCTCTGTATAAAAAAAAAATATATATGTTAAATGTATACAAAATAATAATATTTATATGGTTTATATTATAAAGTGTTTACCATTAGTTTCACTATCTTGTGACATTTCTTCATGTGGGAAATTGTCCTCTAGCCATTCCAGAGTACTAGACATTTCTGTGAGAAAAAAAAAGAAAAGATAATATATTTTTTAATCTAATACAGAAAGTTTATAAATATATGAGTTAAATGAAGTACACTTACTATTTCTGGTAAGATAAGTCCTATGTATTCAGTGGGTCTGGACTTGTTCTCAGTTCTGTTGTGTCTGTGAGGTAATTATGTTGGAAGCCAATTTATGTTCTTGTGGTATATTCCATTTCAGAACATATTGTATTTAAATGAATGGTTAGTGTGTTACATATATTTGGGTTACATTTCTTATGTATTACTATATATAATGTGTTTGTGTGCTGCTTTTTGAATTTGTTAAATGTTCTTATATTATGATATAACAATCAAACATACCCCCCCACCCCCTCCCCCCCACAGTTTTTAGGTAGTGGTACTGTTCTCCGAACATGTCCGCGAACATTAAATAAGTTCGCGGACATCAAGTTCATAAGAAGAGATCTAGTCAGTTCCATATGACATGTATATAAAGTCAAAGGGCCTCATTCCGAGTATGGCGGTAAGGGATAGCGGCCACCGCTAACGAGAGCGGTGGCGGTAATCCCTTACCGCCATACTCCGAGTTCCCTTTGCGCCATGGTGGTTTTAACACCTGCTTTTAGCAGGTGTTAAAAACCATGGCGCTAAGGGACCTTGATGTTAATTACGCCACCGTAATTTACGGTGGCGTAATTGACGCCTTCCCCACTCCCATTATGCCCTATGGGGCAAGAATGGGAATGGGGAAGGGTAAATGGGGATTGGGGAATTACCGCCCCGCCAACCTTGGAATGGGGCGGTAATTCCGCCATCCACCAAGGCGCTGCCGGTCCGGGTACGGCGTCAACCAAGGCGTTAATAGCGCCATTGGTTAGCGCCGTACTCGGAATGAGGCCCAAAGTCATTATTGTTAAGTTTTACTACTAAAAACCTATGAAATTCAGTGAAAAAACTTTGTTAAAGGGACGTTATGGTTCCAAGTAAAACCGAAAAACCCTTGAAATTCGCCAGTTATGGTAAGCTAAGCAACCATAACTCGCGCCACCACCGTGCACTGCTAAGACTAACACCCAGGACATCAAAGATGACATCACAAATGTCATTGATGACATCACTGATGACATCACATGTCTGGCTCACTATTTTTTCTTTTGCTGACATATCTAGGCCACATGGTTTTCTTCAGTAACAGTCAGAAACTAAGAATTTTATTTTATTTGTAGACATATCCTTCTAGTAGGTTCTTACAGTAATTCCCTTAGAGTACCGTCACATCATATGAAACATATACATATGGGAAAACACAAGCTTGAAAGACAGCAATCTTTTTTGTGCATAAAGATAATCACTAGATTTATGAGCACTTTCTGATAGTTCTGTTGTTTTTTTATGGCTGTACTTTCCCTGTATATGGTCATATTTGTATACATTGTACTCACACTACTTTCCTTAGGGTCCAATCACATCAAGTGATACATATACATAGGGTAAATAGCAGCTTTCAAACAGAGCAATCATTTATTTGCATGAAACTAATCAGTTAAGTTATGAATTGTTTCTGCTACTACTTGTGCTTTTTTGCTAACTTCACTTTCCCTGTATACACCCATATTGGTATGTGTTCTTGTGTCTTTGTGTTTTGTCTATAGTAATGCAATTATGTAATACATGGGTTTTATTAGCTACTTATTGCATATTTCACAGTACACAAAAATCTATTAAGAAAACAATTATCATTTCATTATTCAACATATTAACATTACGAATATCATACCTTCATCTTGTACGCTGCACACAATGTTATGTTTCTGTATGCTTAGCTTAGTATACTAGATAGAACCCCATAATAGGATGCTATTTATATCAATGCATCGTTCAATGCACTTATTAGGGTATATTTCTTGCAATGATTCTTGACACTTTTTTCGCAACATAATAAGAATCCCTTTTACACATATTCCATGAGAAGTACATACACATGTGATGTCATCAGTGATGTCATCAATGACATTTGTGATGTCATCTTTGATGTCCTGGGTGTTAGTCTTAGCAGTGCACGGTGGTGGCGCGAGTTATGGTTGCTTAGCTTACCATAACTGGCGAATTTCAAGGGTTTTTCGGTTTTACTTGGAACCATAACGTCCCTTTAACAAAGTTTTTTCACTGAATTTCATAGGTTTTTAGTAGCGCAACTTAACCATGACGTCCCTTTAACAAAGTTTTTTTCACTGAATTTCATAGGTTTTTAGTAGCGCAACTTAACCATAACGTCCCTTTAACAAAGTTTTTTTCACTGAATATATATATATATATATATATATATATTACACTGCCACGATAGTGGCAGTGTAGTTATGGTTAAGTTGCTGTTTCCATAGGAAGAGCACTTTTTGGGCGGCTTATAACTTCGCTCCCCCTGGACGAATCCTCACCAAACTTTGCAAAAAAAGTATACGGCCCACTCACTTGGTGAGGATTTGTGCAGGGGGGGGAAAGTTATAAGGGGGGTCCCAAAATTTCTGTTTTTCCCATAGACTGAATGGGAAAAATGTTTTGCTCGGGCCTACAGCCCAAACCGCTGGACGGATTTTCACCAAATTTGGACCAGGAGCAGCGGCTTGGTCCCGAAAGCGTGCTTTTGCAAATTTGGTGAAAATCAGTCCAGTAGTTTTTTTTAAAATGACCAAAAAGTAGGGCAAAAAAAATTAGTGATATCTTTGTTCGGTCCGCGGACGGACTTCCCTGTTCGCTCCGCGGACAGGACGGTGATTGGGCCAGCAGCTTGCGTGATGTCCGTGGACAAATGACGTGCTCTCTCATTGGATGCGGTGAAAGCGTGCAGTGCGTCTGGCTTCAGAGATGCCCGCCATCTTTCTTTCCCGCATGAGAGGCTTTGTCAGGTCAGCAGGAGCATGTCTGTCTCCTGTTCCTCCCACCCCCGCTCATGCCCCGTGTCTGCCCCACCCCCCGCTCATGCCCCGTGTGTCCTTTCTGTCCCCCCCACCCCCGCTCATGCCCCGTGTGTCCTTCCTGTCCCCCCACGCCCGCTCATGCTCCGTGTGTCCCCTGTTCCTCCAGCCCCCCGCTCATGCCATCGCACACGGTGGCCAGTGGAGGGCCGAGGAGCGGGATCTGCCGCACGAACTCATGTCCGTGCGGCATGTCCGTGTTTTTGTTTATATCAGCCACTTAACAGCATCCCTCAGATTCTGGATACAAACAAGCATTGCCCAAAATGGACAACACAACTCCATCGACATTAAAAAATGCATATTAAGGCAATCAATGTTGTCATTGGAAGAAATAAACATATGTGCACGCCGCATAACTACACCCTTGCCTTTATTCACAAGCAGATTTCCAAGATTTTGCTGTGGATTAAACACATTGGGTTGCTCCCATACTGCTCTTGGTAATATTTCTGAAAACACCACCTTTGCACATGGGAAAAAATGTTGATTAGTCTATCCACAAAGGACTTGAAACAGGAATCAAACTTGGGGCACTGATGTACCCGAAATATTCTCCTCCACAGTGCAACAACAACATTTCCGTACTATCAAAAATGGACAAGTTTCTGCAAAGAGAAACCAGTTCCTCCAAATTGCATCCAGGCACACTCCACCACAAAACCTCCATGCCTAAAAACCCAAAATCTGCAGAAACACCTCTGGATGTTGCATACATCTCCAGATCAGCAACACACCTATCACCAAGTACGCAGACACAATATCCTGCCATCTTCACCAAACAACACAGCAATGCAAATAGTGTAAACCTACCTTCCTGTAAAGCACACCCTTAACACCTGATTGGATAATCCCCATGGTACACTCCCATTTCCATGCCAAGCAGGCTGACAAGCCCCGGATGCAGCACGTGTGATCCTCAGACTACCACAGTGTCCGCGGATCTCATAAAAGCTGCAGGGCAAAGCCAGAGGGCAAAGGCCCAGGATTAAGGCACCTAATCTCGTCCGCTCTGCTGCGAGAGCACATCAGGAGAAGGACCAAACTCCCGCTGAACAAGAAGACACTGGAGTGTTTTCCAACACTGCAGGCATTTGCTGAGCCACACGCAGAGCCTCGCCGTGACAAAATGGCTGACTCTGTTTCCATGACGACAAGAATCAGAACCGACACCAGCCGGAGCATCACCGCTGTGGCCCTGAGTTCCAATAGGCTTGCAGCATCTTGTGGTCCCTCGCTTCCCGCTTTAAAGGCAGTGGGAGATGACCGCCAGGCAAAGCCGCAGGTCAAAGGCCCAGGATCAAGGCCCCTGCTCTTGTCTGCTCTGCTGCGAAAGCACATCAGGAGAAGGTCCAAACTCCCGCTGAACATGAAGACACCGGAGTGTTTTCCAACACTGCAGGCATTTGCTGAGCCACACGCGGAGCCTGGCTGTGACAAAATAGGTGACTCCATTTCCATGACGACCAGAAACAACACCAGCGCCAGCCAGAGCATCACCGCTGCGGCCCTGAGTTCCAGTAGGCTTGCAGTGCCTTGTGGTCGCTCCCCTCCCGCTGTAAAGGGAGAGGGAGGTGACTGCCAGGCAAAGCCGCAGGTCAAAGGCCCAGGATCAAGGCCCCTGCTCTTATCCACTCGCTGCTGCTCGAGGATGCACCACCTAACTCAACACCAGCAAGGTAAGAGCTCCCCGCAGGCATGCCACACCATCAGTATTAGGGAAAGAACGGCCCATCTCCGCTCCCGCACCGAAGCCACCCCCAATCTGCAGCCCCATCTCCCGATGCACTAGGAACGAGCGCCTGGCCTCAAGGCTCCTCGTCCTATCTGGTGCCCGGCATATTGAGATCCTCAATCCCAACATGCCCCGAGCCATTCCACAGCAAAGGCTGCATCATCACCAACAAGTACATCGGTACTTGTCCTCTTGCAGTCCATACAGAGACCGCTCTACACATGTGCCTATAATTGCTGCTCCGGCCATGCCTCAGCATAACCGTTCATCGTCTCACTTCTGGCTTCGCCTCCACCTCAAGTCGCCTGGTCCTTCACGCTGGGATTACCTGCAAAGAACGCACAGGCCCTGCGGCCTCATCCAGAGGGGTAATAGTAACCCCCCTGCATACGACAATGGGAATACCCCCAAGACTCCCACATTCGCATCCATGCACATTTCAGCAGCCTCCAGCCCATGCGTTGGTGCTGCCTTAGAAATAGAATGCATTGCACCTGTGACCATGGTGTCACCCAAACGTGCCCTCATTACTGCTGTTGATGCACCCAAGTTTACTGCTGATGCCAATATGATTACTGTGGATGCCCCTATGATTGTTGCTGGTACCCCATGATTACTGCTGATGCCCCTTTCATTACTGCTGATGCCCCTATGATTGTTGCTGGTGCCCTTTTGATTATTGCTGGAGCTTCCATGATTACTGCTCGTGCCCCCATGAGAGTTGCTGGTGCCCCCTTGATTACTGCTTATGCCCTTTTGATTACTGCTGATGCCAGTATGATTGTTGCTGATGCCCCTTTGATTACTGCTGATGCCCCTAGGACTGGTGCTGGTGCCCCCATGATTATTGTTGGTGCACCTGTGAGTGTTGCTGGTGCCCCTATGATTGTTGCTGGTGCTCCTATGATTACTGCTGGTGCCTCATGATTGTTGCTGGTGGCCCTTTGATTGTTGCTGGTGCTCCCATGATTACTGCTGGTGCCCCCATGATTGTTGCTGGTGCCCCCATGGTTATTGCTGATGACCCTTTGATTACTGCTGATGCTCCTAAGATTGTTGCTGGTGCCCCCATGATTGTTGCTGGTTTTCCAAATACAGTTGCTGGTTCCCCCATGGGTGTTTCTGGTGCCCCCATGGCTGTTGCCGGTGCCCTCTTTACTGTCGCTTGTGCCCTCATATGTGCCTCCACTGTTGCTGGATGTGTCCCTAGAACTACTGGCATACCTCGAAGTGCCACAACTCATGGTGATAGTGCCATGACCTCTGTTACCCCTAAATATACACCTATTAAGGCTATCCCTCCCCCCTTACCACGCTCAGATGCACTCTCATTAATGCACGGTCACTCCCTGCACATGCGCTGGACATCCATGACCTTATCTGCAACTCCAACCTGGACCTGCTAATTATTAGCGAGACATGGCTCCATGAAGCCTCAGGGCCTGCTCTCGCCCTTGCCTTACCTGGAGGGTACACAATCTTCAGACAAGACCGTGGTGCACAGAAAGGTGGGGGCGTGGCACTGATCGCTAAGGAGTCCATCGCCATCAGGAGAATTCAAGTTGAGCTGTGTCACAATTGCAACTACATGCTTGTTAAGATTAACCCTCAACCTAACTGCACTATCACCCTCCATATCGCATACCGCCATCCTGGGCCGGTAACCGAGTTCCAAGATGCCCTCCTTCATGCCCTTGCTCACAACCTAAAAAAAAACACAATGTCCATCCTCATGGGAGACATGTGCCTCGGCCTAAATGACCCTGCAGCTGGGCATGCAGCTTCACTTAACAATGCCCTCTCCATACTGGGCTTCAAGCAAGCGGTGACAGAACCCACCCATAGCAAAGGACGCACCTTTGACTGGATATCACATCACAACTGCCCTCTTTCAATCTTAGCCATCACACTCATTCCATGGTCTGATCACTCCACCATCCATTTTGAACTTAACGTTGCCGAAACACCCATCGCTCCCCCTATAGCACTGCCGCCTGCTCTCACCAGAAGCTCCAAGCAACTTACCTAGGAAAAACTACCTCCACACCTCCTGACTCCTGAACTCAGGCCACCATTTACCAATAAGCCGGACACGCTCGCTGCCACCTACAGATCTATCATCTTACAAGCTGCAGACACCATTGCCCCACTCACCCAGAGAAAAGCGAATATCGCCAAACATATCAACTCATGGTTCTCTCCTGAACTTCTCAAACTACACACTAAGAAAAGGACAGCTCTCGCAACATGGTTGGCCAAACCGAGTGACACCACCAAACTTGCCTTCAAAAACTTCGCTAAAGAATATAAAACTGCCATTATCGCAGCCAAAGCCAATTCCTTCAACTCCAGGATAGCCAATGCTAAATTAGGATACAGAGAAATCTTTGCAATCTTCAAAGAACTAGAAGCTCTCACACACACCCCACCCTCCCTAACCAAGGACAAGGACTGGTATAACAAGATTCAAGATGCTATGCACGACAAAGTGAACACTCTAAAAGACAAAATCATCAGCCACCAAAAAGCTCTAAAACAACAACTATCCAACCTATACCTGGATTCCTCATCTGAAATCCCAGCATTTTCATTTGAAGAGATGAAGGAACAGGATGTCCTAGCAATCCTTAACTCCATCAAGCCAACAAACTGTAAGGGTGATTCCTGCCCAGCTCAGCTCATCAAAGACAGAGCATCCACCTTGGCACCTTACATCACAGCGTTCATCAATGCCTCCTTCAAATCCAAACGAGTTCCTTCTTGCCTCAAAGAAGCCTGGGTGCGTCCAAAGCTGAAAAAAACAACACTGGACCCTAAAATCCCTTGAAACTACAGACCTATCACAACGGCCCCTTTCCTGCTGAAGATTCTGGATAAGGCAGCCTACCTTCAGGTTCACAAATACCTTGCGACTCATCACCTACTAGGTCTCCGACAGTCAGGCTTCCGTCCTAACCATGAACAGAAACTGCATTATTGGACCTTACCAACAAGATCAATGACCTCAGAGATGTAGACAAACCCGCCCTCCTACTATTCCTTGACTTATCCACTGCCTTTGACTTGGTTGACCATAACACTCTATGCCACCACCTTTCCACAGCCGCTGACTTTTCGTCAAATGCTACTGCCTGGATCTCATCCTTCCTCATGGAAACAGCAATGAAGGTCTTCTCGGACCAAGCCACTGAGCGGCCCGAACTAATCAAATGTGGAGTTCCACAAGGACCTTGTATCTCTCCCACTCCTTACAACCTGTTCATGAGGTCGCTATTTAATTATCTGGACTCCTTAGGCATCACATACACTAATTATGCTGATGATACACAGGTCCTCATACCACTTGCGGGAGATTATGAGGCTGACCAGAAATCCCTTGACTCTATCTATGCCACAATCCAAATCTGGATGGCCGAACACTAGTTGCGTCTAAACAGTGAACAAACTGAACTTCTACTCATAGGCTCACCAGAAACACTCAAGAACGTGGGTGCAAAATATGACTCCTTCCTGATCGACAACACCCTTGTATCGCAGGCAGTCAAAACTCTGGGAGTGTATTTTGACTCTAACCTCACCATGGTCAGGCAGGTTAACGCCATCTCTTCTGCACCGGCCTATCACTCGAAACTAATCAGGGCAGTCAGACCATTCCTGACGCAACAAAACTGCGCCATCTCCAGAGCAATTATCGGGTCCCGACTTAACTATTGTAATGCACTGCTGCTAGGTACCTCTGCTAGAAACATTAGGAAACTACAGACAGTACAAAACAATGCCCTTGGAGCATCCACTGGCATCTCGAGAAGAGACCACATTTCGGCTATGAGAAAATCAGTTCACTGGCTCCCCATCAAGGAGCATATCATTTTCAAGACTCTGGCACTACCCCACAAATGTCTCCATGACTCAGCACCCCGCTACCTCTCTCAGAGATTCACCATACCTCACACCAACAAACCCATAAGAACAGCCGACACTAACTGTTTAGCCATCCCCAAAAGCATCAGGGCTCGGGCGGGGGATCAACTTTCCCAGTAATTGCGGCCACCAACTGGAACATGCTACCCCCCCACTCAGGAGCATTGAGTCACATACAGCTTTCAGGAAAGCAATTAAAACATTGTTGGTTGTGTAGAATCACTGCCAATCACCCAGCCATCTTATATGTACTATATTTGTATAAAAGTATAACTGTACTCCTCAACACACATGCTCTCTCTATAATCAAGCTTTTCCTACTATTCACGCAACTAAGACATCCTTTGTTTGGATCCTTTGAGTATGACTGTATTCCTTAAGGCACTTGCTCCATGTAACCTACGCAATGCCTTCTGTTCACATAATTAAGACATCTTATTGAAACAGCACATTGATGCCTTTGGGCTGTAGGCATTTTACAAATACAAAAAAATAAATAAAAAATAAAAAAGTAAGGCAGAGGCAGCCCTTCTTCCCTTTCCACTTACTCTTTAAAGCAGTATCTCATTTGCTACTGGTAAGCAGTCACACAACCATCTATCAATCACATCCAAGACCTCTATATCTAACTCTTATCATTTCAGTTCAACACTGCAGATGTACTGTTTAACACTCAGAGTACAGGTCTCCTGTGATTGCAAAGCACCTACAGCAAAAAGTACTGTAAAGCTAGCCAAGATTTCTACTTCCAGATTCAACCACATCTCTATTCATCAACACAAACTATAGGTATGAATATTTTTTGTACAGTACATTTGCAACTCTTTTATAAATGCTTGTGAACAGGGTACCTGACACTTACCCTGTATAACTGAAGGGGACCCTGAGGACCCTCGCGTATGGAAACAAGGCACAATCAACACACACGAACTGATACGCCAGACACGAGGTTGTTTTCACAAAATCTAGGGTTTATTGCAAACAAATAGTCTCCGTTGGCCAACTGGTCCCACGCCCCGCAACGTCTACCAGACCTCGGGGAACGCAAGAGAGAGAAATTTGTACAACAGTTACATATATACAAAACAAGCATCTAGTAATCAGTAGTGTCACAACTTATACCGCCCCTATTGCATTTCCTTTGAACTAGGCACAATGATTGACAATGGTGATGAGTATGACACCTTCAAACATTCATTTAGTAACAGTTTGCAATTTTGATAGCTCACAGACATAAGTCTTTGTTTTAAAGAACACAATGCTTCCGTTTCTGCAAGCAAGCTGTGCGTAGGGAGAGACACATTCCAGGCCTTGCTATCTCCTAGTTTCTATTTGTGTGCCAGGGGGTCAACTTGCTCTCCAGGACTCTACCGGGCTCAGGGAAGGCGGGCCGCAAAGAAGAGCATAATTCAAGTCTTTTAATGTTCGCTCTAGCATTTCTACTGTGCTTACCGAGACTAGCTGGCACCTTATGTACTGATTAGAATGCCTTGCTGCTCCCTCTCCAAGGATATGCAAGGGAGGGGACCAGGCATTTCTGTCTGGGTTACTGCATTATGTTTTATGCCACTCGCAGCCTTGCATTGTGCACCAGTGAAGCAGAATAATATTTCAGCAAAGCAGTTTTACATGAGGCAAAAAGGCAACGTTATAGAAAACAAGATGGTGATTTCAGTCGCTTTTAAAATGGCCGTACCTTAGTCAAGCTTATGGCTATATATTTCTAATACTAAATGCATGAGACGGTTGGTCTTCAGCCAACATAATACATAGCTTTCTGATCGAGGGGTGTCTATTTTTCTAGATCGATATAACCTACTCCAAAAAAAAATACTGTCATTTGTCCCATCACCTATCATCAAGTGGCACTTACAATGCTATGTGCTTTGAAAGTTGTCATTTACCCATATCACCCATTGTAATGTGCAAACTGTAATTCTCTACTTTCCTTGTGTCATTTTTACAACCACTTCCCCCACTAACACGTGTGCTATAAAATTCCCAGAATGCACACAGAAAAGGAAAACTGCATGTATCTTACCAAAGCATAGCAACTATATAGATTGCATGCGTGTGGACAGGGTGCCTGCCACTTACCTTGCACAGTTCACAGAATGCACCATTACTTAAAAAGAAAAGAGATGTACGTGTACATTGAGAACCGGGCCACATGTAAATGTGGATAAATAAATCAAGCAACTGGAATGATTTCTCCAATCATGTAGCAAGCCTCTATCTGCAGAAATGTTAATGCAATTCCACACATGGAAACATTCTCCTTTCCAATCTGTACATCTTTCCGAGATTTTTTCTCCCCCTACTACAACTTCCACTAATCCATTTCCAAACTAAATAGTGCTACAGCAACACACACACTTGCAAAAATGCACCTCATGGGGCACACTTATGAATATACTACGGACCCCCTTACCATCAAGGCTGATGCTCCCAACTCCCCATTCACATACAAATCTGTCCAATTTAGCACACACACTAACTCTTCCTGCCAAGATCCTCCTACAATTTTAAATAATGTGTTCTGCAAGTGCAATTAACACACATATTTACTTACTTCCTTCTTTTACAATTGCAGTGAACACCATTCTTCTGAAAGTTAGTGGCGTCTCAAGTGGAAAATAGAACCCAGAAGAAACCTACTCTCAGCATCCAACAAAGTAAGTGCAATATTGTCATAGTGTTCTGCCTATAACTCAGACAGTGCAGTGTTCTTGTATTGTAGGCTACACAATTCTATCAACCCAACAACATTTGCTTCACTCTTACTCATTGCACCTCAACAGGTGTACACTTCCTATTGTCATCTGAACACCAGTATAGTAACACACAGACAGCCTTCCCAACCTAAAGTAACAGCCCATTACCCAATCACAGACTTCCTATATGTATTCCTACTCTCATAGTCAGACACTCATGCACAGTGCACACATATACATTACACAACTCCAGACCCACACTTTCCTTGTTTCCTCCAACAAACACTACAATAATGCCTACTAAAAAGCAACTCTGTAGAAAGCAAAGCAGAAATAGAGCAGATCAAACTAAAAGCATACAAAATAGCCATCCACCTCTAGCAGAATTTGTACAGAAAGTGTAAACTAAACAGCTAATACAGTCACTAAGGAAAACTGAAGCACCTAACAGGAAAGACACTGTACTTCCTCTTTCAAAATGTCAAAATAAAAAGAAATGTACTGAGAAGATTCCAACTATCACTAATGCTAACCGTGCACCTACAAATGTTAATGTAGCCACAAGTAAGCATTCCAAAAAATTACTACTACAAATACATTTCCACCACACAGTCCTTCGGAACGTTATAAATACAGGGGAGAAATCACACTCAAACGTTTAAACTTACTGCAGAAACTGATCCTGGAAGCTCTCATAGACAGTGCACTGCTCCTCAAAAGGAAGTTCTTTATATTAATTTTAAACAGAATGAAACCGCTAACAAAACTAATTAGTAAACAGCAACCAGTATTTCGTAACAAATGCAATATCAGCATAGATACCTTTGGAAAAATCTGTACAGGTGAGTGAAGTCACACCATCAGCAACAGGGCCATATTGCAAGGAAGAAGCATACAAACAAGAGGAAACAAACCAAATTGCCATACATAGCAGTGGGCGAGGGTATTAAAAGGTAGACAATACCATAAAGGAACAAGAAACACTGCTTTCAAGAATATCCCCAGCAAACTTTGCATCTACTCTCCATTCCATCGAACCAATACGCCCCATCTACAAATTACCGTGCACATCAATGTGTAACATGTGCCAAAAATCTATCAAATCTTTGCAGCAGTTCCTCAATAATTATGTGAAAGACAAAGCAAACATTAAAATACTACACACTATGGACTCCTGGCCAGTGCACAAATACACAGGAATACAAGGACATTCATTAGCCTGCATTTCTGGACCTGCTTGCAAAAGCACCTTCCACCATATCAAAATGTTAGCAATGCACAATTTTGTTGTAAGAAATCTACATGGTACAGCCAAAGAACTTCTTGAAGTGAAGAAATACACCACATACAAGGCAAATATTTTGGAACTGAAGAGCACTTACAAAATCCAGTAACTTTAGAAAACAGTAGTGACAAACTTGCATATATCAACTTTCTATTACACACATACAAAAAAGAAATAGTAAAGTTTAAAAGTACATCCGCTGGAGTACCAAACGAAGTATGTGTGTGTTGTCGCAGAACTTTTTATATAAAGAGCACAAAAACTGTAGATATAATGT
The DNA here is from genome assembly GCF_040938575.1 of Ambystoma mexicanum. NCBI lineage: Eukaryota > Metazoa > Chordata > Amphibia > Caudata > Ambystomatidae > Ambystoma > Ambystoma mexicanum. The sequence goes on along the minus strand of NC_090932.1, from coordinate 476,079,646 downwards.
ACAAAATAGAAGACAATGAGGAATCCCAATGGTTCCAATTAGCACTCTACCTTATAGCAGAAAACAAACACGAAATTACTAACATAGTGCACTGCAGAACTTGACAATAAACAAATGCCTTCACGGGCTATTAGTAATAACTTGGAAATATTCCCACTGCCAAAACCACTCCAACAGCTTAATTTGTTTGAGAACATTACAATCCAAACAGTACACTCATTTCAATCAATAATATGACTTCAACCAAAAACAGCGAAGTTGCCTCCTTCTGAAATACTGAAATGCATTTGTGGCAAAGTAATTTATTTGCCATTAGATCTTAAAGAAAATGTAGATACTCTAGGAGTTCAATGGCAACTAGAACAATCTTTGATTATCCGGGTGAACAGTGTACCTACAAAAGACAAAAGAATTTGGCAGCAACTTGTGGACTTAAACAAAGTTAGAGAAGCCCTGCAATATCTTAAAGACAACAACGAATACTACAAAGAAATAAACATTGAAAAAAACATGAGGGAAACCACGAAAATAATTCAGGGCTCCTCAGCAACTGGCCAATTTGAACTTCTAGATCTTGCTACAGCCTTGAATATTTTAGACCACTATACAATTCACCCACTGCACTCCAAAGACACCATAGATGATGCACTGGAAACATATCAAATGCGGCAAGCCAAAGGATCTTCAATCAGTATATGGGGAAAAAGTGTAGAAGCACAAGCCTTTTCACTACTTTTTCCTACTGGAAAAGGTGGAATGTACAATGAAAGATGCACACAAATAACAGCATCAGAATACCGTTCTTTACAAATGTATTCTGAAGACCCCAGATTCAGACAAAATGAGGAATACAAATTCTACCTCCTTTTTGAAAGTTAATTAGCAGCTCTACGTTATGGAGTTGCACTAACATTGAAAACAGGTTCCAATTTTCAAAACAGGTCTGCTAACAGCTACTTCAAAAGGTGCAAGAGAAAGACAAAGTTTTACATTCAAGTATTACAAATCTCTTGGCAAACATGCGTGGTACGAAAGAATACTGGTTCCGATGGCACACAGATGTACAGTGTATGCTATGCAACCTTCGGCCACCCACATGGTTGGTCACTTTAAGTTGTGCAGAGTATGCATGGGAAGGCTTGCACGCTTTCCTACGCAAAGCAGGTATAGACATGAAAACGCCAGGAGAACTCTGCTCTCTTGATCCTGTAAATATATCAAGGTACTTCCAACATCACTTTATTGACATGCTGCACTTCATTTGTGATAAAAACACTTGCTCCTCTCAGCGAAGTGGAACACTTCTATTGGAGAAAAGAATATCAATTCAGAGGAGCACCACACATCCACATGCTCCTAAATTTGGTGAGGTCAGTGATGCAACTGTTTTGCAGTTCATTCACAAATATGTCCCTTGGGAAATCCCTTGAGAAAGTACACATATTAAACTACATGCACACATTGTGTAGTTTCAAAGACACAATGTGGCAAGTATTGTCAGTGCAAATATAAAAACAAAGGCAAATACTACTACAAATGCTGCTTTGGTTTCCCTAGACCAGTTTCAGCAACAGGAAAAGTAAACAGCTTCATGTCTTCGGTTAGACACAGGGTGAAAGTAAAATTACCTAAGAACACATACTACATAAAAAGAACTGAAGTATCAAAGTACATCAATGATTACAATGCAAACATAGCCCTCCTATGGAATGCAAATATAAATGTGCAGTAAATTGCAGGAAATTCCACTGTAGTTGCATGATATGTCACAGCCTACTTAACCAAAGCAGAGAAAACAAAGCTGAAAGACCTCTGGGGTGACATATCATCTGACAAAACACTGTCACAGAAATTGTACAGCTTTGGCATAAAAATGCTCTCCATGGAAAATATGGCTGCTACAAATCCGCAGACTGTTTAACTGGCACCACCTTATGTGGAAAATCTGAAAACATAATCTGGCTAGGCCTTGGTCCTGCTGCATCCAAAAAAGAGTTCTCAAATTAACCCCAGCCATTTTGAAAAACAACTTATCAGACACATACTACCCAAACAGGAGTATTACTTTGGAAACCATGTGCCTATGCCACATAGCCCAAAACTTCTCATACAAAAATAACATTAAACCAGATGAGAAAAAAGGTAAATACATAGTGGAAGGTTGTGAGCGCAGCCTGGTTAAATTTACCAAACTCAGCATGATTAATCATATGAAGCTGTCATTAAAAACTCCTCAACACAAAGAACTGTACTACATGGCCCTATTGCAACTTTTCAAACCATGGAGAAAAGAAAAAGTTTTATTAGACAGCCTTGCCTCCTTTGAAGATGCTTTCAATGCAAGTGAAAGCACTACAACAGATATAAACTTTTATGAAGTACAAAAACATGTTGGACAATGAACACCAACAGGAACAAAAACTTTAAGCACAACTAAATACAGACACTCCAGAGAGCAGTCAACCTTCTCTGGCAGGAAGCCAATAACCACTTGGACAGCCACTCAAAGCAAATTAGGCAAAATAAGCCATGACTGAAGTAGAAAACACCACATGTCAGTATGAGCAATCGGCAGAAGACTTTGCTCTGCTGAAATCACAACTAAACAATGAGCAGCATATCATTTTCCTAGACGTAACTAAAGAAATTGATCATGGTGTGCAGCACAAAACTAAAACTTGTGCCTGTCAACATTATAACCCTGTGCTACTGTATGTAAATGGTCAAGCTGGCTCAGGCAAAGCATTCTTAATAAAAATCATCAGTAAGTTCCTCCAATAATTAACACAACAAGCTTAAAGCTGTTATAACCGCCCCAAAGGTTTATATGCCTACAGCATAAGTGGTGTCACTTTACACTGATTGCTACTCCTTTCTGTAGAACAGCAAAACAAATTAGACTACTACAATAAATGTACAATGTAAATGTTCCTATTAGGTGCAGTGGGCATGGCCTCCAACCTAATGTTGGCTGTGCTTCTCCACAGATTGCAAGAGGTCCTCAAAACAGACTACGAATAACTCTTTGGAAGAAAACAGGTTATTGTTTTCTAAGATCTCCTTCAATTAACACCAGTGAAAGGTGAACCTATTTTTAAAACCTTAAGACACAAACAGTGCTGTAAATCTCTTGGCAACATAGCGAATGTAAATCTCTGGCACCATTTCCAATACAGAGAACTAACTGAAAATATGCGTCAGTCTGCAGACCTCACCTACGCCAACATTTTGAAAAGCATTCAGATTGGTGTACTAATTAAGAAAGCACAGTCTATCCTAGCTACCAGATGCATCCATGAGCTATACGGACATAACAGAAATGCTACTGATGTCATGGAGTAATAAGCACACAAAAATGTCCACTATATGTCCTTAATGCCAACTGTAGCAAGCTGGGCACAATTCAATGAAACAATGCTGAAAAAAGAAATGCAACGGCTAGTGCAAATGTACTCCACAGACAAACTGGACGTGCACGGTATGACAGTACCTATGTGTCAACAAGCCACAGCATGACTAAATACTTTAGAGAACTCTATCTCTAACACAGCTGGTTTGGAGAAAATGTTAACATTGTGTTTAAACTGTAGAGTAATGCTATGGAGCACTTAGTACAGTGGTTGGCTTCCAGACATACCCACATGACAACAGCATTCAATTTGTCAACATCCACTTTGACAAACTTTCAGAAGTTAAAAGGATGGGACGCTCAACAGCCTGATTCCTTCTTTTCAAAGACATGTATGTAAGCAGAGAACAGTTTTCTTTGTCTCTAGCATATGCAGTCACTATTCAAAAATTGCAAGGTCTAACCTTAGATGAAGCATTGATTGATATTGGCAGCACAGTCTTTAAAGAAGGCATGAGTTATGTAGCACTCTCATGCCTATGTACACATGAAGTACTATTTCTAGTCAATGTTGATGCAAGTAAAGTCAATGCTGACATCACTTGCATTGTAGAGTACAATAGACTATGTGCACTCTACACACCCCATCTCAAAATGTACCCTGTTCCTTAAAAGACAAACTTTGACAGTTTTTTCAGTCCCGAAATGCTGCAGCGTTTCTGGACAGAATAAATAAAAGAAAAATGACAAATAAAATGGCCGTCGGGAAACAGAAAACGGAGTCCATTTTCCCTTTCCATGGCAGCCATCGGGAGCAGACGCGCTGGGAACAGATGTTTTCCCAGCGCGTTCGCTCCAAAAATACGACAGAGAAGAAGGTAAGTGGGGTTGGAGTGCAGGGGAGATGGAGGGAAAAGAAAAAAAAAAATAGACGTACCTGAATCCCTGGCCTGGGACAAAGGCAGCCTCCAGCCATGTGGAGGCTCAGATCGGCGATGTCCCTGCTCCGAGCCTCTATACGGCTGGAGGCTGCCACGCATCCCACTGTGGACAAAGGAGGCAGAATGTAAGTGGGGTGGTGTGTGGAGATAGGAGGAAAGAGGGGGAAAAACACATACCTGAGTCCCTGGCGGGGGGGGTGAAGGCAGCTTCTCAGCCGTATGGCGGCTCAGAGCAGTGATAGCCCCTCTTCAAGCCTTCTCATTGGCTGAGGGGGTGCCACCCCCACCCGCCGGGAACAATGGGCGTAGAATCCCAGCAGAGGGATTCCCGGCCGGGTAATGCCCTGGCTGGGGCCAATCAGAATGCTTGTTATATTTTGATTGAGCCCTTGCCGGGTACTAATTCTTTATAATCTGCAAATTGCAATCTGTACACGTTTCTGCAATCTATATACCAGTATCACAATGTTGAATGCATAACTATATTATACTGCAGTGCTTTTACCCAGGGCCTAGCCTCTTGAGTGCATAGCCTATGGTCTATGGCCTCCAGCCATGCACCCAATACTCTAGACCCTGTCCACAACCACCACAGCATAATACAGCCATGCACGCAAACATCTGCCCACTTACCACAACCCACAAACATAACACAGCCACCTGAGCCCCTATCCACTTCAGTTCACATAGTGTTGCAGTACTTCCAGCCAATGGACAAACTCTTTAATGCATGGCTTCTGCACCCAAGACTCTGCTAACTGCCTGCAACCAAACATCTTAATACAGTAATCTACTGAATAATCTGCCCGGTGGCCACAACCCAAAAACAGAAGGCATCCACTTCAGACCCTATCCACTTCTGTACACATAGTATTCAAATACGTGCAACCAGTCAGCACACTCTTGAGTCCAATAAGCCAGCCGGTTGAGGCCCTGTCCACTTTTCTGTACATACAATTACAGTACTTCACCCAGTGGGCACACTCATGGACTCTTCAGTACATCACCTCCGGCCATGCACCCAATAATCTAGTACCTGGTCACAATCACCACAGCATTACAAAGCCATACATCCAACAATCGGTACACTGGCCACAAACACTGTCTTCTTCCACCTAAATAGATACATCATATGAACCATTTTTCACTCCCCACCCTTTCCAGTCCCTCTGCCCACCACCAGATGCCCAAACATGTTTTTGAGCCCCTTTTCGCCAGCACAGTATACGCAGATGTCAACGGATACAACATGGCAGGCGTTTCTGAAAATTATGACCAACATTATGCTATCCTCCAGCCAATCAGCGGGTGCGTTGTGTGTCCGCTGACATCTCGGCCCTCCCTCGGCCAATCAGAGTCCCGTCCTCGGAGCAAACAGGGAAATGAGTCTGCAGAGCTCGATATCACTAGATTTTCACCAACTTACAAAAGCATGCTTTCGGAACTACGCCACCGCTACTGCCACAAATCTGGTGAAGATTCGTCAAGCGGTTTGGGCTGTACGGGTGAGCAAAGTTTTCTCCATTCAGTCTATAGAAAAAGAAAAAAAATGTGGGAACCATCTATAACTTTGCACCCCCCCCCTTGACGAAACCTTGCCAAATTTAGCAAAGGAATTCTGTGCGGGCCATGTACTTTTTTTGCAAAGTTCAGTCAGGATTCGCACAGGGAAAGCGAAGTTATAAGCCACCCAAAAAGTGGTCTTCCTATGGGTGTAGCAACTTAACCATATAACCATAACTACACGGCCGCTACCGTGTAGTTATGGTTAAGTTATGTAGAAAAAACTTTGTTAAAGGGACGTTATGGTTAAGTTTCACTAATAAAAACCTATGAAAGTAAAACTGGAAAACCTCAGAAATTCGCCAGTTATGGTAAGCTAAGCAACCATAACTCACACCACCATAGTGCACTGCTAAGACTAACACCCAGGATATCAGTGATGACATCACATATATGGGCCATGTATTTTTGTTCACTGACATATCTATGCCAGGTGGTTTTGTTCACTGACAGTCAGAGTATTACAATTTAAAAGGAGCTATATATCTAGATGTTAACCTTGTCGTATGTTCTTAGGGTTTGGTCTCAGCTCATGATGCACATACATGCAGCAATAAGCAGGCCTCAAAGATATAATTTATTTGTATACATGCAGATAAACTTTAATGTTATTAACATTTTCTGGTGATGCTGTTTCTTTCTTCCTTACTTAAGTTTACATGTATGTGCTTCTGATTTGTATGCATTGTGGGTCTTCATATGCATTTTTTGTAATAGCAACCATTTGTAGCAAGTCTTGAATTGTTAGCTAGTTACTACATGTTTAACATTACTCAAAACTCTAATAATGTAGCATTCATTGTTTTACTATCCAAAATTACAAGATTATAAATATTGTACTTTTATGGTGCATTTGGCAGCCATTGCCTACGTATATGTATGATTAGGTTCTTGTATTAACAACAGCACTCCAATATAATGTTTTGTTTAGATGAGTACATGCTTTAATAGATTAAGAAGTTCATGATGGTTCTACCGATCACCCTTGACATTGTGTTACCAACATTGTAAACACAACCCCTTGTTGGGACTTTTATCAACATTAATGTCATATGTGATGTCATCAGTGATGTCATCAATGGCATTCATTATGTCATATTTGATGTCCTGGTTGTTAGCCTTAGCAGTGCAGGGTGGTGGCACAAGTTTTGTTTGCTTAGCTTACCGCAACTGGTGAATTTCTGAGGTTTTTTGTTTTTTCTTGTAACCATAACATATCTTTTACAAAGTTTTTTTATTAAATTTCATAGGTGCTTATTAGTGCAACTTAACCATAACGTCCCTATAACAATGTTTTTTCAGTGAATTTCTGTTACGCTCACCTGATATGCCTGGGGGCGTCTGGAAGGCTCTGAGATCTGGAACCCTGGATGCATAGTTGCCCAGTGCTGAATAATGATTCTGCAATTACAGAAGGGAGGATTTGTGATAACTGCTTCTAATGGGTGAATATCCCACCTCTCTCTGACCGATTCACTTCCCACTGGGTTCTTTTCTCCACTGTGTTATTTGTAGGGTGAGCCATCTGTCCTTCGTTTCTTGTGCAGGGGCGCTTGACATTTGTTGGCGAGCTGCCCGAGTTGCTTCACTGGTGCAGTACGCCTTCCTTGGGCCCATGCCTGCTGTGACCCTGAATCTGCTGGTAGGCAGGTAGGTTTGTAAGTCTTTGTTCTGTTTATGGCGGGGATTCATTAATGTCTTTATCTCCTTCTTTTAAGGTGCGAAGGTCTTGATGCTGGCGTGCCGGATGAAGAGGCACGTTTCTAGGTAAGAGAAAGTGCAAAGTGCTGCACATTTATTGTCTTTTAAAGCTAACCTGTGTTTTGTTCTTCTCCTCACAGGCCGCTGTGGTGCTGTGAGTGGATGAGAGCACGATGAAAAACAGACCCCCGGAATCCGTTAAGGTAAGTACAGCGCTGTGCGGTTGTTTAATATGGAAAGCGAACCTGAATATGTCTCTTTTCCTTTGCAGATGTTGCTGTGGTGCTCCGGATGGAAGTGTGGCATAGCGCAATGGAATTTAGGTAAGACTGATGGAATTTGATGTTTTGGAAGCACGCATTCTAATATTGTTTTCCCTTTCTCGTTATTGCAGGTCGCAATGTTCGAACATCAGCTGTGGTAACGGTTTGCCAAAATCCTTAATCTAGTACTCACAGGTGAGTGATGTTTCTCTCGGTTTCCACAGATTGCAACCCAGTTGAGATGCTGAGTGCTGGATGGTTTTTTCACAGGTAAGACAGATTAATCTTGCTCTTGTTCTTGCAGGATTTCAGGAAGATGCTGAAGACCAGGAGCTGGACATGGTGAGCATCACGCTGCTGGTTGCAGAATAACACGAAGCGTGTTCTGCAGTCAGGGTGTGGTTTATATACCCCAGGTAAAGTAGTACCAGGGAAAGTAGTTCCAGGCCTGCCACACCCAAAACACTAGACCGCATGGCTTGGTTCTTAGAACCCTCTACTTTATATTTATCAGTAATGTACATAGACGCAAAAAGATTTTCCAACATTTCCATTAGCATTTTGTGTTATGGTAATGGGAATAATGTGGTGTTCATCCCCTGTTCCAGGTACTGGAACAGGGGATAATGGTCCGCCAGCCCAGGTTATCAGCCCAAGCTAAGCAAAGGCGGATAACGAAGGATCTGAACCTTTATCCCCTGTTCCAGCCCCAGAATGAGGGATGAAGCCATTAGCACTCCGGGTTGACAAAAAGCAGTAAACTAGGGTGCTAAAAAAAAGGATTGTTCTTCCTACTTCCAGACACGCGTGGTGTCGCAGTGTAGGAAGGAAAATCCTGTTCAAAGATGCCCACCATGGAAAGGGAAGGTGGGGCTCCATACAGAGCCCATCTTACCTGTCCATGGCAGCCTGCAGAAGGCGAAGAGAGAACCCTATGTCCATATTACCATGATCAATTTTTTTTTCCCCTTTCAAACCTATCCCAATTTCGAAAAACATTTCCACTTAGCTAGTCCCTGCTGGAAATGGCCATTCTATCCCCATTGACCATATGCTATGACCCAGACAATCTGGCCACTGCCCATGGCCACAGGCTATACCTCAGTCACCAAAGGTATATCGCTATTTTTTGTACCTGCATTATGACACTTGTCAAAAAGTCAAACATGGACACATTTGCAAAACCATATTTTCAGGACCGTGCCAATGCTCCTTACATGAATTTCCTGGAAATCCACCCATGTTTGATTTCTTCAAAAGTGGCAAAATGTACGTACACACAGTAGTCATATAACTTAGCTCCCACTTGACAAAATCCATTCAGACTTTGCACAAACATTCAAGGTTGGGTCATTAATCTTTTAGAAAACCTTTGTCCACATTCGTCATACAGGGACAAAAGTTAAAAGCCATCTAAAAATGATGAGACAACCCTTTAATTTATCCCCCTCTTGACACAATCCCACCATACTTTGAAAAAACATTTATATCTAGATCTAAAATCTTTTTGCAAACTTTTCTGCAGCTGTGTCAAATGGCTCCCCATATATAAGCCTTTACACATGTTTTGAGTCCCCCCTCTAATTTTGTTGCCTCTTGACAAAACAGCACCACACTTTTCAGAACCATTCAGAATCAGGTCTAGAATCAGGAATAGAATGAAATTCCGAAATGTCATGCAGTTTCATTGAGCTGTGCCAAAGTTTTGATCCTTGCAAAAACTGCTTTTCACCAACCCTGTAATGCACAAATAAGCATAGATGCCCCTGAACATCTAGGATATTCAGAGACATCACTGGACTATCCCGGACTGTTTGCGGACATCAGAGAAGAAAAACACCTGTTTTTGGCTTTTTAATGCCATATCCCATCCAATCCTCATCACCCCTCACCTCCCCAGAGATTGTTCATTAGTTTGACAAGTGCAATGTTGTTATTTTTTAATATGTTTTTACTGCGATATTCGCGAACAACCGTGGCCATCCGCGAATCAAATGTGGTGGGCGTTTCCAAAAATCTGACGCACCTCCCGGTTTCTATTAACCAAAAGCGGGAATGTCTGATGTCTGTGAACATCAAGTCACCCTCTAGTCCAATCGGATGCTCTTCCATGGATTGAACACGGAAGTGGGTCCGTGAACCGAACTCAGATGTCACTTTTTTTTTTTAACCTACTTTTTGGTTGTTTAAAAAAAGAATACCCGCTGTATTTGCACCAAATTTAGAAAAGCACGCTTTTGGGTGCAAGCCACCGCTCCTGCTGCAAATTTGGTGAAAATTCGTCCAGTGGTTTGGGCGATAGACTTGAGCAACATCTTTTTTTCCATTGCATCTACCGAAAAAACCACACATTTTGGGACTCCCTATAATGTTGCCCCCAACCCTTGACGAAACCACACCAAACTTCGCAGGATCAATCTGAATGGGCCATATACTTCATTTACAAAGTTTTGTGAGGATTTGTCCAGGGGGGGACTAAGTTATAAGCCACCCAATAAGTTTGCTTCCCATGGGTTGAGTAACTTAACAATAACTATAGGGCCGCTACCGCAGGACCTGTAATATATATATATAGCACTGATGAGCCCTAATAAGGGCGAAACCAAGTATGCAGTTGTCGTGATAGCCTTGCAAAAGTCTTGTGTTTATTAAGCAATGCATAAAGTAGCACTGTCCTCTATGACTATTGTTTTAGGGCTAATTTCCATACCCACAATGCCTTGCTGTTGTGGCACTAAACTGGAGGTGAACTTCCAGTGATAGCTACTAAGTGGTATTGTGGAATGTGTGACTTGGCTCAAATGGACTTTCCTACTTTCTCATTTCAGGTGAAACGTTTTTTTTTGTTGAAACCTTTATAAAACCACCACAACTTTGGTGGAGTTGTGAAATTGTGGCTCAATGTTCCAATATCAAGGCTGTTAGGACTACACTGCACGGATGATCCATAATAAGATTGAAACAAGGTATGTGTAGGTGTCCTAACAGTCTTGCAATGTATCTGTTTTGGGTTGATACAACTATATATAAAGTAGCAGCGCCCTCTAAGACATAGACAATTTTTCGGTCAAAAAGTTTGCATTTGGGCTTATTTGCGTACTTGCAATGCCTTATTGCTGTGGCTCAGAACTGGAGGTAAACCTCCAGAGAGGGCTACTAGGTGGCTTGTGGAATGTGTGACTAGTCTCAAATAGACTATTATTTTGGGTTCTCATCTGGTTAATTGTAACATATTGGTATTGAAAAGTGCATTATTACATTTCTATTTTTTACATTTGTGTTTATATCGGTGCTGCTTGTTTTGTTGTTCAGGCAGACAGGTATCACAGAATTCATATGGCTTTGGGTTGGGCATATATTATTGATACAGTTAACTCTTATCAGGAAGATATCAACCTATTTGTTTTCTTTCTATTTGTTATGCGTTCCATATTGGCCCTGAAGAAGGCTACACTGAACAGACTGATTTTCTGTGTTTCTCTTTCACATTGTAGCTTGTTCCTAAAGATTGTTTTTTGAACCATAAATATGGATTTTCAGCATATTCTCTTCTAATGATATCCTTACATTGGTGGGTGTTTTGACCTAGTAGAGGAGCATACAGTACTTCTATTCAGTCATATTCCTTTCTACCTGAATGAACCGTCTGTGGAAAGGTCATGAAGTGCTCAGCCAACTCCGTTGCCTAGGCAACACTACATATACGCTCCGCGGCTGCCGTAAAGGGCCCTTCGTAGAACCCGACGCGTGAAGCAGGAAACCAGATTGCTAAGGTAAGCGCTGAAGGGCAGCGTGTTACGCTCACCTGACTCCCACGGAGGCGCAGGCCTGGTTTGGAGTGTTGTTGCCTCTTCTATGGTGAAGCGCAGGACTCGGAAGATGGACAGGACCGGACCCTCAAAATTGGCTTGTCTGGCTCGCAGAAATATCCTTCTGTGTGTGAAAAGGGAGTATTAACAATCTGCGGAATAATGTGTGAGCCTCCCACTCCCTTCTCAACCTCCACGAAACCCTTCTGCGATTCCCCGTGAAGTCTCACCTTAGGGTCTGAAAGGACGAGCTCTCCATCCTGCTTCTGATGCAGGGGCGCGTTGTAATCCAGTTACTTCACTGGATCATGGATTGTAGAGAGTTCAAGTTTGCTTGACCTTCCCAGTAAATTACTGTGAGAATTATGTTTATAAGTATGAGCCCGAAATAATAATTGTCCGTTGTCTCTATTTCAGGTGCAGAACAAAGATTCCGAGATGAGCAATGGAACCGACGAAGGAAACTCAGGTGAGTTGTTTGATGAGAGGTTCCTTTACTGTCCTTGCATTAATGCACTAATGCTTGTGTCTTTTTTCCCCATAGGGGCCGGGGTTCGGAAATGTCGGAGATATGGCACCGACCCGAAGTGAGAGGTGCAGTTCCAGTAGATATCAGGTAAGTCTTTAATGAGCGTTCAGGTAATGTCTTAGCATTCGCTCACTAACGCTGATATCTCTTTTTTCCCCTTAGGGGCCGGGGTCTGGAAATGCCAGGAATGCGGCACCGACCCGAAATGAAGTGGGAATGACCCAACAGGTAAGTCTTATGATGGCAAATTAAGGTTTTCTTATTCTCTTCCCTAGCTCACCTTTGTTCTTGTCTTTTTCTCCCTAGGCGCTGAAATGTGGCTGCGGATCCAGATGGTCGCTGATGAACATGGAGGCGCCTAGTAAAGGTGAGTGGAATGCGGCGCAGCAGCGATCGATGCGATGTGCTTTTAAAATGAATGTCTTCCTTTTCAGGATCGTCGGCGAAATGTCTCCGGAATGCGGATTTAGCAGGTAAGGACTCTTCTTTCTCCTATTCTCTTCTCTTCTCCCTTTGCAGGTGTTCCAGGATGCTGGCGGGCGTGGCAGACGTCAGGATGCAGGAGCAGACACGGTGAGCGTCCAGCTGCTAGATGCAGAACAACGCGAAGCGTGAGTTGCTGCTTGGGCGTGGTTTAAATAGCCTTCAAAGTAGTTCCAGGTATGTATCCTTCCTCTCAGGTATGTATTCTTCCTCCGGCCACACCCGTGTGGTTAAGTAGTCCCCAAAGATAAAGTAGTCCCATTCAGACCTCTAGATGGCCCGGATGTTGCAGCATGGTCTGCATCAGGTAAGTTCACACCAAGCACCTTTAAACACAAAGTCATCTTTTATGAGCCTGGCGCCTGTGGCGCCAGGACTGTTGTCCAATATGAGCCTGGCGCCAAAAGCGCCAGGACTGAGTCCAAAGGGCCCCTACTTGGGGCTGCTGAGACTTCCCTCGGGGACATGATGTCTGCCTCTGGGGTAGCTGGGCCTGGTCTGGCTCCTTGGAGGTAGGCATCATGATAGTACCCCCTCCCAAAGCCCATCCCAAGGTTGTTCTCTCCGGGGGTTTTGGCTTGTTTGGGAATTTTCGGTGGAATTTTTGTATTAATCGCGGCGCGCGTACATGGTTGCTTGGTTCCCAAGATCTCTCCTGAGGTCCATACCCCTTCCAATCAACTAGATAGAAGAGTTTTGACTTTAACACCTTGGAATCCAATATGTCTTTAACTTCAAATTCTAATTCCCCTTCAATCTGAATTGGTTCTGGTGGTTTGATCAGTCTGGTTCCTGGTTGCACTGGTTTCAACAGTGAGGCGTGAAAAACGGGATGAATTAGCATGTTCGCTGGTAGATCGAGTTTAAAGGCCACCGGGTTGATTATAGCTTTGATGGGATAGGGTCCTATGTATCTGGGGTTGAAAGTCCGCGGTCCTTTGAGGGGTAAATGTCTAGTTGCTAGCCACACCTGGTCCCCTATTTGGTACGGAGGTGCTTCACTTCGATGTAAATCAGCATTTTCTTTGTACTTTCTCTTGGCTTGCTGAAGATGAGTCGTAGCTTCTTTGAAAGCTCGGGTTATCGTGGAATGCAAATGATTTACCGCAGGCATTTCCAGGTTTCGAGGAGATGCCAGGTCTGAGGTTCGAGGATGATGACCATACAAGGTGTAAAAAGGGGTTTGTCCTGTTCCAGAATGTACAGAATTGTTATATGCATATTCTGCGATCCAAAGAATGTCTTTCCAATTGCATTCAGATTGGTGCAACATACACCGAAGATATTGTTCAAGGGTTTGGTTAGTTCTCTCGGTTTGGCCATCGGTTTGGGGATGGTGACTGGTGGATAGTCGTACATCAATTTGCGCCAGTTGACAACATTTACTCCAAAAATGGGAAATAAACTGGCTTCCTCGATCTGAGACTAATATGGATGGAAAACCATGCATACGAACTATGTTCTCCAGAAATTCCTTGGCCAAGATGGAGGCTGAGGGTAACCCTTTTAAAGGGATAAAATGGGCCATTTTAGAGAAGAGATCCACAAACACCAAGATAGTGTTGTATCCATAGCAAGGAGGCAGGTCGGTAATAAAGTCCATCGACAAGGTGTGCCAAGGTGCCGGTGGAATATCCAAAGGTTGTAGAAGACCAGCTGGTCTTTTCTTTTGACCTTTATTTTGGGCGCAAACTCCGCAAGACATCACAAAAGATTTTATGTCTTTTCTCCAGGATGGCCACCAGAATTGTTGTTTGATCTTTTCCTCAGTTTTAGCGATACCAGGATGTCCTTCCATTAATGTATCATGATAATGGGCAATAACGAGTTCTTGCAGTTCTTTGTTAGGCAGAAATAAACGCCCCTGCAAGTACGGTAAATCGTTATTAACAGAAAAGTGTGACCCCTTTTGGTTCCATTCTTGTAAGGCTGTGGAGTCTAATAGTTGTTTAAATCGAGTTTGAACGTCCTCAATAGTTTGTAAAGAGGTCAAACCCAAAATTCTCTGTTCAGGTATAATCGGTACAGGTTCTAAGCTTGAATTTGTTTCTTCCATCCCAATCCGGGATAAAGCGTCCGCTTTGCCATTCTTGCAACCAGGGCGATATGTGATTACAAAATCAAATTCCGCAAAGAATAAAGCCCATCGGAGTTGACGTGATGATTGGGCTTTGGCCGTCTTTAAATATTGCAAATTTCTGTGATCTGTAATCACCGTGATGGTGTGTCTTGCGCCGAGGAGGTAATGACGCCAAGCTTTGAAGGCGGACTTAATAGCTAGTAACTCCTTGTCGGTGATTGCGTAATTAATTTCAGGAGCCGAGAATTTTCTGGACCAAAAGGCTACAGGGTGTAGTTGGTTAGTTATTGGATCCCTTTGAGACAGGACAGCTCCCATGGCTAAGCTGGATGCGTCGGTTTCAACAATGTAAGGGAGATCTAGGCGTGGATGCTTCAACACAGGTGCGGAGGTGAATTTAGTCTTTAGGTCTTGAAAGGCCTGTTCTGCCTCATGAGTCCATTCGAAGCGTTTATTCTTCCGTAAAAGAGCTGTGATGGGTTGGACAACTCGAGAAAATTCCGGGATGAATCTTCGATAAAAATTGGCAAAACCAAGCATGCTCTGAACCCCCTTCACAGAGCTAGGAGATGGCCATTTGAAGATGGCGTCCACCTTTCGCGAGTCCATTCGGACTCCTTTAGGTGTCAGGATGAATCCAAGAAACTCAACTTCTGTGGTATGAAAAACGCATTTTTCGAGTTTTGCAAACAGTTTGTGCTGGCGCAATTTTTCAAGAACTGCCCTGACATGTTTTCTGTGATCGGATTCCGAAGAGGAGTACACCAGGATGTCGTTGATATATACAATGACACAAACATCGATAAGTTCCCGAAGAACATCATTCATAAAGTATTGAAAGGCGGCAGGTGCGTTGCACAATCCGAAGGGCATCACCTGATATTCAAAGAGCCCATATTTGGTGCGGCATGCAGTCTTCCATTCGTCGCCTTCTTTTATACACACCCGGTGATAAGCTCCTCTGAGATCTAACTTGGTGTATATACAAGCATCTTTTCCCTGCTCGAGAAGTTCAGGGATCAGAGGCAGAGGATAACGATTCTTAATCGTTATTTGATTTAGGGCGCAGTAGTCAATACATGTTCTAAGGTCGCCTTCTTTTTTTGGCACGAAGAACAGAGCTGAGGAAACAGGAGACTTTGACGGGCGAATAAAACCATTGGCAAGGTACTGATCTAAATACTGACGCAAATGAAGGTTCTCAGGTTCAACAAGAGCATAAATCCTACTACAAGGCGGTTGAGCATTGGCTACCAGATCGATTTGACAATCGTACGACCGGTGGGGAGGTAACGTGTTGGCCTGTTCTTTTTGGAAAAGGTCTTGGAATTCTTGGTACTCAGCCGGTACTTGTATAGTGGCAGAAGTTACTGAGGCCAGGCCCATATTTGGATTTCTTGGATAACAAGTTTGTTCACAATCAGGAAAGGTTATTCTCTTTGCTCGCCAGTCTATTCGAGGATTATGTGTTTCTAACCGAGGAATTCCTAGAATTACTTGAAACTGTGGGGCCTTGATTACGTCAAACACAATAGCTTCCCGATGTTCATCCTGACCCACTAGTGTCACTTCTGTAGTGGAATGAGTTACCGGCCCTGAGGCTATTTCGGTTCCATCAACTGTAGTAATGACATCCTTGTTAGTTTTCGGACGGAGAGGAAGATTAATCCTGGAGGCCAATTCACAATCTACATAGTTTCCAATAGCTCCACTGTCGATGTATGCCTTTATAGCATGCAACCGCCAAGGCTGTTTCGGATCCACGAGGACCATTGGCATGATGAAATGCGAGGTAAAAGAGTTTGTTTTCAAGCTCGGCAAGCGGACCTCTACGCTTGTCGGGCTTGGTCGTTTCCCGAATCAGGTTCTGTTAAATTGTTGTCAGTGGCTCCAACCACCTTCTTAGGTGGTTTTACTGGACAATCTCGTAGAAAGTGACCAGAAGCCCCGCAATAGAGACATAATTGCTTTTGCCGCCTTCTCTCCTGTTCCTTCTGCGTTAACGGTCCTTTAACTCCACCGATTTGCATAGGTTCTGAAACGTCGGTACTCTTGGGGTTAGCGTGAGTTTCGATCAACACTCTGGTTTCAAACTTGGATCGATCTGCTTTTCTATTCTGAAGTCTGTGATCAAGTTGGACCACAAGGTCTATGTACTCCGCGCAGACTTGGGGTGGATTTACTATTTGGGCTAGCACGTCTTTAAGTTCTCCGCGCAGACCTCGATGAAATAATGTGATCCTTTTATTCTCTGGCCACCCAGTTTCCACAACCAACCTATTAAAGGTGGCGATGTAAGATAAGAGATCCTGGTTACCTTGTCGTAAGGATAGCAGTTCGTTGTCTAGGGCCTGTCCCTGAGAGTGTCGAGCGAATAATCTTTCCATGCTTGCCTGGAAGCCTTGAAAATCCTGGAGAATTGGGTCATCTTGATTTACCAAAGGAACTGTCCAATCGGCAGCACTGCCGCTGAGATAAGATAATACAAAAGCTACCTTGGTCTGGTCATTAGGGAAGGCCCCAGGTCTGCATAGGAAGTGTAAGCGACATTGGTTCATAAAAACGGCCTATTTCTTGGGGTCCCCAGCAAAACGTTCAGGCGGGGCCAAAGGCATGTTTCCAGGTAGCTTGATTTGTACCGGATTATTCGAAATCATAGAAGTGGGATTACCCCCGGAACTAGGTAAAGGAGTTTATCCTGCCTTACCCTGCAACAACCGTTTGGCCAGGTCATCAGTTCTTTCCTTAGATAGGATCAGTTCTCTTTTGAGAGCGTTAGTCTCCTGACGGGCGGAGTGTACTTCTGCCCGTAATTCCCCCAAAAGCTGGGCCAGCTGGTCTGTCTCGGAAGTTTCCATAGCGCCCGGGTGGGAAATTGTAGGTAGGCTTCGCGTTCTGTTACGCTCACCTGACTCCCACGGAGGCGTAGGCCTGGTTTGGAGTGCTGTTGCCTCTTCTATGGTGAAGCGCAGGACTTGGAAGATGGACAGGACCGGACCCTAAAATTTGGCTTGTCTGGCTCGCAGAAATATCCTTCTGTGTGTGAAAAGGGAGTATTAACAATCTGCCGGATAATGTGTAAGCCTCCCACTCACTTCTCACCCTCCACGAAACCCTTCTGCGATTCCCCGTGAAGTCTCACCTTAGGGTCTGAAAGGACGAGCTCTCCATCCTGCTTCTGATGCAGGGGCGCGTTGTAATCCAGTTACTTCACTGGATCATGGATTGTAGAGAGTTCAAGTTTGCTTGACGTTCCCGGGAAATTACTGTGAGAATTCTGATTATAAGTATGAGCCCGAAATAATAATTGCCTGTTGTCTCTATTTCAGGTGCAGAACAAAGATTCCGAGATGAGCAATGGAACCGACGAAGGAAACTCAGGTGAGTTGTTTGATGAGAGGTTCCTTTAGTGTCCTTGCATTAATGCACTAATGCTTGTGTCTTTTTTCCCCATAGGGGCCAGGGTTCGGAAATGCCGGAGATATGGCACCGACCCGAAGTGAGAGGTGCAGGTCCAGTAGATATCAGGTAAGTCTTTAATGAGCATTCAGGTAATGTCTTAGCATTCGCTCACTAACGCTGATGTCTCTTTTTTCCCCTTAGGGGCCGGGGTCCGGAAATGCCAGGAATGCGGCACCGACCTGAAATGAAGTGGGAATGACCCAACAGGTAAGTCTTATGATGGCAAATTAAGGTTTTCTTATTCTCTTCCCTAGCTCACCTTTGTTCTTGTCTTTTTCTCCCTAGGCTCTGAAATGTGGCTGCGGATCCAGATGGTCGCTGATGAACATGGAGGCGCCTAGTAAAGGTGAGTGGAATGCAGCGCTGCAGCGATCGATGCGATGTGCTTTTAAAATGAATGTCTTCCTTTTCAGGATCGTCGGCGAAATGTCTCCGGAATGCGGCTTTAGCAGGTAAGGACTCTTCTTTCTCCTATTCTCTTCTCTTCTCCCTTTGCAGGTGTTCCAGGATGCTGGTGGCGTGGTAGAAGTCAGGATGCAGGAGCAGACACAGTGAGCGTCCAGCTGCTAGATGCAGAACAACGAAAAGCGTGAGTTGCTGCTTGGGCGTGGCTTAAATAGCCTTCAAAGTAGTTCCAGGTATGTATCCTTCCTCTCAGGTATGTATTCTTCCTCCGGCCACACCTGTATGGTTAAGTAGTCCCCAAAGATAAAGTAGTCCCATTCAGGCCTCTAGATGGCCCGGATGTTGCAGCATGGTCTGCATCAGGTAAGTTTACACCAAGCACCTTTAAACACAAAGTCATCTTTTATGAGCCTGGCGCCTATGGCGCCAGGACTGTTGTCCAATATGAGCCTGGCGCCAAAGGCGCCAGGACTGAGTCCAAAGGGCCCCTACTTGGGGCTGCTGAGACTTCCCTCGGGGACATGATGTCTGCCTCTGGGGTAGCTAGGCCTGGTCTGGCTCCTTGGAGGTATGTATCATGACAGTACCCCCTCCCAAGGCCCCTCCCAAGGTTGTTCTCTCCGGGGGTTTTGGCTTGTTTGGGAATTTTCTGTGGAATTTTTGTATTAATCGCGGCGCGTGTACATGGTCGCTTGGTTCCCAAGATCTCTCCTGAGGTCCATACCCCTTCCAATCAACTAGATAGAAGAGTTTTGACTTTAACACCTTGGAATCCAATATGTCTTTAACTTCAAATTCTAATTCCCCTTCAACCTGAATTGGTTCTGGTGGTTTGATCAGTCTGGTTCCTGGTTGCACCGGTTTCAACAGTGAGGCGTGAAAAACGGGATGAATTAGCATGTTCGCTGGTAGATCGAGTTTAAAGGCCACCGGGTTGATTATAGCTTTGATGGGATAAGGTCCTATGTATCTGGGGTTGAAAGTCTGCGGTCCATTGAGGGGTAAATGTCTAGTTGCTAGCCACACCTGGTCCCCTATTTGGTACGGAGGTGCTTCACTTCGATGTAAATCAGCATTTTCTTTGTACTTTCTCTTGGCTTGCTGAAGATGAGTCGTAGCTTCTTTGAAAGCTCGTGTTATCGTGGAATGCAAATGATTTACTGCAGGCATTTCCAGGTTTTGAGGAGGTGCCAGGTCTGAGGTTCGAGGATGATGACCATACAAGGTGTAAAAAGGGGTTTGTCCTGTTCCAGAATGTACAGCATTATTATATGCATATTCTGCGATCCAAAGAATGTCTTTCCAATTGCATTCAGATTGGTGCAACATACACCGAAGATATTGTTCAAGGGTTTGGTTAGTTCTCTCGGTTTGGCCATCGGTTTGGGGATGGTGACTGGTGGATAGTCGTACATCAATTTGCGCCAGTTGACAACATTTCCTCCAAAAATGGGAAATAAACTGGCTTCCTCGATCTGAGACTAATATGGATGGAAAACCATGCATACGAACTATGTTACGAACTATGTTCTCCAGAAATTCCTTGGCCAAGATGGAGGCTGAGGGTAACCCTTTTAAAGGGATAAAATGGGCCATTTTAGAGAAGAGATCCACAATCACCAAGATAGTGTTGTATCCATAGCAAGGAGGCAGGTCGGTAATAAAGTCCACCGACAAGGTGTGCCAAGGTGCCGGTGGAATATCCAAAGGTTGTAGAAGACCGGCTGGTCTTTTCTTTTGACCTTTATTTTGGGCGCAAACTCTGCAAGACATCACAAAATATTTTGGGGCCGATTCATGGAACAAAAGTGCTCCGAAAATCTACGCGCAAGCAGGCGCAAGCAGGCGCAAGCAGGCGCAAGCGCAAAAAAACAGGCGCACGTGCACGCGTGCGTTCCATGGAAGTCCCAGCGCGTGTTTACCTCGGGATGTGCGCCAAACCCGTGCATGGCGCACACGTCACTGCAACATCCCGAAAGACGTGCGTGACGCGCACAGTGAAAGCGCACAACCTCGGCGCATACACTAGAAAGTGGGCGGAACACGGGGCGTAACGCGCGGAATGGGGAACAACTCGCGAAAACAAGGGCGTAACTGGGGATGTACTGCAGGGAAGCAGACGGAACGCCCACACGCACCCGAACAACACGTATTCATGGAATCGAATAGGGCAAAGCCACGCACAGCGAAAGACACGCACAAGCCGAAACACGTCCGCCACACGAAGGCAGGCGGTAGCGTCCCTGCGCATTACAAAAGTGGCAACATACAGAAATTGTGCGAGCGGGGCACGTGTATTTCGGGGTTGCGCGGGAAGTTACACACGCGATTGAGCGGGGTACGTGTATTCCGGGGTTTCGCGGGAAGTCACACACGCGATCTGGCCTGGGGGAGCGGGCTACGTGTATTTCACGGGTTCGCGTGAACATTTCCACGCGATCAGCCCAGGGGGAGCGGGCTACGTGTATATCAGGGGTGCGCGTGAAGTTTCTCACGCGATCGGCCCTGGGGGAGCGGGCTACGTGTATTTCAGGGGTTCGCGTGAACTTTTACACGCGATCGGCCCTGGGGGAGCGGGCTACGTGTATTTCAGGGGTTCGCGTGAAGTTTCTCACGCGATCGGGCCTGGGGGAGCGGGGTACCACTCACCGTCTGCCTTGCGTGTAGAAGAACGCGTAGCCAACACCCGCTGTGAAGTAATAGCGTGTGAACCCCAACGGATGGAAAACACACGCACCGCACGAAAAGCACGTACAGAACAGTGTAAAGGCACGCGGGATCTCCAAGCCCTGCCAGGGCAACGCCCGTGCGCAAAACGTCAGAGACGCGCTTACGCTGTAAGGGCCTTTGGTCCAATGAAATCGCGTACGCGTGCTGACGCGCTTACGCGCTAAGGGCCTTTCCTCGATTTTCGCGCTGACGTGCAGGATTTTCACGTGCTAAATCACTCCGTATCAAGCTGGCCACGCGTATGCACACGGAATACCACGCTCCTGCCCAGAAGGCCGAACTACTGCCCCCCAGAGCCCCGAGCACGCTCCCACCTGCCATCTGCTGCTGCCTGACTGCCTGCTGCCCACGTGCACTTCCATTTGCTGCCTGCACATCAGCCAGGGGTGCTGTTGCTGTGACCACCCCTGCTGGTACCGAAGACTCCCGTCTGGGATTCCATCGCTCCACAGCCCAGCCCCAGGACCCAGTTGCCCACCCACTCCTGCCTCTGGGGTTGTCATGTCGGGGCAAACACCATCTGTGACCACTGACAACCCCCGGCCAGAGAGGCAGAGGGGCACCAGCTTCAGTGCCACCGAAGTTGTTGTCCTGGTGGAGCAAGTCCTGGGGCAGTATGATGCCCTCTTCGGAAGTTCCCGTGCCGACAAGGAAGGACGGACTCGGATCTGGACTGACATCGTGACTGCCATCAACGCGGAGGGGGTGGCAGTCCGCGACTTACAACATGTCAGGAAGCGCTGGGAGGACTTCAGGTCCAGGACCCTGAACAAGGCCCGGCGCCTCTTGAAGGCAGCGGATGCCAAGGGGCGCCGGGGCCACTTGTCGGAAGAACAGATGAGGGTCCTGGAACGCATATCCCCAGCGCTCCACGTCCAGGTCCTAGAGAAGCAGACCCGTCTGGAGTCGAGCGGTGAGTGTACATGCATCCTGATTGTGAGCAGTGCATGTGGTGATTATTCAGTATTATGCAGGTTGCACATCTGTTTGTATGGGGTCGAGTATGGGTGGGGGTGTACAGGGCCGTGGGGCTGACACATGCGAGGGCTGTGATGTGTGAGACATGGATGGTGCTTGTGTGTGTAGGCTTGCATGCCAAATGCAGTTGTGTGGGCACACATGTTTGGCTGAATGTGTATGTAAGTAGACATGTCCGTGATGTCACGCATGTATGTTGTTTTCGGCTGCATGTATCAGCACTGTGTACATGTGCATGTGTGTGTATTTGACAAGGGTGCAACAGTGATGCAACATGGATGCATGTGACAGCGGTATGTGGAAGCCTGATTGGCAGATGTGACATGGATGCCCGTCTGAACAGTGCGACACTTGGCAGAGGTGTACACATGCATGCAAGTGTGGTGGTGTGTGTACATGTGTGGTGCACTTCCTGTGTTGCATGTGATGTCTGGCTCACCTTTGGCTGCTCATGCTGTTGTATGTGTATGGATGGTGGTGGCAGTTGCGATATGGCTGTGGTATGGCTCATGTGTGCGAGTTGTAATGACATGTATGTTGGGGATTGTGATGACATGTCTGAGGTTTGCCAATGCCACTCATGTACAACTGTCATGTGTGTATGTGTCCATTGTACAGTGCCCTGATGCCTGTGTTTTGTTTCTATCTGTCTGCAGCGTCAACTGATGAAGAGGGCGGAGAAGGTGCTGTGGAGCACAGCGGCGGGGATCCGACCGCCAGCCGGAGACGCAAGGCCCGGCTTCCCTCCCAGGTTGTCATCTCGTCGGGGAGTGAGGAGTCTGGTGCCGTGTCCCAGGCCGCAGCTGCCGGGGGGAGGTCCAAGAGGCAGAGGTTGGAGTTGGACTCCTCGGCAGCAGAAGGGGCAGCTGGGACCCCACAGGGCCCAACAGGGGAAGATGGCACGGAGTCATCCAGGTTGGTGGGGGGTTTGGTGGAGGAGGAGGCCGTGCAAGCACCACAGACGGGGTCTGGAGGTGGGGATCCCACTGGTGCTAGTGGTGCAGTGCAGGACCAGGGACAGGAGGCAGCACAGGCCGCCGCGGAGGTGCCTGTGTGCAATCCTGTCCCTGATCCTGTCCCTGCATCATCTTGCACCAGCAGGGATGCTTACGTCCAGACCCGTTTTCAGGCAGGGGATGAGCTCACGTCAACTGGCCTTCCTCTGCCTGCGGACGTGGCTATCCAGGTCCGGGTTGAGCCTGTCCTGGCTGGTGTGGCGTTGCGTCAACGGGCCATGCGAGGTGACCTGCAGTCTTTTCATGAAGAGACTGCACGTCATCTCGAATGGCTCGTTGACCACGTCAGCCTGCTGGGACAGGTCACCCAGGCTGGATTCCTCCGTCTGATGGGGCTTGCTCCGAACCCCTCCTCAACTGGACCCCCTACGCGCCAGTCGTCCTCTGTGCCATCTTCCCACCCATCAGTCACCTGGGTGCCCTGTGGAGCTGCCTCTGACGGTGCGGCCAGGCTGGTGGAGGAGGCATCCCTGCCACAGTCGGGAGTCGGACGTCCAGCAGGGATGGCCACTTAAACAACTGCACCCCAGCCGGCGGAGGATGTGCAGGCAGCAGGAGGCAGTGCACGGGCAGAGGCAGAGCAGCAGCAGCAACATGGTGGGAGCCATGAAGGCTCGGGGCCTTCGACATCGGAGGGGCAGGCATCGGCCGGAGGGCAGGAGGACCCAGGACAGAGAGTGTCTTCCGTGTGGCAGCGGTTGGGCCACGCCATAGATTCGGAGCGGCAGCGGGCGGAAGAGGCACGGCTCACAATGGTCAGGGCGGAGAACTCCATGCGGAGGGCCCTGAGGCGGGCCGAGTGCCTCGAGGCAATCCGCAGGGGTTTGGAGGTGGACACGGCGACGGCCCTGCGGACCCTCGGGGCCCTGGAGGAGGACCGCCTCCGGGACATTGAGGAGGAGTTCGAGGATGCCCTGGCCCGTAACATCCACAAGTGAGCCGTGAAACTAGCCCGCTGCCCTTGTACATAGTTTCTAGGTAGTGTTAGGTTTCATTTTTGTTTTTATTTTATTTGGACCTTTCGGACATTGGCCACATTTTTGTATATAGTTTTTTTATTAGTTAGAGTAGTTAGATAGGTTTCCTTTATTTTGTTGGGATAATGGCCCCTGGATTGTTCCCATGTACATAGTTGACAGTTGGATTGTGTTTTTTTTTCTATTTTTGACCATGGAGCAATGGCTTTCTTTTTCATTTACCATTGGATTTAGTTTTGTGGACATCGACTTTGGACATTACTTTGGATTTATATTTTTGGTTTTGGTTTTTTTGACGGACATGCTTCTTTTCATTTTTGTACATTCAAGTTTCTGTTTCTTCTTTTTTTATTCTATTGATGTTTCCTTTAATACATATTATTTTTGGTGAACTTCAATGTGTCGTATCTTATTGGTTTCATGCTTTTCATGATATGTGTTTTGAGATTCACTGACACCCATTGGGTGTATGTGAGGGAAATGTGTTTGTTTCGGAACTTGCAATTGGTGTTCTGTGATGTAATTGCAAATTATGAGTGGGTGGATGCAATACTCGCGTGGGTGTTTTGCATTTGGATGCTGGCCATAGGGACCAGGGATCTAGATTGTGATGACATGTTGGCTGGGGAACATGAGTTGCACATGGGTGGGGGCCTGCTGGCAGGTGCCCCACAGTGCTGGGGGGGTGGGGGTGGTGTGAGACATGGGTGGGGGCCTGGTGGAGGCTGCCCCTGGTGGCTGGGGGGTGGGGGTGGTGGGGAACATGAGTTGGGCATGGGTGGGGGCCTGCTGGCAGGTGCCCCACAGTGCTGGGCGGTGGGGGTGGTGGGGAACATGAGTTGGACATGGGTGGGGGCCTGCTGGCAGGTGCCTCACAGTGCTGGGGGGTGGGGGTGGTGGGGAACATGAGTTGGACATGGGAGGGGGCCTGCTGGCAGGTGCCCCACAGTGCTGGGGGGTGGGGGTGGTGGGGAACATGAGTTGGACATGGGTGGGGGCCTGCTGGCAGGTGCCCCACAGTGCTGGTGGGTGGGGGTGGTGGGGAACATGAGTTGGACATGGGTGGGGGCCTGCTGGCAGGTGCCCCACAGTGCTGGGGGGTGGGGGTGGTGGGGAACATGAGTTGGACATGGGTGGGGGCCTGCTGGCAGGTGCCCCACAGTGCTGGGGGGTGGGGGTGGTGGGGAACATGAGTTGGACATGGGTGGGGGCCTGCTGGCTGGTGCCCCACAGTGCTGGGCGGGGGTGGGGGTGGTGTGAGACATGGGTGGGGGCCTGATGGAGGCTGCCTCTGTTGGCTGGGGGGTGGGGGTGGTGGGGAACATGAGTTGGACATGGGAGGGGGCCTGCTGGCAGGTGCCCCACAGTGCTGGGGGGTGGGGGTGGTGGGGAACATGAGTTGGACATGGGTGGGGGCCTGCTGGCAGGTGCCCCACAGTGCTGGGGGGTGGTGGTGGTGGGGAACATGAGTTGGACATGGGTGGGGGCCTGCTGGCAGGTGCCCCACAGTGCTGGGGGGTGGGGGTGGTGGGGAACATGAGTTGGACATGGGTGGGGGCCTGCTGGCAGGTGCCCCACAGTGCTGGGCGGGGGTGGGGGTGGTGTGAGACATGGGTGGGGGCCTGGTGGAGGCTGCCACTGGTGGCTGGGGGGTGGTGGGGAACATGAGTTGGACATGGGTGGGGGCCTGCTGGCAGGTGCCCCACAGTGCTGGGGGGTGGGGGTGGTGGGGAACATGAGTTGGACATGGGTGGGGGCCTGCTGGCAGGTGCCCCACAGTGCTGGGGGGTGGGGGTGGTGGGGAACATGAGTTGGACATGGGTAGGGGCCTGCTGGCAGGTGCCCCACAGTGCTGGGGGGTGGGGGGGGTGGGGAACATGAGTTGGACATGGGTGGGGGCCTTCTGGCAGGTGCCCCACAGTGCTGGGGGGTGGGGGTGGTGGGGAACATGAGTTGGACATGGGTGGGGGCCTGCTGGCAGGTGCCCCACAGTGCTGGGGGGTGGGGGTGGTGGGGAAAATGAGTTGGACATGGGTGGGGGCCTGCTGGCAGGTGCCCCACAGTGCTGGGGGGTGAGGGTGGTGGGGAACATGAGTTGGACATGGGTGGGGGCCTGCTGGCAGGTGCCCCACAGTGCTGGGGTGTGGGGGTGGTGTGAGACATGGGTGGGGGCCTGGTGGAGGCTGCCCCTGGTGGCTGGGGGTGCAGGGGGACATGCGTTGGTGGGCAGTAGTGCAAGTTGACATGTGGGTTGGCTGGGGGGCATGGCCATGGTGGGTGGGGTGCCTGTGGGACATGTGCAGGGTAGGCCCCTGTGGTGTGAGCCACCTGCAGGGGCCGTGGAGGGTGTAGAGGGAACACCTGGGAGGGCCCACACGTGCAATTCATGTGTGGTGCTCCCCGCGCACCCCTGTAATACAAGTACCCTGCTGATATCGCGTGTGGAACTTCACGCGCACCCCGAAATACACGTACCCTGATGGAATCGCGTGTGGAACTTCCGCGCACCCCTGAGATACGCGTACCCTGCTCGCACGGGCCCAATCGCGTGTGGAACTTCCCGCGCACCCCTGAAATACACGTACCCTGCTGGAATTGCGTGTGTAACTTCCCATGCACCCTGAAATACACGTACCCTGCTGATATCGTGTGTGGAACTTCACGCGCACCCCGAAATACACGTACCCTGATGGAATCGCGTGTGGAACTTCCCGCGCACCCCTGAGATACGCGTACCCTGCTCGCACAGGCCCAATCGCGTGTGGAACTTCCTGCGCACCCCTGAAATACACGTACCCTGCTGGAATCGCGTGTGTAACTTCCCATGCACCCTGAAATACACGTACCCTGCTGATATCGCGTGTGGAACTTCACGCGCACCCCGAAATACACGTACCCTGATGGAATTGCGTGTGGAACTTCCCGCGCACCCCTGAGATACGCGTACCCTGCTCGCACGGGCCCAATCGCGTGTGGAAATTCCCGCGCACCCCTGAAATTCACGTACCCTGCGGAAATCGCATGTGTAACTTCCCCTGCACCCCGAAATACACATACCCTGATGGAATCGCGTGTGGAACTTCCCGCGCACCCCTGAAATACGCGTACCCTGCTCGCACGGGGCCAATCGCGTGAGGTACTTCCCGCGCACCCCTGAAATACACGTACCCTGCGGAAATCGCGTGTGGAACTTCCCGCGCACCCCTGAAATACACGAGCCCAGGCCAATCGCGTGTGGAACTTCCCGCGCACCCCTGAAATACACGCGCCCAGGCCAATCGCGTGTGGAACTTCCCGCGCACCCCTGAAATACACGCGCTCAGGCCAATCGCGTGTGGAACTTCCCGCGCACCCCTGAAATACACGCGCCCAGGCCAATCGCGTGTGGAACTTCCCGCGCACCCCTGAAATACACGCGCCCAGGCCTATCGCGTGTGGAACTTCCCGCGCACCCCTGAAATACACATACCCTGCGGAAATCACGTGTGTAACTTCCCCTGCACTCTGAAATACACTTACCCTGCTGATAGCACCCTGAAATACACGTACCCTGATGGAATCGCGTGAGGTACTTCCCGCGCACCCCAGTGATACACATAGCCCGCTTGCTGTGCTGGTACAGGGTTGGCGCAGCCCTTTGCGCTGGATTGGGTATATTGATGGCTTTTCCCTGCGCGAGAGGCGTTCTTAGGGGCGTAACTGGCGCTGCTGCAGGGTAGCTGCGCCACTGT
This sequence comes from Ambystoma mexicanum, assembly GCF_040938575.1. Classification (NCBI taxonomy): domain Eukaryota; kingdom Metazoa; phylum Chordata; class Amphibia; order Caudata; family Ambystomatidae; genus Ambystoma; species Ambystoma mexicanum. Next base: position 476,051,629 of record NC_090932.1, on the reverse strand, counting down.
GCACCACGGCTGGTTTTGGTGGCTGGAATCCATGAATACGCTGTGCGCGGAAATGGATTTTAGCGCACGCGGCTGGCACAGGGATTCGCACGCGCACACTGTGCGCCAGCCGTGTGCGCCACTTGTGCGCTGAATTCTATGAATTACCCCCTTTATGTCTTTTCTCCAGGATGGCCACCAGAATTGTCGTTTGATCTTTTCCTCAGTTTTAGCGAAACCAGGATGTCCTTCCATTAATGTATCATGATAATGGGCAATAACGAGTTCTTGCAGTTCTTTGTTAGGCAGAAATAATCGCCCCTTTAAGTACGGTAAATCGTTATTAACGGAAAAGTGTGGCCCCTTTTGGTTCCATTCTTGTAAGGCTGTGGAGTCTAATAGTTGTTTAACTCGAGTTTGAACGTCCTCAATAGTTTGTAAAGAGGTCAAACCCAAAATTCTCTGTTCAGGTATAATCGGTACAGGTTCTAAGCTTGAATTGGTTTCTTCCATCCCAATCCGGGATAAAGCGTCCGCTTTGCCATTCTTGCAACCAGGGCGATATGTGATTACAAAATCAAATTCCGCAAAGAATAAAGCCCATCGGAGTTGACGTGATGATTGGGCTTTGGCCGTCTTTAAATATTGAAAATTTCTGTGATCTGTAATCACCGTGATGGTGTGTCTTGCGCTGAGGAGGTAATGACGCCAAGCTTTGAAGGCGGACTTAATAGCTAGTAACTCCTTGTCGGTGATTGCGTAATTAATTTCAGGAGCCGAGAATTTTCTGGACCAAAAGGCTACAGGGTGTAGTTGGTTAATTATTGGATCCCTTTGAGACAGGACAGCTCCCATGGCTAAGCTGGATGCGTCGGTTTCAAAAATGTAAGGGAGATCTAGGCGTGGATGCTTCAACACAGGTGCGGAGGTGAATTTAGTCTTTAGGTCTTGAAAGGCCTGTTCTGCCTCATGAGTCCATTCGAAGCGTTTATTCTTCCGTAAGAGAGCTGTGATGGGTTGGACAACTCGAGAAAATTCCGGGATGAATCTTCGATAAAAATTGGCAAAACCAAGCATGCTCTGAACCCCCTTCACAGAGCTAGGAGATGGCCATTTGAGGATGGCGTCCACCTTTCGCGAGTCCATTCGGACTCCTTTAGGTGTCAGGATGAATCCAAGAAACTCAACTTCTGTGGTATGAAAAACGCATTTTTCGAGTTTTGCAAACAGTTTGTGCTGGCGCAATTTTTCAAGAACTGCCCTGACATGTTTTCTGTGATCGGATTCCGAAGAGGAGTACACCAGGATGTCGTTGATATATACGATGACGCAAACATCGATAAGTTCCCGAAGAACATCATTCATAAAGTATTGAAAGGCGGCAGGTGCGTTGCACAATCAGAAGGGCATCACCTGATATTCAAAGAGCCCATATTTGGTGCGGAATGCAGTCTTCCATTCGTCACCTTCTTTTATACGCACCAGGTGATAAGCTCCTCTGAGATCTAACTTGGTGTATATACAAGCATCTTTTACCTGGTCGAGAAGTTCAGGGATCAGAGGCAGAGGATAACGATTCTTAATCGTTATTTGATTTAGGGCGCAGTAGTCAATACATGTTCTAAGGTCGCCTTCTTTTTTTGGCACGAAGAACAGAGCTGAGGAAACAGGAGACTTTGACGGGCGAATAAAACCATTGGCAAGGTACTGATCTAAATACTGACGCAAATGAAGGTTCTCAGGTTCAGTAAGAGCATGAATCCTACTACAAGGCGGTTGAGCATTGGGTACCAGATCGATTTGACAATCGTACGACCGGTGGGGAGGTAACGTGTTGGCCTGTTCTTTTTGGAAAACGTCTTGGAATTCTTGGTACTCAGCCGGTACTTGTATAGTGGCAGAAGTTACTGAGGCCTGGCCCATATTTGGATTTCTTGGATAACAAGTTTGTTCACAATCAGGAAAGGTTATTCTCTTTGCTCGCCAGTCTATTCGAGGATTATGTGTTTCTAACCAAGGAATTCCTAGAATTACTTGAAACTGTGGGGCCTTGATTACGTCAAACACAATAGCTTCCCGATGTTCATCCTGACCCACTAGTGTCACTTCTGTAGTGGAATGAGTTACCGGCCCTGAGGCTATTTTGGTTCCATCAACTGTAGTAATGACATCCTTGTTAGTTTTCGGACGGAGAGGAAGATTAATCCTGGAGGCCAATTCACGATCTACATAGTTTCCAATAGCTCCACTGTCGATGTATGCCTTTATAGCATGCAACCGCCAAGGCTGTTTCAGATCCACGAGGACCATTGGCATGATGAAATGCGAGGTAAAAGAGTTTGTTTTCAAGCTCGGCAAGCGGACCTCTACGCTTGTCAGGCTTGGTCGTTTCCCGAATCAGGTTCTGTTAAATTGTTGTCAGTGGCTCCAACCACCTTCTTAGGTGGTTTTACTGGACAATCTCGTAGAAAGTGACCAGAAGCCCCGCAAAAGAGACATAATTGCTTTTGCCGCCTTCTCTCCCGTTCCTTCTGCGTTAACGGTCCTTTAACTCCACCGATTTGCATAGGTTCTGAAACGTCGGTACTCTTGGGGTTAGCGTGAGTTTTGATCAACACTCTGGTTTCAAACTTGGAGCAATCTGCTTTTCTATTCTGAAGTCTGTGATCAAGTTGGACCACAAGGTCTATGTACTCCGCGCAGACTTGGGGTGGATTTACTTTTTGGGCTAGCACGTCTTTAAGTTCTCCGCGCAGACCTCGATGAAATAATGTGATCCTTTTATTCTCTCACCACCCAGTTTCCACAACCAACCTATTAAAGGTGGCGATGTAAAATAAGAGATCCTGGTTACCTTGTCGTAAGGATAGCAGTTCGTTGTCTAGGGCCTGTCCCTGAGAGTGTCGAGCGAATAATCTTTCCATGCTTGCCTGGAAGCCTTGAAAATCCTGGAGAATTGGGTCATCTTGATTTACCAAAGGAACTGACCAATCGGCAGCACTGCCGCTGAGATATGATAATACAAAAGCTACCTTGGTCTGGTCATTAGGGAAGGCCCCAGGTCTGCATAGGAAGTGTAAGCGACATTGGTTCATAAAAACGGCATATTTCTTGGGGTCCCCAGCAAAACGTTCAGGCGGGGCCAAAGGCATGTTTCCAGGTAGATTGATTTGTACGGGGTTATTCGAAATCATAGAAGTGGGATTACCCCCGGAACTAGGTAAAGGAGTTTGTCCTGCCTGACCCTGCAACAACCGTTTGGCCAGGTCATCAGTTCTTTCCTTAGATAGGATCAGTTCTCTTTTGAGAGCGTTAGTCTCCTGGCGGGCGGAATGTACTTCTGCCCGTAATTCCCCCAAAAGCTGGGCCAGCTGGTCTGTCTCGGAAGTTTCCATAGCGCCCGGGTGGGAAATTGTAGGTAGGCTTTGCGTTCTGTTACGCTCACCTGACTCCCACGGAGGCGCAGGCATGGTTTGGAGTGCTGTTGCCTCTTCTATGGTGAAGCGCAGGACTTGGAAGATGGACAGGACCGGACCCTCAAATTTGGCTTGTCTGGCTTGCAGAAATATCCTTCTGTCTGTGAAAAGGGAGTATTAACAATCTGCCGGATAATGTGTAAGCCTCCCACTCCCTTCTCACCCTCCACGAAACCCTTCTGCGATTCCCTGTGAAGTCTCACCTTAGGGTCTGAAAGGACGAGCTCTCCATCCTGCTTCTGATGCAGGGGCGCGTTGTAATCCAGTTACTTCACTGGATCATGGATTGTAGAGAGTTCAAGTTTGCTTGACCTTCCCGGTAAATTACTGTGAGAATTCTGATTATAAGTATGAGCCCAAAATAATAATTGTCTGTTGTCTCTATTTCAGGTGCAGAACAAAGATTCCGAGATGAGCAATGGAACCGACGAAGGAAACTCAGGTGAGTTGTTTGATGAGAGGTTCCTTTAGTGTCCTTGCATTAATGCACTAATGCTTGTGTCTTTTTTCCCCATAGGGGCCGGGTTTGGAAATGCCAGAGATATGGCACCGACCCGAAGTGAGAGGTGCAGTTCCAGTAGATATCAGGTAAGTCTTTAATGAGCGTTCAGGTAATGTCTTAGCATTCGCTCACTAACGCTGATGTCTCTTTTTTCCCCTTAGGGGCCGGGGTCCGGAAATGCCAGGATGCGGCACCGACCCGAAATGAAGTGGGAATGACCCAACAGGTAAGTCTTATGATGGCAAATTAAGGTTTTCTTATTCTCTTCCCAAGCTCACCTTTGTTCTTGTCTTTTTCTCCCTAGGCGCTGAAATGTGGCTGCGGATCCAGATGGTCGCTGATGAACATGGAGGCGCCTAGTAAAGGTGAGTGGAATGCGGCGCTGCAGCGATCGATGCAATGTGCTTTTAAAATGAATGTCTTCCTTTTCAGGATCGTCGGCGAAATGTCTCCTGAATGCGGATATAGCAGGTAAGGACTCTTCTTTCTCCTATTCTCTTCTCTTCTCCCTTTGCAGGTGTTCCAGGATGCTGGCGGGCGTGGCAGGAGTCACGATGCAGGAGCAGACACGGTGAGCGTCCAGCTGCTAGATGCAGAACAACGCGAAGCGTGAGTTGCTGCTTGGGCGTGGCTTAAATAGCCTTCAAAGTAGTTCCAGGTATGTATCCTTCCTCTCAGGTATGTATTCTTCCTCCGGCCACACCCGTGTGGTTAATTAGTCCCCAAAGATAAAGTAGTCCCATTCAGGCCTCTAGATGGCCCGGATGTTGCAGCATGGTCTGCATCAGGTAAGTTTACACCAAGCACCTTTAAACACAAAGTCATCTTTTATGAGCCTGGCGCCTATGGCGCCAGGACTGTTATCCAATATGAGCCTGGCGCCAAAGGCGCCAGGACTGAGTCCAAAGGGCCCCTACTTGGGGCTGCTGAGACTTCCCTCAGGGACATGATGTCTGCCTCTGGGGTAGCTGGGCCTGGTCTGGCTCCTTGGAGGTAGGCATCATGACACAGCGGAAGCCCACCCAAATATACTCCCAATCACAAACAGGTCCGCAAGTGAACAGGCGGGTTTACACATGCTGCTTTGCTTTGTGGACGATATGATATGCATACGCACGGAACAATCTTTAAAATTCCTGGTGTTTATTTACTTCACGAACGCTTATTCACCTGAATGAGGAATACAAGACATGCATGCTTTACGAATATACGTCTCTTTTAATGACCAAGTTTAACCTCTACGCTGGAGTTTCTGCCCCTATTAGAAACCTGGAGAAAAAGTAACCTAGTTAAGATTTAAATGCAACATCTCCAGGTTGGGTACTTGAGTATGAATAATTAATTAATCAATTTATAATAAACAGGAGGATTGTCAGATACCCGAATCCTGATAGAAATAAAACTAAAACTCTAACCAAAAAAAAAAAACTTCGACATAGTATCAAGTAGGGGAAATTAATATATTCACCCACTATGCTCTTTTTTCTTGTTGAAGTGCTCGCAGCGCTTATGAGTCTGATGGGACTCTCTCTGACAACACGAGATCAGTGCAGGCATTCCGACGATAGGTAAGCCCTATCTGGAGACAGATCTATTCTAAATCTAACCAGCAAGTGAAATGTAAACTAATCTCTAGTTTTTTTCTGTTATTCTTTTCCTGTTCTACCAATGATGTTTCCCTACCTCCCCTTCCTCTCCCATGGTGATCGCTCACGCTACAACTTTTTCTCATGTCCCGTCACCACATTTGGGCACCATGATGGTATGTTTTATGTTTTTATGTTTTGATGGATTTACACATGTTTTCTCGAAATCATAATGTTGTGGAAACAAACTGGTGATATATTTTGTTTTGTGTTTTTAACAAAAATGCTGATCTGTTCGGGTCATATGCTGGATAATATGATTGATATGTATTTGGTCTTTTGGGAACCCCTGGGAATCTGTTTTATCTATACATCACACAAATTCACTTTAATTTTATTGTAATTCTGTTATCTTGTACGTAGTATATCAAGCCATAATGCCCAGATATGAAAAAGGCACACTTAGGGTGCCGAAACACATGTCATCCTTATGGGCTATCAATAAATATAAGATGAATCAAGAAAAACTGGTTTTGGTTGATACCTGAACTTCACTGTGGCGCAGTAATAGATGGGCTCAGAAACCCTTTTTCATTGTCTGATTTAATCACCCCTTGGAGTACTTCATAGAACGTTTCTGCTACATGTGAGCTACATGTGAGTATGCCGTGGTTGCTACTCTCTTGACGATGGGGAATTGGGAGTACTTGTCTATAAACAGCAGGAGATACTCCCCTGACTCACTTGGTCCATAGAAATCACCTGCTACCCTGTCCCATGGCCAATCCGGGTTATGTGCCGGCTGTAGCAGTATTTTGGCCTCTGCTCTTGCTGTGCACTGGCATGCAAGGCAGTTCTTACCCAACCCAGCTGTTGACCAGTGAGTACAAAAAGGGGATTCAGACATGACAGCGTAGTTGCCTCTTCGTGTTTTCAGCTCCTCAATGTCCTTCATGCGCTGTCTTAATAACCTCAGCTCTGGGCGTCGCAGGGATGATAAGCCAACATCTTCTCAGCAAGACGGCATGATCTTTGATGGCCAATTCAGTGTTTATCCTTGCCAGTCGTTCCAGCTCCTCTCTACATAGCCCCGGGTGGTTTAACATTGCCTGCCGGTAGTCCTTCAACTTATTGTTGTTTGTTAGACTAATGGCCAGTGCCATGGATGGGTCGGCAGCCAATGCAGTTGCAACCGACTCAAGAGACAATTCAAGGGGCAGTGAGTTGGCAGTGACATAATCAATGTATTCAACGTCCCCTGATTGAGTGGTTGGAGAGCCCGCCGGATGGCGAGATAGGTAATAAACTGGGTTACGGTCACCTCCAAGCCTGTGGACAATGTCATTGTTATATTCCTGTAGCCTGATGCCCCACCTCTCAATCCTGGGGGCATCTTTGTACATGGAGTCCCAAACAGGGATAGTAACACCTGGTGGTCCGTAATCAGTGTAAAATGTTTCCCAATAATGAAGTTATGAAAAGGTTTGCAGGCCCAGATGGTTGCCAGACTCTCCTTCTAGGCCTGCGAGTATGTAGATTCGGGAGCGGACAGGGCTCTGCTTGCATAGGCAATGATGTGCCTGGGATGGGTATCAGCGCTGCTCGTCTGTGCCAGGATGGCCCCCAAACCGACTGGGCTGTCGTCCACTGTGATTTCTGGGTGCCAGTTGGAGTTGAAATATACCAGACGGTGTGCTTCCGCCAGGGCCCTTTTGATGGACTCGAAGGCTGCCTGGCAGGCAGGGGACCAGCTGAATGTCACCTCCTTTTGTAGAAGTCTCCAGATGGGTTCAGTGATGGACGCATAATGTGGGATATAGCGTGCACAATATCCGGTCATGCCCAGGAAGGATTGGACGTCCGCTACTCGCAGGAGCTCCTTCAAGTTGACGATAGTCCTGACCTTATTGGGGTTGAGTGTCATGCCGTCGGCAGAAAAAATGTGGACAAAACACTTCTGTTTTACTGAACCGGCATTTCTCAATGTTGAGCGTTAGGCCAGCTTCCTGTATCGCTGTGCATGTGGCAAGCACTGCCGCATTATGGGCTTCGTGTGATGTGTCAAACACAAGAATGTCATGGCTGTAATTCAGCGCGGCCTCAATGGGTCTTATTATCTGCCTTATGGCCTCCTGGAAGATTTCTGCCGCTAGCGAGATACCAAAATTCAGGGGCCGGTAGCAGAATAGGCCCTCATGGGTGGCAAACGTCGTGATGCTCCTTGATTCGGGGTGTAGTTCCAGCTGGTGGTAACCCTGAATCAAGTCAAGCTTCGAAAACATCACTGATTTGTTAAGTTGTACTATCATATACTCTATGCAAAGCCTCGGGTGATGCTCTCTTTGGATTGCAGTGTTCGCCATCTTCATGTCCACGCACAGGCATAGTTGTCCACCTTCCTTTGGCACAATAACCAGGGGGGATACCCATGGAGTCAGCCCCGAAGCTGGCTCGATGATGCCATCGGTGTGTAGTTGATCCAGCTCTCTGGAGAATGCTTCCTGGAGATAGAAACCCACCCTTCGGGGGTGCTGAGGGACAGCTGCACCGATGGGTCGATGTGTAGCTTGACAAGGGGACCTTTAGGCTTTCCCAGTCCCGAGCATAGCTGAGGAAACCTTGTAAGGACATCCTCTTTGGTGATGAGTTCATTGGGGGTGAACGCATCGATCGCGCACACTGCTCCTTCACTTCTGCATCCCTATGCAGACAAGTGTATTATATCACTTTTGCGGATGTGGATGTCGATGAGCCCCAGGCACGATGATGTATGGTAACTGAGGAGGCACCAGCCTTTCGTCGGCCTTCTAATGACATGTATAGTTGTATCCACCTTCAATCCCTTGTGGATGAGGGGGTGTTTGAAATGTCCAATGGTGTTCAGGGGCAATATCATGCCCCACTGGAAAATTCTCAAGTATATCTTCTCCAGTGATGGTCTGCCAGGGATCTGCAGGTATTCCTGCTCCCCCATGATGTTACCGTAGCACCAGAGTCTATTTAGAAGCAGAATTGGCTGTTTCTGTGCTTCTCTTGCCTCCATGTTGTCGTGGATGAGGTTGACATATTCATCCTGGGGCGGTTGATCGTAGCTGATGCTGCCATGATAAGGCAAAACTTGGTGCAAGTCCTCATAGTCCTTATAGTCGTGAGGGGGCTCATCATATTCATCAACGAGACGGGAGGGCTGGTCATAGTACCAGTAGTCTTGGGGATAGTCAGGTGTGTGGTAATACTCTTCTGCCCCGACGTATCGTTGTTGGCCTGGGTGGTAAAACCTGCTCTGGCATGTTTGTGTCTGCGGTGTCCAGTTTAACATCCTGATGGGTGGCTGCGGACTCTGTCTCGGGTAGGGAATGGCCTCCCCTCCCTGCAGATGGACTGGAAGTGTGCTTCTCTCCCACAGTTGGTGCACCTATGCGAGAGGGCTGGGCAGGACCCTGAATGTGGGAATGGCATAACACATATAGCACTGTCTTTTTTGTCTGGGTCTGGGTTGGCTGGTCAATCTGTAGGGTGTATTTTATCTCTCCCCAGGCCGTTGGGTCATTTGCAGGACTGCAGCAATGAGTTTAGAGTTGTTGAGTTTCGAGGCGGGGCTGCCCGTCATGGAGGCGTCTTCAGCGTCAATTCTTTCGAAGATTCTCGCAAGTTCACTAACTTCCTCTATCGAGAGAGGCTTCTTCAACAGCTGTTTTTTGAGGGTAGGTGACAGGCAGCCCTCTATGACCCGTAGTTGTATGGCCTCTTCCAGGGAGTATGCATGGAATTGACAATGGGTGCCTTTGACACTCAGGCAGGTGATGAACTCATCAACAGTCTCTTCGGCCCTCTGCGTTCATTTATTCAACATATACCTCTCGTAGTCTCGGTTCGGCTCAATCACGAGTTTCCTGTTCAGGGCGTTGATCAGTGAGGTGAAATCAGGTTTGTCAGCTGGTGGAATTGTCTTAATAATGGTTTTTATTTCGCTGCCAACCAGGTTGATAAATGGTTGGGTGAATTCTCCTCCCCGGCTGCCTTTACAAAATGATTAAAGTCTTCCATCCACACAGTCCATCGGGGTCCCTTGTCTGCTTGGGAGTTCATGGAGAATGGGAGCAGCATTTGCAGTAAAACTGATTTGGCCCTGTGCACAGGCGGTGGAGTAGCAAGGTTGCTCATGATGGCTGGTGAGTCTGTTGATGTGGAGGGGCCCTGGTATAGTCAAGGTACCACAGTTCTTTGCAGGCCTTCACCTGGGGTGCAGGGCCTGAGGTCTATGTAGAGCATGTAGCCGCACTTGGAGAATCCTTGCATACTACTAGTGGGTGGCGTGTGAGGACCTTGCTGGGCTCAGCGTGCTCAGTGATCTGATGGTTCTGCCCTCTGGGAGGGACGTTGCACTGGGCTGTCCTTCGTGGGACAGTGGGACTTTCTTGCTGCGTGCATTTCCCCCCCACCTTTATGCAAAAGTGGATGAGGGCATGGGTCACGTGATCATGTAGTGGCTCGGATGGCTCGGAGCTGGGCAGCCAGCACGTGCAAGCGTTCTTGGAAGTCGGGCAGTGGCGAAAGTGAAGCAGGGTTGAAACGAAAAGTCACCAACCTTTGTGCTCGTGCTACTCCACAGCACACGTGCCCACCGGTAGACTGCCACGCGGCCTGCATGTGAGGTGATTCATATGGAACGTTAGGTCAAGGACAGCAGGATCGATGGAGTCCTTGCACTCAGGATAGAGCGTTTCTCTACCTCGGCAGGATCGCCGGCACAGATCGGTGAGATATGCGGATTGCAAAATCTCCCACTATGGAAGTCGTAGCGTGGTGGGATCACCAGCCGGCAGTAATGCAGTTGTGCAGTGGGATCACCCGCCTAGAGGACTGGTCTCTGGTCTGTTGGAGACAGCCTCGTTGCCAGTTGTTGCCCGGATGGGCACTTCAATTAAAGGACACAACACTGGAGCTTGCAAATATGTCTTCTTTATTTCAACGTCAACTTGGACCCAACACGCTTCGTTAACTCTCCTCCCTTTCCTCCCACGTCATTAACACATCCCTCCAGTTTGGTGTCTCTTGCTTAAAGGGGCAGAGGCACGTAACAATATGGAAAACCTAAATGGCATACAGTGCCCTTTAGCACCCTGGGAGAGGGTGATGACCAATCAGGATGCTTGGACCGTGGGCTGTATTCTAAAGGACAAGCCCGCGTTCTGAGCACCATGGTAAGCTAGCACCCTCTTCCCTTCCCTGATCTCTCTTCCCCCTCATCTTAGCACCAGTGTAGTTTCCTACACGGGTGCTAATGGTGTCTTTTTTTGTAATTTGAAAAAAAAAGAAACATACCTATACAGCACAGCCCAACGCCATGCAGTGCTGGTGTCCTCAAAGTCCTTTTTCAATGTTGATGACGTCAGCACTATGAACACTGAAAACTGACTTCCAGCACATCAGCACTGCACAGCGCCGGGCTTTAAAAAAAAAGACACCATTAGCACTGGTGCAGGGAACTACACGGTTGCTAATGGCGCTATGCCCCTCGGTGGCATTCCAACCCTTTCGGTAATGGTACAGCAACCCTCGTTAAGGGATCCTCTTTGCCCTCGTGCCTTTAGCTTGAGTGGCTGGCTGTTACCTACAAGGTTGGACCCGCCACTGCTCACAAGGGGCAGCGAACATGAAAGCCGGCATTCAAAGATATCATTCACAGCGTTAAAAGGCATGCACATACCTATAGAGACATAATATGGATTTTCTGAGCAATAAATAAGAAAGAAAGCAATGGAATGGAGAAAGCAGACACTTTGTCATATGAAGGAAAATCGAACTATGCAGAGGATTATGCCAACACGTGCTCTTCATGGTGATAATAACAAGCATAAACTAGTCAAATCTGTGATGCATTGTAATACACACAGATAATGTACAGTTCTGGGCCCATATTATAGAATATTTTCACTCGTGCAGTGATAGTTTGCACTCGGACTAACATTGCACTGGTTCAAATATGCATTGAAATCGTGTGGGGTATTTTTTGGTATTTGCTAGTTGCACAGAGGATACCGCCAATGTGTGCCCTTACATGCAATGCTGTCAAATCTGTGGATTTTTGAATCATTTTCATGTAGTGTGCGGAAGAAACATCTACATTCAGAAGGATGCATGTCATGTTACCACCGTGCACAGAAAAGATCTGTAAATGCCTCCAGCCACGAATGCATGGCACGAGATGCTTACCGTTGAATCCTATAGAATTCAAAACGTTTATAAGGTGCTACAATGTGAGGGATTTAATAGGAACCCAATGCTGTAATACCAGAATTTTTATTTTAAAAATGTGTTTGCTAAAGCATATGTATTTGGCTGGCGGAGTGGACGGGCAGGTAGACATGTAAGATTCGTTCCGCACCGCAGCTCTGTCTGCCAAATACAATCCCACAACAATAGACGAATTGAATGTACAATCACAAGCACAATTTCTATGCATGGATTTTACTCATTTGTCACTGGTCCAGTGATTGGACAATTACCCCTATATGTATTTGCATTAGACCAATTTTTGTCTAGATGCAAATGCCACGCAAAATGGACACTTGCACTGGTGTTATGCTATACTGTGGGCCCAAGTCTTGAAATAACCATTAAGGACATGTATCGTTTGAGAGTAAAATGTTACCTTCAGGTACCAATCCTCCAGAGGGGTGTCGCGGAACAGTTCTTCAAACCTCAAAGGAAGGATGTTGACATTTTTCATTGATGCCAAAAGAAATATTGCCCGGTATTCAGAATTCAGAGGCAAACATGTGTTATGATCTAGACCTTTCATGAGGAAATACACATGTCTGTCAGGATAGGTCCGGGCTGCAGATTCAATAGAACAGGCTACCAGAGAAGGCAGCGTCAGCCTATCTGTCGTCTCTATGAAAAAGATGCCAGGTCCCTGTGGAATTATTGGGTAGACTGCATGACCAGCAGAGGCATTTGCCTGACTTTGCCTTGAGGGAGAATATGCTATCTTTTCAAAGGAAGTGAATGTAAATCCAAGCCTGGCCCAGTAAATAAAGAAGCACATAGCAATTGCCAATACCAGAACTAGTGACTTGATCCATTGCTTCATGGCTGTATTTTGGCTTCAGTTGCAGGCAGCTGTTCAAAAATGGGGAAAAGGACATCCAATCAGAAAAGAGAGTATAAATGTTACTTATGAGAAAGGTATGTTTTACACAACCTACTACATGACTGAGGCAACTTTGTTCATGGACTTGACAAAGCAAAAACGTTTCATTATATGCATTCAACTCGTAAAACTTGTACATTAATTAACTTACCAAATATTTTTGCTACCGAAAAAATACAGATATACTTTACGGAAATTATGCACACACTTTGCACCAAGAATCTAATGACAATAACTAGTTTTCCATTTTGATTGGAAAGAAATAGGTATATACGAAGCAGGTTGGGCTCCCAGACTAGGAGTTGTACCTGCAGCTCACCTCAGGCTCCATGTGGCTCCCATCTCCACATCCAGGCTTCCATATTCCACCCATATGAATCTTAAATAACATGGTGGACCATCGCCAAGGTGACCCTCTACTGTATGGCTCCATCTCTTACCTTAAGTGTGGTCAAGGCCTTACCTAACTCTCGCCCTCAGGGACCACCTCCTAAGGGACCTTATGGATTGCCTGTTCGTTCTTTCCCCTTTTCACTGGTTAACTCCACACATTGTCCGCCCTCCCCTCACTTCCCTCCTGTATTCACCCACCAACTCCCTCCAGGTGTTTCCAACACTCCTCTCTCCCACCACTACACCTTCCTCTACTGTGCACTACCCTGCTGGTTCTCACTCTTTTTCACACACACACAAACAAACAAGCACACACACAAACACATATTCTCTTGCACATCTACATTTAACTCCCCACGGTTCTATATACTTCCTCCAGTCAATCTCTCACTCACAAAGTACAACCGTTTTAGACCAAATATCTTCCTTTCACTCACTCTTAGCATTCCAACAGTCTCCTTGCAATCATTCTCCACCTGTTACACCCTTCTTGGTGGTCTGTTGGTCGACCTCCTCATCTCCCAACCTCAACGAAATACATTTCACCCTCCTCTGAATCTGCTTGCATTTTGTTGTCCAGCCTACCCTGTTGTATATTCTGGTTCCCAATGGCCCCATACATCAACTATTCCCCTTTGCCAATTGCCGAGCTATTCCCCTGGAGGCATGGGCTTCTGCTGGAACTATTTAATAAGACTTATGGCCCACCCCCTTTTCAATCTCCATTCTTCGACAGGCAACCATGTGTTCAGCCTGCTCATTGTCCATAGGATTCTCTCCAAGCGTTGGTAGGTTGTGCTTCTCACTGTGTTTGGGGAGGATGCATGTCTCTCCTCTGCTCTCTTGCATTCTCTTGCCATTCTCAGTCCTTTGGTCGCTACCCCTCATTAGCCCAGAGTCCCTATTGGGTTGGTGAGATTGATGTAAGTTTTTTCATTCCCTTTGGAAAATGGAAATTCCAGTCCATTTCAATTGTGGTCATGACACCATTTCACTGACTCTGATTTTATAAGTTGCAACAAGGTGCATTCTGAGAGTTGGGGTTCCGATCTCCCATAACTTTCTTTTGTATTCTTGACTCTAGGATTTCTGTCAGGCATTGCAAATGTTAGGGGTTCACAGGTCTGCAGGGGTTCTAAAAAAAAAGAACAGAGGCCTGGTCACGACAGAGGCTGATGGGTCATGCAGCAGAGAAATTGGTACCAGTAGCTTTGCATGACTTCAAGCACTCTAGGGTGAGAGGGAATGAGGTCCCTCTCAACTCTTCCACACCACCCCTGTGGTAGGCTTGGTTCTGGCTGTACCCTGATAGGCTGTACATATCTACTGCAGAGCCCATGACAGGTTCAGATTCATGACCCTATCACATATGCCCAACTTGTCTAATGAGTTCCCCACATTATTTCTTCATGCCCCTATCAAAGGAATATTTGGTCAACTCTTTAACTTTTCCCAAATTGTTTTCAGGGCCTTGTCTCCTCTCAAACATCTCAGCTCCAGCTAACATTTGGATTTTGACAGATGTCTATTGGGAAAATTGTAGGGGATGATTCCCTTGCCCCAAAGGTATAACATCTGGCACCTGGTTCACTCAAGAGTGTTTTGCTTGTATTTATAGGGTCTGATTTGTGTGGCAGTAAGATGCCATTGATTCCTTGACCCTGGGAAATCTGCTCCCGACACCAGATCTTCAAGGAGATTCAGGATCACCACAACTTCCAGACTATCCCACCAACAAGGAATGGAAACCTATTTGTGCTGTAGGTCATCTAGTCCCCATGGATTCAACAGGCGGGCTTGTCATTCCCTGCCATAGCATTGTGCCATGATAGTATTTCAGAAAGAATGGCATTGTATGTGCTACCCGAATCATACAGGGACAAGACAGCACTCCCTGCATTTGAACCAGCAATCACAAGGTTTATTTAGGCAGTCAACCTGGGTATATAGATGGTGATAGCTGAACATCCCCATGAAGTCTATTTCTTACTCTTTAACTGTTGTGCACATTTTAATAAAGTGGTAAGACCAGGCTCTTGGTATCTAAGGAGAGGGCATATATTCTCAATGGGTCTCTCACAGCACAGACTAGGCACAACTTTTCCTCTCACTGCTGATTTCCACCTCCATATACCCGTGGAGTAGTCAAATTAATTACATATCAGGATCTACATAGATTCATGTAGATCTTCTGTGGGTTGTCTTTCAGCCCCATGTTGAGTCTTTCTCCCAAGTTCTCCTTGGGATTTGGCCTTCCTGCCATAGCTCTGACCCCATCAAGTTGACCATCAATCCTTTTTGTTTAAATTGTGCCAGGTGAAGCCGCATGTCTCCAGTCTCTTCTTGAACTTGTCCTGGATTATCTTCTTTCTTGGCGTGCAAGGTTAGCAAATCCAAATTAGCCTCTACTTATGAATGGGGTGGGACTGGATGGGACCCTGCTGCTTTCCACTCTCTAGTTCCTTTTCAAGGTTCCTCTGTGTGGCTAGGACTCAATGGGGTTAATCTTGTTCTTCAGGTTTCTCTGCACCCCGTGGACACTGCTACGTCCTGACCTCTCACCAGCAGTAGGCCCTGCACTCCGTCTTCCTGTGATCCTCGAGTAGCTTTAACTTGCCAAGAAGATGATGTGTCATCATTCCCTGAACTGGATCGGGAGAATAGCTCAGTGACAATGTGCTCACCTTGGAAGCAAGCTGACATGGAGCAACACAGGTTCGATCCCTGGGTGCGTGCTTACAAACCTCTGGGTATTAAGCGCGTTATAAATAACCTATCATATCATATCCCCAAAGTTAGCACCAACTATCGCGGTAGACCCCTTCCCACTCAGGGGCTCTGTCTATCAGTTATCCCAATGGCATCCCATCAAAACCCACCATCTATTCCCACACTCTGGAGCTGGATGAGGATGTGGGGGATGTTGATCAGCAAGTCCCGGTTATTGATATGGTGCACTGCTGATTTGACTTCTTTAACCAGCTGGTAGGGTGGTATAGTTGGGTCGCTCATGGTTGGGGTGAAATATCCAAAGCTGATCGATGGCAGGTCTACCTTTTGGCCAATTTCAACAACAATTTTCTTCTCTTCTGGGGCCCCGTAGTGGTAGGTGCAGAGAGTATCATAAGCATTTTCCCAAGTGGATCTTCAAGTTGGTCGGCATGCCCGATCAGTCAGTGCTTGGAAGATCAGACCCAGGGCCCTGCTCTCTCCCGATAATATTTTGCTAGCATTAGCATCTAGGACTGGCTTCTGCTATTCTGTCCCAATCTTTTCAATCTGTTATTTTCCTAGGAGAGGTATACACTGTGTCTTCCCTTTCTGGTTGGTTTTTGTATGAGCTCCTACACTATCACATGATGGTGCCACTAATCATACTCCGCTCAAGATCTCAAGATATTTCAGGACAATTACTAGCATTCATCTTTTTATTAGAAAGACATGTGTATATACGCCTCACTTATGTGTCCCATAGTATGGGTGGTCCCTGCAGCTTACCTCGACCTGCATGTGGGCTCCAACCTCCCTAACCTAGGCATCCCTATTCCTTCAGCATGTTCCTCCAAATAACTGGTAGACAAATGCCAGATGACCCCTACTTTCTGGATCTATCCCTTACTATCAGTGGGGGGTGTATAGGCTCTGGCCCTATCTAACTTTCTCCCTCAGGGACTTCAAAAGAGACCTGAGAGATTACCTGTATGTTAAATCTCGCTTATGGTTAATTTAGAATCACAGATTCTCCTTGTCCCATGTCACCCCTCGCTCCCACCCCTACCCTCCTTCTCACTCTGTCTCTTAATCTCCATACTCTCCTTCCACTGATCTTTCTGATTTCTTACATGTCTCCAATCTCCTCCCTCCAACCGGTCTATCCCCTTTCCCTACGCTATGCTTCCCGGTCTTACCTTTCTCCCCCCCCCCCCCCCCTCTCTCTCTCTCTCTGTCTGTCTGTCTCTCCCCACTTTCCCTCCCCTGTTCTTGCCGCTTTCTCTCACACTCTCTCTATATTTCTGCTCTCCAGTCTTCCAACTCCCTCGTGGTCTTCCCAGCACTGCTCACACACACTTGCACACACACACACATACACATAAACAAACAGATGCACATTCAGAAAATTGGCCCAGTTGTTTGTCCTTCTTCTTTGTGTATAATCACCACTTGAGCAAAACAAAACGTTTTTATGTTCACGGAGGGCTTGTAAATTGAGGGTACAATAGAGCATGTGAACAAAGGGGATTCCCACAAGCTACCCACCTTTATGCACAAATGGAGGTCAGACTGAGTGTGTTCAATACAAAAACTACTGTGCATAAATCAGCAGTTACATGGGGTCAGGATCACTTAAAAAGCATTTTATTCAAAAGCATGTATAAAATCCCCTGGGCGGAGTACACTTCATAGCACAAAAATGGTGGGGGGACAAAAATGAGACAAAACAGGAATACCACCTATTCAAGAAGTCAAGATCAACAAATTGTAACTGAGAGTTGTAAAATGGAGAACAAGGATGAAGACAATCACAGAGTCCCTGCAAAAGACACATAAAGCACATAAATACAACAGTTACAAGACAAGACAACCAAGAAAATACCAGTCAGATTCGAAGACTATGAAATGTATTAAATACGCACACTTAAGGGAAGTAGATGTTGTAGTATCCTGTGCTCTGGCACATATCCCTCCCTTCCTAGGGACATGTCTCCTTCCCTGTTGCAGCCACTCATGTATGTGTTGCATATTAGGGAGAGAGGCCCATGTATGAGAGAGAGAGAAAGCAAAAGAGACGCTTTGAAGGAGCTGCTCTTCTGGGTATCATGTTTGCCACATACTGTTTACGGTGCTTCACTTGAAATAATTGGAAGTTATCCTCCTGTTTTAGCTGACCTCATGTGCCACAGCCACCAAATGAACCGTGACCCACAATTGCAAATAGTGTGTTATGATCATTCATGACAATCTGCATTAATGTTAAGAGCGTATGTAGCAAATTATGCATTTTAAACAATGTCAGGTTAGTAATATTGATGAAGACTACCACTGGGCGTACACAATTGGCACACCCTGGACTGTTACACCTGCCCTTTAGGTAATCTCCTATTACCCAACAATCCAGCACATGCCGGCAAGTAGTTAACAGTATATTCATGTCACTTAATGTCCTCTCCTGTTTTACTTTTCCCAAACGTGAGATCTTTCCCATGTACAGGTGTTGACTATTTATAATGACACCACCCTTTAGTTATTAATGTATTTATGTATTTAATTATTTATGGCTGTGTTTGTTAATGTATTTATTTGTTTGTTTGTTTAATTCCGCACCTGCATAAATTCACAAATGAAAAAGTAAATCAACGTTGCCACAGTCTCTTGGACATTATAACACAAACGGAAAAAGCAATTGAAACAAACAGGACAAGCCCTAGAAATGCAATAATAAAAGGTACAAAAAAATCTCTTATAAAGTTCCACCTACCGAGAACACTAATCAATTATCAGGTTTTTAGTAAGGGCACATCATGTCCTACTCTACTTAACATACTTGTGTTCATAGGTGTAATTTCCTGGCCGCACTAAGTTCCAAACATTGAAACAAGGATGTTAGGCAGAATCCTGTGCAGTTCCCAAACGATTAAGACTACAGGAGCAGCAATAAACCCAATTGGTAGCAGCCTGCACCACCCAGATTTACATGGTAGCTGTGGCTGAGCAGTCAGACTTCTCTCAAGAAGAGTAGTATGCAGAGTATACACAATAGGGCCAAAACACAGTAGAGCAAACAAACACTGACTAGAGCTTTGTATAAAAAGTATATAGTTATTTATTTAAAACACACTTTAGGTAATACACTAGCACTCTCAATGAAAGGTAATTTAAAACACAGTCAGGTAAGTATGTACACATCCCTTGATAACTATCAGACAAGTCAGGGTTAAAGCACAACTATTTGTTAAGACAGAAGGAGCGCTTAACCTAGGTGGCACTCCAATAGTTTAGGTTAAAAAGGGAGAGAAAAGGCAGAGCATAAAATAAAACAGTTCCCAACACTTTTAAGAGTTCAGAGCAAGGGGAGAAAGGCAGGTTATACTGTAGAGCCAAAGTTCATAGGCCAGGCCCACTTTAAAGGGAGCAGGCGAAATGTGCCCAGGATCACACGGTTTAAAGTGCACTGAAAGTCTTGGCAGAGGGTTCAAAAGAGGTTGGGGTGATTCAAAAGGTATAGTTAGAGGTCTGGAGCCAACCCAGTATAGAAGCCAAGGATTTAAGGATCACCTTTAGCAATCTGTAGAAAGGGAGGCCAGGCAGGACGCAGTTCCTTAAAGAGAAAGGAAGCTCCAGCGGGGGCAGTTGTTCCTGGCAATGGTTGCAGTTCATTGTTCTGACCAGGGGAAGAGAGGATCTCGTCGAGGAGGAAACCTGGGGTCGTTGCACTGCACAGGGATGAAACCAGCCATGGAGTTCCCGATTAAAAGGTGCTGTCCTTTTATTCGCGGTCAAAAGTGGTGAGCTTGGCTATCCGGCCACCAGGGTGCTTGGCACGGGCGATTCGCCCAAGAGACGTCTTTGGAAGGCGAAAGGGCGAACTGGTTGGTCCCACCAGCTCAGAGGAAGAAGACTCGTCCAGAAAAAGATTTTCTCTTGTCGTCGGGAAAGTGGTGAGGTAGCTGAAGCAGGGCTTTACCGAAGGTGTCATCATTGCAGATGGCTCAGCTTCATCCCTCTTCGGATTCTTAGGTCCTATGGCGACTTCTGAAGTTCAAGTCCCAAAGGCCCTGCTTTTATGCAGAAAAACCCCCATTCATCAGCCTAGCTGTCAATCACACATGCTAAGTGGTGAGCCGGGCGGCTCACCACTGGGTCAATCAGAGTAGAGTGCGACTTGGGTTGCTAAGGCAACGCATTCCAGGGTGCCAATTCCCCCTCCACCCTTCCTGTGGAACCCAGACAGAGTGGCACCATTTGGAGGGCTTCTGTGGAGAAGCCTGCCAAAATAGTGGAACAAAGGGCTCGACCTTGGTCAGAGTTACAGAGACGGACACAAACGCCATTTTAGAATCGAGTTCTGGCAAAAAGGCCCAACCGGTGATTTAATATTAAATAAATGAACCGGCGGTATCTTTAACATTGCACCAAAAAGTGGTGTGTTTAAAATGAATGGGAAAATCCCATAGAGAATATTCTGGTGGAATATTTTGTGTGGTAACAACTGCCACCTGCCAGAAACTTGATGAGGGGGGACGGGACAGTGCCCCCTTGAAAACAGACCCAGGGACAATCGAATTACCCCTTACCAGTACTTCCACAATATGATGGTTTTTACTGGTTCTGTTCACAATTTTGGACTAGTCAAGACAATGGTGACTTTACATGCCCTGGAGACAGTAGTCAGTCCCAGGGTGTGGAGTCTATGTTTGGGGTCACTGTGAAACCCCTGTGTACTGCACTGAGGGTGCTGTGTACCACACATACAGAAAAACAGATGATACCCTATGGAGTAAAAAGAAACCCCATAGCCCATAAGCACATAACAAGTCAAAGACATACCTCAAATCATGCCTAAGAGTCGGAGAAAAAGAGTCTCACTCTTAGCAGGAGAAAAAAACAAACCCCAAAAATCCAGCAAAGCTGCTGGGGGACTCACTAGGTTAGGGAAATTAGCCTTATAAGAGAATTCTCCCTAACAAAGGAGGAGAAGAATCCTTTCATTTCTGTGGCTTTTGGATCATAGCGATAGCAACTACTTGCCAAAAATGTTGTGATTTTGACTGCAATTACCCGAGGCACTGTTACAGAAATATCAACTATGGATGATAATCTGGTCTTTGCCAACTATTTCTAACAACTTTCCAGATATTTAGGATGACTGAGAGCGATTATGAGACAAGAGACAAACATACATAGCACTCCAGCTTCTAAATAAATAAAAGTATGGCAGTAGGTGATTAATACAAGTTGAAGAGAGTTTCATACGATAACTCTTATATTTAACTGCACATTTTTACATTTTAAGGATTTGGCAGAAATACAATTGAAAGTCCCCTGCTGATGACAATCTCTGCAATTTATTGACTATCAACTAATTTGCTCCACCTCTTTCTCACAAAAGTACATTACAATATCTTTAAATATCCCAAGCATATCAATGTGTTCAGATATAAAAAGAGCAAATCTGAAAATAGTGGTTACAAGAGTATGTATTTTCAAAATTAAAAAGTCCCTTTTCAAGAAGTACATTACAATATCTTTAAATATCCCAAGCATATCAATGTGTTCAGATATCAAAAGAGCAAATCTGAAAATAGTGGTTACAAAAGTATGTATTTTCAAAATTAAAAAGTCCCTTTTCAAGAAGGTGTTGTATTATGTCTGACGATGTTGAAAAGCACTCATCTGACCCTCTGAATGAGTGGTGTTAAGATCTGCAAGCCAGAATAATCCAATAAGTTGGTCTGGGCTCTTCGAATAATAAGCCAAAGCTTAGTTGACAGGATATGATAAATATCTAAAATGATGGCAATGTTTGTCAAAAGATAATAATTCATTCGCAGCGAATGAACAAAAGCTTCTGATTGTATTATTACCCTTAATATATAACAACTCTGTAATATTCTCAAAATGACTTCTTGCTAGAAGCAAAAAGCTTTCAGTCTATGCATCCGAGCTGCTGATTTGTAATGTCACTGGTCAACAAGAGAGAGACGGTCTACTTGCTGAAGTTGGGCACAATTTCTTCTGGCTTATTCTTGTGTCCCTACCTTACCATACAGGGCAGCTTCTGATTTAGGAATATGGGTAATACCTCAAGTACATAGATAAGTTTGGCCAGAATTACATATTTACCAAATTCACCCTACCAATTTGAGATATTGGTTTTCGGTTTAGACACTTAGGTCATGTCCCAACAATTCTGCTGTGCAGGATCTCTGGTATTTTTAACCGCAGATAGGTTCATGTAAATTCAACTTGTACCACATAATCTATTATGCTATATGTTAAGAGCTGGATATTAACATGATTGAGATGAGATCTTGAATATAATCCACGCATGGAAGATAAAATACATTTTTCCGAAGCTGTGCTGGTTATTTGATCTGAGTATACTAAAAAAAAGTATACAACCTAAAAGTAACTTTATCTACTATTCGACTCATCCAGATGGAAGTGATTGACTCATACTCATTTAACGGTTTGATGAGGCAGTTTACTTGAACCGCATTTGTGAAATTTTCTGAGATGCCCTGATGCTTCAAGTTTTGCCAGAGAAAAGACCAGCTGTTCCTTTGAGATGCATTTGATACATCAAAGAATATTAAGGTAATGTGGGTGTTTGAGCTAACTGTAGAGTACACTGGCAGCACAGCCAAGGTATTGTGATATAGAGAGTCACTCTCTGTAACACAATCTATGCTGTGCCAAGCTCACTGATTCTGTAATAGCAGCTACAAGTCTACTCCCTAGAATTTCTGCATAGATTTTCCTGCTCACATTGAGAAGTTTGGGTCTATAAGACCCACATAAAGTTGTATCCATTTACTTGTTTGGAAATATTGTTTTGTTTGTCTCAATCAAAGAGTCAACACACAACTTCTTCCCTGTAACCCACTGTTCAACCTCAACCAATATGATTGAGATAAACTTCCCAATCTTGCAATATACTGCTACAGGAATTCCATGCCCAGCTGCCTTCTCTGCTGGTCAGTTTGCAACTGACATTTCTTTCAATAACAATTTGTGGAGCATACACAAAGTTCATTCAGAGCAATGCACAAGTAAATCTGCAATATATTGATTTCAGATCTTAAATGAAATTGTGACCGGATTCTCCTATGTTGCTCCATTTAAGTATATTTCATTATTAGCTGACATGACTTCCTAGTACTCTCCTATCTTTGGTGTAAAGTATTTGATAGGAGGGTCAAAACGCCCCAATATGCTGCTACTATTGATAGCTCACAAATCTGCAGAGATCATAATATGTCACATTCATTGAATCATGCCTTGCTACCTAGCTTGGTGTGCCAGGATCATACCTATTGTTTCATTATATTCAAAGTTCTGAGCATTCTTATATATTAGAAACACGTTAGGTTAATGATTAAAGATAGCACACATTTCAGCTCTTAAATGAGTCAATATTGCCCTCTTCTATGCTGTGTGCTGGCCGTGAAATACCAAATATACACACATTATTTAATTGGGTTAAACTAATGTACCCCAGCCAAGATCTGTCCAATATATAAGGAACCGAGCTTTACAACAATTCATTACTGCTTATTGCAATTTCATGAATAATTTTGTTTTGCTAATTAATGTGGCAAAACCTGCAGTGATGATATTGCAGGAAGTAACGCATCAGTTGAAAATATCTCCAATGCACTGTAATAACCCAAGTATTCTGTTAGTGATGGATTTCGATCATTTGGGCATCAGAGTTGCTTCCAAACTGTCTAGGAAAGCCCATTTAATAAAACAGACAGTTAGGGAGTGTTTGGCCGAGTGTGGCCACGAACGCACATTGCTGCAAGGAGTCTGCAAGGAGTCTGTTTACCCTGCAAGGAGTCTCTTTACCTTGTTTTTTTTTTTGTTTTTTTTTTTCTGGAGGAGGAGCCATCTGAACAAAACACTCCGCCACTAGCAGAGCGTGGCGGAGTGTTTGGCCGAGTGTTCGGCTCGAGTGGAGCTTGTGGAGCCCCCAGCAGAGTTATGCACACGTGTGATACAGAAAACATGGAAATTATGTCGGATCCCCCCCCGACGGAACCAACAGAACCAACGTCGGGGACTTCTTCTATAGCCAGTTATATGGACGCTACGAGTGAGGCATTTAAGGTGAGCGATATATGCAATACAAACTGCAAACTGTCCGTATGTCCGCAGAACAATTTGCATATTATTATTGCGGCACAAACTACCTCACCACACATGACCGCTCTACCGATAGTGCCTTCCCAACCTTGCAGGTCCCCCAATTGTACAAATGAAACACATATATCCACTAACTAATCCGGCTTCACGCCCCGGCAATAATGAAATTAGTTCAAGAAACAAGAGCGCTGTGCAAATCACTCCAACTGTTCCCTCTGCTGCGTGAGTTTCAGTGACCTCAGTGCATATGCAATCAAAAAAATGGCTGAAAACATTGACGGTACAGATGGCAATGACAGCGAAAACAGCAAACATATATCTTGGCAACATGTGCCACAAACAAATACACCGTTAATAGTGCCGTTAGACTTTCCGGCAATTGCACTGCAGCTTAATGACTTATGTAAGGCAACTGAAAGTATGTCAGCACACAATCAAAACTCAGTTACGACACAAAATGATGCGTTGCCGGCTATTGCAGAACAAATCAGAGTTGAAAATAATGCTTCTAAAACTGAAACAAATCTGCCTCTTCCTTACCCAGCCAAGGGGAAGAGAATGTGTTTATCTTCAACGTTTGAAAGAGTGGCTTACCTCAATACTGCCACACCCGCTCTCTTTGCTGTTTCTGGTGAAAATCATCAATCGTTTGACTTTGATATAATGCCACAGCAATTAGAAGGTGAAGCCCAAAGATGCCTTAATGATCCATTGCTAGGAGGTGGAAAGTCAAACATCGAGTTCCCATGCCCAGGAAACAGTTGTCCATGCCTTACCATCTTCCTGAAAAATGTATATGGCATACAGGACGATGTCAACAAGGGCACCCGCCGTACCAGGAGAGGCCACCACAAAGTAACAAACACTTCTACACTACTTGTTTGCACGCCTCACCATTAGGGGACCCAGAAGTCTCGGACCAACAACTGCTAGACTCGGCTTCTAAATTGGAGGCCTTAGAAAGCCGTTTGAAAAATAAACCAGTGGGCGCTACATATTCAATGCATTCACAGAGTTCAAGCATCTTTGGCCTCAATTCAAAACCAGGTAAGGCGCCTGCTTACGCAACAGTAACTTCGCAAGAGAGTTTTCTGGGGAAACCAATCACCTTACTAAGGAATGCCTCGAGTCAGGCCTCAATTGAGGTATCAGAACTCAAGATAAGACAATGCTACACAAACTGCATGTGCATTAGGAAATGATACTCATGATAACTCTCCATCAAAAGTATCTACGGAAAACAACTTTGCTATAATAGTAGCTATGTCTGCTATCATGGCGCCATTTATGAAGTTATACGAACAATTGGCAGATCAGTTGAAAGATCAGACGACGGTGGTAGCCATGATGACCTCAAAAATCATATTTGTTGAAGCCTTCATTACAGCTATACAAAAGGACCTTGACATGAGCCAAGCGAAAGTGGCAACTCTGCTTTATATTATCCTTGATCCCATCATCAAAGATAAAGAAAACCGCCGGTTATCAAGACGTTTTGAATCAATTGATGCTGATTCAAGCATTCACAAAACTAGTCAACAGCTAACGGATCCATTTGAAATTTCACAGCAAAGTCCAACAGGGACTATGTCACACCACAAACCCAAGGATCCCGCGATTAATGCCATGCCACCTCCTTCTGAAATTAATGACACGCCTGAAATCGACACGTTGCATAGTAAGGAAGTTATAATGGGGTCAGTTGCAACACCTGGCATAGGTCTGGCACAAACTTCGAGTGACAATTTGTCTACACAAATATGTCCCATTTTTGTTAAAGGAGCGAAGTCAATCATTTTAAAACCGACAACCAAAAAAGCCAGAAGCAGGGCAAATGTTAAAATAAAAGCCCCAGATGCAAAGAAATTGCTTACCATTCAAAATCCAAAGGCACAAGTATCAAGTATCACTCTGCCACAGACTAATTTAATACACTTGCAAAAGCAAAATAATAAACAAAAGAGTGACAACCATGAGTTTTCTGGAAAAATGATGCAGTCAATTCCAAAGACAATAACAGCACCGAAAGTAATTCATGTCGGATCCTCACACAACAAGCATGATAACTGTATCAAATAAAACCGATTTGAAATGCAGACACAACCAATTAACATCCAAAAGCGTTGTGAAATAGAGGAAATCAGTGACGACATACAATCATCTAAGGACACAAATCGAAAACAATGGAGTTCACAAGACATGCCTCGCCAATTCGTTGATATTGAAAACATAAGTGTGCTGGAAGAAACTGTCAATGAATCTGATGATTCAACATCTGACATGATGAACTTGTCAACTTATTCTGTAGATGACTGTACATCGTCGAGTGATGATCTTGAAGACGAAGAGGAAGGCAATGTGAACGCCCCTACAAACCAACTAAATATAGATGATTGTCAATCGAACCCACAAAACAATTCTGATCAAACAAGAGCTCCAAAAGGACCATTTCGATTACACATGAAACAGTCCTTGTTAAACCCCACACCTATCGAGGCACGTGACCTATGTGAGGAGTTAAATACTTCAATTCAAAAGACTTTGAAAATAAGTAAACCGGTTCCTAATATACAAAAAGACAAAGTCTCAGATAAGGGGCAAAAAAAATTCTGCACCAAACGAAGCAGTTTTGAATCCTGCCTCCAGCAAACACAACAATATGCACAATGACTCTGAGGACTGCTACCAAATCTCGCCTCTAAAATTACCATCCCGCTCAACAAAGCAAGCGGTACACAAATCACAAAGTCTTGGATTAAACTCCAAATACCTCGAAGATGGACTTCTACTTGAAAGGATGAACACAGAAGCAGATGGTCTGATCATGAATCGAGCCAATGTCATTAGACTATTGCACCATATCCCATCCCTTCAGCCATTAACATCTAATGACATAGCGAGAGTTGAATTTCCGGAAGAAAACACATTGGACCGAGTGCTTCTTTACCCAATGACTCCTCTAATTACACAAACCTTAAAACAGGAAATATCCCAACTAAGATCACTAGGCTTTGACCTAACTGAGTCGAAAATAGCACGTGGTCCACCGAAAAACATCCATTCCTCTACAGAACTGAATTCAAATTCTGAACAAAAAAACGCTCATGGCCGTTCAAACAAATGGCCAGCCAGAAATCATGGAAGGAGGGATAGCACAAGTGACACCTATTACCGACGATACTACAACAACGATCGGCATCGAAATTCATCTCATCATGCAGACCGTTATAAGTTGGACAGATCTAACACACACCAGCGTAGAGAAAAACTCCTACAAACGTAGAAGATCACAATCGCTACATCCGAGGCCTAGCCACAGCCAAGAAAGAGCTTCTAATAAACACAAAACAAGGCTCCCAGTGGTTGGCACAGAAGAGAACTGGAAATGGCTTATGGGGCTGGTGGCTGATAAAATCAAGATGCCATAGGATGAACTCCCACCAACACTGACACCCCTAACTATAGCATCATGGAATACAGGGGGTTTCAGTCATTTGTTTCAGGAAGGATCGGATCGAATCGAAAATCATGACATTTTCTGCTTCCAAGAAACATGGATGCACATTCCACCGATAGTCTAAGGCTATTCAAGCCACCTTAATCCAGCAATTAAAGGGGCTACTGGCAGACCAACGTCAGGTTTACTTATTCTCATTAACAATCAGCTTGACTTTACACTAATCACAGAAATTATGCCATCCTCCTTAATTCAAATCATAGTTGGATCCATTCAAACTGCGGCACAACAAACGAGGAAAACACTCATAATCCTGAATGTGTATTGGAATCCTGCCTCTGTTGCAAGCATACATTTTCCAGACCAGATTGAAAAATGGCTAGTGCATTGTAAACAAAAATGGATAGATCCATGGTTCATTATTTGTGGTGATTTGAACTCGAAATGCTGGGATGAATCTAGAGGCCTCATAATACTCAACAGCTTTTCATTAACACCACCAGAGAAGAGAGGCTATCAGTGGAACATCGTCTTGAATGCAAACAAATTGAACCTACTGAATGGCAATACTACCGGACACATTCCAGCTAATATCACCAGAAAACAAGGAACCGGTGGGCATGTCATCGATTACATTTACATCTCAACCGAACTGATCGCCGCAGAAAACAAAATGGTGGTCATACGAATGGATAACAGTGATCACAATTTACTATCAGCCAAATTATTACCAACTCAGAATAACATAACGTTCACAAACATGAAGTTGGTAGAAGTCAACATGGGAAAAAATCGAATTAAAGTCCCGTCCACTCGGCTCCCTCTATTGACTGAGGATTCCTCCATTCCTATAAACCACCTGATTTCAACCAGTGCCAAGGAACCTCTGAACTACCTTGGACTGTTCAGAATATATGAGAAAAAATCAAAATCTTCCCATTTGAGTTCCATTACACACCGGCACGCCTTTGAACATCAAGTGATCCTTCGAAAAAAAGCATTGAGGAAAGGCTTAAACAAGCTAAATGGTAATAAATCAGTGTTAGCCTCAAGTAAAAAAAAACAATTACGACAGCAATATCGGAATTGGTTGCGGCTTTATAAAAAAACACTAGACCGCAATGATGCGGAGAAAATGTTATATACCATCAGATCATCTAATACCGCAGACATGTGGAGATTGATAAACCAATTACAGGTAGATCAAAATTCCCTGATGTCAACACCAATTCTTCCAGGAGCCTGGATCTCTCATTTCAAGGCAATCTTCTATCAAGAACAGGATGACATACCAATGTCACAAAAAATAAGACATGGCACCTAATAGATACTTCAACAGACACCATCGAGAAAGTAATCAAGAAACTGTCCAAATCAAATGCATATGGCCCAGATGGGATAAGCAATGCTGTTTTCAAAGAAAATCCACAGGAATGGGCCAATCTTTTATCAATTCTATTGAATTACATCACATCAACCCAAAAGATACCAACTTCATGGAAAGAATCGATAATTATACCTATTCACAAAAAGGGCAATCATCAAATTCCAGCTAACTATCGCCCTATAGCATTGTTATACCCCATGGGCAAAGTATTTGGCAACTTGGTTCTTCAAGCATTATGAAATTGTGCAACATCATCTGGCCATTTTGACCCATGGCAATCAGGATTTGTTCAAGGTATTGGGACAGCGCTCAATATATTCATCTTAAACATGTTGAAAAGCTGCACGGAGATCAGTAAAGGTTCAAAAATATAAATAGCTTTTATTGATTTAACTCAGGCGTTTGACAGCATCTTGTGCCCTAAGTTATGGACTAAACTAGAACAATGGGGCTGTCCTGCTTCCATCACAGATCCCATTAAAGAATTTCACCATCATACCACCGTAAGAGTCCGGCTGAATAAAACAGGCTTACTAACTGAGCCAATTCCAACCAATAAAGGCGTCAAACAAGGCTGCCCGATGGCCTCTGAAATATTTAACATCTTCATCTCCGACATTGAGTCTGCAGCTAATAACATAAGATGCTTTCCACCATCTATAGCAAACATCCAAGTTAGCCGCTTAGTCTATGCAGATGATGTGGTTCTTATAGACCAGACCCCAATTGGTCTTCAAAGACAATTGAATGCTTTACAACTGTACGTCGAAACCAATGGACTTATAATCAATCCGCACAAATCTGCCATCTTACCCTTTGGGGTTCAAAAGAGCCAGCTGCGAACAAAAATGATGCGCTGGTCGCTACTGGGAACAGAAATCCCCGTAGTACAATCCTTTCTATATCTAGGAGTTTGTATCAACACAAGTAAGATCGACGCTCCACGACTGGAAACACTAAGAAAGAAATTGATGAACCTCATAGGTTTAGGAAAAATCATTTTGAAGCGCTATTGTGGCTTTAGTCTAATTGCATTGATTACATTTTATAAAGCCAAGGTGATTCCGATTCTCACCTACGGTGCTGAAACTTCTTTCAATTTCAAAGTTAAAAACTGGGCAATTCTCGAAGGTCATTTTTGGAAAAACACCCTGCGCCTTCCGAAAGGCACGCCAATACAGGCAATCCGGAGAGAACTGGGTTTAACCTCTTTGCTAGCCATCGTAGAGTGGAAAACATTGTCCTTTTACAAAAAATGCATTAAGGAAAACCCCAAAGGGGGTTTTAAATGTCTAAAAAAAGCCCTTTTGGAAGACCATGACCCACTTCTGACTGCATGGAAAGCTGAATGTCAGACTCTTCTTAACATCACAGGAGAGCAAGTGGACATACTCATCAATAACCCGGACAGAGAAAAAAAAAAGTTATATTTCTGTGACTGGTTCAGGACTGAGAATGAATGGCTAACCTGCAAAACTTATGGGAAACCATGGGAAAACAGTAAAAAACCAAATTCCCTACCTAACTACCTGAAATTGTTTCCTCATTGGTATTTCAGAGATCAATTTCTCCGATTTCAACTTAACATGATCAAAACAAGAAAAACTACATAGACACGAAATCATGCTGCGCCCCTGAATTGTAGACTATGTCAGGATCCAGAGTCAATAGAAAATCTGTATCATTTGATGATGGTCTGTCCAACTTTATCATTGCAAAGGAACACCCTCATGATCCCGATCATCACAAAGTACGGATACAAATCAAGGGAGCTATGGTGGAAAATGTTACAATCTGGGGAAAAAACATCAATATCCTTGGCCGTAGTCAAACTCTTTATTGCCATCCAGAACCAGCTATCAACACTTGAAGATCTGTGACCTTGATTCTGGACGTTAATTGAAACCTATGTCAATAGAACTGTTTTTTTTTTCTTTTTTATGGAGTATACTTGATAAAAGGTTGTCAATTGCATAACCAAATATCAAATAAATAAAAAAAAAAACAATAAAATTAAAAAAAACAGACAGTTAGATTCAAACAAGCTTTAGGTGTTACTATCTTCAGCAGAATGTCCAGAAGTCAGACACTGGCTCTGATAATTAAGGTATACAACAGTAAGGCAGTGTCAGTTGTGAACTACATGGCAGAACTATGGGGTTTCACCAACCCAAATGAAATTCAGGTGATCGAAAAATAATGTCTGCAAGACCCTGTTGGGGTTACCACGCTAGGCTTTGTAATGTATATTTTGGGATTATATCTATTAATTTGTGGTATTTTATTTTAGTATTTTTGCTATGGTGGTATTTGTGGTAAACTTGTTGGGGTACTTTACAGTGGTGAGACTGATTTCAGACTACTGCCTCATAATTATCTTTAGCTGGATCACTAACAACAAACAAATACTTAACCTCCTGCACTATGACTAGATGGATCATGCCCCATGTGTTATTTTAAGTTCGGTACCAGATTATGTCCTTTTGGCTGAATTTCAACAAATGTAAAGCATGCAATTGAAATACTGCATATTCATTCAGTGTCTTTAAATAAAAAGGTCATTGCGGCTACTTTGCTTTGAGATATTTCTTATCGCATGCCTGCATCTCTCTAAGCATGTCAAATGAAAGGGACTGAAGGAGGAATAAATATAAGGAGACTAAATTACTTTTTTAATTTGCTCTTTATCATAAAATAGAATTATGCAAGTTATACAGAGTTACACGTATGCCCACATTTTACTTCGCAGTGCAGGCACATTTCTTCTTGCAATAGCTTTCAGCGATTTATCAGTGCAAAGCCCTTGCAATTGTCATTGGCTTCGTGAAACTTGGCAAGAAAAATACTCTTTAAAAAAAACAGCAAAACATTGAGAAATGCAAGCATGGTAGTACATGCACGTTGAAATTAGAATCTCTAGTACAGCGCCTAAAATGAATTGAACTATTTAACCTGGGCTACCTAGTATCTTTCACATCACCAGTACCTCACTTAACCTCATATTTACCTAAATCTGTTGGTGATATCCCGATTCAGCTTGGTGGTGAAATCTTCCTCAGCCTTTCTGTCTGCCTTACACAGGGACACCCGATAAAGATTCTTGAGACTGCAGTTTTTCTAAGGATCGTCAATCCAGGAGAGACAGCTTTAGCTTTTAGACAGCCTGTAGGCACTGTACTCCATCTGGCCAGCCAGCCTCTGCTCCTTTGTCTGTCAGTGCCAGAAGAGCAATGCCCCTCTACTCTGCCTCCAAACCCTTTTCTATGACACACCCTTAAAATCATGAGCACCTCCCCTTGTCCAGACCTACCCACATCATGTGATTTTTTTTCTGTGCCTTCTTTACTGTGCTCACTGCATTGCTGAAGAGAAACATGTTTCATTTTTCTCTTGCGCTTCCTGCTGCAAAACAAAGCTATATTTTAGCAGCACAGATCTTCACATTCTTCAGCTTACCACTGTAAAGACTGGAGGGGGGTTATCTGTACTCCTGCCCTCTGTATGGCAGAGTAGAAGCAAGGGGCACCCCAGCCAAGATTCTCTATTGTTGATAGCAATGGACGAGCAATCAGGAGGTGATGCAGGGCTGGTTCTTAAGTACAGTGTAGTCCCCAAGCCCCCACAAAGTAATGTCAACACACTATGTTAGTGATAACACAGTTCTTTATATCAGTAAGGTTCATGTTATATACACACACAATAAAACAGTTTGTGCTTAGGCAATACTAACATGATAAATGTGTACAGTATCTATGTGGTACCACAGTTAACTCTTGACTCCATTAAATTGCGTCAACTGCAGACAATAGCAAAGTGAACCAACACCAGATATAGGAGGGAAACAAGTGGTTAAACAAATGGCAGAATACTTTGTCCTGTTACCAAAGACACAGTTCTGTGTGAGGCTCCACCCACCTGGGCAACCTGTTAATAAAGTATTAAACAAGCCCACTCCATATAGTGTTTAGCAGAGTCTTATTTCCTTCTATAAATGTTCTACTACTCCAATGTACCAGGTTTATCAGAGTTCTTCAATGGGTCGTCGACGGATCCGTCTTGAGTGAACTCCCTTTAAGGCAGGAGCAACAGATCATCAAGATTCCTCAAGGAAAATGTGAATAATGTAGTCGAGGCAACAGCTTTGGTCCTTGCGGTGCTCGTCGACGATCGGTCGTGGACGTCCTTCTAAGATGAGTAGTGCGGTGCACCTCAGTGACGAGTGTCCGTTACTGCAAATAGTCAATGAAGAACATGGACCCAACAAGGGCATCGGGACTTCAGTGTTTGTCATCAGCGATCAGGACCCAACCACAGCTGGCTTTTGGATCTTTGTTGGTGTCTTTGAGGACTTCGGTTGGTGGGAAACCCACTGGAGGATTCTCATCGGTTTGTCGGTGACCTTGACTTTATCTGGTGGGACAAAGCAGTCGACGTTGATGAGCAAGGGAGTCCTTGATTCAAATGTCTTAGGCAATGGAGCATTGTGGCTCTGGTCAACGAGGTTACAGCAGTCCTCCGAACCTCGGTCAACGACGATGGATTTCAATGTTGGGGCACTTTAATTCAGATTCCTCGGCAGTGCCCGTCTCGGGTTGGCAGCCTTTCGATGACTGACTTCCAGGGAGCCTTGGTGAAGGTTAGCTGGTGCACCATGTTCCCTTGTAACCCTGGAAGAGGTCTCCCAGCCATGTCCTCGCTTGTATCAGTTCTTGGAGAAACGACAGCTTTCGGAGCATCAAAGGAAAGCAGCAGCACAGCCTTCTTCTTCCAGCTGGGCTTCAAGGTAAGCATCAAGTTTCGACTTCAGCTTCTGAACAATTCCAGTAAGTGAGAGGTCCCCATATATACTGGTCTGTCCCTCATTCACACTGCTGGGACAAGCTCAGCATCCAATTATATAGAAGGGCATTCAGCAGGCAGGCAGCCAATCAGGCTCATAGTGCATTCAGGCCATTCATCTCAATCCAGACACTCACAAAAAGGAATGTGGATTGGGACAAGCACCCAGCCATTCAGCAATCCACACTGCATTCATACCAGTTTCGGTCAGGGCTGTCTCATACATTGTGCCACACACTAGAAACCAGACACCCGTGACATGAAATGTATATTGGTCACATGCTCCATTCACCCAGGTCCACCCCAAGGATGTACCTACAAAATACAATCATTGGGAAGGCTGCAGCCAGTCTGGCCTGCACTTCCCCACAATACCATATTTGGAACTTCAACCCAACAGCCAGCCAGTAAGGGGGAAGGGACAGAGTCAGGGCTTCCCCGGACTTTGGGAAAACAAGGTAACAGGCAATAAAAAGCAAGAGGCCACAATTGATTCCAATGGAAGGGCCTGGGTATCCCACAAATAGAGGATACTCAGAGAACCTGTCAAATTCAGCATGGAGCTGCCACCAGCCCATATCCTCTCTGTGGGCAATACGCATGTGCTGAAAAACATACACTAGGTGTACAGGGTTGTACCCCCATCCATGGGGCCATGAGGGCATGCCAAGGGTATGTTCACGAAACCAAAAAGAGGAAGAGCTGCACTGCCAGAAGTCCCACATGTACTCCTGTGCAGGAAATAAAACAGAACACACATGATAAAATGAGTACAGGACAAGGACATGGAGGCCCTGTCTCTCCATTGCATGTCCAGCATCACAACCACACAGCGCAAATCCAATCTGCATGTCTAAAGTACATGTTTCTTCCCATTTTCAGAGCATTATGCATTTAAATCAGTCTGCATCCATCTTATTTCATGAGCTAATTTGCACTATATGTTATTATGGGAATCTGTTAAATGTTAAATGGGGTTGGGTTAATTAGTATGTTATATTTAGGTTAGTATTATGTTTAGTACAGTTCAGTTAATTGAAATACCATCCTGAAGCAAAGCGCAATTTAGGTCATGTGCTCTGTGCATTGGCATCTATTTAGTTCTGGCTGAGACTCACACTCTTGAGTATAGCAATGAGTTTGACACCCTGGGCCCCAGTTGAAGTTCAAACCCTTGCTAAAATGTGCATGCTGAAATTATGAGTCTAACTGTTGAAATGTAGACTGATAGAGTTGAAATTAGAATCATACTACTACAGCTCCCAAATCTGGGACCCACATGGAACTAGGGATGTCCTTTCTGGAAGATGATATAATGGGACAAACTTCCTTAAACTGGGAAAGAATTTGGACCAACCTAAAGGCAGGCCTATCACAAATAATTACATCTGAAATGCTTCTATCATCCATGGTAATGAAAAAAAACATAGCTTTGTTATGGAAAGCTTCTTTTGAAAAACGTAATGATGTAAAATATTTTTTAACACCTCCTTGTTGATGCCTCTGGTGCAAAACAGCTGAAATTGTAGCTTATTTCAAACATGAAAGAGAGCTTTCAAAGCTGACTAACAGAGACTGTTCTATCATTACATACCCATCAATATAAAAATATCTGGTTTTGGCCAACCACCACAATGAGGGAACTTTCATATCCAGAGCAAGGTTAAGTTTCCTCCCTCTTAGAGTGATTGTTGCCTCATGGAATGGTGACCCCAACATGAGCCATTATATGCTGTGCCAAGCTCCAACCAAGACCTACTTCATCTTATTCTTTTTGCCCAGCCTATGCTTCGGTTAGAGCCATTGGGCCTCATTCCGAGATTGGAGGTAGTCATGGCGCTATTTGTGCCATGACTGCCACCAATAATGGGTCTGGCACCGGTGTAGTTCAATGGGGACTTACCAGTGTAGACCAACCCTGGCGGGACCGGTAAGTCCCCATTGAACATGCCATTCCCCATTCCCATTTGAGCCCCTATAGGGCTCAATGGGAATGGGGAGGGTGCTAAAAATGGGCTGGCGACTTGCAGGCCCGTTATTAGCGCCCTGGTCCCTTAGCGGGACCCGTAAGGGACGTGTGGTCAGCCCACACGTTCATTACGGTCCCCGCCAAGGGACCTTGGAATAGGACAGTAAGGTATTAATGCCACCGGTCCCCTTACAGCTGCCCGGTATCCCTTACTGCCCACCTTGAAATGACCCATTGACTCTGAAGCCAGTACTGCATGATCTGGGATTCACTCAATTCTGCCCAGCATTGATGTATTTGCCTTATTGTCTTTTTTTAAAGCCATCCTTTACATAAGATGAAGGCTAATCGTTTACCAGCCATAAACTTTACCAAATGGAATATAACACCATGGGCCTCATTACACGGACGGCGGTAACTATGGCGCTAATAGCGCCATAGTTGCCGCCGGTATTTTACCGATTCCGCCTTGGTGAATGGGGGAATTACCGCCCCATTCCAAGGTTAGCGGGGTGGTAATTCCCCATTCACCAAGGCCCTTCCCCATTCCCATTTGAGCCCCTATAGAGCTCAATGGGAATGGGGAAGGAGTAAATAACGGTACCGCTATTAGCGGTACTGTTATTTGCCCTGAAGTCCCTCAGCGGGTTCCTTCCTTAACGTGTGGTCTGGCCACACGTTAAGGACGGGACCCGCTGAGGGACCTCGTAGTATGGCGCTAAGGGATTACCGGCACCAGTGCCCTTACCGGTGCTGGTAATCCCTTAGCGCCATCCGTGTAATGAGGCCCCATATATATTTATGGACAGCCTCCATTATTGTAAAATAATTCAGTTCCTAGATCTCATGACCCTTATTAGAATCCAATCATGCTTATTTTAAAGCCATTTTAGCTACATTATAATGCTGATATTTGGCACTCCGTCCTTCTGGGCTTTTAGTGCAAATGTTAACTAGCTTATCTTGGGCTGATTTAATGTTTTATCCAATTTTTTAATTAATATTTAAATGTGTTATGTAACATTGAGCCTCATTACGAGTTTGCCGGTAAGCTTGCCGGTACTGTCGTATTCGGACCGGCAAACTCCAAGTTGTGCTCACGGGTGCCTTTCATTCTGCCAGGTCTGACCTGGCGGGCAGAACGACACCCGCAAGCACAGCATTTCGGATGCACAGGCACCGTTAATAACGGTGCCTGTGCACACGGCTTCCGCATTCCCATTGAGCCCTATGGGGCTCAAATGGGAATGGGGTAGAATTTTTTCTAGCACCCAGGAATGGGAAAATAACAGGTCTGGCAAGGCTGTAATGACCCGGTAATTGCCCATTTCTGGGCGCCGGAAAAAATGCAACTCCGGCGGCAGCCGGCTACCGCCAGGGTTGTAATGAGGCCCATTGTCTTGTAATTCCTTTCACATGTCTCTAGTCTGATTTGAATGTCTTTCTAAGTCTTGATGGCTACTTATATGTGGTAAGAAATGCAGTTGGTATTTCTATCTGTATATCTCTGGGTTGACTCAATGGGCCTCATTACGACCCTGGCGGAGTGGGTTTACGCCAGCGTTATTCGCGGCGGAACCGTCCGCCCTACTACGAGTTCCCGTAGCGCCATGGAGCGTTTTCCGCCTGGTTTTTCCGGGCGGAGAAATCCATGGCGCTACGGGACCTTGTTGTTAATTACGCCACCGTATTTTACGGTGGCGTAATTAACGCCTTCCCCACTCCCATTATACCCTATGGGGCAAAAATGGGAATGGGGAAGGGTAAAATGGGGGATGGGGATTTACCGCCCCGCCAAGGTCGGAATGGGGCGGAAAATCCGCCAACCCCCATGGCGCTATCGGCAGCTTTCCGCCGTGCTCCATGGTGCATTTTGCACCGCGATTTCCGCCAGGGTCGTAATGAGGCCCAATAAATGTGTTTTAATGGAACCTATTTCCTTTTTTCCGAATAAACATGAATGTATTCATATAATGAAACTAGCATAGAATAACAAGACTGCTGCCTAGAGGCAATTCAGATTTCAAAATCGCCACAAAAATGTCACCACAAAGTCCTTTCCCCCTGTTTCAAAGAGCCTAAAAGACCGACAGTCACAACCAAATTGAATGTACAGTGATAATGACATCATTTATGTCCTTTTTTATAAAGTGGTGTGAGGACCAAATGCATAGATTAAGTACAATGATGTAACTGTACTTTTCTACATTGGAGGGTGCACAGTTTTCAGAGTTGACAACAAGAAAATGTCTCCCTGACTGAGATGGTGGCACCCACTGACACCCCAAACTCTTGCCTCGGGTTACCAATGGCTCGAATTGACTGGACTTCAGATTTCCACCTCAATAAACCACAAATCAGATCATCAGGGACACAGCTTCGAAACATCACTGGACCTCAAGTTGACTCACTGCAGCATCAATCTCTGTCCGTAACCAGCAATTGATACATCTCAATATTGGAACAGACCCTGGTGAGCCCTCTGAACTCCATTGCTCAAACGCTGCACTCAAAATGCTCTGAGCCACCTCTGTGAACCAACTCGATGACCACTGGCTCTTGGATCTACACGACTCTCTGCACCCAAACCTGGTTCAATCCAACTGCTCAATAGAAGGAGGGTTCCTTTGACAACTTAAATCATCCAAGAAAAGCAAGAAGGTATTATGTATTCCTAACTGCCCTCCTGGTCTTCCTTTGGGCCTTAGAGACTGGTAAGGTCACTTTTGATCTATTTTCTCATACAAGACATACCCTTTTTGAAGATTATAGTATTGTTTTGCCTTTTTACTCCTTGCCATGATCCATGGTGCTTGAATCTATTACATTCTGCATTTTTGTGTCTTCCTTTGCAGGTGTAGGTTGCTGGCAGTGTTTTCATGTAGTTGCACATTTGTGTGTTTAATGAAAGTATATATATAATTATAGAACCTGGGTGGACAGTCATTTATGATGGACTGTTGTACATTGTTGTTTGAGTTAATAGTGGATCACATTCACATCCTTCTTGAGAGTGTAGCCTTCCCTTGGTCCACGTTACCAGAAAAGGTTAAGGCGGTATACCTCTTAATTGTGCCTGTTTCAGCTTCATGATTGGGTTCACTCTTGTTTTGCAGAAGTGTGAGGGCTGAGCATGCGGTTTAGCCACTACCCATCCTTGAACTCCTTTGGGGAAGAAGTCATTTCGTCACACTAAGGGGCTCTAAAAGGGGGACAAAACAATGGATCTCACTATAAGGTTGGCGGAATGGGTTTACCGGCACCGGTAAAGGTGCTGGTGCCGGTAAACCTGTTCCACCCTATTACGAGGTCTCCTCGCGGGACCCGCAATGGTCGCCTGGAAAAACCAGGCGTCCTTACCGGGTCCTGCGAGGGGACCAGGGAGCTTACAACGGGCCCGTCATTAACGGGCCCGTTGTTAGCTCCATCCCCATTCCTATTGAGCCCTATGGGGGCTCGAATGGGAATGGGGATGGACCGGGTCCGGGTTCCTCGGACGGGGAATTACCGGGTCCGCCAAGGTTGCGATGGCCCGGTAATTCCTCATTCGAGGAACACGGGCCCGGATTGCAGTATGGAGGCAACCATGCCGCTAAAAGCGTCATGGTTACCTCCAACATTCTAATGAGGCCCAATGTCTTTTTTAAAGTTCAATTTTCCTGATCATATATAATCTATGCAAAGTAATTAAGGAGCATGCTTTAAATTCCAATGCTCCCTTTAACAGATTACCAGCCGTGTTCATGTTTATTATAAAAGCGTTTGTGGAATAACGTTTTACCTGGTGCATATTAGCAGTTGTTCTGTTTCTTATACAAAGGTACATGGAATATGAAGCAGCCTGACTTATCATGGAAGCCTTTTTTTATGTAAGGAAATTTACGGAGGTGATCATGTAGTACTGTATGTTGCTGTCCATGTTTAATAAAGAGCAAACACATGAATGAAAAATGGTAGGTATTTTACAAAAGGCATTTTGAAGTGTTGTTGATTGACATTAGGTTTAAGAAATAAAGGTGTATTGGTGGAAACACATTTTTGCACAGAAGCATGTTTATGGAAATTAAAACAGCATTCAATGCTTGTATAATATGTCTGCCTCAGTCCAGGTTTACGTTGATAGAGGTTAGACATAATTGTACCCATCCTCTGCCTTTATTGACTTATCAGAGAGCATGGTATTATTCATTTCTACCACTGCTAATGTGTGCAGGGATCATATTTCCATGGCTCAAGTGATGTTGTCAGTGGGGCTGGGACAATTTTCAGAGTGATAGCATGATCTCTATTATACTAAGTAATCACAACAACCAACCACTGGAAAAGCAAGTCTGGATGGAATGAGGAGAGAATCTCCTTTCACGACATATCACAGTCTGTTTTCAAGATAGATCTGTTAAGGATCACATGCATTAATGTAATACTTCCCAACTCCTAACAGTGGACTGGAGGATTTAGTCCCATGTATCTGCAAATATATATACATGTTACACACAGATCCCGGGGTGCATGACAGATAAGGATATGGAATACTAAGAGGAGTAAATGTGTCTGTGTGAAACATTCAGACACAGCAGAGCCACAGAAATAACATGAATCACAAAAAACC
This sequence comes from Ambystoma mexicanum, assembly GCF_040938575.1. Lineage (NCBI taxonomy): Eukaryota > Metazoa > Chordata > Amphibia > Caudata > Ambystomatidae > Ambystoma > Ambystoma mexicanum. The sequence goes on along the minus strand of NC_090932.1, from coordinate 476,011,410 downwards.
CACACCAGAAGGAATACTGTGCCAGAGAAAATATTAATCAGACATAGTGCATGTCCAGTAGAAATACAGCTCTAAAGTAGAATGTTGCAATGGAATAATGCCCTTCAGAATACTGCACTCAAGCAATGCCCACACAAAATGTGCCAGAGAACAAAAACATAAAATTTGAATAATCTCTGAGTGAGCTTGTGTATTGTTAGTAGCAGAGTATGAGTGAGTCAGATATTATAAGAAGTGTAGCTCAGGGTAGGGGGAGCATGTGTGTGTTAAATGGGTGACTGTTGAGTGAGTTTCGGTACCATGAAGAGCAAGACTTAAATGATTCAAGTAATATCTTGCAGGCTTTTTTCAAAAACAAAAGTGTGAGTGACAGCCTTTTTGAGCAGAGCTTTAAATTGGTCAGTGTTTTATTACAGGAAAGTTCTGAGCGTAAACGCTAGAGCCATCAAGTCATTTACGTCACGGATCCATAGGGGGAATAACATTTCAAATTGCCTCAACACAGAATAGGCACATTTTCAACAAAACAGTGCGCATCATTACGAATGTGGCAGTACAGTGACAACGGTGCCAGTAGTGCTACCGGCACCGTTGTTACCGTACCGCCACATTACGAGTTCTGCTCGCGGGTGCCGCTCTGCACGCATGGTCAGATCAGGCGTGCCGAGTGGCATCCGCGAGCAGAACTCGTGATTGCACCGGCACCGAATGGGGATCGGGAGCCCGCCCACACGGGCAACCGCGAATGGGCAATTACCGGCCCATTCAACTCATAATGGGCCAGTTATGGCCCATTTGTGGGTGCTGGTGCCGGTAGAGAGTTTGGTGGTAGCCAACCCGTAATACAGGCACGGCTACCACTGAACTCTTAATGAGGCCCAGTATGTCGATCCTCCCCAATACAATGACAGTCTTCATTACTACTGAAAATACTTTCATGTTACTGGTATTCCCTGTTTTGATTTATGTTAAGTACTGTTAAACCTTTCTTTATGCAGCAGATAACCACGATGATTATTTTATTACACTAAAGAAATTATCTTTCTTTACCACGCCAATCTTTCAAATGTCACACATAGCTCTTCTTATACCAAAACCCAGGTTGAACCTCTGAGAGCTCTGTCTGTGATAATACCTAGATTTGTTCACAGCTCGTATTAATAGAGAAGCTCACACCGAGCTTTGTTGCCAACAATGCCCACAGCATCCTAGACCTCTTCCACTGATAGTACACAGAAGCTGAGAATGTTTTATGTCTCGCTGAGGGGAGCTTTAGCAGACAGATAGGGGATTGGCAAGTCCAAGATGGTTACTAAATGCCGCCAGTCTTGTTAGTGACCTCTGCTAGTGCATATCATTTTATTAAAGTGTAACCTGTGACCGGCTGTTAAATAATGCTTGCGTTCTTACACTGAGTAAGTTATTGGAATGGAGAGCCCAAAGTAGGAAGAGAGTTGGCAAGCAGAGCCATGTTGACCAGTCTCTGACACCAAAAAGAAGAAAACTGAAGCATTGCACTGTAACATACATGAAAGGCCTGCAGAAAAGAGGCAGTGTCAGCCAAATGCTTGTGAGTTCAAATGTGCTGTGGGGGCATGATGAGCGAGGGAGGATTTTAGACTGCATAGCCATTCAATTGGCCTGTATCTGGAGAATGAATGTCACAACTTTAAAGGGCAAATAAACTGTCCTGGGAAATCATGGCTCTGTCTCCTAATAGCTATGTCGAATCCTGCTAAGGGTCTGGATAGTCCATGAAAGTTATACCATCCTAAACACCACTTGTATTGTATGACTAAAATTATCGTAGCAGAATTGTGTTCAATTTCCCCTATTGTGCCATTTAAAAATCAAACAACACTTGCCGAAAATGTAAAACTGTCTTACATAGCTAATGTAGCCTGCTCACACGTCCTTACTTGGCCCCATTAAAAGTATGGTAGTGTCGCTGTGAAGCACTGTAATGTACTATAGTGGTGGGTGGAACACATCCTTCAGCTCTATTCAATATAACAGAGAAATGGACTGGAAGAAATTACAGCACCTTTGGGAGTTTTGCTCCTAAGGGAAATCCACCCACCAAAAGTTTGAGAATGCACCAAACATCAATGGGATTGAGCCAATCAGATTTGCTAGAAATTAATGAAAATGGATTTGCAGGTCTAAATGATCGGCACCAGTAATACCGGATGTTTTTTGCTGGTGAGGTGCCTGCCAGTCCGGAAATTGTCGGTAAACGGAATTACTGGCACCTTAATTCCAGACCAGCATATTTATAATGAGGCCCAGTCTTAGGGCCTCATTCTAAGTTTGCCGGTCTGGAAACAAGGGTGCCGGTAAGTTCACCAGCAACCTTTTTTCCAGATCATCAAACTCTGAGTCTGCCTGCCGTGGCCGCTGTGTCAGACAGGGCTGACTGGCAGCAGCAGCCACGGTAGGCAGATTGGTCATGGAAGCACTGGCACTGTTGCTAACAGGGCCGGTGCTTCCGTGTCCCCAGTCCCATAGAGTCCTTGCAAAGACTTACAATTTGCTGGCCCCTCACTTCCCGGGCTGCCAGACTCGTAATGAGCCGGAGGCAATGGGAAGTCAGGCACCGCTAAAATATTACGGATCCGGCAGCAACCTACCGGTAGCACTGACAGGGTTATCAGTGAACCCGTTATGAGGTCCATAGTCTTTTGCCAGTGGATCCAGGCAAGGAAGCCATCATCTGACTGCATTGCTAATGTACACAATTATCCAAGGGAAGGGCTGTGGATTTTCTGCAGCCCAATCTGCGTGGACAGTCTTCAGAATGTGTGGGGTACTGCAGCCCTTCCCTTGGCCCACGTTACCAGAAAAGGTTAAGGCGGTATACCTCTTAACTGTGCCTGTTTCAGCTTAATGATAGGGATCACTCTTGTTTTGCAGAAGTGTGAGGGCTGAGCATGCGGTTTAGCCACTACCCATCCTTGAACTCCTTTGGGGAAGGAGTAATTTCGTTACACTAAGGGGCTCTAAAAGTGGGACAAAACAATGTCTTTTTTAAAGTTCAATTTTCCAGATCATATAGAATCTATGCAAAGTAATTAAGGAGCATGCTTTAAATTCCAATGCTCCCTTTAACAGATTACCAGCCGTGTTCATGTTTATTATAAAAGCTGCTGTGGAATAACGCGTTGCCTGGTGCATATTAGCAGTTGTCATTCTGTTTCTCAAACAAAGGTACATGGAATATGAAGCAGCCTGACTTATCATGGAAGCCTTTTTTTATGTAAGGAAATTTAAGGAGATGATCATATAGTTCTGTATGTTGCTGCCCATGTTTAATAAAGAGCAAACGCATGAATGAAAAATGGTAGGTAGAGTTTTGAAGAGTTGTCGATTGACATTAGGTTTAAGAAATACAGGTGTATTGGTGGAAACACATTTTTGCACAGAAGCATGTTTATGGAAATTAGAACAGCATTCAATACTTGTATAATATGTCTGCCGCAGTCCAGGTTTACGTCGATAGAGGTTAGACATTATTGTGCCCACCCTGGCCTTTATTGACTTATCAGAGAGCATGGTATTATTATTTTCTGCCACTGCTAATGTGTGCAGGGATCATATTTCCATGGCTCGAGTGATATTGTCAGTGGGGCTGGGACAATTTTAAGAGTGATAGCATGATCACTATTAAACTAAGTAATCACAGCAAACAACCACTGGAAAAGCAAGTCTGGATGGAATGAGGACAGAATCTCTTTTCACAACATATGACAGTCTGTTTTAAAGATAGATCTGTTAAGGATTGCATGCATGAATGTAATACTTCCCAACTCCTAACAGTGGCCCGGAGAATTTAGTCCCAGGTATCTGCAAATATATATATATACATTCCACACAGATCCCGGGGTGCATGACAGATAAGGATTTGGAAAACTAAGAGGAGTAAATGTGTCTGTGTGAAACATTCAGCCATAGCAAAGCCACAGTGGATTTTCTGCAGCCCAATCTGCGTGGACAGTCTTCAGAATGTATGGGGTACTGCAGCCCCTATAGCATTCCTACTTTCAGCGCCTCTTAATATGGCAAACAAAATTGCCCTGAACCAACGCCCCTGTATACTGAGAATAAAAAAGAAATCCAAGCTTCCCCAGCACAGAGGTGACCTCAGTTGAGTGGTCCACAAAGTCTTCACCAATGTCGACTGTTAGCCAAAAAAAATCCCAATACTTCTTCACTTCAAACTGTCACTTGGAGTCTGTACCAGACATGCTCGTTTACCTCCTCTGATCTATCAGAAATATATTGGCTCTCATTGGGAAGTTGCTGATAGTCCGCTTTACCGGTAACCTCTGCTTACTGCTTCTACCACCCAAAATCCTGGTAATCCTGGCACATTACAGACGGTGAAATAGTAATTCCCCATTCCCGTTGTTGACGGTGCCGGTGCATCAGTGGTTTTTCTGCTGGTAGAGGCTTGAACTACCGGCAGGTCAGGCCTGCCGGTAGTTCACTGCCGCTACCGGCACACTTGTAGTTTGCTGGTCTAGAAAAGCAGACCGGTAAACTAATAACGAGGGCTATTATTTATAAACAGAGTGTCAGCAACTGACCCAGGAGACATGCAAGGAGCTCCCCTTGGATCAGACCTTGTTGAATATTTTATTATAGATTTAGCATAATCGTTTTTATTTGGAGTGGACATCTGACCGGTGCTTTCCTTGCTACCTCTGTGGAAGTAACTGACAAGCTGATCCAGGAACACACCAAATCCGGAAACACATATAAGAATGGTGAATAGTCAGTCGGATATCAGGCATGCTTGACTTCTAAACGGATGATGAGCACTGCCCCACTGAGCTGGATAAAGTCACATGGAAAGCATATCTGTCAGGCTGCAACTTGTTAAAGGGTGGTAGGGATGTGTAATAGTGACAAATCAGGCGTGCCTGATTCTGCATTTTATATGTATGTTGGCAATAAAAAGTTGTATTACTGAGGTGGGTCGTAGTACAATTGAGAAATTCACAGCTAATTCATGACAGCTGGCGTGGGGTTAATACGACACATTAAAACATGCTTTTAGTCTCACTAAGGGCTTTAAAATGAGTATAATTATGATGGGTAGTAATGCAACGGCGTAATTTCCTTACAGTCCATGGTCTTCGGTAGACAGCCTATCCCCTTTTTAAACTCACGTGTACGTATGGTAAATAAAGAAGCTATTGCAGCCCTGGAAACTATATGTGTGTCAGTCTTTGAAACTAAATATAAGGGCTAGGTGGGTTAATGTGACTTCTGAAACATTTGGTTGAAAGAGTACATATTTGAAACAAAGTATTGTTGCGCTCAGAGGTTTGATGTGCCAACTGTAGTGACCTATGTGACACCTGCGTCGCATAGATACCCAACCAGGTAAAATGGCCCCGCAGATTCATGAACCTGCTGCAAGTGTCTGCCTGTAACAAGAAGATCGAAAGCTCAGCTATCCCGCTTCCGGTCGACAAATGTAATGTCGAGATTATGAAGGGTATACAAATCCTGCATACATCTGTTTGTAACCTGCAGATCAAAGTTTTAATCTGCAGTGATTAGAATCAGCCTTTATATCATCTGTGGTCAAACATTTGAGTACCTTATGTTTGGTGAATATTCATGATGCAGTTAAGCTGGTGGTGGTCTACACATAATTGCCCCATTAGATAGATGTGTCATTGTTTAAAACAGGCTTTGGTATATAAGGTTTGAGTTTGAACATTTCAACTAGCCAAAGAGTCATCACTTAGCTGACTCTTCTCACCTTCTGAAATTGACAAACTATTAAAGCATTGGTCTCTTTCAAGTAAACCCAAGGTTTCCACAATGCATGACCACATCATTGCTGTGTGTAAGAGTATAAGCGCTTATTGATCTGAGAAAATAAAGAAATGCACATGTGATTAAGCTGCATTTGCCAAAACATATATGCTCAGAGTCCAGGGAATACCACTTCTTTGATGTAACCGCTCCCACAGCCAAAGTTCACTACGCCATTCGACAAGAAGCAACTGCCCTTGAAAATGGCAAACTCTGAATGCTTCATGCGCTAAGTACAAACCCAAGCACCAAACTGTACGTGGGCTCAAAGCATGTATAATAAACAATATCCTACAGAATGTAATATTCAACGTGCAAAGACAAACACATACCACACTCGATGAACGCAACATATTAGGATTGTATGCTGCAATGATTTTATTACAAAATGCAACACAGGGAGAACAATGCCAGCTGTTCAAGGAAAGACATTGCATTTTAAGAAAGCAAGGCACATCTCAGATTGACACAAATGGCACAATACAGAGAAATTCATTGATATCAACTAAGGCACATGATCAAACAGAAAAATTGTTCGTGTCCATATCCCTCCAACAAAATGCCATTGGCATTGCAAGTCAATTTCTGCATGACATCTCGGATGCCCTGTGCTGACACACTTGAGAAAACAACTCCATAACATTCCCACCCGATCAATTTGCTAATCTCCATCCACCGAAACACACCCCAAATGGGACTGGAAAACCAACATTTTACCTGTACAAACACTGATGCTGCATCACAAGGAGGCAGGGAAGACTAATGGTTTAGCTGTCAAAAGCACTCAGAAGTGGGCAAACAAAGGCATACCACACAGACCACAATGCATACTGAGATATTGGGCCTCATTACAAGTTTGGAGGTAGCCATGCCATTAATAAGGGCATGGCTACCCCAAACTCAGGTCCGGGTCCCGCAAAAGGAGACTTACCGGGCCATTCCAACCTTGGAGGACCGGTAATTCCCTTTCGCAGGACCCGGACCCGGTACGTCCCCATTCCCATAGGGCTCAATGGGAATGGGGAGGATCCTGGTCTGCTATTGAGTGCCTGGTCTGACCAGGCGTGCAGACCGGCCCCCGCGAGCAAACTCATAATGTTGCGGCATGGCAACATTCGCAATGAGGCCCATTGACTCAATAATGATCTTGTGAAACACCTCCTGCAATTTACTGAGGAGGAATTCACATCCAAAAAAAAGAATCTTGCATGTCTTATGGAGAACTGAATCTGTTCCCTATGCTGTGTCACTGGAGACACCCTGGGCATATTCCAATTCTTTGTCAACAAAGCAGAAGTAAGAAAAGTCACACAGGCACTAAAACTACTGAGGCTATGTACCCTTTTCACATTCCAGAGAGGACATACCTGCATTAAAGGAGACACTCTCACCTCAATTTGTTGCATGAACACATCACACAGAAACAGGGTGTCTGTCACTAATTGTTCTGCCATGAAGATCTGTTGCCCAAAGTGAATGTGCCAATTCCCTGTAAAATGGTTTGCAAGTTAATTCTAATAACCCCAAAGGAGCGATTACCAGAACAAAATGCTCCCATTGCACTTCCCATGCAACAACAAAAGAACGGTTGTACATTGACTATTATCTGCTGCATTTGGTTAGTCCTTTTACTTGCCTAAGTATTGCATTTGCAATTCAGAATGACCACCGCGGAGGGAGTCAACTCTTCATAGATGGCTCTACCCCCTTCTTGCACCATCTTATCTTGATGTAGTGATGTCATTTTTTCAGGAAATTGCACACTTGGGTCAATTTGCTTATCTAAGTAATAGTGCCCTAAAAGATATTCCACAGTCTACTCACACAAATCCCTAGACAACGTTATGCACCATGTGTCTAGCACAACAAAGGCAGGTTGTATAATCCTGACAATAAAACCCGAAATACGACAGCACTTCCAAACTACCATTGACCAGGACGTCCATCCGGAGCATGTTACAAGTCTTATAAAAAGGGACAACAGTCCTGTTTGCTTCACTCATAAAAGGTAAAAAAACATCAGAGACATTCCACAATCTGCTCCCACAACCGTAAGCAGGAGTCTGTCTTGTTATGAAAAGCTCATGCAGTCTTTGTGTACATGTTGCTCAACTACAACAAGAGACCACCCACTGTATACAATAGCACTTGCTAATTGAATTGTCCAGGATGTCCACCAGGCCGTGGGACCGCTATAGTATGGTGCAAGTCTTACAAGTTGGCACATCACCCCTTCTGGCATAATCTTATCGTGATGCCGTCATACAATTCTGTACTTGGGTCAATTTGTTTAAACATTAACATGTATAACATGTTTAAATACATTGTATAACCCATCCACTCAGAGCCCTAAAAATCTACACACACTGTGTGTCTCACAGGACAGATGCAGACTAGTCAAATGCCCCAAAACCAATGAACTTCCCATACAGAGTGCACCCACATGCAGAGTCCACCCACAAGTAGCATAAGCATGCCAAGAGCACGGGATATACAGAGTCCACCCACATGTAGCATAAGCATGCCAAGAGCACAGGATATACAGAGTCCACCCACATGTAGCATAAGCATGCCAAGAGCACAGGATATACAGAGTCCACCCACATGTAGCATAAGCATGCCAAGAGCACAGGATATACAGAGTCCACCCACATGTAGCATAAGCATGCCAAGAGCACAGGATATACAGAGTCCACCCACATGTAGCATAAGCATGCCAAGAGCACAGGATATACAGAGTCCACCCACAAGTAGCATAAGCATGCCAAGAGCACAGGATATACAGTTAAAATTGATTGCACTAAGTGTAAGCAACTATTTATCTAATTTATGTACGTTTCAATGTTGAGTTCCTTGTCATGAATCCTTATTTTATATTCAGAAATGTACAAGTAAATTAACTTCAAGTGTGGGGCTAGATGCATTTAAAATTCTGGAATTCCTCTTCAGATTTTGGACATTTATTCTTAAATATGTTGTGTTTCTCTTCTTTTTTAATTTCAGAATGTCCTTTTGTTAGTTACATTGATTCGTCATTGGATATGTCAACATACCGAGGCACATTTCTACATATGTTCCAAAAACATAGGCAGCTGATTTGAAAATGGCTGCTCACCTTTCGACCAGATGACATTGATACATATATCAAGCTAGTATTAAACAACACAAGAAGAAATACACTACGCCTATGTAGCCACCATTTCAGTACAGAGACGTATGAGTCAGAGGAATTTACAAAGAAGTGTCACAATAGTCTGACTAAGAGATTGCCTGCTACTGCTGTACCAAAAATCTTTCAACATCAGCATAGACTGGTGAGTATAATATTCGTCATTGATGGACAGTAATGCGTATTTCACCTTTGCATGCATCCCTTATATTTCTCAATTGCCTGTTGCCCTCTTAGCCAATTTCATTTTTTGTCTGCTGGTGGAAATGGGAGTGGTAAGTGCATTCCTCACACCCTCCGACACATCCATCAAAGTCCATGCAGACAAGTAGGTAAAGGTTCCAAGGGGCGATAGGGTGAATATTCTCTTGGTTTACAATTCCGAGCAAGCATGTGACTGATCGTTTACACAATCATTTAATTCCTTGTCTGCAAGAGGAGATGGAAGACTCCAGTGCTTTCTCCATACCCACTGACGCATCAAAGTCCATGCAGGTATGCCACTAATGGTTGCTTTGTGCAATAATGTGATTGTTAGCTTACATTAAAATATCTGAGCAAGCATTGACTACTATCTGTCTCTTTAACATCTAAGCCTATTGTAATGTATTGTCCGATTATATTTCCTCATATGGTAACTGTGGGTTTTCCTCTTGGTGCATTCAATTTCTTGTCTGAAGGAGGAGTTGGTGCTTTCTTGAAAACCACCAACACATCACAGTCCATGTAGGTATTCCAGTCATGGTTGCTTTTTCAAATAGTGTGAATGATCTCTTTTGTTAAAATGTTGAGTGTGCATATGATAAACAGCTGTTTATTATCATGGACGATTATAGCCTTATGGACTGAGGGAGGGGTTGTTAGCATTGGATAATGACCCGCCACCAGGTTATGGCCCGAGGCAAAGACTAGGGCGGTAAGTTGGGAAAGGATAATTATCTTAAGCGATAATGACCCCTTTCAAGATCTATAGTGGTAGGAGCAATACATGCTTTGGAGTTATGGTGGTGAAATAAAATACATATTTAAAAAATATATATAAATATATATATATAGCCAACTGAATAAGTAAATTAAATGTTTTTTCTTCATTTTGTAATATTGAAATAAAATGATTCTCCTCATAAATTAAGCATTTGAATTGCAAACTCGGTTGAACTGAAACAGGTTTACGGGGTAATTCATAGAATTCAGCAAAGAAGTAGCCCACGCGGCCAGCGCAGAGAGGGAGCGTGCACCAGCCGCGTGCGCCAAACAGCATTGAGGCGCACAGCATATTCATGGATTTCCCAGCCATACGCAGCTGTGGCGCAGCGAACATCCAGCAGGGCCGGTTACGCCCCCAAGAACGGCCCTTGTGCCTGGAAAAGCCATAGAAATCCCCAGTATGGTGCAAAGGGCCGTACTAACTCTGGACCAGTTTACAAGCCCCCTACAGTGTAATCGCATGAAAAACTATGCGTACCCCGCTCCCAGCAGCCAAAACGCGTGAAATTATCCCCACGCACCCCCTTCAACATGCGTACCCCACTCACGGAAGCCAAAACACATGAAAATCTGCCTGTGCACCACCTTCAATGCGCGTACCCCGCTCGCGGCAGCCAAAATGCGCAATAATCTACTCGCGCACCCCCTTAAATACACGTACCCCGCTCATGCCTTCAAAATCACATGAAAAAGGCCTGCTGTAACCGGGCGAATATGCGTACCTTGCACAGGCAGAAAAATTGCGGGAAAATCTCCACACGCAACCCCTGCAATATGCGTATTCCACCTGCCCCAGGCAAATCGCATGGAAAATGTCCCGCTTGTGGTATGGGCTGCCTGTGGGGCATGGTCACGAGTGATGGGCTGCCTGCTGGGCATGGTCACAAGTGTAGGGGGGTCTCCTGTGGTGTGGGCTGCCAGCAGAGCATGGTCAGAGGTGTAGGGGTGTCCCCTGTGGTGTACATGGGCGTAGGACATGGGGGAGATGGGGGAGACAAATCCCCCCCACAATTTTAAGTGAGGGGGATATAATGGTATTTATCCCCCACAGAACGTGTGTCTATGCAGCATGTAAATTATGGGCTGCAGTCATGTCAGCTAAGCTAAACCTGCAAAAGTTAAAGTACAAGTTAACGTTGCAGACTGTCACTGTCTACAGCCACTGGCGTAATGGGGGCCCCCGCACCTCCTGTGGTGCGGGGTGCCCCGCTAGCACATGCCCTTGGAGGGGGCCCCACATGGAGAAAAAAATGAACAAAATGTTTTTTCAAATTCTTTTTTTTCACATTTTTCTTTTTGAATTCACTCTGCATTCATAAATACATTATTTCATTAACAGAAAAAAAATTCTATATGAAGGCAGAGTGCACACTTAAATGTATGGGTGGCTGTCTAAGTGTGCCTTTATGGTGAAAGGGTGCACACTTAAATGAATGGATGGCTGGGTGTGCATGTGTGTATATGGTGAATGGTGTGTGTGCTTGTGTTCAGGGACGCAAACAAACCTACATTTTGGGGGGCTAATCCTTCAAATGTTGGGAGAGGAGCTAACTTCACGGGCGGCGGGGAGGGGCAAACTCATGTGTGTGGGGGCACTTAACTTCTTTACTCATTTTAATGTGACTATTCTAGTCCAGCTTCAATGTTCCAAGCAGTTAACTCTCTCTACTTTAAATCTAGAAGCACCCACTTATGGACTGCTGTGAGAATGACCTGTCTTCTGTTCCCTCTCTACCCTTCAAATCACTCCCCTGGCATGCAAGTACTAAACACATATCATGATTTAAATTGCCTAAAGAAATTGCCATTTGAATGCAGGTATTAACAGTGAAATGTTTTACGTTGTTGGGCCCTTGTTAACAGGGAATCCCAGGTGCCATTTAACATCTGTGTCCTGTTCTGTCCGGCAACTGCTCTGAAGGTCTGCCAGGTTGAGTCAACATGCCCAAAATTTCAGGGGGGAATGCTGAAGCCCAATCAACTCAATGGTGTTACGCCACTACTTATGTTTAATGCCTTGATTACTCATTGGTAATCATCATTACTCCTAGCCCTATTCTTCCTTGCCCCTGTACTTGTGTATGAGGCAGTACTTTTGTATGAGGCACTCTGCCTCATACACAAGTACTGGCATTAGGTAGAGATAGATGGAGGTAATGCCTGACTGAGCTACCTGTAATCTTCATTACTCCTAGTCACACGCTTCCTCATCCCAGTACTTAACTATGAGGCAAGGAGCCTCATTCGTAAGCTCTGGGACAAGGAAGAGGAACATGAAGGTAATTCTAGGCCAAGAGCTGATTTTGGTGGATGGGTTAAGGGGTGGGAGGTAGAGGGGATGTGTGGAGGCGGAATTGTGTGATAAATCATAATGGTTGTCCATGTCCATGCTAAGCAGGTGCTATATGTGTCATTGGTGGCTAGAGAGGCATTTTGGTGCAGTCAGTCTAGTCATTCCTCAGTTTGGTTTGATTTTGTTTTAACTGTGCATTTCTGATAAAGCAGTCCTGTTAAGTGCAATTACCTGGCTAGACTGGCATTTGGGTGCTGCCAGTCTAGCCGTTTCTTACTGCAGCATTGTATATTTTTCTGGGCATCTGTGATAAAATAATATGATATATGATATATGTCATTTATAACACAGTGTTTCCAGGTGCATCAAGACAAGGGAGCGATCATAGAGGGAGGAGAAGACAAGCAATCTTACTAGGCCTTGTGCATTCAGATCGTGCAAGTGCGAGAATGAGAAATGCAAGGGGAAAGGGAGGGGGGAAGTGCAAGGAAGAGGGGAGGGGAAACCAGGGCAGTAATGTTCTGAGTAAGTGCAGCCAGGGCAGTGCACTCTGGGTAGTGCAAGGAGAACAAGGGACTCTAGGGTTAGAGTTAAAGACCCTAAGTGCGTGGTAGGCCTGGAGTCAGTGCAAGGGTGACTGATAAAGAAAGAGCCTGGACTCAGTAAGACTCTGATGGTAGTCAAGCAACCAGTCGGTGCAGCAGACAGGTAGGTCAGGTAGGTCAGCACGGGAGGGAGAGAGAGCATAGGAGAAGAGGAAAGTTGTGGGCTGCTTCTGGAACTTCAGGTGGTCAAGTTTGAAAGGGGCAGGGAGGCCATTCCAGAGGGAGGCACCTGCAGATGAGAAAGGTCTACCCCCCACTCTATGCCTTTCTAACCCTTAGAGAGTTGGAGGGGGGAAGGGCCCGAGAAGGAAGGTATTTTGGAAGAGAGCATTGGATGTAGTGTGGGCCCCGACCCTAGAATGTCTTGTGGACAATGCAAAGGGACGTGAACTTGATCCTTGCAGCCACCGGGTGCCTGTGAAGAGATTTCAGGGCTGGAGAGATATGATCCCTGGGCTTGAGGCCAACGATAAGTCTTGCAGTCCTGTTCTGGATTAGTTGCAGACGGCGGAAAGTAGAGGAAGGCAGATTGAGAAAGAGGTTGTTGCAGTTGTCCAGCCTAGAGAGAAACAGAGCTCTGGAGACAGTGAGCTTCTGGTGAAAAAATGAGCAAGAGAAGAGTCTTTGAGAAGGAGCAGCTGGTAGTGGGGCTTCTTGGCACGAGCGAGATGTGAGGAAAGAAAGAGAGAGTGGAGTTGATGATGTCACCAAGTTGTTTTGCCTCGCAGGAAGGCGAAGGAAGAGGGCCCAGGGTAGCTGGCCTGAGTGAGAAAGGGAAAGCATGGGCAGGGGTCACAACGAGAAGGATCTCTGTTTTACTGGCATCAAGGCAGAGATTGTTGGAGGCGCACCAGTCCTGAATCGCGGATAGACAATAAGGAATGAGCAAGAGAGTAGAGCAGCCTGAAGGAAAGCTGCGCTTCATCCGCATAACACTGAAAGTTAGAGGAGAAGGTAGAAATTGGGTGAGCCAAAGGGGCCAAGTAGTTTAAAAATCTAGGGTGAGAGGATAGAGCCCCGAAGAATGCCACAGGTAAAGAGAGAGGTGGTGGAGAGAAAGGGACCAAGTTAGACCTGGGAGGGCAGTCCAAGAGGAAGGAAGTCAACCACTCCAGGGCCTGATCCGTGATGCCAGAGGCTCTCACATAGTCGATTGATCAGGATGGCGTGGTTGACCATGTCAAAATTAGAGGAAACATCAAGGTTAGAGTGCAAATCTTCATGGGTGTTCAGGAAAGCAGTTTCTGTGCCTCTGGCAGCTCTGAAGCCAGACTGATGGTCATGGCGACAACCAAAAGATTCAGTGTGGAGTGTAAGCTGGGAGATGGGTTTGCCCAGGAAAGGGGTGATGGAAATTGAGTGATAGTTGCTGGGCAGATAGGATCGGCAGACGGCTTCTTGAGGAGTGGGTGCACAACGGGGTGCTTAAGGGAATAGGGAAACATTCCATTGGCGAAAGAGTGATTACAGAAATTGGACAAGGCTGGAGCGAGGGTGTCAATATGGTTCTTGATGGTTCTGGAGGAGCAGGGGAGCACCTGTTTGGATGACACTTTTATAGATCGGACTTGTCTAGAAACCTTGTCAGGTGTTGTCAGAGAGAAAGAGGAGAAAGGTGAAGGAGAGGTAGAGATGGCCAACGGGGGGCCGAGAGAGGAAGAGGGAGAGGAAGAGGAGATAGAGACAGGATGTCCTGAGTTTTAGCGGAGAGGTGAGAGGCCAGAGCCATACAGATGGCCTGGGAGGGAACAGGAGAGGTAGAGACCGCAACAGGATTGACCAGTTCCTTGCAGATTTCAAAGAGTTTGGCCGTGTTGTTAGAGGCCGCAGAGACCCAGGCTTGGATGTGTGCTTTCTTCTTGATGAGTGTTATTGCTTCGACTGCCATTTTGGTGCAATACATCTAGGCATGTCTAAATGTGGTATGGCATGCTTTACTGTAATGTTATTATGTGTCTACACTGGTCCATATTGTGCAGCCAGTGGAACATGTATTCAATGTGGCATGGCATTTTTAATAGCAAAACATTAATGTTCCTTTTCACTGTTGGTGACTTGCATGTATTGGATTGGTGTTACCCTACAAAACAATTGCAAACACTAGGGCGTTTTAGCCAATTCTTTCTCAGAAACGGTGCTTTATATTGCATTAAAACACATATGTATATATCTATCCTAGTACAGTGTGAGGCATACCGCTTCAGCTGCACGTTCATGTGTATTGTGCAAGCGTGATAATCTAGGCCGGCCCAGAGTGTGGCACGACCCATGATTTGTTGCTGAGATGCGGGGGCCCTCAGCCTAGCTCACAAGGGGGGCCCCCAAATTTTTTGTTAAGCCAGTGTCTACAGAAGGAGGCTAAAACATAAACTTCTGCTGCTCGCTGCCCACGCCTGCTTATTTAGAACATGCCCAGGCCGGGGAACAAACTGCAAGTTGCGCCCAATAGCCTCTATGTATTTAGAAGTTGTGCCCAATAGCCTCTCTGAGGAAAGCTGCATTTAGAAGTGTACCCAATAGCCTATGTCTATTTACAAGTTGCGCCCAATAACCTCTCACCTACCACTGAGAAAAGTTGCATTTAGAAGTGTACCCAATAGCCTCTCTGAGAAAAATTGCATTAAGAAGTGTACCCAATAACGTATGCGTATTTAGAAGTTGTGCCCAATAGCCTCTCTGAGAAACGTTGCATCTAGAAGTGTACCCAATAGCCTGTGTATTTAGAAGTTGTGCCCAATAGCCTCTGAGAAAGTTGCATTTAGAAGTTGTGCCCAATAGCCTCTGAGAAAGTTGCATTTAGAAGTTGTGCCCAATAGCCTCTCTGAAAAAGTTGCATTTAGAAGTTGTGCCCAATAGCCTCTATGTATTTAGAAGTGTACCCAATAGCCTCTCTGAGAAAAGTTGCAATAAGAAGTGTACCCAATAGCCTATGTGTATTTAGAAGTTGTGCCAATAGCCTTTCTGAGAAAAGCTGCGTTTAGAAGTTGTGCCCAATAGCCTCTCTGAGAAAGTGACATCTAGAAGTTGTGCCCTATAGCCTCTCTGAGAAAAGTTGCATTTAGAAGCGTATCAAACAGCCTATGTGTATTTAGAAGTGTAGCTGGTTCCAGTATGGTCTGGAATGCAGGGAACGTTTGGAAGAGCATGTAAACCCACCATATCACACCCCACGCTTACTCTCTCCTCTACATCACCACTCAAATAGAACACAGAGATACTATGACACCATTCGGTATAACTGTTCTCATACCAACACTTCTCGCTCACTCCCCATCACTCTAAGTAAACACCGCTGGTTACACACCCCCCAGCCAGGCGTTCTCCTCAGGCCTAACGCAGCCACAGTCGGTCTGGATAAATCCTGCCAGAACTAACACATACCCCTGACATCAACCACCACACCTACCGCTAAGAAGCAGCTATTTCACGAATAACGCACCAGCTGCACACATACCCGGTGCGCACACGCGCCGTTTGACCCTCCCCACTCTCTCTACTGACTTGAACTTCGGTTCCCAAGGGCGTTCAACCTACCAGCGCCTTCAGACCATACCAATGGTATATAAGGCGCTATATAAGTGCAAAATAACAATAACAATAACAATAACAATGTGCCTCCTGCGCAGTGCACTGCTGCGCAGCCTCAGCCTTCGTTTTTTCCAGAACAAAGGAGAAACCAGGCAGCAGCGGCTGCTGCTCCCGTGACTGACTGACAGCGTGTTTTACAGAGTGAGACTCTGAGTCCGACTGCAACTTGTAAGATAAGTCAAGTGACTGGCCCCTCTCCCAGGTGCAGGGCGGCATGGGGAGGATTTAATTAGAGGGAATGTGCCATCTGCCAAAGTTAGATATACAGTTTCTAAAAACATGCGCGGCACGTTAAAACTGATATGGGGATCCTGGCCTCTTAATGTTTCATGATGAAACATTTAGAGGCCAGGATTCCCTCAGTTTGCAACGTGCCGCACATGTTTAGAAACTGTATATCTGACGTTGGCCCACTTTCATAAATTGAAAAATGTGAGGCCCTCAGGTTTTATAATTCATGAAAATCTGCCAACGTCAGATATACAGTTTCTAAACATGCATGGCGCGTTGCAAACTGAGAGAATCCGGGCCTCTTAATGTTTCATGATGAAACATTAAGAGGACAGGATTCCCTGATCAGTTTGCAACTTGCTGCGCGTGTTTGTAATCTGTATATCTGACTTTGGCAGTGCCTGGGGTATCAAAGGCCAGCAGTCTAAAGTCCCCTGTCTTCCGCAGTGCAGCAACAGCACAGTGGCTCTAATGTAAGCTTCCCCAAATACACAGACCCACTGCAGCAAGACCAGAGCCGCAAAGGTCTCTTACAGCTTTAGTGCACAGACAGCCTTGCAAGGTTGTGAACCACCACCAGCCCGGGCAATATGAGACTGCAACTCACTTCCAAAACTCTTAAAATATTCCCTTCCAGACATACCACTGTGCCCCAGCGTTCAGAAGCACTGCCGTATAATCTGATTTCTACACCCATTGTTCAAATGGCTTGTCACGTGATGTCACTGAAACACTTTGCTATGAAACCATGAACACAAGGCACACTGTGTATGGGCCCGGGTCAAAATAAAAGTAACTGAATTGTTTCTTTACAGTGTTTGTTTCCATCATTCACAGTACCAGTGTTCATTTTATTCATTTTCATGGTACACATTTGTGAACAGTGTAAATCTGAGTTGGCACTTCTTGTAATTGCACAGTGAAAACGGATCTCAGCAGCACACACCTAACTCACTGAGCTATCTATTTGTTCTGTAAGTGGGCATGCGCTGTGTAGGTGTGGGTGACTATTGAGCAGCCATCCGTTCCTAATGATGATCATGGTAGGGAGGTGCTGCAAGTACCAATTCCATGAGCATGATGTGCAGCTTCCTTGAATAACTAGGACTGTTTAAGTGTGATTGTCTCCTGTTTGTAGCTCTGAAACTGCAGCACAATAATCACACATTTGCAACATGAAGAGCATCTGAAGTGCCAGCTCCCCTCAATTACAAAGAGCAGGTACAGATTTAGAGGTCCTTGAAGACCACATCAAACTCATCTCTGACTTGGTTTGATAGGGAACCAGTGGCTACTTTACATTACAGTTGGACACAGCATGTTGTCAGGTAGTATCCAATTGAATGTAATGCTTTCTATTAAATCATAGGCGCTTAGAACAATACTTTATAATGAACTAGCAAGTGATTAGAATTCAAAAGAAACATTAAAAACATTCTGTATATATGTTAACTCTACATTGGTCTATATATGCTGACAGTACATATTTCTCCGAGGCTGTTGCAGCAGAAAGTGTATATATCAGTAAAAAAAACTTTGTTAAAGGAACATTATGGTTACGTTGCACTACCAAAAACCTATGAAATTCAGTAAAAAAACGTTGTTAAAGGGACGTTATGGATCCAAGTAAAACCAAAAAACCCATGAAATTCGCCAGTTATGATAAGCTAAGCAACCATAACTCGTGCCACCACCGTGCACTGCTCAGACTAACAAGGAGGACATCAAAGATGACATCATATATAACATTGATGACCCTTTAACAATGTTTTTTTACTGAATTCCATAGGTTTTTAGTAGAGCAACTTAACCATAACGTCCCTATAACAAAGTTTTTTTTACTGAATTTCATAGGTTTTTAATAGCACAATCTAACCATAATGTCCCTTTAACAAAGGTTTTTTACTAAATTTCATAGGTTTTTATTAGTGCAACTTAACCATAATGTCCTTTTAAATGAATGAAGGCCATTAGGACCCTATGTTCCCAAAGCGGGAACCCGGGGTGCTAAGGAAGGAAAATCCTTTACCAAGATAGCCACCATGGAAAGGGAAGGCGGGGTTCCATACAGGACCCCTCTTCACTTCACAACACATGTGCGCGGTCTTTGCAGCTAAGTGTTATTGACAACGCGTGTGCATGGTCTTCTCAGCTACGTGATTCCCACATCGTGTGTGCGCAGTTTTCACTGATACGTGTTTTCCGTTAATGCCTGTGCACGGTCATCATTTCTGCATGTTTTTCTTCAATGCGTGCGCGTGTTCGGATGAGGCACATGTGTGCTCAGATTCATCTGTTTAGAGCGCATGTACGAGTTTGAAAAAGATACACTGATACATGCTTCATGCAACGCATCTGTGCAGTCTTCTCAGCTATGTGTTATCTACAGCGCGTGTGCATGGTCTTCGCAGCTATGTGTTTTCGGCAACACGTGTGCGCGGTCTTCTCAGCTACGTGTTTTCTACAGCGCGTGTGTGAGCTCGGATTCATCTAATTTCTGCATGTTTTTCTTCAATGCATTTGCATGTTCGGTTAAGGCACGTGTGAGCTCGGTTTCATCTCTTAAGAGCGCTCATGCGAGTTTGAAAAAGATACACTGCTACCTGCTTCCTTCAATGTGTGTGCGTGCTTCATTCAATGCGTGTGCATGGTCTTCTCAGCTATGTGTTATCTACAGTGCGTGTGTGCAGTCTTTGCAGCTACGTGTTTTCTACAACGCATGTGTGTGGTCTTCGCAGCTACATGTTATCTACAGCGCGCATGTGCGGTCTTCACAGCAACATGTTTTCTACAACGCGTGTGCACGGTCTTTGCAGCAATGTGTTTTCTACATTACATGTGCATGCTCTTCGCAGCTACCTGTTATCTACAGCATGTGTGAGCGGTCTTCACAGCTACATGTTGTCTACAGTGCGTGTGCGTGTTCCGATGAGGCGCGTGTGAGCTCGGATTCATCTCATTTCTGCGTGGTTTTCTTCAACGCATGTGCGTGTTTGGATAAGGCATGTGTGAGCTCGGATTCATTTGTTAAGAGCGCGTGTGCGTGCTTCATTCAATGAGTGTGCGTGGTCTTCGCAGCTACGTATTATCTACATCACGTGTGTGCAGTCTTTGCAGCTACGTGTTTTCTACAGCGCGTGTGAGCGGTCTTCGCAGCTACGTGTTGTCTACAGCGTGTGTGCGTGTTCGGATGAGGCGCGTGTGAGCTCGGATTCATCTGTTAAGAGCGCATGTGCGTGCTTCATTCAACGCATGTGCGTGGTCTTAGCAGGACACGCGCGTGCGAGTTTGAAAAAGAAAGTTTCTTCGCGTTTTGACTGGCGCGGTATATGTCAAGAGTGGGTCAAGTAGTTGTGCGCGTGCGCTCTACTGCGTGAGCGTGGTCTACACTGCTACATGCTTTCTTCGTGTTCGGATGTTTTTTAGTTCACATGGTTTTTTGCTTCTTGCGGCCATATTCCATCCCATGCTCATCACCCCTCACCTCCCAAAACATTCTTTTATAAGTTTGACGAGTGCAATGTTGTGTTTTTTAAAATGTTTTACTGTGATGTTCGCAGACACTGGACGAAAACCCAAGATGGCGGGCGTCTCCAAAAATCTGACACACTTCACGATTCACCCCAGCCAATTGGAGAGCATGTCACATGTCCGCAGACATCACGCACGTCGCTTGGCCAATCCGTGTCCTGTCCGCGGAGCGAACAGGGAAGTGTGTCCGCGGAACGGACATAGATATCACACATTTTTTTGCCTTACGTTTTGGTCATTTAAAAAAAGAATACTGGACGGATTTACACCAAATTAACAAAAGCACGCTTTTGGGACCAAGCCGCTGCTCCTGCCGCAAATTTCGTGAAAGTCCGTCCAGCTCTGGGCTGTAGGAATGAGCAACGTTTTTTCCCATTATGTCTATGTGGAAAAACAGAAGTTTTGGGACCCCCCTATAACTTTGCCCCCCCTGGACCAAACCTCACCAAACTTTGCAAAATAATTCAGAGTGGCCATATACTTTTTTTTGCAAAGTTTGGTGAGGATTCATCCGGGGGGAGCGAAGTTATAAGCCGCCCCAAAAAGTGTTCTTCCTATGGAAACACCAACTTAACCATAACTATATATATATATATATATACACACACACACATATATATATATGTTATGGTTAAGTTGGTGTTTCCATAGGAAGAGCACTTTTTGGGCGGCTTATAACTTCGCTTCCCCTGGACGAATCCTCACCAAACTTTGAAAAAAAAGTATATGGCCCACTCTGAATTGTTTTGCAAAGTTTGGTGAGGATTCGTCCAGGGGGGGAAAAGTTATAGGGGGGTCCCAAAAATGTTTTTTTTCCCATAGACTGAATGGGAAAAAACTTTGCACACGGCTACAGCCCGAACCGCTGGACGGATTTACAACAAATTTGCGGCAGGAGTGGCGGCCTGGTCCCGAAAGCGTGCTTTTGCCAATTTGGTGTAAATCCGTCCAGTAGTTTTTTTAAAAATAACCAAAATGTAAGGCAAAAAAATTAGTGATATCTGTGTTCGCTTCGCGGACGGACTTCCCTGTTCGCTCCGCGGACAGCACCCCGAGTGGCCCATGGCCTTGCGTCATGTCCGCGGACATGCAACATGTTCGCTGATTGGACGGCGAGGGGCGTGGAGCACGTCAGATTTTCTGTGGTGCCCGCCATCTTGTATTCGCCGTCGACCGCGTACAGCACGGTGAAACATGGATAAAAAATTGTATTTAGTGCCGTGTGTTGGTGTGTAAGAGTGTTTGGGGAGGGTGGGGGAGTATGAGATAGGTTCAATGTTTTGTTTTTTTATGTGCTAGACGTTTTTGTTGCATTCGATTTGTCCGCGGAGAACACGGCTGTTCTGACATTTTGTAAATAAACTAAATGGTGGGGTGTTTAGAGGATGGAGTATGTGTCATTTTTGTTCGCAAGGAAGGTAAAAATGAGCTATGAACACTCGCGGTGTACTTAATTGTTCATAAATACACAAACTGGGGGTGTCCTCAGGACGCTGTCCGTATTGTAATCTGTCTAGTTGAATGTGTTGTAAGAACACTCGCAGTGTCGCGAAATGGTTGCAATTACACAAAATGGGGGTGTTCTGAGAACGTTGTTTGTATTGTTCGTTGTCAGGGTGAAAGTGTTTTAAGAGCACACCTTTTGTTCGATAATAGTACAATTTCCTAGGGGCGTCAACCGACTTTTTGTCCACTAAAGAAACGATGAATCCAGCTGGTGTGCGCCGACATTATGTGATAATCCTATGACTGGCGCTATTGACCTGGATGACTTGCTTTTGCGACACTAAATCACATCTCCCGCCCCTAAGCCTGATATTATCAAAGCATTCATATTCCCCGCCTTTCTCCGTGACGTTACAGGGTGTGTAATGAAACGCGCCCAGTCGTCTCCAGTACTACGCGACTTTACACAGAATCCGGAAGACAACACACATTATGTCACAACACAGCGCGCCACAATTCGAAATATGAAACTGTGATTTAAAAGCAAAGAGCAAGATTGTAAATGTTGTAAAGTACATTTATTTGACATCAAATGTTTAGAGAATATCCAGCAATTTGCATTTGTCTTTGTTGTCGATCCGCAAAAGTTCATGTTGAGACATGCGATGTTCCTTTGCGGTACAGAGAGTGTTAGATCAGCTTACAACTCAGTGCGCCACAATTCGGAATATGAAACTGTGGTTTAAAAGTAAACAGCAGGATTGTACATTTGGTAAAGTACATTTATTTCACATGAAATGTTTAGTGAATATTCAGCGATTTGCTATTGTCTCTGCTGTCGATCAGCAAAAGTTTATTTGGAGCCACGCGTTGTTCCTTTGCGGTAGATAGGCTGTTGGTTTATGATAAAAGCAGTAAATGGTCGCTCTGATAATCGGAAGGTTGCTCCAACAACGAGCCATTAGACCACCCTATTGGTTGGTATGTTGTTTGTAGCCGCCTGTACTGCGTAAGGGCATATTGGTCCTTGGCGATTGTCCCATAAAATGGTGAGGGTCATGAAGTTGCATATTTGGACTTGCACCTGGCAGTTGAAGACCCCATCCGCTGGAGTCTGTAAATCGTGACATAGACAAAATGGGGCCACGTACCTGTTTTAAAAAACATAAATTAGTCTCACCAGCCGATCTTCATTAAAAATCATAATTTTATTTATTAGGGCGTGAAACTATTTGCTATCGAAGATAGTGCAACAGAGTATGTTTATAATAAAATAATAATATTTTCCCATTCATATAGCGCTAAGAACCGTGAGGTATGTAAGCAGTGCTTATTATTAACCACTGTGTGTGGTGCTCATTTATCGACCACGGAAGGATGAAAGGCTGAGTTTCGCCGTGCCGGGATTCAAACTTGCGTTAGCAAGCTGTGCACGGATGTCAAAGCGAGCGCTGTACTCGCTGTGCCACTTGACAGGCTACAGTGAAGTGGCACAGCGAGTAGAGGGCTTGACCGCCTATAGACCGGTTAAATTATTTCTATTAACCCACCCTGTGTCGTCTGCCTTTTTCAGAGCCCTCTAAACAACAGGAGATCAATTCGGCGGTGATAGTGCGAGGTAGAAAACATTATGCCACTTTCAACGAACAAGTTCAACTTGAGCGGTCTTTAATGCAACGCTATTGTAATTATATTTGGTATAAAGTAATCTAAAGGGTTACTTACAGTACAATTGCAATTTCCATTGTCTACAAGTGGTGCAGTCCCAAAATACGACTCCGCGTGTGCCAACGATCTTTCGTATAGTGATATAATATATAAAAGTGGTTTCGTTTCAGAAATGTCATCTTTATCTTCTCTTACGTTTTAGCAACACTCCTTCAAGAGAAGTCTTTCATCACAATCTCTGTCTGTCAAGGTCAAAACACAATACAACCTTATATTCCGCTTCGTGAGCCTCTCCGGGGCCCGAGAAAAAAATGGAAGCAGCTGACCTTCACTGTGAACGAGCATAAATTCTTACTTTGCAACATTCTGTGTAAAGCCATCTGTAGAAGTTGTGGAAGCAGCTGACCTTCACTGTGAACGAGCATAAATTCTTACTTTGCAGCATTCTGTGTAAAGCCATCTGTAGAAGTTGGTTTTTGCACACAATGTTTGTATATTGTTTGCATGATATTAAAAAAACTTTGTTAAAGGGACGTTATGGTTAAGTTGTGCTATTAAAAACCTATGAAATTCAGTGAAAAAACTTTGTTAAAGGGACGTTATGGCTCAAAGTAAAACCGAAAAACTCCTGAAATTCGCCAGTTATGGTAACATAAGCAACCATAACTTGCGCCACCGTGCACTGCTAACACTAACACCCAGGACATCAAAGATGACATCACAAATGTCATTGATGATATAACTGATGACATCACATGGCTGGCTCTCCCTTTTTATCCTTTACTGACATATCAAAGCCACATAGTTTTCTTCAGTAACAGTCAGGAAGTAAAAATTGAAAAGGTACTATATTTGTAGACTTAGGGTCCTGTCACATCATATGAAACATGTACATAGCGGAAGATACAGGCTTGAAAGAGAGCAATCCTTTCTGTGCATGAAGATAATCATTATGGTTATCAGCACTTTCTCATAGTTTTATTTTTATTACGCTACCTTCCCTCTATATGCTCATATTTGTATACATTATACTTACTCTCCATAGAGTGAATGGGAAAAAATGTTTGCTCGCGCATACAGCCCAAACCGCTGGATGGATTTCCACCAAATTTGGACCAGGAGCAGCGGATTGGTCCCAAAAGCATGCTTTTGCAAATTTGGTGAAAATCCGTCCAGTAGTTTTTTTTAAAATGACCAAAAAGTAGGTAAAAAAAATTAGTGATATCTGTGTTCGGTTTGCGGATACACTTCCCTGTTCGCTACGCGGAAAGTGTCCTGATTGGCCAATCGTCTTGCGTGATGTTCGCGGACATGCAAAGTGTTCGCTGATTGGACGGCGTGGAGCGTGGAGCGTGAAGCGCGTCAGATTTTTCGGTAGCGCCCGCCATATTGGATTCGCAGACGTCCCCGGACAGCACGGTGAAACCTTGTTCAAAATGTGTATTTTTTAGAGTGTGTTGGTGTGTAGGAGTGTTTGGGGAGGGTGGGAGTGTATGAGATAGGATGAAAGTTGTGTTTTTATGTGTTAGACGTTCTTTTTGTGTTCGATTTGTTTGCGGCCATCACGGGTGTTCTGAAATGTTCTAAATAAACTGACTAGGGGGTGTTCTAAGGAGTCAATATGTGTCCGTTTTGTTCGCAAGCAAAGTGAAACTGTTCTAAGAACACTCGCGGTGTCCGGGGAGTGTTCGTAGGTGGTGTCCTGAGGACGCTGTGCGTATTGTTCCCTGTCAAGTTGAATGTGTTCTAAGAACACGCGCGGTGTCCTGAAATGTTCGCAAATAAACAAAATGGGGGTGTTCTGAAGACGTTTTTGAGAACACTCCCGGTGTCCTGAAATGTTTGTAAGGGTTGTTCTGAGGACGCTGTCCGTATTGTTCTCTGTCAAGTTGAATGTGTTCTAAGAACACTCGCGGTGTCCTGAAATGTTCGCAAATAAACAAAATGGGGGTGTTCTGAAGACGCTTCTAAGAACACTCGCGGTGTCCGGGGAGTGTTCGTAGGGGGTGTCCTGAGGACGCTGTCCGTATTGTTCTCTGTCAAGTTGAATGTGTCCTAAGAACACTCGCGGTGTCCTGAAATGTTCGCAAATAAACAAAATGGGGGTGTTCTGAAGACGCTTCTAAGAACACTCTCGGTGTCCGGGGAGTGTTCGTAGGGGGTGTCCTGAGGACGCTGTCCGTATTGTTCTCTGTCAAGTTGAATGTGTCCTAAGAACACTCGCGGTGTACTGAAATGTTCGCAAATAAACAAGATGGTGGTGTTCTGAAGAGGCTTCTAAGAACACTCGCGGTGTCCGGGGAGTGTTCTTAGGGGGTGTCCTGAGGACGCAGTTCGTATTGTTCTCTGTCGAGTTGATTTGTGTCCTAAGAACACTCGTGGTGTCCTGAAATGTTCACAAATAAACAAAATCGGGGTGTTCTGAAGACGCTTCTAAGAACACTCGCGGTGTCCGGGGAGTGTTCATAGGGGGTGTCCTGAGGACGCTGTCCGTATTGTCCTTTGTCAAGTTGAATGTGTCCTAAGAACACTCGCGGTGTCCTGAAATGTTCGCAAATAAACAAGATGGTGGTGTTCTGAAGACGCTTCTAAGAACACTCCAGGTCCCCGGGGAGTGTTCGTAGGGGGTGTCCTGAGGACGCTGTCCGTATTGTTCTTTGTCAAGTTGAATGTGTCCTAAGAACACTTGCGGTTTCCTGAAATGTTCGCAAATAAACAAGATGGTGGTGTTCTGAAGACGCTTCTAAGAACACTCCCGGTGTCCTGGAATGTTCGTAGGGGGTGTCCTTAGGACGCTGTCCGTATTGTTCATTGTTAAGTTGAAAGTGTTGTAAGAACTATCGCGTTGTTCTGAAATGTTCGTAGGGGGTGTCCTGAAAACGGTGTCCGTGTTGTTCGCTGGCAAGTTCAAAGTGTTCTAAGAACACTCACATTGTTCGCGGACATTAATATTTTTCCATAGATCATAGTTGAAATGTTTGACTCTATGGATGTGATATGCTGCGGTGGTTGTTGCCAGGGCATAGAGTCTTGGGTGCATGGCCATTTGGCCATGCACCCAAGATTGTATGCCCTGGCAACAACCACCGCAGCATGTCACATTCATATTTGCTTATAACTTTGGGTGAAAAACAAATGTATAAGGAACAAAGGTATTAGATACTATGGATGTGATATGCTGCTATGGTTGTCCTTATTATTGTATACTTACTGTTTGGTCTAGTAATGGGAGTCCATGTTTTTCTTCTTCATTTCTGTGATAAAAGAAAATAGCATGTTAGTATTAGTATTTTTTAATGACTTATTACATTGTATAAGCAATATACTTTTATTTTTTTTCGACCCTCATATTTAGTAGAGTACAAATCAGAGTACTGTGCAATTTGCTCAGTTTCTGTATTTGTTGCTAAAATCATTGGGTCTGTGGGAGAAAAAAAAATCCATGTTGGATTAAAAAAAAAACCTTTTTCTGTTATGCTACAATTTATTTGTTTGTTTGTTTTCAGTGTTCACTTGTAGTTTCTGGCTAATGCTTTATACTTTGCTTTGTTGTATTTTTTTTGGAGCAGTAACAGATTCTTCATTTGTTTTGATATTATAAAATTTTGGAGCAGTTAGATACCAATTGGCATATTCTAACTGTCTATTTTTTTAATATATTTTAGTGGTTTTGATTTATCTATTTGGATATTGTTAAATTTTGGGACATTTAGATACCAATTGACGTATTCTAACTGTGTATTTTTTGGCCTAATTTAGTGGTATTCATTTATCTGATTAGTTGTTGTAGAATCTTTGAGCTGTTAGATAGCTTTTGGAGTATTCTAACAGTTTATATTATTTTAACTCACATTTATAATTTTGGGACAGTTAGATACCAATTGGCGTATTCTAACTGTGTATTTTTTGGTCTAATTTAGTGGTATTCATTTATCTGATTATTTGTTGTAGAATCTTTGAGCAGTTAGATAGCTTTTGGAGTATTCTAACAGTTTATATTTTTGTAACACAAATTTACTTAAAGGTTTAAATACAGTTTATTTATCAAATTTTGGTTTTAAGAACATCAAATAAGCGTTTGTAAGATTTGCTGGTAATCTCTGCTTTAGAGTAATGGTACTATCATTACATTCAAACCATCCACCTTTCTTTTTTATGTATGCAGTGTAGTGCCCTGAATTGGTTGTGGCTCCTGCGTGGTAGATTATACCTATTGTTGTGAAGGTTTTCTTACCAAGTGATATTTGACCATGTGTGAATCCAGTCAGCTTGCAGTTGTTTTTGGTACCATCTGCATTGTAACGTAGAAGCATTAGTATTACGTATTTACTATGTGTTTGTATTACTAACGTGGAGCGATTATCTGAATTGCAGGTAGAGCATAATCTACCATGGTTTGCATTTTGTACAAGTTGCTGAAATGGAATGGATTCACAATTTGGTATTGATATATATATGAAGCGTTCATTGGGGATTTCTTCTTGTGTCACATTGTTGCAGAGAGTGCATGTATGTTTCCACATGTATGAAATCTGAAAGATTTATAGGTATGTTTTTGTTTTCCAGTACTTGTAGTAAGTACATTAGAAATTCTTGTGGATCTTCCTGTGAGTTTATAGTGAATTTCACCATTCCAGCACAGTAGTCCAATTGTCTTCTTATTCCAAAAACAATATATGTGTTGTCAGGTTTGTTTGCTGCATTTCTGTGAAGTACTAACATTTGCAAACACAATGGGTCTGTACTGTGTGAGTAAATGTTGTCAACAATTGGTGGTAATTGAAATAGAATATTCATTGCTACATTTGCATAGCAACTTACACCAACTATATTTGAGAATTTAAATGGTCCAGGTAGTTTTGTATCTAACTGCTTTTTTTGGAGTTTGTCTTCCTTCTTTAAAGAAGTACCTGGTTTACTTTCTCTAATTGATTCTTTTTTGTTTGTGGTACTTGATGAAGTATTAGTTTCTTTTACTCTCTTTGGAGGATTTGCAGTGACGTCCTGTTGCATTTCTGTTTGATTTAGTTTTCTTTTACAACGTTTTAGTTTTTGTGGAACAGAATATGTGTTTAGATGGGGAGTGTATAGTGAGCGAAGTCTATTATATTCTAAAATGCAAGGAATTTGTGTTTACTTTACTTGCATCAAAGTTGATTAGAAATAGACCGTCAAGTGTACGTAAGCGTGATAGTGCTACGTAGCTCATGCCTTCTTTTAAGACTGAGTTACCAATATCTATCATTGCTTTGTCTAGGGTAAGACCTTGTGATTTATGAATTGTGACTGCGTATGCGTACATACATATCTTTGAAGAGAAGGAATCTAGCTGTTGAGCGTCCTATCCGTTTTACTTCTGAAAGTTTGTCAAAGAGTATATTGACAAACTGAATTTTGTTGTCACGTGGGTATGTTTGAAAGCCAACAACTGTACCCAGTGCTCCATTAACTAGTCCTTGGTCCACGTCAAGGTTACGTTTAAGCATTACTCTGCAATTTAAGGATACTTTTAACATCTTTTCTAAGCCTGCTGTGTTTGAGATTGATTTTTCTAAATTATTTAGTCTTGTTGTGGCTTGGTCACACATGGGTAGTGTCATACCATGTACATCTAGTTTGTCTGTGGCGCTAATTTCCATTATCGGTTGCATTTCTTTACTTAGCATGATTTCATTGAATTTGAAACAGCTTGCAAGAGTTGGCATTAAGTCCATACAATTGACATTTTTGTGGGCTAATTGTTCCATAACATCTGTAGCACATGCATTATCGCCATAAAGTGCATTAATGTGCCGGGTTTTCAATGTTGCTTCTGCTTCTTTAGAAAGTATACCAACTCTCAAACTTTTTAAAATGTTGGCATAAGTTAGATCTGCAGATTGGCGCATGTTTTCTGTTACTTCTCTGTATTGGAAATGTTGCCAAAGGTTGACATTTCCAATGCTGCCAACAGTTTTACGGCAGAGTTTGTGCCCTAATGTTTTAAAAATAGGTTCACCTTTTACTGGTGTTAATTGAAGCAGATCTCCAAAAACAATAATGTGTTTTCCTGGAAAGAGCTCTTCATAGTCTGTTTTGAGTACTTCTTGTAATCTGAGGTGAATCAAAGCTAACATCAGGTTGGAGACCATGCTCACTTCATCTATTAGTAGCATTTTCATTTGTTTCAATACTCTGCGTAATTCCATTGCAGCTTCTGCAGAAAGTTTGTAATAGTCTAATTTGTTCTGGTGTTCTACTGGTAATAGTAGTAATCGGTGTAATGTAACACCACCTATGTTGTAGGCAGCTAAACCTGTGGGGGCAGTGACAACAGCTGACAGTTTGTTGTTTGTCAATTGTTGAAGGAACTTACTAATGATTTTGATTAGGAATGTTTTGCCAGAACCAGCTTCACCACTGACGTACAGTAGTATAGGTTTATAATTATGGCAGGAACATTCTTTATTTTCACCATGTGCAATTTGTTTTGTTACTTCTTGAAAAATGCTACTTTGCTCATTGTTTAGTTTTGATTGTAGTATAGTTAAGTCTTCCTTATCTTCATACTGACACATGGTGTTTTCTACTTCTATCATAGCTAATTCTGCCTCATTTGTTATTAGTGGTTCTCCCAGTGGTTCTTGGCTTCCTGTTACAGAAGGTTGACTACTGTCAGGAGTATCCTTATCTAGTTGGGCTTGGAGTTCTTCTTCATGTTGCTGTTCATTGTGCAACATTGTTTTGTACTGTGTAAAGTTTACATCAGTTATAGTGCTTTCATTTGCTTTGAAAGCATCCTCATATGAGTCATAGTTATCTAGTAATTGTTCTTCTTTTCTCCATGGTTTGGAGAGTTGTAGCAGGGACATGTAATATACTTCTTTATGTTGAGGAGTCTTCAATGACAATTTGATATGATTAATTAAATTTGGTTTAGTGAGTTTAACTAAGCTGCCTTCACAGTCTGTCACTCTATATTTACCTTTTTTTTCATCAGGTTTCATATTATTTTTGTATGTGTAGTTTTGGCCTATTTGGTATAGACACATGTTTTCCAAAGTATTACTTCTGTTTGGGTAGTATGTGTCCAATAAATGGTTTTTTAAAATGTCTTGGCTGTTGGATCATGTTTGGCTATTGTTTCTATATCTTCATATGATTTTAGAACTCTTTTTCTAGATTTAGCTGGACCAAGACTTAGCCATTCTATATTTTCAGATTTACCATACAATGAAGTACCAGTTAAACGATCAGCTGCTTCATAAGATCCACATTCTCTATGGGTGAGCATTTTTATGCCCAAGCTGTATAATTTCTGAGATACTGTTTTATCTGATGACAGGTCATTACAGAGGTCTTGGAGCTCTGTCTTTTCTGCTTTAGTTAAGTATGCTGTGACATATCGTGCAACTGCAGTAGAATTGTCTGCAATGTACTGCACATCTATGTTTGCATTCCATAAGTGGGCAATGATTGCATTATAATCATTGATATATTTTTCTTCTTCTTTTCTTTTTATGTAATATGTATTTTTAGGTGACTTTCCTTTAACAGTATGTCTAATTGAAGACATGAGGTTGTTTACTTGACCTGTATTTGTAACTGGTCTAGGGAAACCAAATCGGCATTTGGTGTAGTATTTGCCTTTGTTTTTGTATTTGCGACGACAATATTTTCCACATTTGTGTCTTTGAAATTGTAAAATTTGTGCATGAAGATCACTATTTGTGGCTTCTGATGGAATTTCACAAGTGACATATTTTTCAATAAACTGTAAAACAGTGGCATCACTGTCTTGACCAAATTTAGGAGCATCTTTAATCCATAAAAGCATGTGGATATGTGGTGCTCCTCTGGCTTGGTATTTTTTTCTCCAAAAGAAGTGTTGCACTTCTCCAAGGGGAGGAACAGTTTTATTACAAATAAAATGTAGCATAGCAATGAAGCGATGGTCAAAATATCTTGAAACATTAACAGGATCCAAAGAACAAAGTTCTCCAGGTGTTAGAATATCTATGTTTGTTTTGTTTTTATTTGATATGCGTAGGAAATCATGTAACTCTTCCCATGCATATTCTGCACAACTTAATGTAACAAACCAAGTGGGTGGGCCAAGGTTTCTGATCATACAACGTACATCTCCATGACGTCGAAACCAGTACTCTTTAGTACCACGCATATTTGCTAGTAGATTTGTAATATTTGATTGTAAAACCTCATCCTTTTGTTGCACTTTCTCTAATAATTGTGTAGCTGTCATATTTTGAAAGTGTGATCCTGATTTTAATATGTGTGCAACTCCGTAATATAAAGTTGCTAGTTCACTTTCAAAGAGTAGGTGGAATATGTATTCCACATTTTGTCGAAATCTGGGATCTTCAGAATACATCCGTAATGAGCGGTATTCTGAAGCTGATATTTGAATAGGTCTATCATCATACCTTCCTCCTTTGCCAGTAGGAAAAAGTAGAGGAAAAGCATGTGCTTCTATACTTTTTTCCCATATACTGATTGGCGATCCTTTTGTTTGACGCATTTGGTAAGTTTCTAGTACATCTTGTACGGTGCCATTACAGTGCAAAGGATGAATTGTATACTGGTCTAAAGTATTTGATATTGTAGCAGGATCTAGTAGCTCAAATTGACCAGCTTCTTGTGTTTCTTGAATTATTTCAGTTGTATCTTTCAAGTTTTCTTCAATAATAATTTCTTTGTAATATTCATTATTCTCTTTAAGATATTGGAAGGCCTGTCTAACTTTATATAAATCTACCAGCTGTTGCCATATTTTTTTGTCTTTTGTACGTACTCCATTTACTAATATAATTAAAGATTGCTGCATTGGACGTTGCACTCCTAGAGTATGCACATTTTCTTTTAGATTTAATGGTAAATAAACTACTTTTCCACGAATGCCTTTTATCAATTCAGAGGGAGGTAATTTTGCTGTTTTTGGCTGAAGGCGTATTATTGCTTGAAATGGGTGTACTGTTTGAATTATGATGCTCTCATATAAATTAAGTTGTTGTAGAGGTTTTGGTACTGGGTATAATTCCAAATTATTTGTGATAGAACGTGAAGGAGTTTGGTTGTTGTCAAGTTTTGTAGTGCAATAACTGCAAAGTATTAAGGGCTCAGTTATTTCATATTTGTTTTCTGCTAGAAGGTAGAGAGCTAATTCAAACCATTTAGAATCTTCATTGTCTTCTATTTTGTATGATAGGTCCACAGTTTTTGTGTTACTTTTATAAAAAATTCTACGGCAACATACACATACATGGTTTGGTACTTCAGCTGATGTACTTTTAAATGTTAGTATTTCTTTTTTGTATGTTTTTAGCAAAAGGTTGCCATGTGTAGAATTGCTGATTAATTGGTTTAAAGCTATTTCATTCTTTAAATGGCTTTCACTTCCAAAATATTTTTTCTGGATATAGTGAATTTCTTCAAGTAGGTCTTTTGCTGTACCATGTAGAAGGATGTTATTTAACTTTGCTAGTGCTAAAGCAGGACTTTTAGCATAGTACAGTTTATAGACTAGATTTCTTATAGTTGAATGATGTGTTGATATCCTTTTGATATCATTGAAAGTGGTTTTACAAGTAGGTCCTGTAATGCAGGCCAATGAATGTCCTTGTAGTCCTGTGTACCTGCGCACTGGACAGGTATCTATATTTTGCAGTAATTTAATTTTGATTTTGTCTTTGCTTTTTACATATTTATTGAGGAATTGGTGTAAAGATTTGAAACATTGTTTGGGAATGTTACACATTGACGTGCATGGCCATTTGTACACTAGACGTTCTGATTCAGTTGAATGGAGGGGTAATTCTAAGTTTTCAGGGCATATTTTTGTAAGGAGTACTTCTTGTTCCATTATGGTATTATTCACTTTTTCATAACCTCGACCACTGCTATTTATGGCAATTGTATTCGTTTGCTTTTGTTTGTACGCTTCTTCATTAAAATATGGTTCTGTGCTAGTAGTGTGATTCCATTCACCTCCGCAGATACTGAAGAAGTTCTTTCTGTTGACATTTTGCTTATTGAGAAGTCTTTTTTGTAATTTAGTTATTAGTTTTGTTAGTGGTTTCATTTTGTTTAACAGTAAAATAAATACATTTCTTTTGAGAAGAATTGAACTGTCCATCAATGCTTCTAAGATTAATTTCCTACGATAGGTTTTAAGCTTTGAACCTGATTTCTCTCCTGTTTTTATAAGATTTTGAAGGACTTTGTGACGGTATATTTTGGCTAAAATACTTTTCTTGGTATGCTTACTTTGCACTATATTAAAATTTGAAGTAGTTTTATCTGTACTGATAGCTGATTTTCTGTTAATTGTTTTTTGGTTTGTTTTACATTTTGATAGAGGAAGCGAAGTTGTTGTACTTGAAACTTCTTGTGTTTCACTAAATTATTGTATTAGCTGTTTTGTTTCAAATTTTTTTACAAATTCTGCTAGAGATGGATGCTTATGTTGGACACCTTTATTTTCATTTGCTCTAATTTTGCGTTGCTTTCTACGGAGTTGTCTTTGGTAGGCATTCTTTAGGGTCTGTTGAAAAAAATAAAGAAGATATGGGTTGGGGTGTTCTGGAATGTATGTGTGCTGTGTGCATGAGTGTTTGAGTAAGATGATAAAGATGTATGTAATGGTGTTTGATTGTGCATTGGGAACTAAAACTAGTAGGGATAGGTATTCTTGAATTTATGTGTCACTAAACTGGGGTTCAGATGACAAAAAAAAAGTAAGCTAGTGGTGTGGAAAAGTACAAATAGTAAATCTAATGTATACAATTAAAACAGTTGTTTGTTCTATAAAATGAAAATTGTAGTGGTTCAGTTGGCTAATTTGTGTGTCCAAAAATAGAAATTTGTGGGCCATTCTGGTTGTAAATCGCTGTTTACGACATGGACATTTTTGGACAACATGGTACAAGATCTCTATTTTAAGAAACCAAAATAGCTGGTATCAATGTTATAGTATATTTGATTAATAATATAAATATTATGGTGATATTTTACTTACTTTTTTTAAAAAATTAACAGGTAACTTCTTAGTTTTTCTTTCTTCTTCGAATTCGGCTGTTTCTTTTCAGGAAACTGGTCTTCACTGCAACTGTAAAAGCTTCAAATTAGTAACTTTGTTTGTATATAGCACTGTTTTTAATTTAGATATTGATTCTTTTAATTGAAATCCTCAGTGCCTTCTGTAAAACCATTAAACTAATTTATTTACATAAGATACATTGCATCAGTTCAGTACATATGATATGTTCTTAATGAACAAATTGTATTGAATGACTAACTGTAGCAAAAATAAAATATCTTTACTATGTCTTGTGAAATTTATAATATATTAGTGAATACCACTATTTCTGTAAGTAAACTGTTCTAGGTAATAGCGCCTCAATGTCATGTCTAATTTAAAGTAATTAAGTAAATAAATAAATAAAAACAAAAAATACGAAATTGTATAAGTATTTTTATAAAGGTTTAAACATAGATTGTGTTTGCATGCAATTTTGTTTGAATATATGTAGTCTATATATTTCATTTAAAAAATGTTAGTTTAACATGATTTGAGTGTGTGTGTATAAAGAAAGTAAAAAGTATAAAGGTGTATAAGTGATAGTTGATTTTAGGAAATTGAAAAAAGTACAGTAAATTCATTTTACTGATTTTACAAGGTAAAAGTCTGTTTGAAAATGTGTTCATCTACCATAGCTCTCAACTCACACGCTTTTGGCGGGTGTCACACGCCTTGTAAAGGGCAGACTCACCCGCCAAGTCTCCTGCACGCCCATTCATTCCAATGGGCGTCTCAGCCGCCAAAAACAAAATCGGGTGATTTCACCCGCCTCTAAAACAAAAATGGTTGAGAGCTATGTCATCTACTATACAGAAAATATGCACACCTGAAGTTTGTGTTCATGCATATGGATATGCATGGAGCTGCAAGTAGAAATCTTGAAGACTTGTACAGTATTTGTGGTAGATGCTGTTTGCCAATGATATGACACTTGTACTCAGAGAGATTCAGAGTACATTTGCAGTGCTGATCTATGATGATGCAGTTAGATGTAGAGGTCTTGAATGTGATTGGTGCATGGTCATGTTATTTTTGAGGTACATCCAATGAGGGAATGGCAGAGAGAGTGTAGTGGAAATGGTAGAAGGGCTGTTCATGTTACGATATGTCCGCGGACATGGCGGTAGTTCCCGGACATCGGGAGTTACATCCGGGGATTTTTGGGTTCAGAAGTCATGCAAATGAGAATAAGCACTGAAAGGGATTGGTCAGGAAAGTTTGGTGGGTGTGTTGTGCCAGGAGAGATTTTCTGAGATACTCTTTTTGCTGAGAGAACAAAAGATAGCTATGGCTGTGTGTTTCAGAAAACAGATTGTTTGGATTTTAGGAGATTCGTGGATACATTGGTTGAATGTGCATGCAGAAAGCTGTGGAGTAGCTGTAGATCTTGGATTCCCACATGTGGAAGTACACTGGCATGGAGTACGTTGAATGAAGTGGTTGGATTTGCTACCTCTCTGTGCTACTTTGGAGACAGAGCAACATCCAGACATAATTGTAATTCATTGTGGAGGGAACAGTTTAGGGCATGTGACTGGAATCTTTTTGCAATTTGCTATGAAAGAAGGACTGAGGAAGGTTATGGACATGTTTCCTAATTCTCAAGTGATATTTTCACGGATTGCGCAGAGACAAATGTGGCTTCGTTCTTCTTCATTTGGTCCACAAATGGAAAAAGCAAGGCGCAATGTTAATAAGGCTGTTTGTGGCTTTCTAAGAGATTTTGGCATGTCTTCTTTTCACAATGAAAATATTATGTTTTGTAGTACATACATTTTTCGCAGAGATGGAGTCCATCTTACTTATGCTGGCAATAAGATTTTTCTTAGAAATGTACAAAATGCATTGCGACCTTTTTTGGAATTACAACAACGATTTTGAAGTAGATGTTAAGCATTTACAATTTTTGACTTACAAACACCACCCAAAGGCTCTTTTCAGAGCCACCACTTCTTTCCAAATAAAATTACAATGTTTGTGATGGAGTAGTAACCCAATTTTTTTAATGTTCGCGAACTGTCCGCGGGCTTCTAAAAAATACAAAGAGCCCTGCTTCATTTATTTTCACTTCTATTTTTTAACTGGGAAAGGCGGCTCTGAAAAGAGCCTTATTTTTTTTGATTTTTGTAATTTTGTATTTTTTTTGGTTTTTCAGACACAACACACTAGGAGAGGAGGGTAAAGGAGGGTAAAGGGGGGGACACCAACCACAGGGATAAGAAAGGGCGAGCTGAGAGAGAAGATGTAGAGTGGGTTTTATTTAGGTAGTGAGCAGGTCTTCTCGTGCTCTGAGACGAGATGGGAGTCGGTGCAGAGTCTCGTGAGTCTCTGACCCACTGCTTACCTGGAGTTCCTGTTGGAGAAGTGTTGTCCTTCCTCTATTGCTACCACTAAACAGAGGGGTGTGGACTTAAAAGCCTCCTCTGTCCGCGGAGCGGCGCGGAGTCGGTGCAGAGTCTCGTGAGTCTCTGGAGGCTCACGAGGCTTACGAGGCACCCGCTGTTAGCCCGCTGTCATCCAGTGTATGGCTAATATGAACCGCGAAAAGCAATCATCGCGAATTGTTCACCACCCATTAACGCGTCTGCAGCTGCGCAAGACCGAACGAGGAGTATCTTCGGAGACAACTGGCACTACGAGCCTAAACGAGGAAGACCCCGCGATTACACAAGTAAGAAAAATATCCGGTCTTTCTTCCCCGGCCCCTCGCACTATCTCCCTCCCATACCCCAAAACACTTAAGCCACTTGAAACTCGCACAAATATGAGAGCTAATGAATCTGTAATTGAGATAACTGACACAATAACTGACACGGTAACTGGCACGAAACACACAGCTGATGGCCCACCCCAGACTCACCCCGTGGCTAAAAACCATGAGATCTTACCGCACAATCAGCCAACTCCTGCGAGGACTGTTATGTTGGGAACTGCTGGAGTATGTGCGACTGCTGGAGTTTGTTCAGCTGCCGTGAGCAATTGTTGGCGTGCCGAGGAGGAGGCGGCCGCGAATGATGTATTGGTCTGCCGCGCGCCAAGAATTCAGGGCGGGCAGCATGCCTGGGGGAAGGTGTGGGGTGACCATGTCTCTATGGCGACCATGGGGGGGGAAATCCCCTTATCTGAACCGCCACGTCTGCGAGTGTTGGCCGTGCGAGCCGTCCAGGTGGCTGAACTGGATGCGAACCCTTTGTCTGTAAACACAACGCCAAGAGACAGACGCCTAACTTCTGAATGTACAAGTGACTGGTTAGAATGCGCGCTGACCTGTCCAGGAGTCTTCGAACCTGCGCAAAAGCGGCATATACCCATCACTCACCCTGTGATCATACCTGAGCCTGGTGAAAATGACACAGACTGTACCATAGAGACTCGAGAAAAACACACAGACTGCAGCAAGGAGCGCACGGCAGATTCACACTTGTTGGAAGAGACAGATGTAAACTACAGAATTAATAATCCATCCTCTGGAAATCCGGAAAGATGCAATGATGCTTCTTGCCAAGACAAGGCGGGGACTGCTTCGCCACAAGAAAATGCAGATCCTGTTTGTCCCAAGAGCAACAGTAAGAAAAAAAGTATGCAATCCCCTGCAAAAAAACAAAATTCGCTGGCCATTGTAAACAAACTGCTGTTAGACTTGACTGAGCTAAATGGCTCTCTAAATTCGAAATCGGCTGCAGTCAATAACTCAAAATGCAATCTGGAAGAAATACATAGCGAACCATGTCGAACAAAGCAAACACCACCAATACCAGTCAAAGTCTCTACCCCGCGGAATCATTGGCTAAGTGGCGCAAGAAAAAGGAGACGGGTGGCTGAAAGTTTGTCACCTCCGTTCGAATGTTCACAGAATAGACCCAGGCTAATCAACCATACTTCTTCTATAAACTTAAACTTAAACGACAATCACCAAGAGAGATGTTCCTCACCCAAGATAACTCTCAGCCTAAGCACAGAAGAACGGCCAGCCTCTTCCAGCAATGATGAATCTCTCGCATACTCTCCAGAAGAACAGAGGTACAATTCAAAACCAAAACGCTTGAGCAATAGAGCTCCATCAATTAGAAGTAGGAACGATGTAAACGCTCAGAAATTAATCAAGGAAGCTTTAAACGAATTAAGACCTTTTGTCATGTCTTCACTGACGATAGCGATAGCCCCCATGCTCAAGATGTATGAGCAAATTAACGAGAACATAAAAGATCTCTCAACCCTGTCTGCTTTGATGAATTCGAGACTGCCTCTTGCAGATACCCAGGGAGCCATGACATCTGCCAAATTATGGGGAAACATTCAAAGAATAGACCAGTCCATCAAGGACCTAGCAGACCAAAAGAGAAATAATACTGAAGATAAGAGAGTTCTAGCAGAGGTGACCAAAGAGGCTCTGGGTCTATTAAAACAAAGTCAAAAAATGAGAAGGGATGAAATGGACTCAAATACAATGATATCTCTGCAATCTTCATCGAGGTCTGTGGTCAACCAAAAGAAAGGTTCGGAGGGGCTGAATCAACAACTGGTGAGCCAGCACACTACGGCACTACCATGCCTGTCTGGATGCCCAGACAAAGAATCAACACAAGTCTGCCTTGGAGAATTAGAAGGTATGGAACTACCTATCGTGGGAACTACATGTCCCTCGTTGTTACAAACTACACAGGACTCCTGCCCACTGCTAAAAGTGGCGAAAGTTACTCATAATAATTACCCTGCTACGTGCCAACCAAATATTCGCAATCAACTGGAACAAGAGAAGACTGCAGTCGTCCAGGAGTCTACTCCCCATGCAGAAGCGTGGCCAACAATCTCTGCCAACGCTGATGGCATCATAGGGTCTGGAGACATCCATTTACAAACCCCACAACTCAATCAAATTCCTCCGTCTTCAGGTGAAAAGAAAAATGGTGCAAATACCTTCAACACACCAAATGAAACTGATATTTCAGCTCCATGTTCAACAAATGAAGTGGAGGACTCCAATTCAAGTGGAGGAAATAGCGCTGGTCAAAAATCTAGCAAGGGCAAAACTTACGACATATTTCAGAAACCCAACCTGACCATTCCAAGCCAAGAACTCGAAAAGAAGTCAAAAAATCAAAAATGTAAGAGAAAACGAAATAATTTAGGCTCAAGAAAATTTCTCAGGAACCTGAAGGCAGTGAACGTCTTCGTAAACGCAGAACAGCCGAGCAAAAGTCTCCAAAAAGCTCTGCCAAATTCTAAAACAAACGAAAAATCTATTGTAGAAGATACAATTGTCATAGAGGACAGCGCAGAATTTGTACAGAGTGAACTCCTTGACTTTTCTACCTATGAGGAAGAGTCATGCAATGAGGAAATTGAAGAGCAAACTGTGGAGGACTCTGTGAATCCAAGTGTTCCGCAACCTGAGAACAAGCAGGTGGTAAAACACACACAAGACATGGCAAACCGTGGAAGAATCTGCCAATTAATACTGCCTATTGAAGACCCAAAAGCCCCAGATCCAGTACAACAAAAGATCAAGTTCGAGACAATGGATGAGAAAAGAAAACGGCTAAGAGCTGTTAATGGTCCGATTGAAACATCACACAACCAAAACGATACCGGAACTACAACAGAAGGTCCAAAGGTGAAGGACGCCGCTGAAACTCCGAGTTGCCACATTCCACCTTGTAAATCCTTGTTTAAAACATACTCAAAGGATCTCACAGTAGGATCAATCACTAATAAGAATGTCAGCACCAGGAGACAAGTCGCTCAAAAAAATAACCTGCAAAGTGGGAAACAAAAAAAGTCTGGGAGGCACGTATTGATCCTGGAACGAATCTTAGACACAAAAGATGGCCTAACGCTAAATAGAAATAACGTTCTGCGCCTATTACATCATGTGCCCGGCCTTCGGTCCATAGGGTCAAACGACATCCAAACAGTCGAATTTGTAAGTGATCAGCAAAACGACAAAGTTCGGCTTCACATTGACTCTAGACTAATATGTGACCTACTCATGAATGCGATCCAGTTCCTGCTGTCCTTGGGATTTGACATTCATGAAGAAAGAAACACATCCCGGGAAGACATATTTTCCATCGACACCCAAAGTGGAAGCCCGGTAGATGTCAAAAGACTTGATAAATATGTTGAGAAACCTGATGCGGCTCAACTAGGATCCACTAGTGAGCACGCAGCTGAGCGACCAACAATACTCCAGATTGAAAAGGAGTTCAGCGACAAAAACCAAGTACGTTTTACATCTGGCGAACAAATAAAAATCACAATAAATGGAAATTCAAACCCAGCAACAATTGAAAATGATAAAACACAAGGTGTAGAAATGCAAAGTAAGTGCTCAAACTGGAGTTGGCTAGCAGGTGCCTTAGGCAGCAAATCAAGCTAACGCCAACAAGGGCCAGACGGCCCGTTTATAAACATACTCTCTTGGAACACGAGAGGATTTACACATTTATTCAACGACACAAAAAACTGGAGTAATGATCAAACCGTTATCTGCCTACAAGAAACATGGATGGCAACCTGTCCTGTATCTGATGTATACGAGCTGGCTATAAACCCGGCCATCACAAGAGTCAAGGGACGTCCATCCGCTGGTCTCTTAACAATGATAAAGAAGAATTCTGGTTGGAACTTAGAGAAAACAACAAACGTATCACCTTTCATACAGTATTCTGTGATTGCAGTAAAAAATGAGGTGAATAACAACAGAACCCAATTTCACATCATCAACATCTACTGGCATCACAAGAATGCTGGGAAATATAAATTCATAACAATGGTGTGCGACCTAATTGATGGAATAAACAGTGCTCATCATAACCCAAACATAATCTGTTGTGGTGATCTTAATCTGGATTGCGTGAATGAGGCGAAGATGCCTGGACCTAAAACTCCGCTACAAAATCTGGCAAAAAAATGGTGTGATGAGCTCGAGGAAAGAAACGTCATCATCTTAAATGGGAACATCATGGGGGACATTCCACCAAAAAAAACGTGGAGATCTCTGAAGCAGACCTCTACCATCGACTACTTCTTCATATCTGATAGTCTGCAACAACAAGTTACTGCACTCAACATCACAGCAAACTCGAACAGTGATCATAGTCAACTAGAACTGGTAATCAAAATGTCAAACATCAAAAAGCCCCAACAATGGCACAATCAGATCTATGTTGAACCTAACAGATCCCGACTGAGAATAAAACCTCAAGAAGTAAAGATCCTAACAAAATCTTATGACAAGTATATTCTGAGTGCAACAGAACAGCGAGCTGAATACAATTGCCTTCTACAACAATTTATGATGGTAGATTCGGGGTTGAGAAGACCTTCTCTTCAACCAATACACCGATATGATAAACAAGTTCGCGAAAGAAAACAACAACTGCGAAAGGAATTGAGGCAACATAGAAATTTGAACGCTGAACAACAAAAGAAGGCGGTTAAAATCAGCAAACAGAAATACAAAAACTGGCAAATCTCGCATAAAGCAATTATGTATCAAAACAACAGCGAAACAATGCTTGCCAGCCTCAATAACAAAAATTCCTCAGAGTTTTGGAAACTAATAAACAATACCAACTGCACGCAAGACGCAATCCAAGCAAATATGGTGAATGAAAAAGATTGGATCACCCACTATAACTCAGTATACGAAAAAAAAAGTACCACCATCGACCCGATGCTCCCCGAGCTCTCAAAATGGGACTTGCGCTTTGACAAAGAGGATATCCTACAGAGTATTCAAAGATGTTCCTCTTCCAGGGCACCGGGACCAGATGGTTTGACGAACTTT
The DNA here is from genome assembly GCF_040938575.1 of Ambystoma mexicanum. Lineage (NCBI taxonomy): Eukaryota > Metazoa > Chordata > Amphibia > Caudata > Ambystomatidae > Ambystoma > Ambystoma mexicanum. The sequence continues at coordinate 475,969,194 of NC_090932.1, read as the reverse complement.
ATTCTCAAACAAAACCCTGAAGAGTGGGCAAATTTCCTATCAAAATTATTTACCACAATTGCTAACGAAGCAAAAGTCCCAACCAGTTGGAAAACCGCAATTGTCATTCCAATCTTCAAAAAAGGCAATAGAGCCGAACCTAAAAATTACAGACCAATTGCCTTGTTGGACGTCGTGGGAAAAATATTTGCGACTCAAATACAAAAACAACTTCAAGAGTGGATTCAGGAGTCAAGTCATCTGGACACCCGCCAAGCGGGCTTTGTCAAAGGTGTAGGCTGTGGCCTAAATCTTCTTTTGCTAAACCTACTCAAGATGGAGGCAATAAAAGGAAACAAAAAGATCTATTTGGCATTTGTGGACTTATCACAAGCCTTTGACAGCATAGACAGAGAGCTACTTTGGAAAAAAATGTTTGATTGGCAATGTCCAATCAGCCTACTTTCAGCAATAAAAGCATTACATACTAACACAGAGATAAAAATAAAACTGGACAAAAGCGGCACCCTATCGGCTCCAATAAAAACATATCGAGGAGTGAAGCAAGGGTGCCCTCTGGCCTCTATTATCTTCAATTTATTCATCTCAGACCTGGGTGATGCATACAAAGGTGCAAACACTTTTCCTCCAAAAGTAAATGGAACAGATCTTCATTGGCTCCTGTATGCGGATGATCTTGTCCTCTTGGACTTGACGCCAATAGGCCTACAACGAAAACTCGGGATCTTAGCGAAATACATCCAGCTAAACGGATTAAATGTAAACACACAAAAATCAGAAATCTTAATCCTGCAAGATCTGCAAAAGAATAAAGATCCTATTGGAAAAAAAAAGTTCATGTGGAAACTGAACGATGGCAAAATTGAGCAAAAAAAACAATCCCTGTACCTGGGTATGCTGCTCAGCTCAAGTATAAACGATGCCCCATGGGTGGGAAAAGTTAAGTCAAAATGCAAACAATTGACAGCGCAGGCTTGCATTATTAACTCAAAATTCGGGAAACATTCACTAACACCTGTCTTAACATTTTATAAGACAAAAGTTATACCGGCCTTGATCCATGGAGCTGAATGTGCCTTTGGATGTCCAGCAGAACTATGGGCCTCTCTGGAACACTCGTTTTGGTCGAAAGTCTTATGCCTACCGCCCGGTGTACCAACTGCCTGCATAAGACATGAGCTGAGTCTTCTGTCTATTAATGGAAGGATAACGTGGAACACTTTAAATGAATTCCGTAAAGCATCTGCTAAAAAGCCGAGTATTCAATACAACATTCTAAAAACCTCGGCTATAGAGCATGACAATTCGGTGTTCTCAATGTGGCTCCAACGCTGTGAAAAAATCCTTAGCGACATAGGAGCGGACAGAAATCTACTGCAAGAAAACCCGAACAAGGTTAAATCCTTGTTATGGATCCAAGATTGGATTGATACGGGTGATACATGCAAAAAACACAGAATCATGAAGCTGATGCCAAACAGCGAGAGAAATTTGAATAAAACTCAGCCATATTTACACAAATTTCCAGACAGAAAACGCAGAGCATTGTTCATGAAATATCGTCTCAACCAATTTGCAACCAGAGAAAATCTAAACATACGGAACGGTATGGATCAAATCTCTACAATGTGCCGACTTTGTGGGAAAGATTCTGAAACGCTAAAACATCTGACGTTGGCATGCAGCCGTCTAACACAGGAACGCACAAAGCACTTTGGAAGATTCATAATGGCAAAGCCTTCATTGTCCGCTGAAGAATGGTGGATACGACTTTCTCAAGATGCAGATCGCAGCCTAACAATTGAACTAACCTTCTTTTTAGAATCAATGATGGAGAAGCTACTAAAGGCCGAAACTAATTCGGAATTACAACAGCCGAAGCCATCAGAGGCGGGTGAATAACCAGCTTAAGTGGGAGAATCGTTCTTTCCCTAAAAACACCTAGCTTTGAAGCTTTAGCGATCGTAAAAATAACCCAAAACACTGTATCGTCAAATCTATGTCACATGAGGGACTTACAGATTGGTTCACCCTTTTTGAGGGTTCCCTAGCCTGGTGGTTGATCCTAATCTTCGTTTACACACTCTTCTTGTGGGCTTTCTAGGCTGGTGGCCTTTTACAGTCTTCCCAGCTGTATCCTGTTCTTACTTTTTTAAAGGTTTGTAATAAACCATATAAAAATAAAAAAAAATAAAAAAATAGTCTCAAAAGCACTCCGAAGTCGCTCCCCCTTGCAGAGTACTGTGTCACAGTACATACATACAACTGTGACCCTCGAAAGGTAAGGGTCATCAGCATTCTGTATGGCCTGTGAGGCAGCTTGAGAAAGAAGCTGTCCCACAGAGGTGGTCCTTGTGGTGACAGGATCAGAAACAGAGGATGAAGTAGAGGAAATCAACCTGCTACGTTCTTCGCAAGGTGCAACCCTGCGAATAGCCCCAGAGTGAAATGACCTCAGGTGTCGCTTTATAGTAGTGGTCCCAAAGCTGTAGTTACCATGCTTCCCGCGACTGAGTATCATTTTGCACTCATTGCAGGTAACATGGTTCGCATGAGCCTTAGGACCATTCCCATGAATGGTAAATAACCGCCACACCCAAGACTCACGCCTAGTGCGGGTAGTAGGGATTTCCTCTACCTCATTCTCATCATCCTCTTCTTCCTCCTCCGCATCCTCAGTCCTGTTCCCCTCTTCAGGCCCTTGGGGAGGTGGTGGTGGTGGAGGGGGTGGTGGTGGTGCTGAAGCAGGTGCAGCACCAAGTGGCAGTTCAGCAGCCAAGGATGCCATGTCGATGATGGTGTAGTCTGCAGGTGGCAGCAAAAATCACTGTGTTCTGAAGAATAGCCAGAAACACAATGGGAATAAGCTCTTGGGCGTGGTCTTTTATAGGGGTGCTTGTGCGCGGTCCGCGGACATGCGCACTGTGCGCGGACAGATAGAACACAAAAAAAGGATCGGAAAGTTTCAAAAGGTATATAGAAACTCAAGATTGCTATGTGGGACTTGTGGCATGGTGAGATTTTATTGAAAAATATTATGGATTAACTGAAAATGTACTTTTAAATTGTTCAGGGACACGAACAGTGTCCGCATTTCAGGACACACGATGAGCGTGGGCGCGGTCATATGATCTGTTTGCGAACTAGTCTGCGAAGGAAGCGCCTGTCCGCAGGACACCAAGTGCACAGAGATTGGTTAGCGCATGCGCATTGATGTCCTATGGACACTGTTCAGGTTCTGAAGTAATTAAAAGTGCGTCACACGTGAAACAAACATTTCATGACACCGCGTGTGTTCTTATAACAGTTTAAACTTGGCAGCGAACAGTAAGGACAGATATAGTGTTCTTCAGGACACGTGTAATTTAGTTTATGTACGAACATTTCAGGACACCAATTGTGTTCTTAGAACACTTTAAATTGGGTAGCGAACACTACGAACAGTTGTACTGTTGTTCAGGACACATAATTTTCGTTTATTTACGAACATTTCAGGACACCAATTGTGTTCTTAGGACAGTTTTAAGTTGATAGCGAACATTACGGATAGATATAGTGTTCTTTAGAACACTTTAATTTTTGTTTCTTTACGAACATTTCAGGACACTACGAGTGTTCTTAGAACATTTTGAACTTGCATGAGAACATTACGGACAGATGTAGTGTCCTCAGGACAGTTACATTTTCGTTTCTTTACGAACATTTCCGAACAACCGCGGTGTCCGTGAACACCTAAATTGGTTTTTATTTTAAGGAACTGAAAGTAATTACAACACAATATAAGAAAAGTAACTTTATTTCATATATATATACAATTATGACTGGGAAGGTGGGGCAGAAACAGAAACAAAAACAGGAGAATTAGGGATTTCTAGATAACTGGGATCAGGTGAAGAAGGGAAGGAAATCTCATTGAAACGCTTTGGTCCATAGACAGGGTTTGGGGTTAACTGCGTGGGATAGGGTGAGGGGGGACAAGTGCAGGTTGGACAATGGTGTGCTGTTGGGGGTTTCACATAATTTTCCACAAAGTTTTTCAAATCCAAACAATTTTGCATAAGGACGTTCATTTTTTGATGAATCTGCTGTAGAGTGATATCCTCTGATTGTTGTTGTGAGATGCTTGGAATTTTTGTATGGTCTGTAATAAAAAAAAATGTATATGTTAAATGTATACAAAATAATATTTATTAATTGGTTTATATAGTAAAGTGTGTACCATTAGGTGGACTATTTTCTAACATTTCCTCTCGTGGGAAATGCTCCTCTAGCCAGTCGAGAGTACTACACATTTCTGTGAGAAAACAAAAAAGTAATATGTTTTTTTTTCTAATATAGAAAGTTTATAAATATATGAGTAAAAAGAAGTGCACTTACTACGTCTGGTGAGAGATGTAATCAGTAGTGTATACGTCTGGTCTTGCTGTTGGTTGTGGAGCGTCTGTGAGGTAATTATGGTGGAAGCCACTTTATCTTCTTTTGGTATATTCCATTTTAAAACATATTGTATTTACATGAATGGTTAGTGTGTTACATATATGGGTAACATTTTTTAAGTATTACTACATATACTTTGTATGTGTGCTGCTTTGTGAATTTGTTAAATGTTCCTATGTTATAATATAACTATTACACATCATACCTCCCCAGAGTTTTTAGGTGGTGGTACTGTTCTCCGAACATGTCCGCGAACATTAAATAAGTTTGCGGACATCAAGTTCATAAGAAGAGATCTAGTCAGTTCCATATGACATGTATATGAAGTCAAAGTCATTATTGTTAAGTTGTGCTACTAAAAAACAATGAAATTCAGTGAAAAAACTTTGTTAAAGGGACTTTATGGTTAAGTTGCGCTACTAAAAACCTATGAAATTCAGTGAAAAAAACTTTGTTAAAGGGACGTTATGGTTAAGTTGCGCTACTAATAACCTATGAAATTCACCGAAAAAACTTTGTTAAAGGGACGTTATGGTTCCAAGTAAAACCCTTGAAATTCGCCAGTTATGGTAAGCTAAGCAACCATAACTCGCGCCACCACCGTGCACTGCTAAAACTAACACCCAGGACATCAAAGATGACATCACAAATGTCATTGATGACATCACTGATGACATCACATGTCTGGCTCACTAATTGTTCTTTTGCTGACATATCTAGGCCACATGGTTTTCTTCAGTAACAGTCAGAAACTAAGAATTTTGTTTTATTTGTAGACATATCCTTCTAGTAGGTTCTTACAGTAATTCCCTTAGAGTACAGTCACATCATATGAAACATATACATATGGGAAAACACAAGCTTGAAAGACAGCAATCCTTTTTGTGCATAAAGATAATCACTAGACTTATGAGCACTTTCTGATAGTTCTGTTGTTTTTTTTTATGGCTGTACTTTCCCTGTATATGGTCATATTTGTATACATCATACTCACACTACTTTCCTTAGGGTCCAATCACATCAAGTGATACATATACATAGGGTAAATAGCAGCTTTGAAACAAAGCAATAATTTATTTGCATGAAACTAATCAATTAAGTTATGAATTGTTTCTGCTACTACTTGTGCTTTTTTGCTAACTTCACTTTCCCTGTATATACCCATATTGGTATGTGTTCTTGTGTCTTTGTGTTTTGTCTATAGTAATGCAATTATGTAATACATGGGTTTTATTAGCTACTTATTACATATTTCGTACGGGGGTGCATGGTCAGAGGTGTAGGGGGGTCACACCACAGGTGACCCCCCTACACCTCTGACCATGCCCCGCAGGCAGCCCACAACACAGGGGACACCCCATCACCCCTGACCATGGCCCGCATGCAGGCCACACCACAGGGGACCCCCCCTAAACCCCTGACCATGCCCCATAGGCAGCCCACATGGCACCATGCACCTGAGAGCCCCAACTCTTGTCCCCCACCAGTGACGGGCATCTGCCAACAGGCCCTGACTCATGTCCCCCTCACCAGTGACGGTCACCTGCCAGCAGGCCCTGACTCATGTCCCCCCACCAGTGACAGGCACCTCCCAGCAGGCCCCGACTAATAGCCCCCCACCAGTGATGGGCGCCTGCCAGCAGGTCCCGACTCATGTCCACCGAACCAACATTGTCTCAACATACATACATGTAGCAAATGTCCACCCAAATCCCACCCCACGCTGCCCCGCCACAGTGCAACTCCACATCCATCCATTGTCCCCACTTCCCAGTACAAGCCCCATGGCATGTCATACATAGAAGCACACATGCATGCACCCAGAGACATGGCCAACATGGCCACAAACCAGCGACACATGACTGAGGCAATGACGACTGACACATGCACCAAACTAATGAGAGCAGACAACACAAATACGTGAACTGGTGCAAATGTATTAAAATAAATATCAACCAAATGAAAAGCAACCATGCCAAGGAAGAAAAAATGAATGTGAACATAACTGAAATGCAAAATCCATAAAAAGTGAGATCACAAAAAAAAGCAAATCCTGAAAGTGGTCCATGTCCAGAAATAAAAAATCAGAATCCAAAGGGTAAATAAAAGAAAACCATTCCATCACGAGAGTGAAAAACATAAAAGAAAAAAATCCACAGTTCCAGCACTATTCATAATGAAAGTTGTTAGGGCCTGGGATCCCAAAACCAAATGAAACCTCATAAAAAAAAAAAACACAAAATACAACTATGTACAAAAGGTGCAGCAATGTCCATCAACTACAAAATAAAACATAAAAGTAAAGGAAACCTATGCCTAATAAACTAGATACAATGGCGGCGGGTTAGTCCTAAGGCTCACCATTGTTCCCAAAAGTCTTGGCCAGGGCATCATTGAACTCTGAGTCTATGGCCCGGAGGCAGGACTGCGCTCTATTTATTTATTTATTTATTTATTCACATTTGTTAAGCGCACATCAGACCGGAGGCATCCTCAAGGCCTCGCAGGGACGCCGCCATGCTCTCCTCCAGCTCCCTGCGAGTCTCCATGAGGAGCTCTGCCGGCCTCAAGGCTCGCTGCATGGAGTTCTCCTTCCTGACCATTGTGAGCCGTGCCCCCTCTGCCCGCCTCTGCTCTGCACCTGTCTGCTGGCCCAACCACTGCCACACGGAAGACACACTTTATCCAGGGTCCTCCTGCCCTTCGGCCGATGCCTGCCCCTGTGATGTAGTCAGCCCCGAGTCACGACGCCTCCCACGTTGAGCCTGCTGCCGCCTTGATGCCATCTGCCTGTGCCACCACGACTGCCTCCGGGAAGATGGCAACACCCAGGGCCGTTGTGGACATGCCATGCTTGATGGTGCCTGCACAACCTCTGTTGCCAGGGGTCCAGTTGCTTGGGTGACTACCTCTGCTGGACCTCCGACTTCTGACTGTGGCAGGATGGGATCTCCAGCAGCCTGGCTATGGTGGCTTGGGCAGGTCCACAGGGGGTCCTGTTGCATGTGGGCTGGAAGACGGCATGAAATACGACTGGTGGACAGTGTGTAAAGAGGAGGAGAGGGTCCCAAGAGCGCCCACCACATGCTGCAAACACCCAACAATGGACCCTCCTAACTGGTTCATGTTGGCACACACCTGTTCATGATGACGTGTGTGGTCCCCCCAGGAAGCATGCAAATCATCATGAATCGAGCGCGTGTGCAACGCGATACTGATTAGGACGGGCTCAACACTGTCACGGATTGCCACGTCCGCAGGTAGAGGAGTGTCAGTTGACATGGACCTCCCCCTACCTGCGTACGGGCCTGGGATGGGGCATCCCTGCTGGTGCATGGTGATGCAGTCTCAGTATCAGGGACAGGATTAGGCACAGGCCCCTCCACGGCAACCTGTGCTCACTCCTGCCCTGGACTGCATCACTTGCACCAGTTGAATGAACCCCACCAGGCCTCATGTGTGGGTCTGATGCGGCCTCCTCCTCACCCACCTGGATGCCTCTGCACCGTGTTCCGCTGTGGACAGCCCCTGTGGGGGCTCACCTGCCCGTACCGCTGCCAAGGAGCGCACTTCCAACCTCCCCCTCTTGGGCATCCCCTCGGCAGGCCCAGCCATGGTCGCGGCACCAGTCCCCTTGAGCCCAGAAGATGCCATAACCTGGGAGGGTGACTGGGCCTTGAGTTTCCAGCCAGTGGAGGCATCCCTGCCGCTCTGCTCCACAGCGCTGTCTCCACCCTCTTCTTCACTCGCCTCTGTGGAAAGGGAGACATTGAACACAAGCATCATTGAACACAAGCAGGGTACTTAACTAATTCTGCTAGACAGAAAGCAAATGCACGGGTGGCACTGTCGTATGTCATAGCCATCATCACCTTCCACAACACACGGGTTCTTGCAAGCAACACACATGCACTTACTCCACTGCACAGTCATGCATCCATCCGTGCCCACCTCCCATCACAGTGCAATCATGGACATTTAGGCCACAACAGTCAATGCACGCATTGAGATGTGCATGTGTCATGGATCCATGGCGTTTCTCAGTCACACACTCACCACACTCACCACTCAGTAATATGCACATGTACACCATGCATGTCCATGGGGGTGATATCCGCATCCATGATTGACACAACAGACATGGCCAGGGATAGACACAGGCATGCAATCACGTGCGCGTTGTCACATGCAGGTGCACATCATGCATAGCAACACACACACCATTGTGGTTGCACACGCTTGACTGGACTCACATGCTTCACTGTCATGTCCCTGCACACAGACATCCATACATGAGGCATGCCAGACATACATCCAAGGTGCACACACCTGACACACCTCAACATGCACCACGCTGGACAAGTACACATGGACACTTACCATTCGACTCCAGATTGGTCTGCAACTCGAGGGCCTGGTAGTGAAGCGCTGGGCGTGTGCGCTCCAGGATCCGCTTCTGGATATTGGTCAACTGGTCCCAGCGCCCCACTTCTCCACGAGCTTGAACGAGGTGCTGTGCCTTGTTGTGGGTCCTGGACCTGAAGTCCTCCCAGCACTTCAGGACGTGCTTGTAGTCGCGGGATGCCACCCCCTCCGCGTTGATGGCATCCAAGATGTCCAACCAGATCCTCCTCCATCCTTCCTTGTCGAGGCGCAATGTTGTTGAAAAGAGGGCATCATAATGCCCCAGAACTTGCTCCACCAGGATGCCAACTTCATTTGCAGTGAAGCTGAAAGCCCTCTGCCTGTCTGCCGGGGGGTTGCCACTGGCACCGGATGGTGTTTGGTCCAACACGGCAACCCCCGAAGGCAGGTGTGGGTGGGCAACTTGGTCCTGGGGCTGGGCTGTGGAGCAATGGTACACCAGTCAGGAGTCTTCTGGGTCAGCAGAGGTGGTCTCTGGAACAGGATCCCTGGCAATGGCTTCTGTGCAGGCACCCAATAGCAGGGCACGTTGGCAGCAGGCAGGCGGGCAGCAGCAGATGGCTCGTAGGAGGCTGCATAGGGCTCTGGGGGGCAGCTAAATGGCCTTCTGGGCAGGAGCGTGGTCTTCTGTGTTTTGTCACGTGGCCAGGCTGATGCAGAGTGAGTCCACACATGAAAAAACAGCACGTGAGCATTTAGTTCCAGGAAAGGCCCTTAGCGCGTAAGTGCGTAAGTGACGTTACGTGCGCGGGCATTGCCTTTGCAGAGGTCAAAGGTCTGCACGAGTAAGCAGTTTGCGGTACGTACTTTTTGTGGAGACCGACAGCGTGTGTTTCTTCTTCTTGTGGGTTCACACGCGATTACTTAACAGCGCTTAAAGTTCGTACTTCTTGTTTTGGCAGGGGAGTTGCCTACATGCACATGCACATGTGTTTTTCTTTTCTACGCAAGGCAGACGGTGAGTTGCGGACGCTTATTTTTCCCACTGTGGTTCCCCCTGTGTGTTGCGCACCCATTTTCGAGGTCAGAGTAGCCTCCGTGTTCCATGTGTATGTATTTTTTGTGTCCCTGGGTGCCACAGCATTCTGCGGGAGGTTTATTCCAAGCATGTGGGCTACCGGGGATTGTGTGTACGTTTATTATCATTGTTTTGGGGTGCCAGGGCATTGCGTGACCCGTCTTATCACCAGGGGTCACAGACAGCCTTGCAGGAGCACAGGGGTGCGTCTAACATCACGTACACTGCCTCCTTCACCCCAATTGCCCAGGACAATTGTTGTGTGCACCTCCCATTGGCTACATACCATCTGTGCCATGGTTGGGAGGACACCAAAAAGCAAGGGTGGCAAATCTGGGCGACCTCCCAAGGATGGGTGTGGAGGGGCACGTGGACGTGGTGGCCTGAGAGTCCAGGGAGGCTAAGGTGGACGTGGAGTGGGACGTGGCCAGGGTGTACCACCAGGGAAGGATGTCCAGCAACTTGCTGGGGCAGCCATGCCACCACCTCCAGTGCCTCAGGGAGATGCTGCTGCTGCAGTCATCCCCAGCTCACATCTGACCCCACAGTCAATGTCATCTGCTTGCACGGGCCGCCAGGTGGTGGAAGCTGCAGGTGCAGCTGTGGCAACCACCACCCAGGCTCGGGGTCAGCCAGCGCAGGCTGCCTTGCCACAGGACTCCCAGACAGATTTTCAGGGAAGGAAGGCCAACCACGTGTGTCCAAGATAACTGAGACCAAGTCACATGTTCCTGGAGCAGTTTTGACATCTGCTGCCCCAAGCAGACAGGTGGTGGGAGCTGCATGGGCAGATGCAGCTGACACCACCCCGGCAGTGAGTCTGCCAGCCAGGACTGTGTCAGTCATAGCCCTTGGCACTGAGGCAGGTGTGCTGCTGGGTCCTGGCAACAGCACCCAGCAGTCATTCACACAATCCAGGTCTTCCGTCCTCATGCCAATTCCTACTCCCATTGGCCAGTCCACCATCGCCACTGCCCCAACTGGAAAGAGCGGCATTTGCCCCTCAGGGTCAGCACAACCGGCCAAGATGAGGAAGTGCGCTTCTGTGCATGAGGTTGGGACCCCAGACACGGCACCGGCTTCCGGCACGGCAAGCAAGAAGCCCTTCAATAAAGACAAGCTGGACTTCCTTGTGGACTACGTGTCGGCACACAACCGCAATATGCTGGTGGGCTCAGTTTGCCATTCTACGCCTGCCCCAGCATCAGGTCCACTGGCAGTTCATTGCGGATGGTGTGAATGCAATGGGATATGAGAGGCGCACAGCTCAGGAATGCAACAAGCGCTGGACTGACCTCCGACGCTGTGGAAAACAAAAGCGGGCCCCTAATTACTCCCTGACTCTAGTGACTGGCAGTGGGCCTCCACCAGAGGAGGATGAACTCAATCTGCATGAGAAATTGCTGCAGAGTTCATCGATCAGGGACAGTCTGCATGCAGGACATGTGCTGCACAAGGGGGCAGTCCTCCTTACCACACATGCACCCTACTTACATGCAAGTCACTCGGCAGCCTCTCATGTCCATGTACAGGCTCACTAACATGTTTGCATATAGCCTGTGATGTAGTTCCACCCAACACTCAGCCTATGTCATCACATGACTGACAGCTATGTGAGGTCACCCTGCAAGCTGCTCCTCCTCACGGGCATGTTTCCTTGCCTCTCCACCACCCTGCAGCTCACTGTCTCCATGGTACTGGCAGTTTCCGTGTTGGACTACTGCAATGGCCTGTTCTCCTTTCCTGTGTACATGCACACTTCCCTGTCCAACCCTGCCATACGTGTGCTTTGGGGTACGTCCTTTGTCTGTGATGCAGGTTGTCTCACTTGGACCGTGCAGATGGCATAGGCTCAGAGTGCACATGAGTGTTCATTCATGGACCATTGCATTCCCTGCAAGCTCCTATGGGTCCGTGGCAGGCTACTCATTGTACCACATCTCCAGAATTTTAATCCGTCTCGTTATATTTGGTCATCCATATCATGCTCACTCAGGGTCACTTTGTCATCATGTACATGTTTATGGAGTCCTTGTCTGTGTCGAGCACATGCCTCCCTCTGTTACAGCCACCCTGCCCTCAGGCGACTGGTGGTGTGGCTTCTGCCTGCATAGATGTACTTGTGCTGGTTCCTGATGTGTCCTGCTTTCTGTACCCCTCTCATCTGCTGTAGTCTCAGTCGTCTCAGATTATGCAATTGACACCTGCAAACACTGTCTGCGACTTCACTGTACTGTGGTCAGCCATTCAGGGCCATGCACTGGCTCCCTGCCATTCCGCAGGGGGTGGGGGTGAGGGGTGCATTGCATCCCTACAACCAAGTGCCAACACTTTGCACATGGTGACTGCACTTGCCCTTACAGTGCTGTCATGTCACAAGATGGACATCAGTACATTTCTGGTTCTATAGTTGAGAACGTACACATGTGTCGCACTGCACCAATGCACTCCTGAGCCATGTTTCACCCTTCAACATGCCTATTCACTTGTGTGTTGTAAAAGTGACCTGGCATGTATGTATCAATTTGCCTCCCTTCAATGTATTTCAAGGCACTTGCGTTGTTGCATCCTGTGACACGTGTGCTTTCATTGATATTGATGTTATTGTAGTGCATGTTGACATGCATTTTGCATTTGACTTACTGCTGTGGCTATTTGGGATTTGTGTCATGGCGCTCCTACGTGCCATCTCTTTGTTGACATCTGTAATTTATCGGAAAGATATACTGCCAGAAGGTTGTGTGTGATGCAGTTGATATGCAACATGCAGTACATGTGTGGGTTACGCATTTGACATGCATCCATGTCTGCTTTTAGGGTCCCCTTCCATTTCATTCCCACTGCATGCATGCCAGAGTTTGTGGCATGTGTGACATGGCTGCTTCATGTGTTGGCCCACAATATTGTGTTGTATATGTGTGTGGTATGTGCAGCTGACATCTGTACTCATGTTTATTTGATTTTTTTCACAGGCGATGATGCACCAGAAGCAGTGGAGGAGGAGATGGCAGACAGGGTGGAGGGTTCAGTTCACCAACTGTGCACCCATGGTGGTCGTGGGGTGGTAGGCCACTGACAGCCCTCATTGTTCCAAACCATCCTGTCCAGGCCTGCCTCTACCGGGAAACACTGAGTGGGAGCAATCCATTTATGCCATTGAAAAGCAACAGGGGGAGCAATTGAGATGTTGGCTCAAGGCATGGAACGTGTGGCTGATTCCATTCTCCCCCCTGATAGGCAGGTGGAGCTCCATCAACAGGCAATGCAGTCCACGTGCCGCTCACTCAGGCTGGGCACAGCGGCGTCCAACAGGGCCCGCCGGGGCGAAATGGTGTCTCTGCGCTCAGCTATTGCTGCTGATGCACAGGCCAACAGTGAAGCCCTGAGGGAAGATTGCTCCTCCCTCAGAAGTACTCTGGGTGCTCTCATCATGGCCCATAATACACGGGAAGACCAAAGGATGGTGCAGCTTGAACGCACACTCTCATCTGAGCTCGATGCAAGCTGGAGGAGGTCTGTCTTGTACGTGAGGCCTCCCTGGGAGAACTCTGTGTAACACATGCATCCTTGCAGGAGGAACTCCATGTTACACGTGAGGTGGTGTATGGGGACCTCCATGCCATATTCATGCGGAACCAGGCTCACCAGGCCCGCATGCTTGCTGCCATGGAGGGGCTTGCTGGGGCTATGCGTGGTCAGGCACCTGGGTCATGTGCACTTCCTCATGTTCAACCAGGGGGTGACGACAACAACAACAACCTATCTCTCACTCAGGTCATGCTGCGAAGACCATGAGCCCATCGAGGGATTTTTTTTTTGTCTCAACATTGACATATGCGGGTGTTGAGGTGCACCCTGCACCTCCCCCCGCCTAGGTGGCCCCTCAGACCCACGGGACCACTATGACCATGTTTATTTTTTGTCTATTGTGTGTTTATATTGCAGTGTGGTGCTATATTGCATCCGATGGCATCCACTGTGTGTTCTGGCTGGGCCCATACAGTCTTGTTTTGCTTTTGTGTTTGTGGCTTGGGGTCCGGACACATTTTCCACTGCTGCTTCCCCTTTCCATGGGCTCACAAGTATGGCACTGTGTGACAGTAACTTACACAGATGCATTGGACTTGTGTCATATCTGTGGCCAGTCTGAAGTCCAACTTGTGCATACACCCCTAGTGGGGATTCATGATGGTTTCTCCAGTGCATGGTTGGACAGCATTTTGGAGAGTATATTGTTGACTGTGCATGATTTCATTCTGCTAATTCATGTATTGCCATGACTGTAATCATTATTGATGCACTTCATGCTGTATGCAGTCCCATGCCCCCTTTAGCTGTCGAGGCCACTCATGATGGTAGGGGGTGTGTGGTGGCAATGTCACATTGAGGCACTTGTGCTATGGTGTTTACTCACTGTCTGGCATTGTCACTGTTGGGTCCTGTCTTCATGATGTGTTATGCTGGTAAATTGATAGTCCTGTGTTGGCTTTGCTTATGATGTGTCACAGGATCAGAAATATGTTTCCGTTGCAGATGTGTCCACTACAGAGAGGTTAACATGGAAAATGTATGCTACACTGTGTGTTCATGTATTTCCCATGCTATCATGCATTGAATTGCCCTGCAAACAGCCCCCCACAACACACACACACACAGACAACACCCCCACCACAACATCCACCCACCCACACACTACCTGCCTTCTGAGACATGCTGTGTCCCTGCTGCACATGTTCACATAGACTTTTGTGATCATGAACTGGCACTGCAGGCTATTTTTTTTTCATTTGTTTATTATGCAGCTGAAGGGGTTTCCAGGCCACCGACACCACTCACTGTACTGTGTGGTGTAGTGAGCAGGGTGTTGCGGGGGACAACCCCGCAGCACCCACATTTTCTTTTCTTTTTTTGAGATTCCCTGAAATGCATGCCACCAAAGGTTCTAGGTGTTGGTGTTCAGGCCTTTGGTGGCATGCATTTACGTACTTTTAGTATAGGTTGGATGTTTTTGCTCACTCTTTTCTTCAGAGTGTGTGTCTGAGGGGATTGTCTGTGGCCTTTTTCCATTTGCAACAGTGTGCTTTGTGAAAGCTGTGTCGTGTGTGTTGATATTTTAATTGAGGTTTTCACATTGCATGCCATGGCATGGTGTGTGGGGTGGGTGACCTGGTGTTGAGGGAGGTTTAGGTGACATACCAGCATTTGGATGTGCTATTTTGCATGGGGGGTTTGGAATCTGTGGCTTGCATGTGTGCCTTTTGGTCACACGGGATAGTGTTTGTTTAAGTGGCTAGGGATGCACACAATGCTGCAATTCCAAGGACACATTCTCAAGGTGTTAAGGTTCTGACAGTTGACTGTCCCTTTGTCATCATCGATTGTCAGCTGGAATGTGCCAGGCCTGTGTGCACATCGCAGGGGGGGGAGTTTAGGCGAAAAATGTAGCCTCAAGCTGGGTACGGGCTGCCTCGCCATGTGCCCTTTCTCCGCCCATGCGCAGCGGTCGTGCATGTGGTTGGGGATGTGGGGGCACCACCATGTCCACCGGTACACCCCGCCGGGTTGCAACATTGTGCAGAACATGCTGCCACAATGATCCTGGGGGCACATATAGTAGTTGCCCACCACAGCGGTCAAGCGGGCGGAAACATGACTTGAGCACTCCGAATGGGCGCTCCACTTTGCCCCGGGTTGCAATATGGGCTGTGTTGTATCTTACCTGGGGTGGTGTGGTGGGGTTCCATGTTGGCGTCATCATGAGCGTGCTCAGAGGGTAGGCACTGTCCCCTGGGGAGGTGATGATGGTTGTCATTAGTTGGGTTTGTGTATTTGTCTGTGTTTGACATGCATGCATGTGCACAGGCATTTGTACTCACCAATGAACCCTGCGTTGCCATGCCTCCCAGCTTCCAGGTCCCGGTGTAGGGCTGACATTCTGTATATGAAACTGGCATGGGTGGACCCGGGATAGTTTGCATACGCAGAGGTGATGATTCCTTTGGCATTGCATACAACCTGCACGTTGATGGAATGCCAGTGCTTGGGGTTTCGATCGATGAGCTCACTGGCCCTAGGTGGACGTAGGGTCACGTGGATGCAATCAATGGCACTGAGCACTCTGGGCAAGTGTGCCACTCCGTAAAAGTCCTGGACCAGGGCCTGCCTTTCTGCAGGTGTTCTGGGCATGTATATGTGCCTGCGGACTGAGGGGCATGTAGTCATGATTGCCAACACCTGCTGTAGGCAGCGTGACTGCGTGGCCAGTGAGATGCCACCAACTATGGCAGTTGTGTGCTGAAATGACCCAGTGGCCAAAAAATGCAGGACATTGAGCACTTTTCCAAGGGGCTCAGTGCTTCGGAGCACAAGGTGGGTGATATGAGGTCATTCTCCCACTCAGTGACCAGGTCTAGGGTGATATGAGGTGGAAACATATACCTGCCATAGACCTGTTCATCAGGCATCCCAAAAAGGCTGGTCCTGGATAACAAAATGCAGGGCCTGGCTATGCTCTTCCTGCGGTGTCCCACGATCACTGCTTCGAGAAACGGGACATTCATCGTAGCTGTATATGCTTGTTTGATGTTTGTGCACGCTTTTATGCTGCGCTGGGCCGCTTCCGCCTGCTTTCGCGTGGCAGATGTTTTTCCGGCTCTGCGTGTCTTTTGGCGTGCGCGGCTTTGCCCAGTTCAATTCCATGAATAGGTGTTGTTAACGCCCGTGTGGGCGTTGCGAGGGTTTCACTGCTGTACTTCCCCCGTTACGCCCACATTTATGCATGTTGTTCCCCATTTTGCATGTTCCACCCCTTTTTTAGGTGTGTGCGCTGGAAGTTGTGTGCCTTCACTGGGCGACTAGCGCACAGCTTTCGGGATGTCGCTGTGACGTGTGCGCCACGCGCAGATTCAGCGCAAGTCCCAGGTAAACCATGCGCAGTGCCTTCAGTGAATCAGTAAACGGGCAGATGCATGCATTTCACACGCATGCGCTGCGTTTCTCACGCTTGCGCTAGAGATTTCAGCGCACGAAGAGCATTTTCCCATGTTTTAGCTTTCACTTTTGTGTGTCAAATAGGATGCTGTAGGAAAAAAAGGTTCCTTTCAAAGAGGAATTGTCTTGTTCATTGGAATCCTCCCTGGAAATGGTATTGTTGCTTTCCTTTCTGCCTTTAAAGAGAGAATGTCGGGTCACAGTCAATACCAGTAGTAAATGACTGCACTCTAAACATTGTTCTTGGCTGAGAGGAGGTCAATAACGATATCCATGTACTAATATAATGCATTGCCCCACTCAATATAAATACTCATGAGCTGGCTTTGTCTTTTACTCTTTTACCATTTCATTGTCCAAAGGAGGTGATGAGGGCAGATATTGCTTTCTCCATACTCACTGTTGCATTTTCAAATAATGTGATTGATCTCTTGGGTTAACATGTGATAAATATCTACTGATTTGAATGAATTGCCCAATCCCATATCCTCATGGGATGACTGTGCCTTTTTTCTTTAATCATTTCATTTCTTGTCCACAGGAGGAGACTCCGTCAGCCATTTCTTTCTCTGTAACCACCGACACAGACTACTCTATGCAGATATGCCAGTCACGGTTGCATTGTCAACCAAAAAGAAGGTTCTCTTGGTTTAGGTTTCTGAGCAGGCATGTGACATATCTTTATGAGTAATATCAAGTCCTATTGAAATGTATTGTGCAATCCCATATCCTCATGGGAAAACTGGGCTTTTTACTCTTTGTTCATTTAGTTTTCTTGACCACAGGAGGAGATAATGCAGCATGTGCTTATGCAGTACCCACCAACCCATGCCAGTCATGATTGCATTCTTTAATAGCATGAATATTCTCTTAGATTGAAAATCTTGGCAAGCCTGTGACTAACCTGTTTTTGTTAAGTGTCTAACCTTAATAGACTGTATAGACCCAATCCATAGTCTCATGGACATTTAACTATTCAACTATTTTTGTTTTTTGTCCGCAGAGACTGCGATGGCAAGTTCTTCCAGTTACACAGCGACACAATGCAGCCCATGCAGCTTTGCCAGCCAGTGTTGCAATGGCCAGAAGCAGGAATGTTCTCTTTGGCAAAGCGTGAACTGTGCACATTAAGGACTTTGAAAAGCATTTCAAACTGTCTTGCACCAAACAGGAAACCACACCTCAACCCTGAGCATAATTTAGCTTTGTTCTGTGTTGATGCACTCAAAAGGACATAACAAGCCATATGCAGCAGAAATGTAAATGATGTTCATGTTAGTACTTTTATTGCTGCATCCTGAGATTAGCACAGGTAGAAGGATAGCTTTACAGACCCATCTTCCTAAAACAATAAGGATGAGAACCAAGAGACAGCGACTGAACTATTTATATTATTTGTCAGTGAAATTATGCTCATATTGACATGTTTACATGTGTGAAAAACTTGCTAGGCATTCTTTGTTAAGTACAATTACTCTATCGATTTAAACAACTGTTTTATTCAGACATATTATTTACATGCACAGGAAATCACACACTCATTCTCTTTTGCTATATTAAAGAAAGACAGCACAATACAGAACACATCCCAACAAGGGATTCAGACTGTTAAACATTGTTGACTTAGGAAGATTTGATGTTGCAGCAATCAACACAATCACTAAAGCACTAGCTCCTTTCCTGCCAGCCTTTGTCAATGCTTCCTTTGCCACGGGGAAAGTCCCCGCCTCCCTCAAGAAAGCCTGGGTCGCCCTCTATTAAAAAAAACAACTCTTGATCCCACCTCCCCTAACAACTATAGACTCATCACCACTGTCCCATTCCTCCTCAAAATACTGGACAAAGCAGTCTATCTGCAGGTTCAGCATTTCATTGAAGAGAATAAACTCTTAGGTCTCCGACAATCTGGCTTCCGCCACAAACACGGGACTGAAACCGCACTACTTGACTTGAAAAACCAGATGGACGACGCCAGATACATGGGCAAACCAGCACTTCTCCTACTTCTCGACCTATCAGCGGCCTTCGACCTTGTAGACCATGACGTCCTATGCCACCACCTCTCTGCCACCGCTAAATTCTCCCCTGAGGCCACAGCATGGATCACGTCCTTCCTACAAGACAGAACCATGCAAGTATTCTCTGACTTAGCCTCCGCCTCACCCACCATCATCCTCTGTGGTGTGCCCAAGGCTCCTGCCTCTCCCCCACTCTCTACAACATCTTCACACAACCCCTCTTCCTCATCCTCGACGCCATGGGCATCTCCTACACCAGCTACGCTGATGATACCCAGATCCTCCTCACCCTCACTGGTAACTATGACACTGACTCACTGACCCTCAACAACCTCTACAACACCATCCAAGCCTGGATGGCAGACAATGGACTATGCCTCAACTCCGACAAGACCGAACTCCTACTGGTAGGCTCCCCCGACATGCTAAAAAATCTAGACTCCCAATTCAGTCATTTCACCATTGACTCCATTAAAATACCTGTCTCCGACTCGGTCAAAACTGTTGGTGTCTATTTGGATTCCAACATCTCCATGGACAGACAAGTCAACGCAATAGCCTCCTCAGCTGCGTACCACGCCAAACTGATCAACGCAGTCAGACCCTTCCTCTCCAAAGAGAATTGCACAAACATAGCCAGAGCAATCACCGGCTCCAGGTTAGATTACTGCAATGTACTCTTCCTAGGAACTTCCAACAAAAACCTGGAAAGGCTACATATCATACAGAACAATGCCCCCCGTGCTGCCCAAGGTATCATGAAAAGAGAACACATCTCTGAGGCCAGAAAACTAGCCCACTGGCTACCAATAAGGGAAAGAATCATCTTCAAAGCTCTGACACTGACCCACAAGTGCATCCACTTCACAACCCCGGTCTACCTCTCACAAAGAATCCACCCCGTCTCCTCCACAAGGCCAACCAGGTCACCATATACCAAAATGCTCTGTGTGCCACTAGTAAAAAGAACCAGAGCTGGAGGATCCAGCTTCCCTTATCTCACACCATCACACTGGAATGCCCAAACTCCCACAATCTGAGGTGAGCCCTCCCTCATTGCCTTCCGGAAAACTATGAAAACCATCCTCTTCACATAAGGTCTCTCGCAGCACCATTTTTGCCAATAAACTGTCTGTAATGTAATAACCAAAGATGCATGAGCTGTAATGACTAATCTGTTTGTAGCAATCATAATGTGCCAACGACTGCTACCAATCCTGTACCCCCTGTAACTAAGTTCCTGCAAGTAACATTGCCACAATGCCCCTGGGCTGTCTGCGTGCTATATAAATATTAATAAATAAATAAATAAATGTAAACATGAAAGATGCCTCCACGAGGGGTCCTGAATTTGAGTTAAACACAATTACAAAGTGGAGGATGGTTTTCAAATACCACATTTTCTCTTCAATGTCTGCTATCCAGAAGACATTATTTACAGAAATGAAATAAATTGTTCTACAGATATATATCTTTCTCAATGAAAGCCTGATTGCACGTTCAAGTGACCAGTTTTACAATATTAATCATTAAGCTTGAGAATAGCTTGAAAATATTTCAAATAATAAAGAACTTAACTCAGACTACAGTACATCTAGTGCAGAAGAAATAACTAGCATGCTTGAATTAGAAGAAAGTCAAACCAGGGCCTATTATTGAAACCTAAATATATATATTTGATGGTTTCCTGCTGGATATTTTAATGATGCGGAAATGCACCACATCAACTGCCAGGATAGCCTGTGGCAAACCAATGATTCATTTTCAAAAAGATGCAATTGGAACCAACTGAACAATGCAAGGTCCCCATTAAAATTAACACTACAGCCTTCCTTGATCTGCTCAACTCTCTACTTGGCAATGTTGTAGTAGGTGTTCTGCTAGGTTCATGTGGCAACCCTTTGTTTAGTGGTTTGACAGTCATCAACATTTCAAAAAACTCTTACTTCAAATACCAGAGCAAATACGCCCTCCATGCAACAGATGATTCATGGTGACAAGTGCAGGCAGCAATAGACAATGCACTTGCAGGAAAAAGGCTTTGGTTAGCATGCGGTTTTGGTTTTGCATTTGTCATTTCCAGGATTTGTGCACTAGAAAATGTGTAAGCTCTTTGTGGTCCAGTTTGCGGAATGTCCATCCTCTGTTACAATGGAGAAGTGGTTTAATAAAAAACAATTGAACTTCTTCAATCGAGAAATGTAGGCGTTAATCTGGTAGCTACTGACAGACATGTGAAAATAGCCAGTAATTTTATTTTTATAAAGATTTTTTTTAAGCATTGAGAGAATATAAACCTTTAGAAACAATATGATTTACAGAGCACTTCACAATAATACATATTCCTATATACCTTAATACACCATATGTACTGAAAATAAAACATAACAATTCAAAACACAGAATCCAAAGTCCAAAAATGTTAAAAACAACTAATCAACAATTAGGAAAAAGATGGGTTTCCAATAATGTCCTATCTTGTAACAAAGGGCCTGGTTTACAAAAATGTTTTAACATGGGAAAGTCCCATTGAAAACATTTTTGTTAATCAGGCCCAAAGTATCTGCCATGTAAAGACAGATGAGTAGATTATTCCAGAACATTGAAGATGTGATGGAAACCGCCTGTCTTTGTGATTCCACTTTCTCAAATGTAGGAACAGTATGCACTAGAAAATCTCTATTTCAGAAGTTTTCATTTGTTCCTAGTAGAAATAGTTTGCCTGCAAGATTTGAGGAACGCCCTAATTGAAATGCTTTGAAAATTAAGCAACCTTGTTTGAAAAGAATATTTGACTACAAAAGAATCTGATGCAAAGATTTTACAATACGTGTAACCAAGTCAATTTATTTGCACCAGCAATCAGTTTAGGTGTGGAAAGGTGCGCCACTTGAAAATATCTTAAAGTTGATTTATGACCCCTAATGACAATTGTTTTGTTTCCATCGATATGTGACATAATCAGTGATTTAACCACAGAACAAAAAGAGTTGGGGGCAAGACATCTTTGATTCTGCAAAGGAGAATAGTTTGATAATGTATTACATGCACTTTTTTGTTCACATGTCGGATCAATGAAAGATTGGAATCAAGAGGAAATATTATGATTTAGCTGAAGCATGTTCTTTCGATATACTATTATGGAAAGTAATGAGGCTAACCAAGAATGAGCTTCATTATTGGGTTTTTTTCAGAACCAAACCATACAAACTCTTTTAGTAGTGGTACATTTACGATAAGCTGATGCCATCCAGAATTCAATGTCTGATCAATGTCTGATAGGCAGTGTACCAACAAATGGATGACATCTTCAGAAGCCACAGATACATAGCATCTGCAAACTGATAGATGGAGATGCCATGACTAGAGACCAGATGCCCCACCAGCTCTATATAAAGGTTAAAAAGGATGGGTATTTGATTCCTGTGGAAAACCACACCACCAGGGAAGGGGAGGGTTAGCAGTCACTATTTGGGCAAATTGATGTCTGTTGGAAAGGAAAGATTGAAACCAATTGATGTAAGATCCATCGAACATTCTATGATTTCATCTTTAATCAATTTCTCCCGATTGTGTCATGTCTCTTTTACTTTAAAAAGATCCTCACCTTTCTTAGAATGCTGCCATTGCTTTCCCAATATAAGAATATTAAATTTATTTTCATTTAAGCCCTGCATGTATCAGGTATGTTGTGCTTTTTGTTTTCCTTTCTGAGATGTAATGGGAACTACACTATCAATATTCAAGCACGGATGTCAAATTAGTTCTCGACATGTCTGATGTTGAATCCAGAAATTATACAAAATAAGATATTCATTCTTCAATTTAAGACAATGAACAGAAGGAAATGTCCAGTACTGCTTGTTTCTTGTTGCCCTTGATTCCAGATCATTGTAAAAGGTTGGGTAAATTAAACTACAAAAAAATATCTATCTAATCTAATTGAATTGGAGTGTGGCATTGCAGGTTCAGGGATGTAACAATTTTCAAATCAAATACATTAACTCCATTATGCATAGAAGAAATGAAAGACTGCATTAAAAACAGTTAATCAAATATTTGTAATAGACCTAACTTTAGACAAAGTTAAACTGTAGGATTGTAAATTAAAAATCACAAAAGTATATTGAAAGTATGAGTTGTGAATGCATCACTCAATAAGCTTAGAAACTCATTTAAAATGTTGAATGAACACAGACATGGGGAATTATATCCTAAGTGAAAGAGATACGGTGTGCTATTTGACTGGGCACATGAAATACAAAGATATTGAAATGGGCTTTGTAGTATATATTGATTTACAGTTGAACAAAATCTTATATAGTGGACCTATATTTTCCCAATTCTATCTGTACATAAATTAAATTCATTTTTGGTAAAATGTCACCAGGATAAATTGATGAAATTGCATTCGCCAACTTTCCATCAAAAATAATAAATCAAGATTGTTTAGTGTAATTAGATTTTCAGTTTAATTTTAATGAGCAACAGCTAACCTTCAATTCAGCATGACAGCATCTTCACTAATATTTTAATGTATAGCAGAGTCTGTGTCTGCTTCAATGGTGCAGATATAATATTATTATTAATATCATTCATTTAAGTTTGCCCAACAGGTCTTTTCTATTTCGCAAAACAACGACATCTAATTATAGGAAGTAGCATAACAGGATCAGAGAAACACATTGCATAAAACATGGGCATAGGAAACGGGATACATCCCCCTTACAATTTTAAAAAGGGTGGACAAAATAGGATTTATTCTTCCCACAATTTGGATAGAGTGAAAAAAGGCTGTTTATTTGACCATTTGGGAAACGTGTCTTTCTTTTTCCAAGTGCTTGAAATATAAACAAACCGTGGTTTCCTTCCTTTGAATTGCACATTTACATAATCGTCCTGATAGAGTAGAGGTTGAGTGGGTGTACAGCTGGATGATGTTGCACCCCCACCTTCCTGTTAGAGGCAGCGAGGCAAATCTGAGAAACCATCGACAATCTGCAGAGCATATTTTTGAAGACAGTTAAAGGATGTCAATGTTATGTCCACAAAGTCACCAAGTTATATTTTCATTGTAATATTTTCTTTGTATGATTCATAGTTCAAAGGTATCAATATACAAATAAAATGTGTTAAAAGCAAATAAAAGCCTTTTAACCCCTTCCAGACCGTCTCCACATCAATGTATCTGCAACAAAGGCACAGACAGGCTTTTCTTTAGAATGACAGATAATCTCAGCTTGGCCTGCCCACTAGTCACCTCTACATTGATTTTATTATAAAAGTCGGAGGACCACCAGCCTACAGCTGTGGCCCACATTCCCTAGCCTACTGGGTAACCATATCCCGCAGTAGCCATGTCATTCAATCGTGTCCATGTCACAATAATAAGGCAAACAGACTGGGGCCCATGAACTACAGCTATGACCCACATTTCCCTGGCCACAGCCAGTGGCCAGTTTCTACTGCTGAGATGCATATCCCCTCATTCAGCTGTGGTCCATTTCCCCCATCTAGTAACTTACCAGATACCACCGGCCATGGCCTTCGGTCATGTCCACTGTCCTCATTGCAAACAAAAGGCTAGGAAAACATGACTAGTGGACCAGGACTAAAGCTGATGCCCATATCCTCATCACAATTAAATTACCAATCCCACTGATCATTTGCACAGTACTAAAGTTGGTGGTCCCCTGCAGGTTTAAGCATATATGTTGAAAAGAGTTCTTTCAAACCCTCAGTTCTGGCGTAAATTTGCTGCAAAATTAACATAATACTACCATCAAATTACCAATAAAACGGCTCTCCTCAATGGAAAAAAAAGTATGAGAAGCAGGGGACACATTATGATGCACAGCTAGAATTAAAAACAGTGGCTAACAAATATCCAGCTAAAATTTAAATAGTGACTAACTCAAATATCTCTTCAAATTTAAACACAATGACTATCACAAACAAGCCGCTAAAATTCAAGTAGTAGCTAACTCAAATATCTCACTAAATTAAAAAGCAATGGCTAACTAAAATCTCGAGCTAGAATTCAAAGGCAATGGCTAAAAGAATACCCCACTAAATAAAAAATCAGTGGCTAACTCAAATATCCAGCTAAAATCCAGATAGTGGCTAACTCACATATCTTGTAAAATTAAAAAGCAGTGGCTAGCTCAAATATCCAGCTAAAATTCAAACAAAAGCTATAATCTATTGTACCTCTAAACATTAAAGGCAGTGGCTAAATTAGGGATCCATCTAAATTCAAAACATATGATTATATGCAGTTTTACTTCCATATGCACCAGCGATTGGTGATTGTTGAGGATCTTCCTGAAATATAGGTTGGAGTAGGCAAGTCTTAACTTTGTTGGTAACTTGTCCCAGCATCAGGGTGCACACCAAGAAAAGGCATGCTTCCTGTTTTATTATACCATTGGGAGAGGGCCGTGGTTGGGAAAACTGTTCTCAAACTCGAGCAGTGCTGAAAGGCTTGGCGGATGAGTGCACGCTGGTACCATGCTGCTGGAATTGATATTGACATTGATATTTTATTTCTATCGCGCTCATACACAAGTGTTTCAGAGCACGACAAGGCAAGGGAGGGGAACAGGGGAGAACAAAACAGCGATCTTACTAGGCCAAGTGACATTGAGATTGCGCAAGTGCATGGGAGAGGGGGAGGGGAAAGTGCATGGAAGGGGGAGAACTGGAAAGTGTGAAGCAGAGAAGAAACAGATAAATAACAATAAATAAATAATAAAGGCAACAAACAGTGGTAGTGCAGCCAGCAATTTGCAAGTGCTGGGTTTAAGGCAGCAGACAGGGTAGGTCTGATAAGTGCAGGAAGAAAAAGGGGGGGCACAGATACAGACCCCAGTGCAAGGAGTGGCCCGGAGGCAGTGCGGGAGGGTGGCAGGGTGAGCAGGTACCTGGGCCCTGGGGACAGAGGGTGGCCAGGTGCACGGTGGCAAGAGAGAACAGATCAGCAGGGGAGAGGGGGAGTGAAGGCAGAAGAAAAGAGGAATGTTGTCTTTGTGATTTGGTTTTGATTGAGAGATCACAGTAAATGGTTACACCAATCAATGTTGTACTGTGTTGAAGTTGAGGCATTAATTTGTCAAGCTTCATGCAAGTCTGTTCATTCTGTACTTGTGAAAGCTGGGCACGGTTTCCTAGGAGAATGAATTCCTTTTTTGTCCATTTGAGCTTCAGATAGGCACTTAACATAAAAACCTGCCTGATGGACAGACAAATCTTAAATAAATTAATGTCATTGCTGCAGTTGATTGATCTTTATGTAAAGCTACATGGCATCTGCATTTAGGTGTATGTTGAGGTCAGTCTTAGCAAGGAGTCCCCAATGGTAGTTACATGATATAGTTGAAGATGACATGAGACATGGAGAAGCCTTGTGTAACTCTGTAGGCTACTGCTGGGAGGTGTTGGAGACTGTCTAAATAAGGTGGTCTCTAATGAAGAGGGACTAGGCAACCCACTGCCGGACCGTTCAGTCAAAGCACATGAGTATGGTGATGATGTTAAGGGTGGCTTTAGGATCAATGAAATTTAAGGCTGATGAGAGATTGAGTAGGATGATGACACAGAGGTCCCTTTGAAAGTGTGTGTAGAACATCATCAATAAATTGGATGTTACAGTCACTGCTCTGTATCGTGGTTGGAAACTGGTTTGGTAGTCCTACATGTGATAGTGTTGAGTTATATTTCCATGAAAATGGATGGCTCCAATCTTCTCAATCACTTTGGAGGGTAGATGCACAAAGGGGCAATACATGGTCAGGTAACAGTCTAGGGTCGGCTTCTTCAGCAAGGGGAGAATAGATCCTATTTTCAGTGATCTGGGAAGGTGGCTTTTATGAGAGATATGTTTATAATGTTGAAAGGTGGTGAAAGTTCTTCATGTGTGAGGTCTGTGTTTTGAGGGCTGTAAGAGTGTCATTCAGATCTTCTACACTATGTGTCCTTAATTTGGGCCATTTTGATATGTTGTTGGCTGTTATAGGTGGCACATCAGTGATGTCCTTCAGCTGTCAGTGTGTTTCCTTATCTTGTCTTTGTTGACTGTGAACCTGTTGTTGATGGAGTTTTATTTGTGACAGTGTTTGCAGGACGATGAAGTCCTCTGATTGTATCTAAAGACAACTGACTATGCTGTGGCTAGTTTACAAAGCAGCTGCTATGAAAGCCTCAACTATACTCATAGAGCAAAAACACAAGTAATACTACCTAATACATATTCCCCCTCAACAACAAACCTTTCTAACTGGACCCTCTAAAACTTCCTCAATCATCTTTCACCTTTTGGCATCAACTCTGTGCTGGATGCCAGTCCACGTTCAACCATGTACAATTCACACCTCTTCAAATTACTTTTCCTGGTCTTCAAATCTATCCACAACTGCACCCCCCCCCTCAATTTGGTAAACTCTGTCTTGTGCTAATCTCCACTCACTCTCTTCACTGCCAAGCACTACTTAACCTATCTGTCTCCAGTAAACCATGTAACGACTCTCCTTAACACTCCTTTTCACTTCTAGCATGCACACACTGGAACTCCCTACCACCAGAATTCAAAAACATTGCCCCTGTTCAAGGATTTAAATGAGCTCTTAAGGCTCACCTACTTGACCTGGAAGATGCAACCTTAACACCAAGCCACTTTATCACCACCACTTAGCTTAATTCTTTTCCTACTTGATTTACTATAAATAATGCACATTACCATAAAGTTTGGTCAGTAAACTTATCAGCTTCTCCATGTCATTCCAATTCCATGTATTAATGTGTCTCCTGCCTCACTTGGTTTGCTCGTCATAAAGACTTGTATCCTTATGAATGCAAAGTACCATTGCATGGAAAGCTATATATTAGGAAACATAATACTTTAACTCACTAAAATCCTTTAGGTGAAATGTATTTACTGCGCAATTATTGCATCACAGGTGGAGTATCAATGTCGATGTTGTGTGGGCAGCGCCAGACAGCACACGGATCAGAGAAGTCCCAAATGTGGTAAGTGGTGTGGTAGGTGGCGATGAGGGTGGCGAAGCGGCAGGATTCCCCCCACCCTCCAAGATGAAAGAGGTGGGTGATGGAGTGGGAAGGTGGGACTCCCCTCCAAGAAGCAGGTAAGGGGGCGTGTTTACGTGGCATATCCTAGATGGGGAAGGGCAGCACAGTAACTGCAACCAGAGTCCAGAAATGGAACCCATCCTATATACCATAAACTAAGTTAGCCAGGCCGAAAAACAAAATTCCCTTTAAAACATTCCTGGAAAAATGCCAATCACCAGGAATTTGACTTCTTTTTTCTTAGCACTGATACTAAGGCTAATGCTGTCACAGCATGAAAGGGTAAAAATGAACTATGGGTACAGTACTTACACAACAAATAACATAGTAGTCTCCACAGCAGCTACTACGAGAGCTAAGATGTCCAATATATCCCTATTTTAAGTAGATCACCATATATGAATCAATAGATTTGCTGTGGGTTTTCTATGAAGGATCTCAGTTATTTATCGCATTTCAATCATACAGATTTCAGCAGCAGCCTAGCAGCAGATTTTGCATACACCACAGTGGCGGAGCCAGGTTTTGATGCCGGAGGGGCTCTTTTGGGAAGCAGCGCTATCTTAAAGCTCTAAGCGTTGCCTACTTTTCATGGGAAAAAGGCATGAAAAGTTACCAGGAATCCTGGTGGGATTGTGCGCTAGTAAAAGGTCATAGTTGTAAGACAACAGTATGCTCTATGGCATCCCATGTAGGTTTGCGCTTTATAAATCCCATATACTGCCTGGCTGGATGAAAGTCTTGTTTGGGCCTGGGCTGGCATCCTGACACAAACTGTCCCTTGATTTGTTTTGAGGGTTCTACGTTATTTCGTCAAAGTACTTTTCATCGTGGGACTTTTCATCGCCACTTTTTCATCGACCAAAACTCGTTTGGGCCTGGGCTGGCATCCTGACACAAACTGTCCCTTGATTTGTTTTGAGGGTTCTACGTTATTTCGTCAAAGTACTTTTCATCGTGGGACTTTTCATCGCCACTTTTTCATCGACCAAAACTTTTTTTTTTTTCAGGGAGGGGTTCCCCTCAGGCCCCCCCCCCTTACTTATATAATCATACCCCAACCCCAAAAAAACACCCCCCAAAAAAAGAGTTTTGGTCGATGAAAAAGTGGCGATGAAAAGTCCCACGATGAAAAGTACTTCGATGAAATGCGTGTATACCGTTTTGAGCACTTAAAAATAAGCCAATGATAGTAGCAAGCACAGCAGAGATTGTGAATATTTTGGGTTTCGGAGGGGAGATAGGTACATTGGAATCGGAATGCCACAGAGCCGTCAGTTACTCTAGCAAACTGCTAGCACATCCAAAGAATACAATTCACACTGAATAACTGAGATAAACTGTTACTTAAAATTCTTAAATGTGCAAAGTTCATGTCCATGATATCTATTTTATGGTTGTTTTATTTTAAAAATCATATCAACCACTGGCCTACGGGGCAAGGTTGTGGCCTCTGTGTAACGGTCCTTCACAATTTCCACAGGGCCCAAATCTACAGGGCTGTTGCTGCAGAAAAGCTGATGGGGACAAAATGTATGCATGACGGCTGCAGATACAGGTGCTAAGGTAGCAAACTTATTAGGCGTGGCCCACGATCAGAACTGTCACTTTAAAATAAATAATAATACAATGGCAAAAGAAGCATGAAGGGGAATGAGATTGTAGATTTTTTGTTTTAATTTGGTTAATTTTGGGCCATAACAGCTTATGTCATTACATGTAATTTAAGGGTGTGACAACTAGCCGGTCAGACAGCTGAGTTGGTTGAGTGATCTCTGTTGCGATCTTTGTGTGATCTGCAGGTTGCAGGTTTGCATCCCGGTAAGGTCAGCTCAGCCTTTCATCCTACCGAGGTCGATAAACGAGTGCCAACTTCGGTTGGGATAATAATTGTAAGAAAATATGTTCTGTGTACAGCGCTTTGGCGAAAACGCTATACAAATAAATCATTATCATTAACATGGCAAGTAGCACATTCAAGTAACACACTGGAGATCAAACAAAATATTGTTTGCCATGGATCACAACTCTGTACTACAATTTTGCAGGGGCTGCAAAGAAGCAGAGGGTTTGGAAAAGCTGTAGCAATACAAAAGTCATGGCTGGGTTGAGAAGCTTATACATTGGTGTGTGTGTCTGTAGGGTGAGAGACGAACAGTTAGCTTGTGCAGAACAGTGTGGAGGGTCACCAGAAGAGCTTATGGGGGTATGTGAGTAGGGCTGCAGCACAGTGAGGCATGTCACAAGGCTAATAAAGGAAAATAGGGAAGTGAGGACAAATCATATGATACATTTAAAATATAAAAATGACAAATTACTCATTAATGTAAATAAGCAGTATTTGCCCCAGATCACAGGGCTAAATTGTAACACAAATGTCTAGATGGACTGCAAATGAGTGGAACATTTGTTGTGACTGTCTAGGAGATATAATGGGCTGGACATTTGGGAGAATTGGTCAGAGCCTGCAAAGCAACTGATAGCTTCTGGCATGAGAGTATAGGATGCGTGTAAGAGCCTAGAGAGGATGGGGCAGCGGTACACCAAAAATAAATACTGCTGCTGGTGGGTGCCCTGGTTAAAAGGTCGGTTTTGAAAATAATGCTAAAATGGTGGGGGCGGCACAGAGCTTTCGAGGCAATGTAGCTTGCTCTGAAGTGACTACATACTATACAATGATTTTTTAATATGGCAAGGAATGCATTCATTTAGAACACAAGCCCTCAGAACATCTAATGCTTGCCTAAACCTGCGAGGCTGCATGCACTGTAGTATCATAATCTGTCGATGTGGGCACCAGAGTTCAGACACACAGACTAGGATCCGGGTCACACAATTAGTGGTGGTGGGTAGTGGTAAACACAGGTTTTTAAATTATGTTTTTTGTAAGATGCAAACGACAGCGCCACAAGTTAAAGGGGTGCAGGGTAGAAAGCAAGGTTTCGCACACTTTGTATCCCAGTCAAACTTGGCACTCCCTCAGGGAGCTCCAGGGTTATAATCCTAGAACTGAATAATGTCACCTGCAGTTGACAAACATCTCTGCACCATACACAATCCACTGAGCTCCCTTGCCAGGTCTTCTAAGGCTCTTCCAGACTGTCCAGAATGGGGCTTCTCTTAGCCCATTCTATACAGTGTAATATTACTAACTGAAGAAATAGACACAACTAAGCTGATGTGCCGAGGACAGTTAAAATAGGTGACTATTACTCATTGTAATGCTCCTCATGCCATGAACCTCCAAATGGCATCAACCCAAGATACCCCATTCAGTACTCAATCAGGTGAAAAAGCAGGTTACTCAGATCTCTGCAGCATGTGCATTGAAACCCTGAGCTACCTTACCAGAAAGAGGGTTGTACTTCAACTGCCCAAAGAAATACTTTGATCCAGATGTGTTTACAATAGGGTTGTGAATGTCCCAGTACTGAGAAACGAATGCACATTGCAAGTCAGAAGAGCACTGTGAAAGCACCATGGACGATTTAATTTAAGAAATTCAGCATGGCAATTCAGCAAAGTGGGTTCTTATGAGAGGTCTATCAGTACTGTCAAATAGGGGCATGTTTTAGGCCCCAGACGGGTTCTACAGCTTTCTCTGTAGTGGTAAAACGATGCTACTTTTACACGCACATGGCTCACCTGCTCTGATCTCTCTGTGTGCAGTAAGTCAGTGCTCACTTTGTTGTTCTCAGTGTCCGTCCAACTCGTTGCAGTCAGCCTGCAGCCAGAGACAGGGCAGGGCATTGTTGTATGCTACAGCATGCACACCCACGGGCAGGCAGGCCGGCCGGTCAGGAACTGGGTCTGATTGTCACACAGAGGACAGCTGGCAGTACAGTGGGCAGGAAAGGCGTTGTGGTGGGTCCAGTCCGTGGGTTGCTGACTCCCTCTCACTCAGCATGTGCACACATATGCATACATAACGAGTCCCAGGGGGGCTCGGGAAGGCAGGCGGCTGCTTGTTTCTGGGCCCTGGATGGATCATTTGCTACATAATAACATAAGTGCCCTGCACGACTGCCTGCCCGCCCATATCGGCTCCAGATAGTCTGGGTCTGAGCACATTTTCAAAACTGTGTGATTTTAGGGGGGTGTGGCCTGCAGCCGAGTGATGTAGACGTGCTCCCTGTTCGCTCCCGGGCCGCCAGCTAAATCCTGTTTGATATCCTGCAAAATAACAACATAAATTGAAAGAAATAGCAGCCACTGGCAGTGGAATCCTCAGACAACAGATCGATGCAAAATCAGCCTGCATCGGAGCTTGGAACAAACGGAAAATACCGCCGAAAGCGGTACTGTCTGAAGCCGAACGATGAATGCAAGATTGCCGCCGGGGCTCTGAACTAAAGGACAGACGCATACTGCAGCAGAGGTGTCTCTGCAACGAACCCCCTGCTGTGGTTAAGTGGAGCGCGGGAGAGCTGCACGCCCTTGTCCCAGACCCGCAATCGCAGAGGAACGGAAGATCGCGGACTGCCGCGAGTGCAGGACAGGTCCTGGATTGTGGCGTAGGAGGGGACTTCCCACCAAGACGAAGAGGCGGGGTGCCCCGCCCGACCCAACACCAGCCCCGGACCACCTAGAACTCGACCAAACCGAAGACCGGTTGGCTACACGTGGATACACACTTGGAGGCCACCAGAGGTGTATGGACAGTGAAGGCTTGAGACTCATGGACCACCATCAGTGCGGGACCGGACACTCAAGTCCACAACCCCCACAGCAACAAAACACAGGAACCTACACCAGATCCAGCCAGCGGATACAAAACAAAGCGAAAGGGGTGCCTAACACAGCGGAAACCCACGCTGCGGCAAACCACGCAAGTATATGTGACCCTGAAGCTCGAACACAGCCAACTAAAGGGAAGCAGAGAGCGAACCCCTGCCATCCGGAAATCGTGATTATCAACGGGGTAGATGCAATGGGCAGTGAACAGTCCGTGCTGAAGAGAATAGAGGGCACGGTTGCGACACACGCCTGATATAGGTCCTAACCTGGCCCCCCTGCCAGGACTGTGATGCACAAAACACTCCCCGCCTGTCCCCCCAGCAGAAGAAATGGTGCTGTGAAAAAAAAATGCTCTGTCCCTTCCGACCCAACATTTCCTGCCCCAATACAATGTCTTAGCTCTCGGAGGAAACAACCCAGTCACACACGCCTGAGGCAGTGAAAGATACGCCCTCCGGCATCCCCCGCTGCCACACATTGAACGAGGTGGGGGACGACATCTCCTGGAAGGAGGCCTGCCCTACCGGAGCCGGCGTTGTGCCACCCGGAGCTCTAGTCCGGTAAAGGTGGACTGTGTGGTGGTCGAAGGCAATCCGTGGTACGTAGAGCGCCTGCTGTACCCCACCGTGTTGGCGGGTGATCGCAGCCCTCCACTACTTATCCAGGATCCACTAAGGTGGTAAGAAGAGGGGGAGACGGGAAAGAGCCGGCATAGCCAGAGCATCCCACGGTGGGAGAAACCAGTGTGGCGGGCGGGAACCCTGAGGGTCTGACTTCACCGATCTGGGACCCCCCCCTCCTGAGAGAAACGACCCACGCCCTTCTCCAGCTGATTTCAGTGCTGCGAAGCACGCCAACCAACTGCAGCACGCGAAACTATCCGAGGGGAGCCCTGGTGCCATGTGTAGTGCTCCCAATGAGCCGAATTAATGGAGAGGGGAAGAAAGAGGGCACATACTTGCAACATTTCCATGTGAAAATAGACATAGACTATCCCCGAAGAACAATTGGAGCTGCTGTGTCAAGCATAACAATAAACCTACAACCCGTGCCCCAGGGCCTCCATACAGTAGTGAGTGAACGGTGCTGGGTGCCTGCGAAGTGACATTAAACCTGCAGGATAACTGAATAACGGATAGCCTGCATATACACAGCATATATAGGCTGCGGGAGAGGCCAAACCACCCGAAATAGATGACCACGCTACAGTACGGACATAAGGCACAAAGAAACCACGAAGCTACCACCAGGGCTGTGCGCACTATAGGACAAGGTGTGATCCGACTGCAAAGCCAAATCCACTCTATCAACTGCCAAGCATAAGAGGAATAAGGGGCCCCTAAAATAGTCTCCGAGATGGGCAAGGAGAAAGCCAAGAAAGCAGGAACCCAAGGCACAATGGAACAATGCCAAACACCGGCCCTGATCCCCCCCAGCGGACCAAAGTACATCGGATGGCCCGCAAGAACCTGCAGAAAACATATCTCTTAAGGATGTGATGAATGCCATCTCCAGCTCGCGAGCATCTATGGAGGTGAAAATGGACAGCATTAGCACTGAGGTGTCCCTGCTGCATCATGACCTCCAGAAACTATCATCCCGAACCGGAGAGGCTGAAACTCGCATACCAGTGGCAGAAGACGAGCTAAGAGGCATAAGCCAACAAATAAACAGTGCAATAGAACGCGTCAAAGCACTGGAAGAGCGGGTGGAGGAGGGAGAAGGTCGATCGAGAAGAAACAACATCCGAATCCTCGGTCTGCCGGAAAAGACAGAGGGGGCAAGCATGGAGCTTTTTCTGGAACAGTGGCTCGCTGATCTATTTGCCCCAAAATCCTTGTCAAAATTCTTTTCGATTGAATGTGCCCATAGAATACCAACAGGCAGACCGATTCCCGGGGAACCACCATGAACAGTGATCGGCAAAATCCTGAATTACAGAGACTGTGACGCGGTGCTCCAAATGGCCAGAACGAAAAGAGTGATATCATATAATGGCTCTAAAATAGCATTTTTCCCCAACTTCACTAAAGAAGTACAAAAAGCGAGACAATCGTTTGACCCTCTTAAGAAATGCCTCCAGACGTTGAATGCGAAATATGGCCTATTATTTCCGGCACAGATGAAAATATACCACAATGGCACAACAGTGCATTTCACGGAACCCAAGGGAGGCATGGAATTGGGCAGAATGCAACCTGGGAGGAGATTGGGGCCCATGGAGAAGGCAAGAAAATCGAAGGAACAGGCCTCGGCCAAATAGGCCACCAGATGAGCCACCACAACAACAACAGGAAGAGGAAATGCCCCCAGAGGGCGACGAATAAGAGCAGGTGCCGGACAAGCAGACAACAATATTTGTTGCGCGCTCACCCCGTGGACACACCGAACGAAAGCTAAAATGGCTACCAAACAAGGCGGCTGGCGGCCCTGCGATATGTAGCACTATACGTCCACCAACCACGGACCCTGTCGGCATACGCCATCCCAATTACAGATTGGAGGAGTATAACTAACAGGAATTTATTGCATGAGTAATGCAAGTGACTAGTTTTTGTTTTATTTGCGTTTGAGTTACAAAGGGGCGACAGATGCTTCAGTTGGGGGTGAAGTATGGGGAGGGGGGAGTTGGGTATATGTTCAGAGGATGGAGAAGCTCAATAGAACACCACAAACTACGAGAATCAGTTGTTAATCAAACACTGGCTAGTGTTCCTTGCCAAAAGACGAATGTAAGCAATGCCTCCACCCCGGGGGGCTGCACTGTCATCCACAACTATGAGTGCTTAAATGGCCCTGCAAGACACTAAGAGCCGAGCCTTAAAGCTTCTTACCTGGAATGTGAATGGCCTAGGAAACAGCCTAAAGAGACGACTAGTACGACAGTTCCTGAATAGACATGGCCCAGACATAGCCTTCCTAACTTAGACTCATCGAGCAGGAATGACCAATGCGCTATTCAAGTGGTCCAACTATCGTACAGCAATACAGGCAGGCTTCACGATGGGAACTAGAGGAGTAATGATATTAATACATAAAAAACTGCCTTTTACCCTCACGAAAGCAACACAGGTCACCGTGGGCAAATTTATGTATGTCACAGGTATGCTCTGGAATAAAACAATCTCCCTGTTGGCGGTCTATGCTCGCCCACACTACAAACCACGCTAATAGAAGACATTACGCCTTTGCTGATCGATGATACCTCAGATATCTTGGTTTTGGGGGGAGACTTCAATGATGGCCTGGACAATATACAAGATCGCACACACCTACGCAATAGAGACCCCAACCGCTGAACTAACTTAACCACATTTGTGGAAGCATTTGGTATGTATGGCGCAAGCTGCACCCTGTGGAAAAGGAATACTCCTATCACTCTGGGGTACATGCATCATTATCGCACTTAGACTACTTCTTTGGACCAGCATCAATAATACATATATGGCAACACAAGCGGAGTACCTCCTAAGAGGCATTTCGGATCACTCCCCCCTTCTTATGTCAATCACAACATATAAACCAACCCCGCCACCGGTATGGAGACTGAACAGTTTCCATCTAGGTTCCCCGGTGCTGATAGAACGTTTACAAAACACCAGCACAACATACTTTGAATTAAATGAAGGGTCGGTATACTGTCCTATTACACTATGGGAAGCCTATAAACGTGTTATACGAGGGGAGATCATCTCCTGGACTGCAGCACAAAGGAAAGCACACTTAGAATCATTAAGGGAGGCAGAGGCAAATGTTAAACAGGCAGAGGAGACACACCTAATCCAGGATCGTCCCGACACAAACAAAGCTTTGGTCCTGGCCCAAAAAAAGCTACAAAACATTGCATTAGATAATGCAAAACAGGCACATGGGGCAATGAGAGCTAGAATTTATGAAACAGTTGACAAAGCGGGGAAGATGCTAGCGTGGCTCGAGCGCAAGGTTGAGGGACACAACCAAGTAAGAGCAATCATGCGCCAAAATGAGGAACTGCATCTGACGGACTCGGATATAGCAGAAGAGTTTGCAAGATGCTATGAAGGGCTATATAAGACACCTGAAGCTTCCCCTGAAGCCTCCATACTGGAAGAGATCAACCTTCCCTCCCTAAACACCGAACAAGTTGCTAACCTAGAAATGGAAATCACGGAAGAAGAGATCATAGCAGCCATGATGCAGCTCCAATCCGGAAAGACACCTGCTACCACGAAGCTACCACCAGGGCTGTGCGCACCAGAGGACAAGGTGTGATCCGACTGCAAAGCCAAATCCACTCTACCAACTGCCAAGCATAAGAGGAATAAGGGGCCCTTAAAATAGTCTCCGAGATGGGCAAGGAGAAAGCCAAGAAAGCAGGAACCCAAAGCGCAATGGAACAATGCACAACACCGGCCCTGACCCACCCCAGCGGACCAAAGTACATTGGATGGCCCGCAAGAACCTGCAGAAAACATATCTCTTAAGGATGTGATGAATGCCATCTCCAGCTCGCGAGCATCTATGGAGGTGAAAATGGACAGCATTAGCACTGAGGTGTCCCTGCTGCATCATGACCTCCAGAAACTATCATCCCGAACCGGAGAGGCTGAAACTCGCATACCAGTGGCAGAAGACGAGCTAAGAGGCATAAGCCAACAAATAAACAGTGCAATAGAACGCGTCAAAGCACTGGAAGAGCGGGTGGAGGAGGGAGAAGGTCGATCAAGAAGAAAAAACATCCGAATCCTCGGTCTGCCGGAAAAGACAGAGGGGGCAAGCATGGAGCTTTTTCTGGAACAGTGGCTCGCTGATCTATTTGCCCCAAAATCCTTGTCAAAATTCTTTTCGATTGAATGTGCCCATAGAATACCAACAGGCAGACCGATTCCCGGGGAACCACCATGAACAGTGATCGGCAAAATCCTGAATTACAGAGACTGTGACGCGGTGCTCCAAATGGCCAGAACGAAAGGAGTGATATCATATAATGGCTCTAAAATAGCATTTTTCCCCAACTTCACTAAAGAAGTACAAAAAGCGAGACAATCGTTTGACCCTCTTAAGAAACGCCTCCAGACGTTGAATGCGAAATATGGCCTATTATTTCCGGCACAGATGAAAATATACCACAATGGCACAACAGTGCGTTTCACGGAACCCAAGGGAGGCATGGAATTGGGCAGAATGCAACCTGGGAGGAGATTGGGGCCCAGGGAGAAGGCAAGAAAATCGAAGGAACAGGCCTCGGCCAAATAGGCCACCAGATGAGCCACCACAACAACAACAGGAAGAGGAAATGCCCCCAGAGGGCGACGAATAAGAGCAGGTCCCGGACAAGCAGACAACAATATTTGTTGCGCGCTCACCCCGTGGACACACCGAACGAAAGCTAAAATGGCTACCAAACAAGGCGGCTGGCGGCCCTGCGATATGTAGCACTATACGTCCACCAACCACGGACCCTGTCGGCATACGCCATCCCAATTACAGATTGGAGGAGTATAACTGACAGGAATTTATTGCATGAGTAATGCAAGTGACTAGTTTTTGCTTAATTTGCGTTTGAGTTACAAAGGGGCGACAGATGCTTCAGTTGGGGGTGAAGTATGGGGAGGGGGGAGTTGGGTATATGTTCAGAGGATGGAGAAGCTCAATAGAACACCACAAACTACGAGAATCAGTTGTTAATCAAACAATGGCTAGTGTTCCTTGCCACAAGACGAATGTAAGCAATGCCTCCTCCCTGGGGGGCTGCACTGTCATCCACAACTATGAGTGCTTAAATGGCCCTGCAAGACACTAAGACCCGAGCCTTAAAGCTTCTTACCTGGAATGTGAATGGCCTAGGAAACAGCCTAAAGAGACAACTAGTACGACAGTTCCTGAATAGATATGGCCCAGACATAGCCTTCCTAACTTAGACTCATCTAGCAGGAATGACCAATGCGCTATTCAAGCGGTCCAACTATCGTACAGCAATACAGGCAGGCTTCACGATGGGAACCAGAGGAGTAATGATATTAATACATAAAAAACTTCCTTTTACCCTCACGAAAGCAACACAGGACACCGTGGGCAGATTTATGTATGTCACAGGTACGCTCTGGAATAAAACAATCTCCCTGTTGGCGGACTATGCTCGCCCACACTACAAACCACGCTAATAGAAGACATTACGCCTTTGCTGATTGATGATACCTCAGATATCTTGGTTTTGGGGGGAGACTTCAATGATGGCCTTGACAATATACAAGATCGCACACACCTACGCAATAGAGACCCCAACCGCTGAACTAACTTAACCACATTTGTGGAAGCATTTGGTATGTATGGCGTGAGCTGCACCCTGTGGAAAAGGAATACTCCTATCACTCTGGGGTACATGCATCATTATCGCACTTAGACTACTTCTTTGGACCAGCATCAATAATACATATACGGCAACACAAGCGGAGTACCTCCTAAGAGGCATTTCGGATCACTCCCCCCTTCTTATGTCAATCACAACATATAAACCAACCCCGCCACCGGTATGGAGACTGAACAGTTTACACCTAGGTTCCCCGGTGCTGATAGAACGTTTACAAAACACCAGCACAACATACTTTGAATTAAATGAAGGGTCGGTAGACTGTCCTATTACACTATGGGAAGCCTATAAACCTGTTATACGAGGGGAGATCATCTCCCGGACTGCAGCACAAAGGAAAGCACACTTAGAATCATTAAGGGAGGCAGAGGCAAACGTTAAACAGGCAGAGGAGACACACCTAATCCAGCATCGTCCCGACACAAACAGAGCTTTGGTCCTGGCCCAAAAAATCTACAAAACATTGTATTAGATAATGCAAAACAGGCACATGGGGCAATGAGAGCTAGAATTTATGAAACAGTTGACAAAGCGGGGAAGATGCTAGCGTGGCTCGAGCACAAGGTTGAGGGACACAACCAAGTAAGAGCAATCATGCCCCAAAATGCAGAACTGCATCTGACGGACGCGGATATAGCAGAAGAGTTTGCAAGATACTATGAAGGGCTATATAAGACACCTGAAGCTTCCCCTGAAGCCTCCATACTGGAAGAGATCAAACTTCCCTCCCTAAGCACCGAACAAGTTGCTAACCTAGAAATGGAAATCACGGAAGAAGAGATTATAGCAGCCATGATGCAGCTCCAATCCGGAAAGACACCTGGACCGAATGGCTTTCCCATAGAAACCTGGAAAAAGATAGGTGGTAATGAGCTGGCACCCCACCTACTTAAGATGTACCAACAGGTCCAA
This sequence comes from Ambystoma mexicanum, assembly GCF_040938575.1. Taxonomy (NCBI): domain Eukaryota; kingdom Metazoa; phylum Chordata; class Amphibia; order Caudata; family Ambystomatidae; genus Ambystoma; species Ambystoma mexicanum. Next base: position 475,929,224 of record NC_090932.1, on the reverse strand, counting down.
AGCAAAGGGATCTTACCAGCGGACCTAGGGAAGGCAACAATAATTGTAATACCTAAATCCGATAAACCCCCAAATAATTGTAGCTCATATAGACCAATATCCCTCATTAACAGCGAGGCGAAGATATTGGCTAAACTGTTAGCAACACGCCTACAACGGATCATAACATCCCTAATTCACCCAGACCAATGTGTCTTCATGCCCGGTAGATCCACAAGAATGAACATACGGAGAATACATCTAGCCATTGAACGCACCCAGACCCTGAATATCCCCTTGGGAGTACTCCCAATGGACTTCGAAAAAGCGTTCGATTCAATTCACTTGGTGAACCCCATCTTACACTTGATCCCCAGAGTGCCTCCCAGTAGATCAGGGCAGCATTGCACTGAGTGAGTGTAGCCAGTGCAGCATTGCTCTGGGTAAGTGCATATAGGTAGGGGGCTTTAGAGATTACAGTTACAGCCTCTAAGTGTGTGGTATGCCCAGAGGCAGTGCAAGGGAGACTGATCATGCCCAGTGAGACTCTGGGGGAAGCCAAGCAACCAGGTGGCACAGCAGACAGGTAGGTCAGCAGGGAAGAGAGAGTGAGAGAGAGAGAGAGAGAGAGAGAGAGAGAGATAGAGAGAGAGAGAGAAAGCAGAGGCGCAAAGGGAAGGTCTTGAGCAGCCCAAGTTTGAGGGGGCACAGAGGCCATTCTAGAGGGAGGCACCTGCAGAGGAGAGAGATATACCCCCCACTACCTGGAGAAGTGTCTGGACCTCAGAGAGTTGGAGGGTAGTGTGAAAATAATGATGCCAGGCAGACCAGACTCCAATGGGAGTTTATTGATTAAGACAAACGTGACAGCAGGCACCTAACCGAGTGGTAGCTCCAACTGAACTGTACTGACGCACCAGTCCCAGCACATCAAATCCAAACATTCCTAGAACCCTATGACTCATAATAGAGTTGCTCTGTACGAAATACACACCACACAGTACTCTCGTGAAACAACATACCAGGAATACATAATGGTGCTGTGCACTTTTCCCATCACATGTGCACTTTGCCCATCACAACACATCTCACCCCTTACATTTGGATCAGATTTATTCTACATAGTAGTCTTTAAACCAACTGGGTTTGTTCTTGACTCTCCCTGACTTTGTCTCTGTTCCAAATCTTGTGAGACTGTTATCCTCCAAGTCTCCATCCAACAGCTGATTGCTTCCCTTATCACAAAACTCAGCAAGATTGTTGTTACCTTCATTACATTCACGGTATTCATTGCTTTCAACCCCAACTGGACATTTCGCTATTCGGGACATCAACCAACATTCACCTCCCTCCATAATAACCACATTGCCTCTTATAGCAGATATCTTTTTAGGATCATTATATTTGCTTTCCACACACTTGGACGCAAGTCTGGGATTCTTAATGAGTACCAGATCCCCCACTTTCCAAGTGTTCACCTTGCCTTCATGTCCTCATCAAACCTCCGTTTGTACACATCCTGGGCCTCCTTGATGAGCGTCATTATTTTTCCACGGTCAACATTGGCACTTTTAGCCAAGTACAGCCAACCTGGACAAAGCTTGGTGCCAGGTTGCCTTCCTTTAAGAGACCTGAATGGAGAAATGTTTGTAACTGAGTGTGGCGTAGTACAATAGTTCCATATAATTTCCTTCAAAATACAGGACCATTTCAATCCTGAAGCCATAGCTAGTTGTAGACCACCCTTTATAAACCTATTAGCTCTCTCCACAAGGCCATTAGCCCTGGGGTGATACAAAGCTGTTTTAATGTGCTTGATGCAGAATTTTTTCAAACAATTTAGCATTCTCTCAGAACAAAATTGCACCCCATTATCAGTGACCAACTCTGCCGGGAAACCCTCTCTGTAAAACACTTCTTCAAAAAATAGCACCATTTCAGCAGTGGTAGCCTCACGCAGAGGCTTCCATTCAATCCATTTGGAATGGTTATCTACTAACACTACGAAATATTTGTATCCATCACCAAGATTCTGTATTGGCCCAATCAGATCAACCGCGACTTTTTGCCACGGATCACTAGGTACTTTGACAGGCGTAATTGGCACTTTTCTGACAATCCTGGTCTTGTCACTTTTCTCACACTCTCTACAGCCTCTGACACACTTTTCTGCATCATTATCAATCCCTGGCCACCAAAAGAACTGCCACAAGTACCTCTTCGTTCCCCCCATACCTAGATGTCCTTGATGCGCTATGTTTACTAAATGAGATCTAACTCCACTGGTGGGTACAATCCTGCTTCCTTTCCTGAGTTTGCACCCATCCTCGGACAAACTTAACTCATCCCTCACCCCAAAATACCTCTCATATTCCTTCCCAATCACATTCTTGTGAGGCCATCCTTCTTTAGTCCACACCTTAATTTCGTGTCCTCCTCATCAGCACTTACCCATCTCTCTTTATCAATGGCATCATATTCAATCTCAGCAATACTAATGTTTTGATATTCCGGCATCTCACCACTTCCACCATCTCCCACAGGCAACCTAGACAAACAATCCGCAACCACGTTCTCCCTCTGAGGAATGTAGCACACTCTGAAGTTATAGCTCATGAGTTCCACCATCCACCTCGAAATCCTAGGAGACCCTTTGGTCCACTCTGAACTATTCATCAGTTGAACCAAGGGCTTATGATCTGTTCGTACAAGGAAAGCACGACCCCACAGGAAAAATCTAAAGTGTGTGATGGCCCATAAGACTGCCAAAGCCTATCTTTCAATAACAGAATAATTATGTCCTGCTCCTCTGAGCGGCCTGGACGCAAATGCAATGACATGTTCAGTCTTACCTGAATCAAACTGAGTCAGGGTAGCTCCCAATCCTAGTGTACTTGCATTAACTGAAAGCAGGGTATTCCTACCTGATATAAATCCTCCTAATGACGGTGCCTTGGCTATCCCTTCCTTGATCTGCTGAAATGCCTCTTGACACTCTTTGGACCACTCATACCTCACCCCTTTCTTTAGTAAATCTCTCAATGGAGATTAGATGGATGCAAATCCACCCACAAATTTATGGTAATATTCCGCTAGTCCCATGAAAGAACGTAATTGGTCCTTGTCCTGAGGCTGGGGAGCATTACTGATACTTTCCACTAGCGACTTCTTGGGAGAAATGCCTTCTTTAGAAATCCTGTGTCCCAGGTATTCTACTTCCCCAACAGCCATCCTACATTTGCTCCTCTGTACTGCCAACCCTGCTTCTCTTAGCTTACATAACACAGCCCTAAGTGCCTTGTCATGCTCTAACTCATCACTCGCAAATATCAAAATATCATCTTGAAATACTGTTACGTTTTCCAGACCCTTCAACACCTCCTCCATCACCCTTTGGAACACAGAGGCAGCTGAGGCTAGCCCAAAGGGCATGCAATTGTATTTGAACATGCCTTCAGGTGTGATAAAGGCTGTAAGGTGTTGTGACTCTCTGGACAAAGGAACCTGGTAATAGGCAGCAGAGAGGTCAATGAAAGAAAACACCTTTGGCTCACTAAGGGTGGATAGTGTTTCTGAAATATTGGGCAAAGTATGCCTTTCCACTAATATATTATGATTAAGACTACGTAGGTCTACACACAACCTCAATTTCCCATTGTTTTTAGCCACAAGCACTATAGGTGACAACCACTCCGTAGCCGCCACAGGCTCAATCACACCTTTGCAAACTAAATCATCCAGTTCACTACGCAGTTGCGCTCTCATGTTTAACGGCACATGCCTCACTTTATGAACAATAGTTTGGGCATCCCTCTTCAGTTTTATATGATGCTCAAAATGCCTGAGCATGCCCAGGTTCTCAGAGAAAACCTCTGGAAACTCTTTAGACCATACGTCATCAATCTCCGCAATGGTAACGGGTTCAATAGCACTGGCCTGCACCCTGACCCTCACATTTTTTTGTTCCTCCCAACCCAATAGGGAGGCACCCTTCTTTGCGACCAGAATGTTAGCCTTGCATTCCTTCCCTTTAGATGCAACTCTTTCGGAAAATTGACCCAGAATTTCAATTGGAGACTCTCCATAACCACAGGGATGAATGTTAGGTGAGTTCAGAATTGCTTCATCCCTATTCAGAGTTCTCTTCAAGGTGTCTTCCGATATGATGGTCCAGGGAGAGCATGTGTCTACTTTCATAACTATTTCTCGACCATCAATCATGAACACATCCACCAGCCCCTCCTTCTCTCCTCCAATAGGTGATACTTCAAACACATGCCTGGGACTTGAGTCCTGTGCAGTGGACACTTCCTGTATATTGTAGCTCAAACGAACACTTTCCTTGTTGTCGTTCCTGGATTCCAGGGGGTTTATCGATGAGCCCTTGCAAACATTAGCGAAGTGTCCCTTGCCTCTGCACTTGAAGCATTCAGCAAATTACGCCGGGCAAGAAGGGTAATTTGATCCATGTCTGAAACTGCCACATCTGGTACATTTCGTGCTCGACGCTCCCTTTCGGTTCATGTTGACACTTGGTTTCCTCTTTTGATCAACAGCACACACGGCTTGGGCACTTTGTTTGTCAACTCTCAGTTCCTTAACATATTTTGACGTTTGCTCTATACTCCTGGCTAAATCCACAGCCTCCTCCAGCTTCATGTCCTTGGTTAGTAACTTTTCTTGGATCCTGACATTGTTCGTCCACCTCACCAGCTGATCTCTGATGAGAGAGTCAGAGAGGTGTTCAAATTCGCAAGAGTGACTTAGAGTCCTCAAGGAGGCTATGTAGGATTCCACTGACTCTGAGGGCTCCTGCACGCGCTGGAAGAACCTGTGCCTCTTAAAAGTCACATTTCTTCTCGGCTCATAGTGATCCTCCAATTGTTTGAGGGCAAATGTATACTCATCCACATCTTCGGCTTCGGCAGTATGACCTCTGCTCAGTCCATCAAACACAGTGCGCCCTTCTATTCCCAGATTATGAAGCAACAATGTCTTTTTACGAGCCGCACTGAACCTCTCTCCACCCATCGCTACCAAGAGGATCTCGAATATGTTCTTCCACTTGTCCCACCTGATGGAGGGACGGCCAGGCTCGTACAGGAAAGGCACAGGTGGGGGTATCATTGCCGCCATGTCACAGCTTACAACAGAGGCTAACTGTGTGAGGCAACAGTGCAGGGAACGGAGCCTTCGATTAATTGCAGGGTATTTCAGTAGTTCATTGAGAGTGCGTCATAATGCCCCTCCAGGAAGACTGGGAGATTCCAATGAAAGGAATGAAAGGGCGTTGCTCTGCAACCTAATAACAATGTCAGCATGGAAGGGAACATCTTCCCACGTCAGAGGGAGACACCCCTCTTCCTCACAGATGCTCGAGCTCAGGAGGCTGCAGGCGCCTGGATTAGCTTGCTTTCAGTCTCGAGCCGGGCTGCAACAATGTTTGGGAAGCGCAGCACAGCTGCACACCAGGCCCCCACCCTCCAGGGTACGCCTCCTGACCTGGTCTTGATCCTGCTTCCACTGGACTCGATCCGCTCCGCCTGCTGTCATGCACGGAAGCAGGATGAACAGCGTTGGCCCGACGCGGCCCCGGCAGGGGAAAGAAAACGAGCCAGTAGCACGGCAATCCTCGTCGCCAATGTGAAAATAATGATGCCAGGCAGACCAGACTCCAACGGGAGTTTATTGATTAAGACAAACGTGACAGCAGGCACCTAAACGAGCGGCAGCTCCAACTAAACTGAGCTGACGCACCAGTCCCAGCACATCAAATCCAAACATTCCTAGAACCCTATGACTCATAATAGAGTTGCTCTTTACGAAATACACACCACACAGTACTCTCGTGAAACAACATACCAAGATATGTGAATACATAATGGTGCTGTGCACTTTGCCCATCACATGTGCACTTTGCCCATCACAACAGGTAGCTTAGAGAAGGACTAGAGAAGGATGGTATTTTGGAAGAGAGAGTTGGATGTAGTGCAGGCCCCGGCCGCATAAAGCCTTGTGAATGATGCAGAGGGTCTTGCATTTGATCCTTGCAGCGACTGTGAGCCAGTGGATAGATTTCAGGGCTTTAGAGATACAGTCCCTGGGCTTGAGTCAAAGGATAAGTCTTGCAGTCATGTTTTGGATTAGTTGCAGAGGGTGGAGAGTAAAGGAAGGCAGATTGAGAAAGAGGCTGTTGCAGTAGTACAGCCTAGAGAGAGCCACGGCTCTGGAGGCAGTGAGCTTCTGGAGGAAAGTAAGAAAAGGAAGAATTACTTGAGGAGGTGCAGCTGGTAGTGGGCCTTCTTGGCAAGGTCTGTGATGTGAGGAGAGAAGGAAAGAGTGGAATCGACGATGACACCAAGGTTTTGTGCCTCAAAGGAAGGCGAGGGAAGAAGGCCCAAGGAGGGCAGCTAGAGTGAGAGAGTGAAAGCGGGGGTAGGGGTCCAAATGAGAAGGATCTCTGTCTTACTGGTGTTAAGCCAGAGATCGTTGGAGGCATACCAACCTTGAGTAGTGGATAGACAGTCAGGAATGCGTGAGAGAGGGGAGGGGAGGAGGCTGAGGGGAGCCTGAAAGAGAGCTGAGTGTCATCTGTATAACACTGCAAGTTAGAGGGGGAGGTAGACATCAGGTGGGCCAAATGGGCCATCTAGACATTGAAGAGCAGGGATGAGAAGCTAGCGCCCTAGGCAACATCACATGTGGAGAGACAGGTGGTGGAGAGAAAGGGTCCAAGTTGGACCTGGAAGGGTCTGTCCAGGAGGAAGGGGGTCAACCACTCCAGGGCCTGATTTGTGGTTCCCAGGTTATCACAGAGTCGATTAATCAGGATGGCGTGATCAACCGCATCAAAAGCAGAGGAAATGTCAAGGAGGATGAGGACAGAGGGAAGGCTGGAATCAGGATTAGAGAGCAGATCTTCACAGTTGTTCAGGAGAGCAGTTTGCATGCCTCTGGCTACTCTGAAGCCAGTCTGATGGTCATGGAGACAACCAACAGATTCAGTGTAGAAAGTAAGCTGGGAGATGGACAACTTTTCTAGGAGTTTGCCCAGGAAAGGAGTGATAGAGATCGGGCAATAGTTTTCCAGACAGGTAGGGTCAGCAGAAGGCTTTTTAAGGAGGGGTTAAACAAGGAAGGGCGTGAGGAGAGAGTGATTGCAGAAATTGGCCAAGGCTGGAGCGAGGATGACAATGTGGTCCTTGATGTTTCTGGCGGAGCAGAGGAGCACCTGTTTGGATGGCACGTAGATTGAATTTGTCTAGAAACATTGTCAGGTGTTGCCAGAGAGAAAGAAGAGAAAGGAGGAGGAGAGGAAGAAATGGCCAGAGGGAGGCCGACACAGCGAGAGGGAGAGGAAGACAAAGAGGAGAGCGAGGACAGGATGGTCTGGGTTTTAGTGGTGCACTGAGAAGCCAGACCGGTACAGAGAGCATGGGAGGGAACATGAGAGGTAGAGACTGCAGAATGATTGGCCAGCTCCTTGCAGATTTTAAAGAGTTCAGCTCTGTTGTTAGAGGCTGCAGAGACAGGGGCTTGCATGTGGAATCTCTTCTTGGACATGACAGAGAGTCTGTATTGCCTTTGGAGCAGGCAGAAGGCCAGTTGGTTAGAGGAGACACCCAAAGCCCTCCACTTTCTCTCAGCCACCCTAGAGTTGCGTTTCAGGGCATCAAGGTCGGAGTCATACCAAGAGTTGCACTTGGAGGTAGGCTTCAGACGGATCCTCATGACAGGGGCTTGGATAACCAGAGCATTAGAGATAGAAAGATGTAGGTTACAGAGGGCTGTTTCAGAGGGTGAGTCAGCCACAGGAATAGGAGGAGCAGAGAAAGTAGAGGCAAAGGCATTCACTGACACACGCTTCATGGGCCGAATGACTGAGAATGTAGGTGGCAGTGCTGGGGTGGGCTTTGCATGAGGGACAGAGAGTTTCAGGTGAGAAGAAAGCAGGTGAGATATTTTGCCAAACGGACAGGATCAACCCAGGCAGGCAGTCCATGAGGTGGTTCACACCCACTACCACCCCTTCTTGAACTGCAGACGCCCAAAAGAGATCACCTGTGAAAGCAAGAGCTCTGCACAGGGCGCTCAAAAGATAACCTTCGGACATCGTAAAGCCATAAAAATCAGCTTTAGTCCACAGTCTCTGCTGACAACAAAGGTCTGTGTGTCAAGCACAGAAATCTAGGCTTGGACTACAGACATGCACACCCTCCTACCAGATCCCTGCTGGGATATGGGCTCATTGATGCTTCATGGTCTCCAGCTTTATCTTTAGTCACTCAGCATTAGTTTCTTCATCGCCCCCTATTCCCCCAACTAACTTGCTTTTATCTATGTCATGTATCCCAGCACGAGAACTGGTCCTATAAAGGACACGTGAATGAGAGGAGCAGAACTTTTTGAGTTTTTTTTTCTCTTGTTGCCAACCCAGCTTCTGCTGCGAACCCTATGGCATTTGCCAGTCACCCCCTTTCTCAAAAAACACAACTTCCACTCAGACTTCTAGTTTTATTTCAGAGCTAGACACTGTGGAATCTCAGTGAAATATTATAATATAAGCACTGTTGAATGTAGGTGAAATATTATAGTATATACACTGCTGAATCTAGGTGAACCTTCACAATATAGCCACAGTTGAACTCATATGAATTTTACAATATAGCCAATGTTGAAATGAGGCACATTTTTACAAAATACCCACAGTTAAATCTAGGTGCATTTTCACAGTGCAGCCACTGTTGAACTCATGTGAATGTTACATCATAGACACTGCTGGAACTAGGTACGTTTTTACATGATAGCCACTGTTGAATCTAGGTGAATTTTCACAGTATAAACACAGTTCAACTCATGTGGATTTCACAATATAGCTGCTGCAGAATCTATGCTAATTATTAGAATCCAGCCGCTGGTGAATCATTCCTGGTTAACGATTAGACTATAGTCATTGTTGAATATGGGTGAATAGCCAGAGCATAGCCGCCTTGGTACTAAATCAAACGAGATAAGTGTGCAGAAGTTGGATACTCTTGAACTCAAAGCTACTGCAATTTGAAGTTAATATTATAATAGATATTACAATAGTGTACACTAACACAGTACACTATGTCCACAACAACCCCTCAAATCAAGGCACCACTGACTCTAGTAGCGGCGGGCTACACCGCACTGATGTGCATTTCCTCAAACAGCATTTCCTCTGGCAGAACAGTATGGATGTAAGATTGGTAACATCTGCTAACTATCAATAATCGGGCCACCACTGGAAGGTCACCACCTCTGTGAGCTGGACACATATACAAAGCTGTGGACCCCATATGGATAGACAGTCAGAAAGGACCCCACAAGGGAAGAGCTAACCTCAGGACACAACAGGTCACTATAGGGGAGCTTTTTCCCACAGTTGAAACTGATACAACTGCAAAACTGCATGTGCCCACTAAGGGAGACAACTATACAAGGCTCCCCAAGAGAAGACCTAACCACAAACAACCACATGTCACCTAAGGAGGACTTTGTCATTGTGAACCAGAGACAACTACAAGTGCAAAACCACAGGACACCAAAGGAAAGCCACTGCCTCGGTGAACCAAACTGAATACAACCAGATACAACTAAACAACTACAGGACCCCACAAGGAGAGACCGCCACACAAGATCCCACAAGGGAAGAACTAACCACAGGACACCACAGGTCACAACAGTGAAGCTTTCACCAAGGTTGAACCTGATACAACTTCAAAACTACATGAGCCCACTAAGAAAGACAACCATACTGGACCCCACAAGGGAAGAATGAACCACAACACACCACAGGTCACCAAAAGGAAGGCCCTCGCCATTATGAACCCAATACAACTACAAAACCACAGATCAGCTCAGGAAAGCCCCTGCCTCTGTGAACTGAATGTGAACCGGATATGACAAAGAAAACACAGACCCACAAGGACGTACAGCCACACAGGCACCCACAAGGAAGAACTAACCACAGGACCCCCCCTGGTCACCACAGGGAGACATTCACCACGTTTGAACTCAATAGAAATTCAGGAGCCAAAAAAGGGAGACAATGATACATGACCCTACAAGGGAAAGTCAAACCACAGGTCACCACAGGAAAGTCTTCACCACTGTGAGCCTGAGACTACAACTATGACACTACAGGTTCCCATAAGGGTAGATCGAACTAAAGGGTATCACAGGGATCATTTCGCAACTGTGAACCAGATAGAAACACAACTAAAAAAACTATGGGAGATCACAAGGATAGACTGCTACAAAGGCTCCCACAAGGGAAGATATAACCACAGGTCACCATAGATCACCATAGGGAGGCCCTTGCCACTGTGAACCCGACACAACCCAATACAACCACGCCATAAGGAGAGACACCCGCACAGGAACACAGTTAGTCAACTAAGGCAAGGTTTAGCCCCCGAAAGTCAAGTCTATTCTGAGGTAAGGAGGGCTAATCCACTACTGCCCTGTTTAGTCATTAACTGCAAAGGCTAGCCCATGGCCCCTAGAATTCCTGCGACCCCTGGGATATCCCTGTCTCTAGGAAAGCCCGACCACATGATAGTCCTCCCCACTGGGATAGAGCCACTCTCAGAACAGTTCCCGTCACAAAATGTCATGCACCAGGAAAGACTGACACACAAGGAACAACCAAAACAGAGCAATCAAAATGGAACAATCTCCGAACCCCACACCCGGGAACAGACACACACCAAGGGATAACAGACCCATTCAAGACATTCAATGGAAACAGGTTAATTTTCCAGACAAAGACCAGAATCACTCTACCTAAAACTCTACCTGTCAACCTACCACCCTTTTGGACATCCTCCTAGCCTCAATAACCTTAAGCACACTAGCAGGATAATAGGATGGCCAAAACACATAAAATCAAAACATAAGGAATCAACACCAGTATGCCATTCATCACAAAATATTGCCACTACAAAAGGTACCATCAACATTGACAGGGAGATGATCACAAAGAAGACATCAATCCAATTGGAGACCTGGCTGAACAATACAATGAAGAAATAGCAAATGTCCAACAACAATGTAACCACCAAAACACACAGCCGAAGACCAAACAGACCACAACCAAAAAAGATAAACTGCAACCTAGTCAACGCCAGATCTATGTCTACGCACTGACCAGAAATATACAATCTGATATGCGACAGGGGCATAGACATCCTATTCCTCACAGAAACCTGGCTAACTGCACAAGATTATAGTGCACAAATACCTACCCAGCATCTTCAAACTCAAGCAAGCGAAAAGAGAAGGAAAAAGAGGAAGACTCGCTGTATCATACAAGGATCAGCTAAAAATAACAACATCACCACTGCTAAACATCCCAAACTGCAAATCACTCATCCTATACCTATCTGCGACTCCTCCATCCAACTTACTTGTCTACAGGCCACTGACCTATGACCGGACTTTCGTTGATACCTTCGTGGACACCATCAGCAACATGGCCATTAAACATGATGACCTGATCTTTCTTGGAGACTTCAACATCTGGTTCAAAGAAGAGAACATCAACTCCCTCAAAACACTAACTAATCAACTAGCGACAATGCATCTATTACAACTGGTGAAACGGGTGACACACACAATGCAGTCCACACACTCGATGTAATCTATGGCAACAAAAACCTGGTCACAGCAGCACCTCCAATGCAAATCCTCTGGAGCGACCACCTCATTATACCCTTTGTGATCCAACTGTCAACAATGATACCTGATAGCCCCCCTAAAAACCCTCCCATTCTGAAAAGAAATTGGAGCACATTTAACAGTGTGTAAATAAATGTGAAACTGGAATCCACAAAACCGTCAATCACCATCCTATGCTCAGCCAGAACCTGGGGCAGCACCAATAGCCTGGACCAAGACAGGTAAACTTAGCACCACTGCGGAGGGAGAGATGTGCCAAAAGCAAGGGGCTGTCAAATGCACCAGCCCCAAAACCAGTATGAAACTTGTGTGGATTTACTCTAATCGCTCATGGCATTTTATTGTATGCCCAAGAAAGCAGCATGAAAGGACTCTAATCTTCCTTCATGGGTTGCCAACTTGTACCAATTCGAAGAACACTTGCCAAATGGACTCTGCATCTCCTATAAATTAAACCAGGTGTGCTAAATTTGCAACGATGTACTGTATGTACTGTGTGAAATGACATATAATAACAGCAACATCAAAATCGTCACAACAATTCGATTGCTTGGAACTCAGCAGTTTAGATCACCAAACCCTGAAGTATAGGGTAAAACGCCTGAAAGGATGAAACAGCCTCAGAAGTTCAGACCATTAGTTAGCACCCTTCTAGACCTCTCACTAAGGAAAAAAACGCACATATTTTAAAGCCAGCAGCGAATATGCAAATGTCTTTCAATTTACGTTCACTGCCTGTAACGTCACTTCCCAATGCATACGCCAGCAGATCCCCCCCAACGTTTTTATTCGGACTCGAGCCCTGAGAGTCTTGTTTGAAAAGCGTCTATGCCTCTTTCTTCATTTGTGACCGAACATGACTTTCACGACATTACAGTTCTGGTTGGCTATTTATCAAATGGCCAACCCATCTCTAATTTCCCTTATTCTTCCGTTATATTAAACAAAATGGATGCTATCATGCTTAAATAATGAGTCGAAAAGTACTAACCCCGTCTTCGGCTCTCTGCAGAGATCTGCGTTGTTCTTTCGCCGTTGTACCGTAGTAGCCCCTCTGCTCATTTCCTCAAAAACAATAGGTTCCCTCGATTCTGAACTAGCCTTTCTGGTTCCTTAGGCGTGCCTTGTGGCGGAACGTGCGTGTTCGTCTTTCTGTTTTATTAGAGGTATAGATACGACTCAGAAATGCTTACATTTTGACAAACACATGCAAAGCACCGCTCTATGTGGTTTCTATGTACGTTGTATCTTCTGAAATGTGTATGTGCCTCCGTATCACGAAACACTCGCCCCGCCAGCTATCTGGCTTCCTGTTTCAGAAACACCTGTTTCCTCCGCTGTTTGGCAATTCATTTGTGGCTGTTAAAGAATAGAAGTGCCCCGAAAGGCCAGAAGCTTGCACTTTACGTAACATCATTTCGACAAAAAAGGCATAGGTCCTCTACATCGAAGGGGAGAGTAATTGTCACTAAACACGCCGACGCAGATAAGCAAAACAATAGCACGAGGGCAGCGACATAACTAGGCAAGTAAAGAAGATATAGGGGCCAATTCATAGAATTCGGCGCACAAGTGGCGCACGCGGCTGGCGCACAGTGTGCGCGTGCGGTAGGCTGCGCCAGCCGCGTGCGCCGAAACACATTCAGGCGCACAGCGTATTCATGGATTCCAACATCCACAACCAGCCGTGGCGCAGAGTGGCGCAGCGACCCTGCAGCAGCGTCAGTTACGCCCCCAAGAACGCCCCTTGCGCAGGAAAAAGCCATCAAAATCCCCAATCCAGCGCAAAGGGCAGCAGCAAACGCAGTGCGGGGAGCGTGTATTTCAGGGGTGTGCGGGTGTCCCCACACGCGATAGGCCTGGGTACGTGTATTACAGGGGTGCGCGAGAAAATCTACACGCGATTGGCCTGGGTACGTGGATTTCAGGGGTGCGCGAGAAATTCTACACGCGATTAGCCTGGGTACGTGTATTACAGGGGTGCGCGAGAAAATCTACACGCGATTGGCCTGGGTACGTGGATTTCAGGGGTGCGCGAGAAAATCTACACGCGATTGGCCTGGGTACGTGGATTTCAGGGGTGCGCGAGAAATTCTACACGCGATTAGCCTGGGTACGTGTATTACAGGGGTGCGCGAGAAAATCTACACGCGATTGGCCTGGGTACGTGGATTTCAGGGGTGCGCGAGAAATTCTACACGCGATTGGCCTGGGTACGTGTATTACAGGGGTGCGCGAGAAATTCTACACACGATTGGCCTGGGTACGTGGATTTCAGGGGTGCGCGAGAAATTCTACACGCGATTGGGCCTGTGCGAGTGGGGCAGTGTATTACGTAGGTGTGCGGGAAGTTGAAGAGGTGAATTGCCAGTGTGGGTCCTCCCAGGTCTCCCCTCTACCCCCTCCACGACCTCTGCAGGCAGCCCACACCACAGGGGACTACCCTGCACCCCTGGTCATGTCCCGCAGGCAGCCCATCCACCATGGGCATGCCCCCCAGCCAAGCCACATGTCCCCTTGCACCCCCACCCCCCAGCAGGCCCCCACTCATGTCCCCCTGCACCCCCACCCCCCAGCAGTGCAGGGGCAGCCTCCACCAGGCCCCCACCCATGTCTCCCACCACCCCCAGTCACCAGCCACCAGGGGCAGCCTCCACCAGGCCCCCACCCATGTCCGACTCATGTCTCCCAGCACCCCCACCCCCCAGCCACCAGGGCCAGCCTCCACCAGGCCCCCACACATCTCACAGCACCACCAACCCCCAGCCACCAGGGGCAGCCTCCACCAGGCCCCCACCCATGTCTGACTCATGTCTCCCACCACCCCCACCCCCCAGCCACCAGGGGCACCCTCCACCAGGCCCCCACCCATGTCTCCCAGCACACCCACCCCCCAGCCACCAGGGGCAGCCTCCACCAGGCCCCCACCCATGTCCGACTCATGTCTCCCAGCACCCCCACCCCCCCAGCCACCAGGGGCAGCCTCCACCAGGCCCCCACCCATGTCTCCCAGCACCCCCACCCCCCAGCCACCAGGGGCAGCCTCCACCAGGCCCCCACCCATGTCTCCCAGCACCACCACCCCCCAGCCACCAGGGGCATCCTCCACCAGGCCCCCACCCATGTCTCCCAGCACCACCACCCCCCAGCCACCAGGGGCAGCCTCCACCAGGCCCCCACACATGTCTCCCACCACCCCCACCCCCCAGCCACCAGGGGCAGCCTCCACCAGGCCCCCACACATATGTCCCCCTGCACCCCCACCCCCTAGCATCCAGGGGCACCCTCCACCTGGCACCCACACATGTCTCCCACCACCCCCACCCCCCAGCCACCAGGGGCAGCCTCCACCAGGCCCCCACCCATGTCCAGGAACAGAGACTTCCATGCTGTCATGTGTGCAATCTGCACAGGGCTCCCCATGTCACATTCAAACACATGCAACAACCATGCGGTTCACACATTACAGGTCGCACATGCATTACCATGATGTCCCTGCACACATACATGCGTACATGGCCTATGTCACACATACAGGCAGGTATCAGACAACCAGCACACTGCAACATGCCCTGTCTCACACAGCAATGCTTGGCCACTTACCGCTCAACTCCAGACGGGTCTCCCTCTCAAGGACCTGGCCGTGGAGCGCTGGGTGTATGCGTTCCAGGACCCTCAACTGGATGGAACTCATGCGGCCCCGGCCCCCCTCCACAAGGCGCCGGGCCTTCATGAGGGTCCTTGACCTCAAGTCCTCCCAGCGCTTCTTGACCTTCTGGATGGTGCGGGTTGCCACCCCCTCCGCGTCCTCTCCCGTCCTTCCCTCTTGGCGCGGGACGATCCGAAGAGGGCATCATACTGCCCCAGGACTTGCTCCACCAGGACACCAACTTCGGTGGCAGTGAAGCTGGTGCCCCTCTGCCCCTCTGCCCCTCTGGCCGGGGGTTGCAACTGGTGTCAGATGTGGATGTGCTCCACATGGCAACCCCAGGGGCAGGAGTGGGTGACCAACTGGGTCCTGGGGCTGGGCTGTGGAGCGATGTCATTTGAGTCGGGACTCTTCTGTACCAGCAGGGGTGGACACAGCAACTGGACCCCTGCAGATGGCTGATGTGCAGGCACCAAATGGCAGGGCACGGTGGCAGCAGGCAGGCAGGCAGGCAGCAGCAGATGGCATGTGGGAGGCTGCTTGGGGCACTGGGGGCCAGTGAAGTGTCCTTCTGGGCAGGAGCGTGGTCTTCCGTGCGTTTTCGCGTGGCCAGCTTCATACGGAGTGATTAGGCACGTGAAAAATCTGCACGCTGCGTGTAATGCGCGTAAGCGCACGTGAAAAACTGCACGTCCGCGTGTAATAGGAGGAAAGGGCCCATGCATAAGCGTGCGCGCGTGAAAAACTGCACGTCCGCGTGTAATGCGCGTAATCAAACGTGAAAAAGTGCACGTCCGCATGTGACTTGACGCGCGCGTGCGTTTTCCCTCAGCACGGGTTAAAGGTGAGCGGGCCCAGCAGTTCGCTGTACGTGCCTTTCGTGGAGACCGACGTGTGTTGCTGCTTCCAGTTGTTTCGCGCGCCATCTACTTCACAGCTCTCAAGGACGTATCTCTTCTTTTGGCGGGGGTATTGGCTACGCGTGTTTTTCTGCATCGCGCTAGTCAGACGGTGAGTCGCAAACGCTCCTTTTCCCACTGCGGGTGCCCCTGTGTATCGCACCCATTTTCGATGTCATCGTAGCCTGCGTGTCCCACGCGTACGCGTTATACGTGTTACTGGGTGCCACCGCGTACTGCGGGAGGTTTAATCCACGCACGTAGGCTGCAGGGTTGCGTGAACGGTTTTACTGCAGTTTTGGGGTGCCTGAGCGTTGCGTGACCCGTCAACACATCACCGGGGTCACATACAGCCTTGCAGGTGCAGGGGGGCTGTTAACATCTTGCTTCCCACCCCCTTCACCCCAATTGCCCAGGTCAATTGTGCTGTACACCTCCCATTGGCACCACTCCATCTGTGCCAGCACTATAACATCTGTGCCATGGTAGGGAGGCTACCAAAGGTGAGGGGCGCCTCAGCTGGGCGTCCTCCTCGTGGCGGGCGTGGTCGGGGACGTGGCCGTGGTGACCAGGGAGTAGGGGGACTCCAGGGTGTCCAGGGCAGCCACAGAGGGGGAAGAGGCAGGGGTGCGCCACTTGAGCACAATGTTGTGCCATGTGTCGGTGCAGCCATGCCACCACCCCCTGTGGTTCAGGGGGATGCAGCTCCTGCATCTGGCACTGGCACCCGTATGACCCGGCAGTCCGTTCCATCGACTGCCACGGGCCCAAGGGTAGCGGTAGCTGCAGGTGCAGTTGTGGACACCGCCACCCAGGCTCAGGGTCTGCCAGCGCAGGCTGCGTTGGCACTTGAAGAGCCCTTGGTAGATCTCCAACAGGCCAGGGGGGAAACCATTGGGGCAGGCCGGGCTGCTCAGACCAAGACACGTGTCCCTGGGGCAGTCATGTCATCTGCTGCCCCGAACAGCCGGGTGTTGGCAAGTGCAGGGGCAGATGCACCCAACAGCACCCCGGTTGTGAGTCTGCCAACCAGGACCGTTGCGGTCAATGACCCTGCCACAGCTGATGTTGCTGCGCAGGGTCCATTAGTGGGCACCCAGCTGCCACTGACACAAGTCAGGCCTTTGGTCATCCCTCCACCTGCCACTCCCTCGGCTCAATCCACCCAACCCACTGGCCATACTGGTCAGGGCGGCATTAGCCAGCCAGGGTCTGCGCCACAGTCCAAGAGGAGGAAGGTTGCATCTGCAGCACAGGCTGGGACCCCACACACAGCCACGACCTCCTGCACGTCGAGGAAGAAGCCTTTCTGTAAGCAGGAACTGGACTTCCTCGTGGACTACGTGCGGGGACACAGCCGTGACATGCTAGTGGGTGCCAATAGTCAGACTACGGCTGCCCAACGTGACACCCACTGGAAGCATGTGGCGGAACATGTCAGTTCATTCGGCCATGAGGTGCGCACGGCGCAGGAGTGCAAAAAGCGCTGGAATGACATCAAGCGCAGCACTAAGGCCAAGCGTGCCTCAAATTACAACTTGACTCTGGTGACTGGCGGTGGGCCTGCACCAGAGGAGGAAGAACTCACTCCGCATGAGGCTCTCGTTGCGGAGTTCATACCACCAGAATTGGTCGAAGGTGTGGGAGAGATGCTGGACTTTGATGCCCAGTCCAGTGAGTGTTGATGCGTAGTTGTTGAGGACGTGTGTGTTTCACATGTGGGATGTGTTGTGCATGATTGCTGCTACATGTGACCTGTACATGGTTCTGATGTGTAAGTAATGCAATGCCACCGTCATGCATGTCTCCTCTGCCTGCATGCGGGACTCCATGTGGCCATGCTCCCTTGCCCCTCCTCCGCCACTCTGCACCCCAGTTCCACCTTTGCACTGGTCTGCTACATTCTTGCCAATGTGTAGTTTCATGTTCATGTGTCCTGTGTAGATGCTAACTTCCAGCTTAGAAACTGCCAGACATATGCCGTGTGGTACAGCCTTAGTACTCGATGCAGGGCATCCCACTTGTACTGTGCATGGGTCAGATGTCCCGCAGGGACATGAGTGCCCATTCATGCTCCATGTGCATTGCACACATGCCCCTATGTGTCCTTGACTGGATGATCACTGTAATATGAGTCCTTGGTTACATACATTGCCTGCCATATTTTCGGCCTCCCCATGTCAACTGTGGCTCAGTCCTGCGTTGCACACATGTTTAGGCTCTGACAATCTGTGTGGCTCACAGGCCTCAGCCTGTTCAATGGCCAATGACTCTGTCCAACTCCTGTCGTGTCTTCTACACACGTGGCCGGCCTCCGGATCTTCCATCATGTGTCCTGCCCACTGTCCCAGCATCATTTGCAGTGTTGTAATTGAAATCACATTAAGCTGTTGATGCCAGTCAACACTGCTTGTCAATACACAGGTGTATGGTCAGCCTTTTGATACCATGCTAGGCATCCCTGCTTTGGTACTGGGGTGGAGGGGTGCTTGCCTTCTAGACATGGTACACATTGAATACACAATGCACGTGATGTCTGATTTTGACATTGCACTGCCTTCACATTTCCTGGCACACACCATGGAGTGCTTGTACATGTAGGTAGTGAGTGGCGTACACATTTTCTGCACTGCATAGACCCACTTCCATGCAAACTGCCACCTTTCAACAGGTCTGATCACAGAAGCTATTCTAAGTAGACCCAGCATGCATGCAAGGTCATATGTTGTGTGTCACATGTCTGCCAGATGCCTTTGCTGTCGGTGTGTGTGTGTGTGTTGTGTGCTTCTGACATGTGTACTGACCCTTTCCTCTCTATTTTTCAGGTGATGACGCAATGGATGCAGAGGATGGTGTTGTCATGCCAGACACAGGGTTGGTAAGACCACATCAACCCGGCACTAGTGGGGGTCGTGGGGTGGTAGGCCACGAAAACCCCCAAGTGCTGCAGTCCATCCTGTCTCTGGCTGTCTATGAGTCCAGCCTTGATGACGACTCTGACGTCCATGTTGAGTTGGATGACCATCAAGTCCATGTGTCAGGGGTGAGTGATTCTGATGTGGACACTCCTCTGTCTGCGACCCCTGCACTGAGGGATCAGACAGTCTTGGTTCCTCCGCCCGTGGTGGATCGGGACGCAGGGTCACCCTCCACACCAGTCACTGATGTGCCTGGGACATCACGTCGACGGGGGCATGTAGTCGTGCAGCCGCAGGCGGTGCCAACACAGCGAGGACCCCCGGTCCTTGGGTCCCGCAGGGGTCAAGCCCGGCAACGCGGTCGCCGCGCGCAACCGCTGTATACTGAGTGGGAGCAAGACATGACTGCCAATTCAGAACGGCAGGGGGCAGCAATGGAGAACATCGCTGACAGCATGGAGCGTGTGGCCCGATCTGTGCTCCCCCCTGCTCGGCAGGTGCTACTCCAGCAGCAGGCGGCACGGTCCACGGCCCGCTCACTCAGGCTGGGCATGGCGGCCTCAGACAGGGCACGCCAGGCTGAAATGTCGTCTCTGCGTCAAGCAATTGCTGCTCACGCAGAGGCGCACATGGATGCCCTGAGGGAGGAGTATGCCTCCCTCAGATCCACTCTGGGTGTCCTTATGATGTCCCAGAGGCAGCGGGCAGAGGAGAGGTTTGCACAGCTTGAGCGCACCATCTCGGCTGAGCTACAGGCTTGCCGGGAGGTGCAGCGGTTGTCCAGCCAGGCCTTGCAGGAGGAACTCCGTGTTACACGTGCTACCTTGCAAGAGGAAGCACGTGTATCACGTGAGGTCCTGCATGCAGACCTATGTAACATCGCCACACAGAACCAGGCTCACCTGTCCGGCAGACTTGCTGCCGACGAGGGGCAAGCTGCGGCTAGGCGTGGCCAGGCTACTGTGCCACGTCCTCCTTTCCAGGATGAGCCAGACTCGGACGACCATCTATCTCCCACATAGGTCGTGCTGTGAAGGCGTTGAGCCCATGGAGGTATTTTTTTTTGGCTCAGCATCATCGCATGTGGATGTTGAGCAGCACCCTGTACCTCCCCCCTCCTGGGTGCCTCCCCTCCCCCCCGGGTCGTATGTGGCCATTTTTGATTTTTCTTTTAGTTTAGTTAGTTAAGTTTCTGTTTGATAGTTAGTTTAAATAGGTAATGTAGGTTTTCCTTAGTTAGTGTAATTAGTTAATAGTTGAGTTAGTTTAAAATTTGTAGTCTATTGTGCTTACATGTGACAGTGCGGTGCCTTGTGGTTTTTGAAGGCATCCACTGTCTGTTCCAGCTGGGCCCTTCATGGTTGTCTTGTGTATGTGTTTGCTGCTTGGGTTCCTTGACTCACATATGCCACTCCTGCCTCCCTTATCCATGGGCTCGCAAGGATGGTTCGGTGTAACAGAATTTTACACAAGGGCTTTGGACTGTCATATCTGTGGCATGTCTGGTGCTTTTTGACTTGTGTTGACACCCCTAGTGGGGATGATTTAGGTGTAATTGTCCACTGTTCAGCTTTTGCTAGATGGGGCGTGTCATGATTAATGTGGACATTGATTGCTATGCATTGTGTATTATGTTTCATATCTTTCCTGTACACGTGCTTGTTGCAAATCATGCTGTAGATAGTGTTCCACACTTTGGAGGTGAAAGACGGACTGATGGTGTGATTTGTGATGTGACTCTCTGACATGGTCAAGTAATGAGATGCCTGATGAGACACACACAGATCACTTTGATGCATTAATCATGTGTTTCATGCACTTTCTGCAGGGGGATGAGGCATCAGAGCACCTTTGCCAGCAGACATGGCCCATTGGACGACCTAATTCCTGACCCGTTTGTTGGTGCCCACATGCACATGTGTGCACAAGCAGAGCCACAGTGATTGCAGACCCACATCCTAGAACTGCTGACATGTTCCAAGCAACTCCAGGCAAGGTGAGCATCACAGGGGGGCCACGAGACAGCAAAGCTTGCACCAGGCGAGTTGCACGTGCAGGCTTAGTCACAGCACTGAGGGTGAGCTTAGACAAATATTGGTGTTGAAGCACAGAATGCAGCTCAGATGTGTTTGTGGACTGATGGCTGTTGATAGTAGGGTTGTCTGGGACACATGCGGGGGCAGTGGCACATACCCTGCGGTACACCAAGGTTCATTGAGGCACTTGTATCAACCATGTAGCCTTCCAAGACATGGAAAGGGGCAGCTCACAGGGACATACAGCAAGGGACATACTCGGGTGCAGTGCATGTCTATTCCACGTACTTCATGATAAATGCACTGGCAACTTTCTTTTGGTCATGGTGGTACGCAACTTGATCTGTAGTCATGGCTTGCCATATGGGTCTGTCTGCTTACCCAGGGAACATTGCATGTTGTGTGAATTGTGACACATTGGTGTTCCATTTGCCACGCACCCACCAGCGGCTGACTTACTGCATTGACTGTGAATGACCCGTCACAGGGTTGATATTATATATGGGTACGAAGCATGGAGCACAGATTTTCTGTTTGTAGAGGTGTATGTTGTTATGGGGCATGTTTTGTGTTGTGTTTTTGTGCAATTGGCATGTACTGGTTGCTGACTGTGTCTCTCTTTGCAGCATTGCAGTGCTCCTGTAACCGGACCTGAGAGTGCGCAGGCAGGAGGCCAGCACTCAAAACCAGAGCTAAGTGTCTTGTTGTATTTTCTTACAAACTGCCCTGCATAGGCTTGCTGGGGAGTGTACTGATGCATGGATGTATGTGTGGTCCTATTTGGTATGTTTTTTACCCTAATCACCCTTGATCCTGTGCAATTTCGAAACCTGTACCCTCTACCCGGTGTTCCTGCTTCCCATGCCTATCCAAGCAATGTTCCCTGACCCTCTTTCCCCACTGGGGTTGCGGATGCCTGTGTAAGCCCCGAACTTGCAGGCGCCAAAACCCTAGAGGGGGTGGTTGGTTCGTACCACTCCTGAGCCTGGACTACAGAAGGCCATGACAATGATGTCCAAGTTTGTTTGTATTGTGCATGTGTTCATGCAGGTTGTACATTTTCGTGCATTCCCTG
Organism: Ambystoma mexicanum; assembly: GCF_040938575.1. NCBI lineage: Eukaryota > Metazoa > Chordata > Amphibia > Caudata > Ambystomatidae > Ambystoma > Ambystoma mexicanum. Next base: position 475,906,962 of record NC_090932.1, on the reverse strand, counting down.
GTTTCATGTGTCATTCCTGCTCCCCTCACCTGCCACGCATTCCAGTCATCCAGTGTGTCTACACCTGTCCAGACTGCATATCCCTGAACCTCTTTCCCCACCAGGATCTCAGGGGCCTGTGTGAGTTTGACCTTGCAGGCACCCGGGACATGGTGTGGGTGGTTGTTTCATGAGACTCCAGCGCCTGTACAGGGGATCTGTGACAGTACACATCCATTCATGGTGCATCATCCTATGTCATGTACCACACATGTCTCACATCCAGTCGTGACATTGTTTTGCTGTGCTACCTTGGTTGTTGCATCATTGTGGTAGTACTTGGCCTTTGAGACGTACTGCTATGTCAAGTCATCTACTGGAGGGTGTTTGGGTTCCTTTTCATGCCTTGGATTATGTGATTTTGGAAATGAGTGTGGATTCTGAGGGTTCAGGCATCTCTTTACACACAAGGTGGGAGATGGACACGAAGGGTAAAGGTGATCCTGTGGCCAGGTGGGAATGAGGGTTGGAGGCTCCATGACCCAGGTGCAGTTGTTCAGTGGGTCATGGTCATTTGCGAGGGGGGGGGGGGGTTGTTGTTGATAGTTGCGTTGCCCTGCAGTGTGATGGGAACTCTGACATTGTAATGTTGTTGTCCTATGTACATGTTGTGTTCTGCTGATCAATGCCTGTTCATGTGTTGTGTTTTCCTTTCAGGTGCGAGGGGATAGTAGTGGTTTGACATGCTGGGGTGTACACATGGTGGATGTTCACATGTGATGTGTAGGGAACACTGATGGTCACTTGAGTGCACATGCATATGTGGAGTGCATGTCCTTGCAGAACCACACACTTGCACTCGGATGCACTCCATGTACTCCCACCCTTGCATATCCATGTGTACACTGTTTGCCTTCTGGTGGCCACTGTGTCCCGCCAGCACATGTTCTGTGACCGATTATGGTTCGAGTACATGCCTAATTTGATGTTTGATGTAGTCTGTCACTTAGATGTGATGCTCAGGGTGTGCATCACACGCAATGGCTGTTCACTGTGCTGTGCGCTGAGCAGTGTGATGCAGGAGTAGGACATTGCACACATGAGCTGCAGTGTTCATTTTGCAATGCATCATGTGCATATAGCCAGGCATTCATTGTGATGTTACGTCTACGACAGTTGTAATGCATTAGGAATCGACTTATTTTTTGTGGGACATATTGTTGGTCTGTCATTTCGTCGGATTCCGGGTCAGGCATCATTGTCCGATGCCACTGTACATTTAGGACATGGAAATGTGTACCTTATCGTTACTGGGTCGGTGTATGGGTATTGCTTGCCATGTCATGTTGATGTTTGGGAGGGTTTGACTGTCATGACAGTGATGGCCATGGCCTGTTTTGCAGGTGTGTGTGATGCACACCTTGCATGTCCAGGTCATCCGCTTCTCAGAGCAACTAGCTGGGGGTAGGTTTCTCTCCGCAGCAGGGCCCTCCCCCTCAAACCGACTTCCTGACTTGACCTTGAGGGGAACCATCTCCAGTTCAGGAAGCACCTCAAGACCTTCCTCTTTGCTTCTGCTTACTCTCTGCCTCTCCCTTGCAGAATTCTTCACTGGAACTGCACAGGAGCTGCAACTGGGCCACTCTCACCAACCTCGGTCCCTGGCCCAGCCACTGTCCACTTGCACTGCCACCCTGGCAACCCCTGCACTGCAGTACTGTCTCTCTATCCCTACAGCCCTCCCTTCCCAGCACTCGTCTGCACTTACCTTAGCAGTTGCCACCAGGCGACCTATGTATAATTGTTTGGCCTACTTCCCCTGTACTGGACTCCCCCCCCCCCCCTTGCACTTTTCCCTTCCCCCTACCCCTGCACTTGCACAATCACAATGACACCTGGCCTAGTAGTACCATTCTCTGTGTTCCCTTGTTCCCCCCCCCCTGCCTCATTGTGCCTTGTAATACTTGTGTATGGCTCATGTCATGTCACATGTCATATGTGTGCAATTTGGTTGCACAGGATAGCTTGTGTTTAAGTAGCTAGGGATGCAGACAATGTGGCACTTCCATGGCAACTATCTCAGGGTGGTAGGGTTGTGACAGTTGACTGTCACTTTGTCATCATCGATTGTCACCTGGTATGTGCCAGGCCTGTGTGCACTCCGCAGGGGTGGGAGTTTAGGTGAAAAATGTGGCCACAAGCTGGGTCCGGGTTCCCCCCCCACGTGCCCTGTCCCCTCCCATGGGCAGCGCCTGTGCCTGTGGTTGGGGATGTGGGGGCACCACCATGTCCACCGGGACGCCCTGCCGTGTTGCAACATTGTGCAGGACACATGCTGCCACAATGATCCTGCACACAACTGCTGGTGCATAGAGTAGTTGCCCACCAGAGCGGTCAAGGGAGCGGAAACGTGACTTGAGCACTCCGAATGTGCGCTCCACTATGCCCCTGGTTGCAATATGGGCAGCGTTGTATCTTACCTGGGGTGGTGTGGTGGGGTTCCGGATTGGCGTCATCATGTGGTTGCTCAGAGGGTAGGCACTGTCCCCTGGGGAGGTGATAATTGTTCAGATTAATGGGGTTGGTATATTTGTCTGTGTGTGACTTGCATGCATGTGCAAGGGCATTTGTACTCACCTAGGAGCCATGTGTCGCCATGCTGCCCAGCTTCCAGGGCCCGGCTCAGGGCGGACATTCTGTATATGAAACTGTCATGGGTGGAGCCAGGGTAGTTTGCATAGACAGAGGTGATGATTCCCTTTGCATCGCATACCACCTGTACATTGATGGAATGCCAGTGCTTGCGGTTTCGGTAGATGTGCTCAGTGGCCCTAGGTGGACGTAGGGCAACATGGGTGCAATCTATGGCACCGAGCACTTTGGGGAAGTGTGCCACCCTGAAAAAATCCAGGACAACGGCCTGCCTTTCTGCGGGTGTTCTGGGCATGTATATGTGCCTGCGGACTGAGGGGCGCGCTGTCATGATTGCCAGTACCTGGTGTAGGCAGCGTGACTGCGTGGCCTGTGAGACCCCCCCCACTATGGCAGTGGTCCGCTGAAACGACCCAGTGGCCAAGAAATGCAAGACATTGAGCAGCTTCTCCAAGGGGCTCAATGCTTGGGAGCAGAGGGTGGGGGATGTGAGGTCATCTTCCCACTCCCTGACCAGGTCTAGGATGATATGGGGTGGAAACCTATACCTGCCGTAGACCTGGTCGTCAGGCATCCCAAAAAGGCCTGTCCGTGGTGCAAAAATGCGTGCCCTGGCTATTCTCCTCCTCCTGCGGTGTCCCACAATCACTGCAGCAACAAATGGGGCATTCATCGTCGCTGTATATACGCGTTTGTTGTTTTCGCGCACTTTTATGCTGGGCGCGGGCGCGGGCCGCCTCCGTGTGGGCGGACTCGTTGGTTTCCCGTATTCTGGTGTCATCGCGTGTGATCGGAGGGCAGCGAGCGTACATGCGATTGGCCTGGGTACGTGTGTTTCGGGGTGCGCGGGAAGTTCCACACGCGATTGGCCGGGGTACGTGTGTTTCGGGGTCCCGTGAACTTTCACACGCGATTGGTTGGGATCCACGTGTGTACTGTCATCACGTGCAATGAGGGATACTCCCTCGCACGTCACGTCACAGACGCGCTCACGCGCTGAGGGCCTTTGGTCCAATGAAAATGCGTATGCGTGCAGACGCGCTTACGCGCTAAGGGCCTTTCCTCGAATTACACGCTGACGTGCAGAATTTTCACGTGCCTAATCACTCCGTATCAAGCTGGCCACGCGTAAGCACACGGAAGACCACGCTCCTGCCCAGAAGGCCGAACTACTGCCCCCCAGAGCCCCGAGCACGCTCCCACCTGCCATCTGCTGCTGCCTGACTGCCTGCTGCCCACGTGCCCTGCCATTTGCTGCCTGCACATCAGCCAGGGGTGCTGTTGGTGTGACCACCCCTGCTGGAACCAAAGACTCCCGACTGGGATTCCATCGCTCCACAGCCCAGCCCCAGGACCCAGTTGCCCACCCACTCCTGCCTCTGGGGTTGTCATGTCGGGGCCAACTCCATCTGTGACCACTGACAACCCCCGGCCAGAGAGGCAGAGGGGCACCAGCTTCAGTGCCACCGAAGTTGGTGTCCTGGTGGAGCAAGTCCTGGGCCAGTATGATGCCCTCTTCGGAAGTTGCCGCGCCGACAAGGAAGGACGGACTCGGATCTGGACTGACATCGTGACTGCCATCAACGCGGAGGTGGTGGCAGTCCGCGACTTCCAACATGTCAAGAAGCGCTGGGAGGACTTCAGGTCCAGGACCCTGACCAAGGCCCGGCGCCTCTTGAAGGCAGCGGATGCCAAGGGGCGCCGGGGCCACTTGTCGGAAGAACAGATGAGGGTCCTGGAACACATATCCCCAGCGCTCCACGTCCAGGTCCTTGAGAGGCAGACCCGTCTGGAGTCGAGCGGTGAGTGTACATGCATCCTGATTGTGAGCAGTGCGTGTGGTGATTGTTCAGTAGTGTGCAGGTTGCACATCTGTTTGTATGGGGTCGAGTATGGGTGCGGGTGTACAGGGCCGTGGGGCTGACACATGCGAGGGCTGTAATGTGTGAGACATGGATGGTGCCTGTGTGTGTGGGCTTGCATGCCAAATGCAGTTGTGTGGGCACACAAGTCTGTATGAATGTGTATGTGAGTAGACATGTCCGTGATGTCACGCATGTATGTTGTTTTCAGCTGATTGTATCAGCGCTGTGTACATGTGCATGTGTGTGTATTTGACAAGGGTGCAACAGTGATGCAACATGGATGCATGTGACAGCGGTATGTGGAAGCCTGATTGGCAGATGTGACATGGATGCCCGTCTGAACACTGCGACACTTAGCAGAGGTGTACACATGCATGCAAGTGTGGTGGTGTGTGTACATGTGTGGTGCACTTTCTGTGTTGCATGTGATGTCTGGCTCACCTTTGCCTGCTGATGCTGTTGTATGTGTATGGATGGTGTTGGCAGTTGCAACATGGCTGTGGTATGGCTCGTGTGTGCAAGTTGTAATGACATGTGTGTTGGGGATTGTGATGACATGTCAGAGGTTTGCCAATGCCACTCATGTACAACTGTCATGTGTGTATGTGTACATTGTACAGTGCCCTGATGCCTGTGTTTTGTTTCTCCCTGTCTGCAGCGTCAACTGATGAAGAGGGCGGAGAAGGTGCTGTGGAGCACAGCGGCGGGGATCCCACCGCCAGCCGGAGACGCAAGGCCCGGCTCCCCTCCCAGGTTGTCATCTCGTCGGGGAGTGAGGAGTCCGGTGCCGCGTCCCAGGCCGCAGCTGCCGGGGGGAGGTCCAAGAGGCGGAGGTTGCAGTTGGACTCCTCGGCAGCAGAAGGGGCAGCTGGGACCCCACAGGGCCCAACGGGGGAAGATGGCACAGAGTCATCCAGGTTGGTGGGGGGTTTGGTGGAGGAGGAGGCCGTGCAAGCACCGGAGACGGGGTCTGGGGGTGGGGATCCCACTGGTGCTAGTGGTGCAGTGCAGGACCAGGGACAGGAGGCAGCACAGGCCGCCGCGGAGGTGCCTGTGTGCAATCCTGTCCCTGATCCTGTCCCTGCATCATCTTGCACCAGCAGGGATGCCCATGTCCAGACCAGTTTTCAGGCAGGGGATGAGCTGACGTCAACTGGCCTTCCCCTGCCTGCGGACGTGGCTATCCAGGCCCGGGTTGAGCCTGTCCTGGCTGGAGTGGCGTTGCGTCAACGGGCCATGCGAGGCGACCTGCAGTCTTTTCATGAAGAGACTGCAGGTCATCTCGAATGGCTCGTTGACCACGTCAGCCTGCTGGGACAGGTCACCCAGGCCGGATTCCTCCGTCTGATGGGGCTTGCCACGACCCCCTCCTCAGCTGGACCCCCTACGCGCCAGTCGTCCTCTGTGCCATCTTCCCACCCATCAGTCACCTGGGTGCCCTGTGGAGCTGCCTCTGACGGTGCGGCCAGGCTGGTGGAGGAGGCATCCCTGCCACAGTCGGGAGTCGGACGTCCAGCAGGGGTGGCCACGTCAACGACTGCACCCCAGCCGGCGGAGGATGTGCAGGCAGCAGGAGGCAGTGCAGGGGCAGAGGCACAGCAGCAGCAGCTCCATGGTGGGAGCCATGAAGGCTCGGGGCCTTCGACATCGGAGGGGCAGGCATCGGCCGGAGGGCAGGAGGACCCAGGACAAAAAGTGTCTTCCGTGTGGCAGCGGTTGGGCCACGCCATAGATGCGGAGCGGCAGCGGGCGGAAGAGGCACGGCTCTCAATGGTCAGGGCGGAGAACTCCATGCAGAGGGCCCTGAGGCGGGTCGAGTGCCTCGAGGCAATCCGCAGGGCTTTGGAGGTGGACACGTCGACGGCCCTGCGGACCCTCGGGGCCATGGAGGAGGACCGCCTCCGGGACATAGAGGAGGAGTTCGATGATGCCCTGGCCCGGCACATCCAGAAGTGAGCCGTGGAACTAGCCCGCTGCCCTTGTACATAGCTATGTAGGTAGTGTTAAGTTTCATTTTTGTTTTTATTTCATTTGGACCTTTTGGACATTGGCCACATTTTTGTATATAGTTTTTTTTATTGGTTAGTGTAGTTAGTTAGGTTTCCTTTATTTTGTTGGGATGATGGACCCTGGCTTCTTGCTTTGTACATAGTTGTGGACTTGTACAAACTTTATTTTTTAAAATTATCCATGGATCAATGGCTTATGTTTTTTTTTCACATTGGATTTTGTTTGGTGGACATTGACTTTGTAGTACATTACTTTGGATTTCTATATTCTTTGATTTTTTCTTTTTTTTGGACGGACATGCTTCTTTTCATTTTTTCCATTCACATTTCAGTTTCTTCATTTTTGTTTCTATTCATCTTTCCTTTAATACATTATTTATTTGTTGCACTTCAATGTGTGGTGTCTCATTGTTTTCATGCATTTCATGTTATGTGTTTTGAGATTCACTGACACCCATTGGGTGTATGTGAGGGACATGTGTTTGTTTTGGAACTTGCAATTGGTGTTCTGTGATGTAATTGCAGAATATGAGTGGGTGGATGCAATACTCGGGTGGGTGTTTTGCATTTGGGGGCTGACCATAGAGACCAGGGATCTGGACTGTGATGACATGTTGGGTGGGGAACATGAGTTGGACATGGGTGGGGGCCTGCTGGCAGGTGCCCCACAGTGCTGGGGGGTGGGAGACATGAGTGGGGGCCTGGTGGAGGGTGCACCTGGATGCTGGGGGGGTGGGGGTGTTGGGAGACATGAGTGGGGCCTGGTGGAGGGTGCCCTGCACTGCTGGGGAGTGGGGGGGATGGGAGACATGTGTGGGGGCCTGGTGGAGGGTGCCCCTGGATGCTGGGGGTGGGGGTGCTGGGAGACATGTGTGGGGGCCTGGTGGAGGGTGCCCCTGGATGCTGGGGGTGGGGGTGCTGGGAGACATGTGTGGGGGCCTGGTGGAGGGTGCCCCTGGATGCTGGGGGGTGGGGGTGCTGGGAGACATGAGTGGGGGCCTGGTGGAGGGTGCCCTGCACTGCTGGGGAGTGGGGGTGCTGGGAGACATGGGTGGGGGCCTGGTGGAGGGTGCCCCTGGATGCTGGGGGGGTGGGGGTGGTGGGAGACATGAGTGGGGGCCTGGTGGAGGGTGCCCCTGGTGGCTGGGGGGTGGTGGGAGACATGAGTGGGGGCCTGGTGGAGGGTGCCCCTGGATGCTAGGGGGTGGGGGTGCTGGGAGACATGTGTGGGGGCCTGGTGGAGGGTGCCCCTGGATGCTGGGGGGGTGGGGGTGGTGGGAGACATGGGTGGGGGCCTGCTGGCAGGTGCCCCACAGTGCTGGGGGGTGGGAGACATGAGTGGGGGCCTGGTGGAGGGTGCCCCTGGATGCTGGGGGGTGGGGGTGCAGGGGGACATGCGTTGGTGGGCAGTAGTGCTAGTTGATATGTGGGTTGGCTGGTGGGCATGGCCATGGTGGATGGGGTGCCTGCAGGACATGTGCTGGGTAGGCCCCTGTGGTGTGAGCCACCTGCAGGGGCCGTGGAGGGTGTAGAGGGTACACCTGGGAGGACCCACACGTGCAATTCACGTGTGCTGCTCCCCGCGCACCCCCGAAATACACGTACCCCGCTCAATCGCGTGTGGAACTTCCCGCGCACCCCTGAAATCCACGTACCCGGCCAAATCGCGTGTGGAACTTCCCGCGCACCCCCGAAATACACGTACCCCGCTCAATCGCGTGTGGAACTTCCCGCTCACCCCTGAAATCCACGTACCCGGCCAAATCGCGTGTGGAACTTCCCGCGCACCCCTGATATCCACGTACCAGGCCGAATCGCGTGTGTCACTTCCCGCGCACCCCCGAAATACACGTACCCCGCTCAATCGCGTGTGGAACTTCCCGCGCACCCCTGAAATCCACGTACCCGGCCAAATCGCGTGTGGAACTTCCCGCGCACCCCTGATATCCACGTACCAGGCCGATTCGCGTGTGGAACTTCCCGCGCACCCCCGAAATACACGTACCCCGCTCAATCGCGTGTGGAACTTCCCGCGCACCCCTGATATCCACGTAACAGGCCGAATCGCGTGTGGAACTTCCCGCGCACCCCCGAAATACACGTACCCCGCTCAATCGCGTGTGGAACTTCCCGCGCACCCCTGAAATCCACGTACCCGGCCAAATCGCGTGTGGAACTTCCCGCGCACCCCTGATATCCACGTACCAGGCCGATTCGCGTGTGGAACTTCCCGCGCACCCCCGAAATACACGTACCCCGCTCAATCGCGTGTGGAACTTCCCGCGCACCCCTGATATCCACGTAACAGGCCGAATCGCGTGTGGAACTTCCCGCGCACCCCCGAAATACACGTACCCCGCTCAATCGCGTGTGGAACTTCCCGCGCACCCCTGATATCCACGTACCCGGCCAAATCGCGTGTGGAACTTCCCGCGCACCCCCGGAATACACGTACCCCGCTCAATCGCGTGTGGAACTTCCCGCGCAACCCTGAAATCCACGTACCCGGCCAAATCGCGTGTGGAACTTCCCGCGCACCCCTGATATCCACGTACCAGGCCGATTCGCGTGTGGAACTTCCCGCGCACCCCCGAAATACACGTACCCCGCTCAATCGCGTGTGGAACTTCACGCGCACCCCTGATATCCACGTACCAGGCCGAATCGCGTGTGGAACTTCCCGCGCACCCCCGAAATACACGTACCCCGCTCAATCGCGTGTGTCACTTCCCGCGCACCCCCGAAATACACGTACCCCGCTCAATCGCGTGTGGAACTTCCCGCGCACCCCTGATATCCACGTACCAGGCCGAATCGCGTGTGTCACTTCCCGCGCACCCCCGAAATACACGTACCCCGCTCAATCGCGTGTGGAACTTCCCGCGCACCCCTGATATCCACGTACCAGGCCGATTCGCGTGTGGAACTTCCCGCGCACCCCTGATATCCACGTACCCGGCCAAATCGCGTGTGGAACTTCCCGCGCACCCCCGGAATACACGTACCCGGCCAAATCGCGTGTGGAACTTCCCGCGCACCCCTGATATCCACGTACCAGGCCGAATCGCGTGTGGAACTTCCCGTGCACCCCTGATATCCACGTACCCGGCCGAATCGCGTGTGGAACTTCCCGCGCACCCCCGGAATACACGTACCCGGCCAAATCGCGTGTGGAACTTCCCGCGCACCCCTGATATCCACGTACCAGGCCGAATCGCGTGTGGAACTTCCCGCGCACCCCTGATATCCACGTACCCGGCCAAATCGCGTGTGGAACTTCCCGCGCACCCCCGGAATACACGTACCCGGCCAAATCGCGTGTGGAACTTCCCGCGCACCCCTGATATCCACGTACCAGGCCGAATCGCGTGTGTCACTTCCCGCGCACCCCCGAAATACACGTACCCCACTCAATCGCGTGTGGAACTTCCCGCGCACCCCTGATATCCACGTACCCGGCCAAATCGCGTGTGGAACTTCCCGCGCACCCCCGGAATACACGTACCCCGCTCATTCGCGTGTGTAACTTCCCGCGCACCCCCGGAATGCACGTACCCCGCTCAATCGCGTGTGTCACTTCCCGCGCACCCCCGGAATACACGTAGCCCGCTCATTCGCGTGTGTAACTTCCCGCGCACCCCCGGAATACAAGTACCCCGCTCAATCGCGTATTTTACTTCCCGCGGCGCCACTTTTTTGATGCGCTGGGACTCTACCGCCTGCCTTCGTGTGGCGGACGTGTTTCAGCTTGTGCGCGGCTTTGGCTGTGCGTGGGTTTGCCCTATTCCATTCCATGGATACGTGTGGTTCGTGTGCGTGTGGGCGTTACCTCTGCTTCCGTGCAGTGCATCCCCAGTTACGCCCTTATTTTCGCGTGTTGTTCCCCATTCCGCGCGTTACGCCCCATGTCCCGCCCACTTTCTGCTGTGTGCGCTGAGGTTGTGCGCTTTCACTGTGCGCGTCGCGCACCGTCGCGCACGCCTTTCGCGATGTTGCAGTGACTTGTGCGCCATGCACGGGTTTGGCGCACATCGCGCGGTGAACACGCGCAGGGACTTCCATGAATCGCACGCGTGCGCGTGCGCCTGTTTTTTTCCGCTTGCGCCTGCTTGCGCCTACTTGCGCGTAGATTTTCGGCGCACGTTTGTTCCATGAATCGGCCCCATAGTTACATCTTTGGGACATTTGCTTCAGCGGGCGTATATGGACGCAGTCGCACCCCTTCATTCATGGTATACCTTTAACTAAATTGTAAAAGAAACCGTTCACCAAACTTCCGCCTTCTTTTTGTTTTTAAAGGTTGCATAAAAAACATTTGTCACCGCTGTAACCCAGAAACTCGTCTGGTTCCTCCAAGATCAGATATTCCGTAGCCAAATTTCATACTGTATCAATTACTTAACACTGCCCAGCAGTTATTAAACCGAACATGTTTTAAGGTAAATAAATAGCGTAGTCTCTACTACTATTTTGGTATTCAAAATTTCGTACAGCTATTAAAAAAACCCAATATAATTGCCTAACCAAAACGAATGCACTGACGGGTATGGTAATACAATTAAAGGTATTAATAATGCATTTTTTAATGGGGTTGTCATTTTTACAATTAATTTGATAGGAAAGTCAGAGTGATTCCTGAGATTTGTTTATTTTGCTTATACATTTTCATTCCTTTTACCTGCGGTGAGATATTAGTGGTGGTGAAATCTAAAGACTGCCGCAGCAGCAAGATGAGCATGTTGCCTAAGGGAGGGTAATACATTTGGAACAGGCAGGTGTTGAACTTATTCCTGAATCTGCAGAGATTGAGTTATTAAAAGAGTGATAAGGGGCGCAAGTTCACAAAATGTGCAGGAAGATAGGAGTGGGCCTCTATTAGTTTGAGCTATAGGTGGTCAAGAACGTGTTGTTTGTAAAGTCACATTTTTATTGTGGAATCTGAAGGTAGGTGAGAGATGAGATGTTTGAAAGGACACATGATATGTTATGATATGGCATTTATAACACGCCTATAGACAAGTGTTTTGAGGCGTGAAGGCGCAAGGGAGGGGAAACAGAGGGAAGACAGAGACAACGATCTGACTAGGCCAGGTGACATTAAAATCAGGCAAGTGCAGGGAAGAGGGAAGGGGAAAAGTGCAGGGGGAACGGGAAGGGGGCAGTGCGGTACATAGGGTAACAGTGAAATAATAAGGCAATAAATAATAATAAATAAAGTGCGGCCAGCTGGTTGCAAGTGCAAGGTAAGTGCAGACATCAGGTGTCAAGTGCTAGTAGGGGCAGTGGGGATGCAGAATCAGTCCCAGAGTGCAAGGGTTGCCAGGGGGGCAGTGCAGGTGTGCAACTGGCATTGAGGGGACTTGGTAACCAATCCTGGAGAGATACGGTCCCTGGGCTTGAGTCCAAGGACAAGTCCTGCAGTCCTGTTTTGAATGAGTTGCAGAGGGAGGAGAATGGAGGCAGGCAGATTTAGAAAGAGGCTGTTGCAATAGTCCATCCTAGAGAGAACCAGGTCTCTGGAGACGGTGAGCTTCTGGGGGAAGGAGAGCAAAGGAAGAATACCTCTGAGGAGGTGCAGCTGGTAGTGCGACTTCTTGGAGACGTCAGAGATGTGGGGAGAGAAGGAAAGTGTGGAGTCGAAGATGACCCTGAGGTGTTTAGCCTCACAGATGGGAGCAGGAAGAGGGCCAAGAGAGGCCGGCCAAAGAGTAACAGGAAAGGTGGGAGCAGGTGTGCCGATCAGGAGAATCTCTGTCTTACTGGCATTAAGGCAGAGATCATTGGTGGCACACCACTCCTGGATGGCGCACAGACAGTCAGAGATGAGAGCAGGACAAGAGGTGGTTGAGTGCAACCTGACAATGAGTTGAGTGTCAATCGCATAGCACTGAAAAGGTGCAGCAGAGTGCAGCAATGCGGTGGACAAGAAGTGCCAGGTACTGGTTGAACAGCCAGGGAGGGAGGAAGGTTAGACCCCTGGGGAACACCACAGGTAGAGATAGAGATAGAGGAGGGGAAGGAACAATGTTGGACATTGGAGGGTCAATTGGAAAGGAAGGACATTTCCCTACCAGTCCAAAACAGCTTCTACTAGGATCTCTTTGAGTTTAGCACTATGCCTAATGTGCAGCCATCAGTAAGACAAGGTTATAATTGCAGTTATAAACCAACTTGACCAGCTCCTGATATAATAATGGGGGGTGCATGTTAAGCAGAATCAAATGCAGTACCCTTTGGGAACACTACATGCAATTAAGACTACAAGTGTCAGTACCAATTAATCTTTGGTACAAGCCTGTACTACACAGTAAAGTGGTAGTGATGGCTGAGCAGCCAGACTTAACTCAAGAGTTGAGTGAGCAGTAGAACAAGTTACATATAGGACCAACCATATACAAAGATTTAAACAAACACTTACTCAAGGTTTCTTGGTACTCTTGTTCAGAGGAGAATTGCCTAGCATTTCGGTGCTGGACTGCCCCAGGGCAGGACAAAGACTGATATGTTTGGGATATTTATTCTCTGTGAAAGGTAGTGAGCTAAAGACTCTGGGTAAGTCTCTCGTAACCAGGACTAATGTCTGGCAGAGGGACACCCAGGACCCCCCTTGTTAATCTGCATATTTAAGTAACTTTGGGTCTCACCCTAAGTTGCTAGGGGAATCCAGATGTGGACCCCTTGCTCACTATTCTTAGAGAGGCACAGATCCACCCTACTGATGAGGTTCAACCAGACCGAAACACGTGTCTGGGGTTTCTGTTGGTACTCTTGTTCAGAGGAGAATTGCCTAGCATTTTGGTGCTGGACTGCCCCAGGGCAGGACAAAGACTGATATGTTTGGGATATTTCTTCTCTGTGAAAGGTGGTGAGCTAAAGACTCTCGGTAAGTCTCGTAACCAGGACTAATGTCTGGCAGAGGTACTCCCAGGACCCCCCTTGTTAATCTGCAATAGTAATTCCTATCCACAAAAAGGGTGCTCTTAACGGTCTGGTAAATTTCAGGCCAATTGCCCTAATAGGCACAACGGCTAAAATCTTTGCACGTCTAGTCCTGTGTGAATTGGAGACGTATGTTACCACCGCTGGAATTCTTTCCAAAGCACAGGTGGGCTTCCGTAGGGATATGGGCATGCAGCTCAATTCATCGATTCTCGCCCATTTATTGTCAGCATCTCGTAATCAGGCTAATGGAACAGCATATATGGCATCATTAGACCTATCGGCTGCATTCGACAGCGTCTTGTGCAACCGCCTTTGGCGGAAGATGTTGTCCTATGGTATTCCATCTAAACTGGTAGTAATAATTGAAGCACTCCATCAAAACACATCTAATAGGGTCTGTATTAATTCTGAGGGCCAACTATCTGACAGTATCCCGATGGAAATTGGAGTGAAGCAGGGTTGCAATTTGGCCACGGTACTCTTCAACCTATACCTGGCTGATATTGAGAAAATATGGGAGGGAAAAAATGTCTTTCCGGTCACTTTGGGCAAATTGCGCTTGAATTGGTTGGCATTTGCCGATGATGTCATTCTGTTTGATAAGGTACTCTTTGGGCTACAGAATAAATTAACCATCTTTCAAGATTACTGTGTGCTCAATAATTTGACCATCAATTCAGCTAAATCTCATATTATAGCCTCCACAAAGAAGAAGAAACCGTTGAGGTTCAAGTATGTTGTAAATCTCAAACCTATAGTCATTATGGAAGAAATTACCTACTTGGGTTACCATATATCAAACGGCATGTCTCTCGGGAAGTGGCGAATTATATTGACCACAAAGCTGAACCATCTGTGTGCCCAGATGAGAATCATTTTCTCCAGGTATTGTAGGTACTCGCTTTTGCCACTGCTACACTTCCACACTATGAAAGTAGAGCCCATCCTACTGTACAGTCTGGATGCCTGTCTGTTGAATTTGGGTCCTACATTGAATATAATGCAGGCTAAAATCTGGAAAAGGGTTTTGGGTCTTCCTGGGCATCTGCCTAATGCCATTTTGTTACATGAATTGGGCTTATATCCCTTGTCGAACAAATAGGATTGGCGCATGGTTAATACATACAGCAAAATGCTTTTGCCACCACCAAATTCTCTTTATGAGGATTTTGGGTTAATGCTTCAAGAGGAACATCCCAATCTATCATGAAATTGAAGAAACGCATGTTTGAAATTCTGGGTACCTTGAATATGTCGCAGCAGGACCTCATTGTATCTCCGGGGAAAGCTAAAACAAGTTTCTATAGGAATGCATGGGCCCCGTAACTCGGACCTAATTGCAGGTAATAAATCATTTTCCACATACACCTAATTTAGACATGCCCTTTCCCCACGCCTGCCCTATATACTGTGTTTTCCAGATAAGAATGCCAGGAGGACATATATGAGATTCTGGTTGGATCTTATCTACACAGGATCTCGCATTAGGAATTGGTCAGGGTACAAAGAGAAGGGAAGCTGGGAGCACTGTAGGTTTTGTTCAAGCACTGAGGAGTCTGAAACGCTTGAACATCTGTTCATGTATTGTGACCACTTTGAGCAACAGAGGCTCCTTTGTTTGGGATCCTTTTTCCTGTCTAAGTCTCGTCTTGAGTGCAACATGATTTGGCTGCGCTGTATGTGGGGCCAGTGTACCCCAATATTGTTGGCAACTGTGAGGCTTGTGAACATGATTGAGGATGATCTCTTGATTTTAAATGATACCTTATACCCTGCAAAAAGGACCTCTATGTGAAGTATGTGTCCATTAAGACATGTAACTGCATTCATTGTGGTCGGCATCAGGGTGAATGTAATCATGAAGTTGAAGCAATTTCTGTTCGTCATGGTTGAGCCTTGGTATGATTTTTACGGTACTCAGTTCCTTGATTTGCCTATGCCACCCAGTGAGATTTAGTTACATCGGTCAATGCATTCAAACTGGGTGTCTCTTCCGAGATGATGTGACAGCCTAACTGACAAATTTAGTGAAGTGGCATTAGAAATTGACATGAAATTGAATTTGAAATCTTGTTTTTAAATTGCATAGTGATCAATTGTGTGATGAATTGTTGAAGATTGTAATATCTGTTTGTTATGTTGTGAGGTGTAAATTGTACTGTGAATGTATAACTCTGTTTGTGCGGTGTGTGGCACAGTGTGTCTGGTGGAGTCTGGAGGCTGACCGCTGTGCTTTTTCTCCCGTTTTTCAGCAAAAATCTGAGTCCGCTTTCTACTGCTACTGCTACGAGTGGAATTTTGGATTTAATCACCGCGCAGGCGCGGAGCGCGGCGCGGTGTGTGGCACAGTGTGTCTGGTGTCCGGTGCTCCGTGCACCGTGCACTGAACCCGAAGTGCTGACTGCTGACTGAAGATCAGAGGTGAGAATCACTAAGAACTAACAAGAACTAATAAGAGCGTTTTGTCTGGTATCAATCAAACACTGAGTGGCATCGGACTTCCAGTGACTGCTACTTATACCATCTCCTGGGTCGCGCTAGAACTCTTTTTGCTGCCCAAGTTCCCAGCAGAAGGCGACCAACCCCTGGAAGCCGTCTCGGGCTTTCGTAACCCGTGCTTCTCAAGTGCTTCTCAAGTATAGTCCGTAGCATGGTATCGCTACCCCCTGAAGGGGGTCAAGGGCGCTGGACCCGCAGCATGAAAATCCAACAAAAGACTGCGCACAGAAGTCTGAGCTCTCTCGGAACTGATGCAGAAGGAATCGACCCCGCAGTCGAGACTGTGGTGGAGCATGGGAGTCCCTGTACTCTTCCACCTTCCGACAGGGTCCCCCAGGTGACTAGGGCGGAGGAGGGGGGCCCAGGCTACCTTCGAGATCAGATTGAGCTACCGCTCGTAAGTACTCAGCGGCCACCACTACTCCTAGACCAAGAAAGAAGAAAAACTGTATTTACCTTCAATAGCTCGATTGATGAAATGCCTCTTTCCCCCTCTTCCTCAACCCCTGGCCAGCCAACAGTGCAAACGAGAGGTCCCGGGCCCGAGGCTGTCGGAGGACAACCCCGGCAGGGATCTGTCTGGCTGGGGGACCTGGGGGTGGAGGCAATCAGTGAACAGAGAAGCCAAAATCGGAAATCCAATTACCTGGGCCCGGAGAAGTCTAGAATGACACAAGGAGGAAAACAAATAGGCTCGGATAGCCCACAAATGCTTGGGCCTGCACCGACCCAGGTGACTTCAGTGGTCATGCACAACAATAAAGACACAGGAGTTTGCATGAGCAGAGAGGAAGAGGTCTGCACGGATGTACCCAGGTTCAATCGAATAGAAGAAAGCGTCATGGCGCCAGAAATTGTACTGGACTTGTGTGGAAGGGGTCACAAGGCAAATATAGATGACTTAGTGTTTGAAGCTCGGGAAGGTTCAAACGCCCCGTGTCTCAAAGCCCCCGAGAAAACACTAACTGCAACGGGCCCCTTAATGGTGCCCCTCCCAAAAATAAGTCTGGAGTGTGACGGTAACTCCGGAAGTACGACCGCCAAGGATCAGGTCTTGGAACCTACGGGGTCCGTATCAATTCACACATTAAGTGCATCAAATGATTCGCTCTCCGCTCTAGAGAAAGAAGAACAAACAACAAAACTAACAAGTCTCAAAAGAACAGGTAAAGGAACGGCAAGAAGACCCAGATCAAATAAAAAATACAGGAAAGATCATGATAAAGGAAAGATTGCAGCTGGAAGAGGACCTGCTAAAAAGAATTTACAAACAGGTCTAAAAGGGCATGGCGGAGTAAAGTGGCTAGCAACTCCTCTACTGTCGACCTCCCTGAAAGACTTTTTCATAAGATCTACCAAGCGTAAACTAGGCCCGGACCATGAAATGTCCGACGCAGAAATACTGGAGGCTATAGAAGACCCTCCCCCACTGAATAAATCTCGGAAAATTAATCTAATACAGGGGAACTCGGCGCCCAGAATTAAATGGCATGCTCACACCACACCTACTGAGGTGGGGGTCACCGAGGCAGTAAAAACTATCCCCAACGTCACTCAAAGTGCCAGTAACCAACCATCACAGGCCAAGTGTATAAACAGTCCATCAGTGACGGAACCATCGATAGAACAAGGTTATCCGAGGCCTCGGGCGGGTGGAGAAGCAGGTCCGACCCCTTCACTCGAACCCCCTAATCCCACACAACTGGGATCTATATCTATACATCACCCGGAGAAAGAACTAGAAGTAAGCATGCAGTCTGTGGTTAAGCCCCTCGAACTCCCCCCAAGCCCCGACAAACAAGAGAGACCTTCAGCTAGAGTGAGGCTTTCTTTGGGGGACGATCCGGATGGTTGGACTCGTGCGCATATACAAACTAATGCTAACAGAAGGACTGATTCATTAAGCGCCACCCAACCTCTAAAATCATTTATAGATAAAAACACAACGGAAAGATTACCCCTTCACCAAAGTGAAAGGGGCATACACACGCCCCATAGATCAAGGAGGCAAAGCGAAATATCAGCAATCTCCGATAAAGAGACGCCGGCTTCGAAAAAAAAGACCGACCTGCTGTCCATTATGTCGGCCCTCACCATAGCACTCAACCCCTTCAGTAAATTGTACGAATCTATACACGAGGCTCTAAATGACAATACAGCAATAATCAGCACCTTAAAGGATAAACTAACCTTCATTGAAGGCTACGTAACGGCAGTAGAACAGAGCTCGGCTGTCATGCATCATAAAATCGAAGAAAAAATAGAAAACCTGGGGAGGGAGCTAGCCAACACTGCACAAAGAGTGAAGTCTACCAACTTATCTACCGCCAGAGGCACACAAACGGACGAAGCTGGCCTTATTAAAAAAAAGGACGTAGCATCCATCTTCTTAACAGGCCCACCTAAGTTACCATCATGCCCCACAAAGCAAAAACTAGCCCCAAAAAGTCAAACTAACGACAACGCCAAGACGAAGGGACCAGTGTTGTGTCTTAATACAAAAGAACCCTTGGATGGACCAGAGAGGGCGAAACCCCAGCTGCTTAAGGGCCAAACAACAAAAAAGGACGCAAGTAGCCCTCCAGAAGACTTACCGCGGCAAAGCGCTGCTGTGGAGAGGGGAGGGCCTCACCACAGTCAAAGCCAACTGAGACCCGTCGTTGTGCCGTCTACACAAATGGATGGAACAGATTCATCAATCCTGGATCTGGATTCCACAAATGGCTCCCAGCCCTTGGAGTGCGTAGAAATAACGACATCATCACCTGAGAGACAGATAGTTGAAACAAGACAATCCAGCCCAGATGAGAAGGAGGGACAAAAAGAAAGAGAAAAAGAAAAAACAAAAAAAGAGGCTCAACAGCCACTGCAAAAAAAATTTAATACGGATGAAGTCCGGAAGCACAGTTCCCAAAGACAACGCTCAAGCACCCCAAGCTCAGGCCTAGAGGCCATTGAAGCCCTAAAAAATAAAGAAAGAAATAGAACTCAGACCAAAGAAATGACCAAACTCACATGGAAATCACGAACACAAGATCAAAGAATCGAGCGGAAGTATTCCTTCCAAGAAGATCTGAGGAGGTCCAAACAAACAGGAAAAAAAGATCAAAAATCAAATGAGATAACAATTCTCAAGTTAGAACAATCCTCTTCAGGACATAAGCACATCGTCCTGAACAGAAGAACTGTCTTAAAAATAACAGGGCAAGTGGAAACACTAAGGCACTTATCGACATCGGATCTGGTTCTGGTGGAACCGTATCACAGGGACAACACAGCGAAGGCCTACTTACACGTGAAATCAAAAGTCCTAAAGGATTGCTCTCTAGAAACATCAAAAGAGCTGCAACATTTGGGACTAAAATTAACACAAGTACAGATTACCAAAACAGCGAATGAAAATGGGACCAAAGAATATCAGACCAGCTCACAAGAACACCCGGTCAAATGGAAAAGAGAAACTCCTAGGAAAAAAGGCAGATACCGAAAATACACCCCAGAACGGTTTAGAGAAGAGAGGAACAAACAGGATGAATTCCACCATAAATATCGAAAACCGATACTCTCAACAACTACTATGAACGTACGACAAGAAATAAACACGATTCCAGATCAAACAACAAGAGTCCAAAGTGCTCCATCTCACATGTCCTCTAAAGCCCAAATGCCCTCAAAACCATGGAAATGGTTAACAGACACCTTCGGGCGCCAAAAGAAGGATTAGCAGTTAGCCCATGACGCCACCCAGCAGAAGGATACCAACTTCAATGTGTCCAATAGCCTGAACAAAACCACACTACAGATGGCGTCATGGAACACCAGAGGCTACCTTCACCTGACTAAATCTAATACTATAAACTGGAACGAATTCGATTTAATCTGTTTCCAAGAGACCTGGCTTGCGGATAAACCTTCCCTGGAGGGATTCACCTTGGAAATCTCCCCTGCCAAGAGAGCAGCCGTGGGGAGACCATCATCGGGACTTCTCACGGCAGTCCGTTTGGGTTCCGGAATTGAAATAAAGAAAAAAATCAGCGAAGATTACGGCATGTTAGCCATTCTAGCGAACTGGAATCACGAGGCTGTGGGAGAACTCGGAAAGTCCACTACCGAGCTGGTTGTGATAAATCTCTACTGGAACTCGGAAAAAACATCTACAAAAGAATTCTGTACCATGGTTGCAAATACTATTGATGACGCGAGAATTCACTATGGCAGCCCCGACATCATCATCTGCGGGGACCTGAACGCGAAATGTGGAACGCACTCAAGAAACGAACTGGTCCACCCCGCTTTAAGGAAAGTAGATGAAAGAGGACGGGCATGGCAGTCCCTGATGAAATCAAGACACCTTTGTAACATTGCAACCTTGCAGGAGGGTGTGACCAAAATCCCTACTTGGGAAAGAGATACCGCAATTGCTAATATAGATTACATCTTCATATCAGACGGGATGACACCCTTCTTTCAGGAATTTAAAGTAATAAGAACCGTAGAAAGCGACCACAATCTGCTCCAGTTCACTTGGAGGGGAGTAGTGAAAGTTCATCTTACGTATCAATTTGATATTGAAACCAACAAGCAGCAAAACAGAATCCGCATCACGTCAGAAAATCTAAAAATAATGAGGAAGGCCCTCGTTAAAAACCAAGCAGCAGGGCAGAATGAACCGGATAAACAACGTCCAGAATATGTGTCCTTATTGATCCCACATAAAGTGGCCTTTGGAGGGAAGCCTGGTAATCAACCATCGCATACTCATACGTTCAATGCAACTTTAGTTGCAAAACGCAAAGAAATGAGAAAATTAAAAAGATTAGCGGCCAAAGAGGCGACTGAGGACGCGTGGTCTGCGTATCGCTGTGGGAAAATAACATACAAAGCATGGCTGAGAGAAGAGCGACAAAAGCTCTACCAAAATGACGCTGAGGCCATGTTAAAAACCTGGGCCTCGAAAAGTAGTCGAGACTTCTGGTCATTATTAAAGGTCGTAAAGAAACAGCGACCAGCACAGATTCTTAGCTGTGTTTCTGAACAGCAATGGGCAACCTACTTCTTAAATCTCTATGCACTCCCAGAAAACGGCACATTGAAGAAGGGACAGCAACAGCATTCAGTTTGCCAGACGGAACCCTGGAAAAACGTAGCCGTCTGGGGGGATATTATGGAGACCATCACCCGCCTTAAAACTTCTAGGGCACCAGGCCCGGATGGCTTGACCAATAATGACTTGAAGCTCCATCCAGAAGCGTGGTCCGACGTGTTGTGTGAGCTGTTTGATCAATGTGCAAAGACCAAACAAATCCCCATCTCGTGGACGGAGGCGGTCCTAATACCGATTTATAAAAAGGGCCCCAGATCAGAACCGGCTAATTACAGACCAATTGTCTTACTGGACATAATCGGAAAAATATTCGCCACCTTGATACTAACCCACTTTAAAGAGTGGGTTAAGAACTCGCCAGCACAAGACAGATTCCAGACTGGCTTCCAAAAAGGAGCAGGTACTGCGATTAATATCTTAATACTAAACACCATCAAGGCCAGAGTAAAAGGTGGTGGTCCCGGAGTACATATGGCAATGATTGATCTTACCCAGGCTTTTGACACCGTGGATCGTAACAAACTATGGGCAAAGCTGTAAAAGTGGAACTGTTCACCAGCTATCCTAGAACCGATCAAGGCTTTGCACACAAAAACTTCTCTTTGTGTTCGACTTTGCCAACAAGGAACCCTTTCAGATAAGATTCTTACAGAAAGGGGTGTCAAACAGGGCTGCCCTCTGGCTCCGGCACTCTTTGTCGCCTTCATCGGAGACTTCCAGAACACCGAAGATCGGGTGCGATCGTTTCCTCCGAAGTTAGGTGAATCATCAATATCAAGATTATGCTACGCAGATGACCTGATCTTGTTAGACCACACTCCTATTGGTCTACAAAGACAGATTGACAATCTCTACAATTACATGGAACAGAATAACCTTAAGATAAACACGAAAAAAACTAAAATCATCTCGTTCACCAAAACAACCCAAAAAACAAAGTCTCCCCACGCATGGTATTTGAATAAGACCAAGATTGAATCAGTAAAAGACTTCAAATACTTAGGTGTCATGCTCGACAATACTCTGAAGGATAAATCGCTCCAGCAGTCGCTGTGGGACAAAATCCACAACCTAACTGCCCAAACCAGAGCTGTGGACACCAAATTTGGGAAATTCTCCTGGGCACCGGCACTACATTTTTATAAATCAAAGGTCCTACCAGCCTTAACTTATGGTATGGCTGCAAATCTATCACTCCCGGCAGAAATCTGGATCAAATTGGAAGGTTACTTTTGGAAGTCAGTCTTGGCTCTTCCCAAATCAGCCCCTATGCCAGCCATTCGTAGGGATTTGGGTCTGCAATCGATAAACGCAGTAATAATTCAAAGCGCAGTCCAGTTATATACAAAAATCTTGAGCCCTAGTTCGCTTCCCATCTTTCAAATTATGAGCTCTGAAATTGCCAAAGGCACCAGCAAACCCCTACGTGATTGGGTTGCAAAAATTTCTGAAAAATTGACCGAAGTGGCCTGCACTCCAGAAATGCTGCTAATCAATCCAGGGAAGGTGAAAAGAAAATTGGAAGATCAAGATTGGATCAATACCTGTGAAAGAGTTCACCAATATAAATCCTTAAAACATCTTCCACCGACCCATAATGGCCTGAAATCACCCTTAAAATACTGCGTAAAATTTCCAGACAAGAAGCTCAGAAAGACTTTTATGAGAGCACGTCTGAATCTACTTATCACAAAAGAAATAGTGGCAAAAAGAGCTCCCTCGCAGGAGAACCATTGCAGACTATGCAAAGATCCAGAACAAGTCGAAACACCATACCATTTCATCATGAAATGTCCGGCCATGGCAAATGAAAGACACTCTTACCTGACACCACTGGCTTCTAATGAAATCATCCTAGACGATGAAACGCGCTGGTTCCGTCTAATTGCGGGAGACTCGGCAAGATGGTCTAGGATGACGGCGAAATTTCTGATTGAAGCCCTAAGAAGGGCGTCTGCTATTCCATCACAAAGTGGGGACTCTCGCACCCTAGAAATTGTCGAAGCCTAAGCCGAGACTCAATTATTGACTGACAGATTCAGTGGTGTCCCAAGTAGGTAGCAGGAAGACGAAAGATAAAAGACTGAATGTCTTCATGTGTGAAGTTTTTTTTTTTTTTGTAAAAACCTAAACGGTTAAAAACAAATAAATAAAAAAAAATAAAAAAATAACTGTTTGTATTTTGTTTTATATAATTATTATTTTAAGTTGGTTATGAAAAGTGTTTATAGATGTTAAGTGATAAAAAAAATGTAAAGTTGTAAATTAATTTTTATTACCAAAAAAAACCTAAAAAAAAGAACACAAGGGCATGCAGTGCGGTTCTCTGTAGAAGTTCCCACAGGCTCAGAGTGGCCTCTTAAGGTTGCCTCTCCAGCCAATTTGGTTTGGTTCTGCTTTCTCTCACTGGAAGGCCTGTGGGTACTTGATACTACTCCTAGAGTTTTTAAATTATTCCCAGACAGGACTCTCCCAGGCACCTCATTCTGGACACTGACAGGAATCCTCACTGTCATATGATTACACTGAATTAGAGCTGGTAGAATTAGAAAAAAACTGGACAGGGCATCCAGAGAATTTAGTGGGACCTTTGGGTGCCTCAGCAACATCCTCAGGCTTGAAAAAGCTTTCATCCACTACTGTTCTGCTGGCCCCAGTTTGTCTCCTGGCAGGAGTATCCTGGCCATTGACAAGAATACTGTCCATATAATACCCTCTAGAGTTCTCTGGAATGGAGTTTTACACATCCATATTCTGTTTCTTACCCAGACCTATGGACTCTAAGGATACAGTGGCCTGAAGACCCAAGGGTGCTTCAGCAAATAGTTGAAAATGGGCACTAGCCATTTGTACTTGTTCCTCTGTCGAGAAGGCTACAGAGGCAGTGCTGGTCCCTGCAGGTTTACCCTTGCACCTGGGATCTCCTTTCACATGGTCAGTTCATTAGCCCTATTTGGTTTCCCATGTGGCTTACCCTGGTTATGTTTGGGGGCCTCTTCTGGTTGGATGGATTTAGATTTCTCCGTGTTCTCGCCTTTGTGCTGCTTCCCCCCATCCTTTTTGGGAGTTGCCTCAGAATCCTTATGAGTGCCCTGTTGGCTACCCATGAGTCAGCTGCTCTAGCTAAATTTTTTGGATCTAATTCCTTAGAGTCAGACAAGTGTTGTCTCAGCTCAGGTGAGCAGGCATCAAAAATAGTTTCCAACATAAACAGGTTTCGCATCCCTGCATCAGTGTTAACTCTGTAACCCTTAACCCATCCATCTAAGTTTTTTGAACATTCATTCTTCCAGGTAGCCCAAGGGTACCATCATGCTTTTTGAGGGTTATAAACCTCTTAAAATACGCAGAAGGGGTCTTCCCATACCTAGCTATCAAAGCTAGCTTCACAGTTTCATACTCCTTTCTGTCTATATACCCCCAACTCCTGTACCACATCAGTTGCAACAGAGGGTAGCCTAGAATAAAGCCAAGGAATCAGCTGATTCCCTGTAATGTCGTGAATCCCATTTTTATATTCAAAAGTAGCCAAACAATCCAAAATATCAAGCTTAACCTCATACATACTTAATGCATCTTTGGGCATGAGAGGCCTCTTAGGACTGGAAGACCTAGAAGACTCGGGGGAAAACCAGTTTCAAGAGACATCTTTTTCATTTCAAGGGCATGATTCAACTCCATTCCTCTGAGTTTAAGTTCTTGATGTTTTCTTACAGTTTGAGCTTGGATTCTTTTAAATTCTAACTCAAGTCTCATTCTTTCCAAACAGACAAATTCAGGACTTAATGTTGGACCTGATGGGGTCCCTGTGGCAAACATTGAGGCCTATGAGGAGGTAGAAGTAAAACAGGGCCTGCATTGTGAGACTCTTCTGCCTCATCCAACTCATCCATAACATTTGAGTCCTTCCTCTCTGACATCTTTTTCTCCACCTGTGGTGTCCCCCAGGGATCAAATCTCTCCCCCTGGCTGTTCAGCCAGTATCTGGTACTCCTTGCCCACCGCATCGCCGCTCTCTGCCCCAACTTTCAGTGCTATGCGGACGATACCCAGCTCATTTTCAGGCTACCCTCGGCCTCCTCCTCTCCTTCCCTCATCTCTGACTGTCTGTCTGCTATCCAGGAATGGTGTGCCGCCAATGGCCTCTGCCTTAATGCCAGTAAGACTGAGATTCTACTCATCGGCACACCCACTCCCTCCTTCCCTGCAGCTCTCTGGCCGGCCTCTCTTGGCCCTCTTCCTGCTCCTACCTGCAAGGCAAAAAACCTCAGGTTATCTTCGACTCCACACTCTCCTTCTCTCCTCATATATCTGACGTCTCTAAGAAGTCACACTACCAGCTGCACCTCCTCAGAGGTATTCTTCCCTTCCTCTCCTTCCCCCAGAAGCTCACTGTCTCATGAGCCCTGGTTCTCTCAAAGCTGGACCACTGTAACAGCCTCTATCTTAATCTGCCTGCCTCCACTCTCCGCCCTCTGCAACTCATCCAGAACAGAACTGCAAGACTTGTCCTTGGCCTCAAGCCCAGGGACCGTATCTCTCCAGGACTGAAGTATAGACACTGGCTCCCAGTGGCTGCGAGGATAAAGTTCAAAACCCTCTGCATTGTCCACAAGGCCTTCTGGGGCCTGGGGCCTAAATACCTTCAACTCTCTCTTCCTAAATATCTTCCTTCCCGAGCCCTTCGCTCATCCGTCTCCAACTCCCTCAGGGTTAGCCGCTTCTCGAAGCAACGAGCTGGGGGTAGATCTCTCTCCGTGGCAGGGGCCTCCCTCTGGAACAGCCTTCCTGCCTCCCTGAAACTTGAGGAGAACCATCTCCGGTTCCGGAAGCACCTCAAAACCTTCCTCTTTGCTTCTGCATTCTCTCTCCCTCTCCCCTGCTAATTCTTTGCTGAAACTGCACCGAATCTGCAACTGGGCCACTCTCACCGACCTCGGTCTTGGGCCCAGCCACTCTCCACTTGCACTGCCTCCCTGGCAACCCCTGCACTGCAGGACTGCCTCTGTATCCCTACACCCCCCCTTCCCAGCAGTTGTCTGCACTTACCTTGCACTTGCCACCAGCTGGCCCTTTATTTATTTTATTCTACTTACCTTGTACTGCACTTCCCCCTCCCCTTCCCCATGCACTTTCTCCCTTCCCCGTACCCCTTGCACTTGCGCGATCTGAATGACACCTGGACTAGTAGGATCGTTGTCTGTCTTCCCCTTCTTCCCCCCTCCCTGCCTCGTCACGCCTTGAAATACTTGTGTATAGGTGCGTTACAAATGCCATATCATATCACATCATATCATACCCTCAGAAACATTTTCCATATTTGCTGCAGGGGTGGGTGTTTTAGACCCACTCTTCAGACTTTGGTATTCTAACAACTTTTCTATCAATTCAACCGTTTTGCCTTTTACAGTGAGATTCCTAGCTTTACATATATCTCTCAATTGATCCACAGTTAAAGTGACTCGGGTCTCCTGTCTGTAGCTTTCCATATCAGTCATGATAAAACAATTGCTTCTCTAGTGTTGCTTAGCCTTGTGAGGATTTATTTGAACAACGGTAAAAGTAGCACTCTAAATGTAACAAGTATACTTTATCCTCACCACTGTACACCAGTGTTAGGCAGAATCACAAGCAGTATCCTTTGGGAACACTACATGCAATTAAGACGCCATGTGTCAGTACAAATTCACCTTTGGTACGAGCCTGTACTACACAGTAAAGTGGTAGTGATTGCTGAGCAGCCAGACTTATTTCAAGAGTTCAGTGAGCAGTAGAACAAGTTACACAAAGGACCAACCAATACAGGGATTCAAACAAACACTTAATCAAGGTTTCTTGGAAAAAGAATATACATTTATTTACACAGACAGTTTGAAAACATTACACTAGCAAGAACAGCTCAATATCACACCCTAATAAACCACAAACACACAACCGCTAAGTAAATGAACAAGTTTAGCTCCCCTGAAGTGGGAGCAAAATGGCACTTCAGCTACTTTAGAAAGGGGTAAAAAGACAAGGTTATAAGAATAGACAGCACAAATACTTTCATAAGCAGGGCAAAGGGTTTCAATAAACTACAACCAGCAGTTTAGTTCATAGGCCTGGGCCAAAGTCAATGGTTCAGAGTCTTTGTATAGAATAGCACAGTTCTGGTAGTTAATGGTTAAGTCTTTGACACAGAGTTTAGAAGAATGTGGCTAGATGAATGTTTAGGGAAGGACGTGCCTTCGAAGTTGGGAAAGTTCCACAAACTTTCGCAATGTCCTTAAAGATTTCCGGACCGCATTTGCACAGTACGTTTAAATTGAAGAAGAGCTGTAGCTGAGGCAGTTGTTCCTGGCAGTTCGAGCAGATCTCACTGTTCCCGAGCTTCAGTCGTGGGGACAAGAAGGACGACGTCGGGAGGTTCCTGCACTGTCCATGGGTAATCCCACTAGCTTGGCAAAACGTTGTTTTAAGGTGTGAGTGCCTTAAAGTCCACGAGCTGGTTTCCTTCCCTCTGGCTATCCAGTTTTCAATAGCACTCTGAAGAAAATTCGACCAGATGGGGACGGTGTCCAGGTGGCTTGCTAGTTGGTTGTTCCCACCAAACTCATGGGAAGAAGTTAACCATGAAGTGCTTCTTTGTCGATGGAGTTTCAGGCAATTCGGACCTGTAGCAGGCTTCACCGGTCATCCAGGAGATGCAGCAGTCCTCTTCCTTCAGCTCATCTTTGGTTCTTTCGTTCCAGTGGTTGACTCTGCTTTCCAAGTCCCAAAGACCTGCTTTTAAACAGATTTCCCCCATTCATTCCAGTCTCGCTGTCATTCACAAAGCAGGGTGGCTGTCCTTGCCGGACATCCAGCTGGCAAATCATGCCATAGTGCATTCAGGTCTCCTAGGAGACTAAGCACAGGGGGTTTCGTGCATCTCCCTTACATCCTGTCCACCACAGAAACTCAGGCGCCAGAGAAGGGCTTCAGCATTGAAGCCAGCCAAAGGCCAACAAACAAAGGGACCAAACCTGGTTTGGCACACAGAGACAAACACAAGAAGGACCTTTTCTAAAAGAAATGGCGAAAAAAGATGACCAGAGTCTGTTTTTAGAGATAGGTCTTGGGTGCCATATTGGAAAAAAGTGCTGACCCGATTTTTAGCTACCATTATTAGCAGTCGGGAAAAATCACGGAAGTTTGATATAAACCACTGCCACCAGCCATTTAAAGTAGGAAAGGGGAACATTAGACTGTTACATGAGTGTTTAGACTGAGGGGAAGCTAGGCAACCCCTCCAGCACTCCATAGGAAGATAGTGTGTGCTGGGTCTGTATATTTAAAGAGACTAGTAAAGTCAGTTTCACTTTACATGCTCTGGGAGACAGTAGTCAGCCCCAGAGAAGGTATTTAAACCGTGTGAAGTCTAAAAGACATCCATGTGCCACTGCACTGAAGGTGCTGTGTTACACAAAGAAAAAGATGATGCCTATGCAGTATTCTCAAAACTCCACAACCAAAGAGCACAAAAGTAAAAGTTTAAAGCCCCAAAATATAGCAGAAGAGCTGGAGGGCTCTAAAGTAGAGGGAATTTAGCACTTGTGTTAGAAATCTCACTAACATTTTATTCAAAGGCCCCAAACAGAAGTCCCTTTCAAATGAACAGCAGGATTTTAAACACTGAAACAAAATCGGCTTGGCATGTGTGTTTGTTTTTAAGTAAAATTGAAGAGCCATGTGGAAAAGGGGCCTACCTGTCACTAGCAAAGGAAAAGCAGCATTTTAATTCACAAAAGAAGGAGAAATCAAAGGTCCCTTTCCCAGGGAAAACAGGAGTTTTAAACAGTGACACAACGTCTTGCATAGGTGATGGCAAGCTAAAGCAGTTTAAATCAGAAAATGTATCACTGTTAACAGAAATAAGTCAGGGAAAGGACTGATATGCGTGTTAACAAAAAAAACAATGCCACTTTGTTTTCATGGAAAATGTCAGCACAAGGCAAACCCTATTTTCCTGGCTGTGGGCAAACTTCAGGAGGACATTTCCGACTTCCAATTTGGATGTTACAACCCGCAGCTTATTACAAAGGTGTTAAGGGGTTAACAGCACCACGGCCTTTTACGGCGCCATTAACCCCTTAACGCTGACTATAGGACTGTAGGACAAGTTCCCCTTGGATGGAGCATGACCAATATGTGTGAAAATGGGGGCACCAACTTCAAAGAGCAAGCTTCCAACACAAAGAGACAGATAAAAAAAAAAAACTCTGGGTACTGCTGACCCAGTGAAAACAAGTGGTCATTTGTCCCACAACGAGAGTCACAATTAATGTAAAAGGACTATTATAATTTAGGAATTTTTCGCAGCAACATAAGTCGTACTAACTTCATTGATGCATCATTTTTTAATGAAATTTCTAGGAGATTGCAGTGTAATAAAATTCCTCCACATGTGACTCAGGGAACTGTAAT
Organism: Ambystoma mexicanum; assembly: GCF_040938575.1. NCBI lineage: Eukaryota > Metazoa > Chordata > Amphibia > Caudata > Ambystomatidae > Ambystoma > Ambystoma mexicanum. The sequence goes on along the minus strand of NC_090932.1, from coordinate 475,877,464 downwards.
GGCCAGTTAAAATAGGTTTCTGGCTGATCTGAAAATGTGCCAATTATGAGAGTTGGTAAACAGGTGGCGAACAAATTAGGGATATGGGTAATAACTTACATATTCATAACTGTTATGGTTTTGATGTCCTTGCTGTTATATAAGGGGGACAGCACTAGGAGAAGGGGACAGTCAGACACACAGACATACCTGGTGAAATGTACCATTAGGAGGCTGCTGAAACTTACCATCTGATAGCTTTATGGAAATACCAGAGGTTATTGTTGAGAGTGCATCTGGGTGTTGCTGTCTATTTCTAGCAAGGCCTCAAAGCTGACTGGGTCCTATGGTGAAGAGCGGGAGGTCCTCTTTCAGAGTGGAGTGACCAGACCCCAGCCTTATCTTTCCAGCATGTCCTGAAATGCTGCTGGCTTTCCTGAACTTTAAACAGAGTCTTTCTATGTAAGTAGAACTGAGCCCTGGGAAACCAAAAGGTGGGGAGTCTGCTTGCCTAAAATCCTTTCCCTTTATAGTGGATGGGGTGGAGGGACAAAACTGAATAGATCCTTAGGACTATTTAACTAAAAATATTAATGTAATGAATTCCCCATTTGGCAGAACACTACGGGGTGAATGTTGTTAAAATTCGAAATTAACAAAGCTCACTTCCCAGTGTGCGCTGAAAACTATAGCCTATAATTTAATTGGGTAATCCTTTTTGTCATGCTGACCCCAACTTCGTTAAGGAAGCGGGGTGTCTTTTGTTCTTTATTAGTCCAACCTTTTATCCAGCTTCCCCAACACAGGACTGTCAGTGTAGGTGGGTCTGAATTCCAAAATTCCCCCAATTATTCCAATTTTCTGTCCGAATTCCCCAACACAGACCAAAGTAGGGTGAGTAGGGGTGCTGAAAAACAAACTTCTAAATCATCCTACGTTTATTTTAAACCAAAAGTGTAGCAAAACAATAATTGGAATATATATTTGTACCAATCTTGAAATCCTACTGCTGGCCTTTTAAGCCCACAGGAAAATCAAAATGGCACAACACTACATAATATTTGTTTTGGTTATTGATCAGTTTCATTTATTTCTTGAAGTGAAATTGGTAGAAAGTAAAGAATTGTGACTGTGTTCTTTTCAACCCACATTTGTGATTTATGTATGCTGAGAGAAGTGGATTGTGTTGTGCCATGGATAAAGTGGTGTTTGACATTTCCCTGTGAATTTCTATTACTTTTAATGAAAAAATACCAATATATTTCCTGTACACTGGCCTGGTTCTTGGCTCATTTTTGTCTCAGGGGGAGGGATGCAAGGGGCATGATATGTGTCTGAAGTAAGGCTGAATAAAATAATCTGTTAAACAGTTTGTTGTGTCACACCTTAAGTCGGTAATGAAGGAAATCCCTGCATTGACAGTGGCTTCTCAATAAACTATTACAATTTGGGGGCTCATGACCAGGATTTAGCTTCCTATTTATGACCCATGACAAGTACACTGTGATAGACTATCCACCTTTATGCAATTTCATTATGGTGGAGGGAAAGTCATCTTTGTTTTGTTAAAGTGCCATGAGGACTTGTCCTCTGAGTTCCAGGGAGGTGTATACATGAAAAATTAAGATTGTGTAAGAATGTATTTGTTTGAGGAAATCAAGCAGGAACAGGGTGATTTTGCAACTGCATAAAGAAAGATGTATTAAGGTGAAAAGAAAGCATTGTGAACATAACTACTGTACAAAATGGGGAAGCCAGGGAGCATCTCCTAGCTAAATTATTTCTTTAAGGCAAACGGGTTGAGGACGATTCAGAAAACTGGAAAACCAGAATTGTGCGGGAAGTGACCTCAGTAAGCAATGATATTGGGCTTGCAGGTGGAATACTGCACAAAGCACTAGAGGTATTTTATATGATCACAACTGCTTGTGATGAACAGATACAAATGGCTCAGCTAACTGATCAGTTATGGAAGAATGTTGGCAAAATAGTGAGGCTAGTAGGGTGAATCAGGCTGGAGACCTGTCACAATCCCATGATCTTTTTCAACAACTCAAAGATGAGCTGAAAATACTGCAGCAAGGGAGAGCAGAGCATGAAACACAGGTGTGTGCACTGAAAAATGCACGTAAAGAGTGTGTAGAAAATCTGAGCACACTGCAACACAAGCTAAATTACCAGGCTGCTCATAATAGAGTCATTTTGGATCACATTATGGCCTTTCAATTGCAAATAAAACAGTTGAAAAATGAAAACAGTCATTAATTATCAAAGGGGGTGATTCCCAAAATGACTTTGATCAGAAACATCAGCAAGTAAGTACTCTGAAACAACAGAATATGCAACTGGTTCCGAAAAAAAACAACCTCCTGAATCAGGATAACAATGTCCTATTTAAAAGGATAAATCAGTTGGAAATGGGGGTAGAAAAGAAACAGTCAGGTTCTCAGGAACTGACCAGAATTAGAGAAGAAAGGAATGAGCTTGTAGAGCGAGTGAGGCAAATAGAAGCTGAACTAATAGAGGCAGCAAAATGTAGGGATGAACAAGAAAAAGAGATTAGTCTCCTGAAGGAAAAGCGCCTTGAATAGGCACGCAGCATACAAGGCTCGCAGAGGGAGTATGAATCACTTCAGCATGAGGTGCAGCAAACAAAAGATCGGTTGGTAGCTCAGGGCATGTTCCATGTGATTAATAAGGCCTTAGTGTCAGAATTAAAACACCAGCTGTCTACTAACAGTAAATAAATTGAGACACCAGCGTGAAAGCCTCACTAAGGAAACCGAAAATTATAAACATGACCCAAGGCACCCTGACTAATCAGGATATGGGACAAGGCCCACTGATCAAGGTGAGGTGCCCTTCCCAACAGGGGCCTCATGCCAGTCATTTACAGCCTATCATGCACAAATGGGAGCCAACGTCATGCTTGCCACCTATCAAGAACAGGTTGACATGAGGTAGTTAGATTTACCCAGACCTAGCCCAACTGATCAAGAAGGCCCGTCCATGTCTTATATTGATGAATATTCATCTCTACCACACAGAAGAGAAAGTGGCCGGACCTGTGTGTCCTGGGAAGTAAGGAATAATACTGTAAGTACTTCAGACCATGAAAACTCTTATGATGAGAAAGTCAGGGAGTTAGATTGGCTGAAAATGTGATTATAAAGAGACCACCTTGCCTGCTTCACTGAAGGAGAAAAGACAGACACTCAGAGTAGGAATGTAATTCTAAAAACCTCTGTATATTCAGGGGAAGAGAGGAATTCCCCATAATCCCTTGTAGGAGGGATGAGAAAACTGGGTTCAATCCTGGGCCCTAAAGGACATCCAGGGAGAATGTCCCTGAGGGTTCACTTTGGTCCAGGCAAGAGGAGTCCAGACTCTATGGTTCTGGGAGATATTCCAAGTCGTATACAGATAGAGAGTGCCTAGAAGACAGGGAAGGGAGTACCAATAGCAGCTCTGAGTCAGAAGGTGAATGGACGGAGGTACAGAGGAAGAAAAAGACAGCAAACAGAGCAAGGGTTTAGTGAAAGACCCAATAAACCAAATCAAGGCCATAAAGCGCTTCCTAACCCCATAACACAAGAATGCCAAGTATTCGATATGGGAGCACCTGGAACGTTATGAGCAGATGATGTCATCTTTCCATCTCAGGAATGATGTGAATTGCACATCATTTGCTAAATGGACTTTCTCACCTGAGTACGGCAGGGTCTTTGCAGGACTGGAGGCCAGGATCATCATAAATGGTCCACCTATAAGGCAGCCATATTGAACAAAAATTCCATTCATAGGAACCCACAAGAGGCCCGTAAGGCTGCATATAACTTACAGTATGGGGGAGATCAGGCGCCTATGGAGTTTGTGCAGGAGTTACAGCAGGCATTTGCTCAGACTTCCTGGCAGGTGAACACCAATAGTAGGGTGTTCAAATCTACCTATTTCCATTCTCTCCCCAAGTGCATAATGATTCAGCTGGTGCATGAATTTCACAAGCATAGGACACTGGATTGGGTGATTGAACAGGCGAGCAAGATTTATGAGCTCCATAGCCTTCTGAGAGTAAAAATACCACCAAAACCCCAAACCATCTAACACCTCTGCTGCTGCTGCAAAGGTGGCAGAGGTAAAAACTACCCCTCCATTGGATCTGGAGACAGGGGGGCCTAAAAGTAACCCTCCTGCCAACAAGCAAAATGGAAAGGTGAAGGGACCCCCCAAACCTCGCCCAATCGAATGGTAGTCAGGCAGGGGCCCAGAACAATGATCCCTCTGACCCTGCCACCTATATGAGTCCTAGGTTCAAGGGTACTAAACAAATCCTGGGGAATAAATACACTTCCCCAGACCAAGGGGGGGGCTAATCAGGTAAGCACTGCCCCGGGAAACTTCCCTCCAAACTTCCATTAGGAGAGAAGTATCACTCCACCTCAATATCTGAACTTTTTCCCCAGATATTACCTGAATCAGAACTTCTAAAACAATCCTCCTCTTTCTCCCAGGACAATAGATCCCTGAAACCAGCAGAAAGCAGATTCAGGGTTGAAAATTATGGGGGGAATTTCCAGTACGCAAGCTACTATGGGAGAAGGGACAGTTACTCTTTTTGGGAGCCACCCATGTATGAGCTGGGACCTCCCTACCACCAAGACAAGGTCTTGCAACTGGAGCGACCGGTCCAACAATTGACCGATGATCTGAGGAGCATGCTGAGGGCTCAGTCCAACTCGCAAACTAACCCTGCTTGCAGAGTTCCCCATCACCCAGGTCTAATGTATCAGGGGGCAAATGATGAGACGAATCATCTGACAAACCACAGGTTCATAAGGAGGGAGCTGGGTGGAGGGGAGAAGCCAAGCCCTAGAGGAAGCTTCCTTCTTCACCCAAACAGAACCCCTAAAAACCTGAAAGAGTTTCTTCTACCCCTGAAACATTAGAACACAAGAAGGACAGGCAAAATAAGAATCCACTTTGTGTAGGAACTCTGAATTATCCCCCTTTGAAAGAGAAGAATGCCTGGAGGATTCAGGTAAGCAGACCTTCTCTTTCAAAAATGGGGGATCCCTCCCAAAGAAAAGTGGGTTCCAAAAGACCCTGAGTAGGACAGGGTAAGTATGGAGACCAACTCAGAACCAGAAACTGTTTATCCCCAAACTTGTGGTCCAGATCGAAGTGAAACAGAGGGGGTGCCCTTTCTCCAAACAGGTTCTCAGAACTGTTGCCAGGTAACGGGGGACAGCCAAGTAGCCGGGGAAAGGAGGAGTCCCCAACAACTCGCATTGTGAGTTGTAAAGTTTTTTTTTTACAGATTCCCGAACTCAGACTCAGAAAACGGCTCAAGGTCACACAGTGTCGCAGTTCAATATTAAGAAAATGACCACCGGGCTGTCAAATAACTCCCACTTTCTTTGGAGCTTGGGAGAGAAAGAAGGCTGATTTTATGGACCGGTGAATTTGCAGGGTCAGTGTGAATGATCAGCTCTGGTGAATACTGTATCCCAAGCCATCCTCTTCTGAAAAAGGGCCTTTGTCCAACTAAACTCAGGACAGGGGTGGGAGACACCAAATTCCACTAACACCACTTCCCGGACAACTCCAAAATTTAGATGGGAATTATATTTCCATTGAAGGGACTGCGGATCTGGACATGAAAATTGATAGTTATGATTCCAGAGAGCATACCTTGTTTACTGGGCAAAGATCTCCTGAGGAGGTTATCACCTTTGATTGACTTTGTAAACACGGTCCTCTGGATTCAGACTTGCTGCCCTATAAAATTAAAAATGAGTACCAATTATGTAAACCAGAATGGTACCTGTCAAGTAACTGATCAACACTCTGAGAATGTAGAGTTCCATTTCATGAACTACCAAGTCCCAGACATCACTGTCATCATGGAAGGAGAACAAACTGGTGATGGGAACCCTTCTCCATCCTTGAAAATCCACCTTCCACCCAATTTTAAATGACAATCCACACTGTAAGGGAACACACTAAAATTTTACACATGTCTAAACTCAGAAGAAACCTTGAGTCCCGTGAAACCAGTCAAGGAAGAGCATGTTCAAAGTCTGACAGACAGTCAGAGAAAGGGCAAGAAGTTCTTTTCGCCATTCAGTTAAATGAGGGCCAGGAACCGGTGCTCCCAAGAGTACGCCTGAATAATTGAAGGAGCTTCATCAGCAAAGAATTATTCAGGAAACTCCCAAAAGATTAGACCATTCCCACATTTAAATGGATTGACAAATGGGGAGAAGGTATGGAAACCCCAAATTCCAAACATCACCTGCCTAGCAGGTGTGTGCCAAAAAATGTCCATTGGCAACAAAAGCATAGAACATAATTGTTTGGTCGGGAGCGATGTCCCTGACACTTTTATCTGGGAGTGACCTTCTCAACTGATTTTCAATCAATTTGGATCTAATCAACCATAAAGCCTGGTCCCGACTGGCCGGGGGTAACTCTGTGGGCTGTGACAACATTGAAAAAGCATCCCAGTCAGCGCAATTGCTGCCTTATGCCATTGAAGTTCAAGTTCAAGAAGAGGTTACCATCCCAGGACAGGTTTAACAATTTACTCTTCCCCTCAAAATTAAGCAAGGACATAACTTCAAACATCAGGACGCATATATAAATCTAAATGTCCATCTCCAACAGCAAGGTTTGTATTTAAATCTGACACCTCTAGTAGATCTAGAACATGACAAGATTCAAATATTGGTGGATAACAGCGACCCTCGAAGTATCAATTTGGACGCAGACACCTTTTCTGGAATGGCGGTTAATGCCCAACATTATTCTATTGATTTAGGTAATGAAATCATGGGACCAATCCCTAATGACTGTTTCAACATCATCAGCGGTATTCTCTGAGAAAAGATTTTTACTAGGTATGAAGGGAATTTCCTGGTGTACTCTTCCTGCACCTACGTAGTGGAAAAGGTGACCTGTGATATAAGTTGGGAGGAGGTAGTGTTCAGAGTCAAGGGCCACTATCTCAAATCCCCTGTCCAGGACAACACCATCAAAAGAGATCTCTCCACTCAACTGGAGGATACTGCTGAAATTGCCTAGCCGATGTCTTTCCAGGTTTCAAACAGATAGTCGAGGAAAGGATCAATCTTTCTGATGCCTGTGAGACCAAGGAGCAAAGACAAGAGCTAAAAGAGGTCTTCCTAGAATTCCAAAACATCTTTTCAGTAAACTCGTACGACTGTGGACGCACATCCATTCATTCAACCACCATTCCCACGGACCCCGAGATGGCTCCAGTATTTGTGAATCAATACTGGTTACCTCTCACGTCCATGGAGTCACTCACAGAGATTATTAAGAATTTAGAATCCCATGGGATAATTTGTCCGATCCACAGTACCTTCAAAAACCCGGGAATGGGTAAACTCAAATCAAACAGTCAATGGAGAATATGTGCAGACCTGAGGGAGTTGAACGAATGTGTCCACATTTCAAGATGGTCCCTTCCCTGCATAGATCAGGAACTGGGCCAGATCCAAAGGTCAAAGATGTACCCCGCCATTAACCTGACCAACGGTTACTGGACAATACCAGTGAGTAGGTAAGACTAGTACAAGCTTGCCTTTACCTTCAGGGGGCAGCAGTACCCATGGACCCGAATCCGCTTTTGATACATAAACTCTGGCATTGAGTTCAACATCTTCCTACATAAGGCCATGCCCGATTTGGGTGAAAGGGGAAATCTTGCCTATGTGGATGATATTTTGATCAATAGCTCAACTGTGGAGGAACATATAGCAGTAATTTGCTATGTTCTAAACCAGCTGCAGAAAGCCGGAACAAAACTGCCCTTTCAGAATGCACAGTGGTGTAAGAACAGAGCACACTTCTTAGGGCTCGAGATCAACCCTGAGGGCCTTAATCCCCAGGCAAAGAATGTGGAAGCCTTATTGAAAGTATAAGACCCTGCTACTCTGTGAGAATTGAGAAGCCTTCTTGGACTCACTAATTTTAGTCAGACGTTAATTGACGACTATGCAGAGGTCACTCGACCCTTGGACTATTTATTAAAGGCCAGAGTCAAGTGCGAGTGGGGTACAGAACAATCTGAGGCAGTTAAACAACTGAAAAGAAGCTTTTCACAATATCCTTGTTTGGCTTACCCCTTAAAGAACAAAGAGTTATTTTTGGAGACAAGGTTATCAGATACTTGCCTAACAGTGGTTTTGTGCCAAAAGTATGACAAGGTCAACAAAGTCATCTCATACGCGCACAAGACTTTGTCCTCTGTGGAGGGAAAATTCAATGACTGCGAGAAGGCACTCCTGACAATGATGTGGGTGCTGAAGAATTACCACCAAATTCATACAGGGGGAGCACATTATTGTTGAGACCCCTCACAAACCATCTGCAAAGTGACAGAATCCAGACGGGGAACGTTAGTATTTCCAAAATTACTTCCTGGATTCTGTCCATGCAAGGATTTCCTGTGGAGGTCAGATATGGCCAAAACAAGAAGAGTGCCCTAGCGCAAGCGTTGGTAGACTTGCATGATTGTGCTCAAGAAAACTGTCTTGAGGATGAAAGCCTTATGACCAACAACAACATGGACGCCTACTCAAATTTTCACACAAGGTCTATGAAGAAGACATGTGTCAGATGATACACACAGTTTATGTGGATGGGTGCTTCTACCGTGTTGATAACAACGGGGAAAAATAATTGGTGGCTGGCATTGGGAATGCCCGCATGAATGGTACGCTGGAATCCTCTGCTGGTTATAAAATAGGACACTGAAGAAGTCAGGTTGCAGAGTTGATGGCTGTTTTATCAAGCTATCCTCACTGCAGTGCACCACCAACTCAATGAACTGGTCATAATCATTGACTATGATTAAGTCAGGAATGGGTTTGTGGAGTACCTGATTAACTGGAAGAATAAAGGCATGTTTTGTGCCAACAACAAACCCCTAAATCATGCCAAACTAATCCTGGCAATTGACGATCTGGTGACCTCCAATGAGATGACCATCTATTGAAAGATAATAATGGCTCATTCCAAAATAGAGGGGCCAGAAAAGACTGGGAAAGACCAGGCTGACCAGCTTGCTAGAACCAGAACTCTTCAGGGGGATGTCATAGAAACAGAATCCCTGCTGCATGAAATCCAAGTTGCCGCTGTCACCAGGTCCCAAACTCGTGCTAACAGCAAACTCTCGACAGCCCAGTGGGGAAAAGATACCCCAGAAGCAGATTTGATCACTGCACAGAAAGAGGACACAATCATTGGGACATTTTATTGACACTTTGAAGACCCTTTAAGCTTTCCTCTAACAGAGTCAGATAATACCAGTGAAGAGGATCTCCGGGTGTTGAAGAAGTTTTCCAAGATGTTCCGGATCAAAGACGGTTTGTTGGTAAGGAGAGCCCTATCTGGCTGTGACCAGTGGGTGGTACTTACCTCATTCCGAAGACTGATGTTGAACCACACCCATGACTCAGCCACTGCCAGTCATAGGGGTTTCATCCGACATTGGTAATCTTACACGAGTTTGCCTACTAGCCACACATTGGCCAGGACCTCGACATCTACATAGAGGGGTGTCTTGTGTGTGCTCAATTTCAACCCAGTTCACTCACAAACAGTGCTCCCCTACAAAAAAGGGAATGACATTGCCTTGGTCAGATTTACAAGTCGATTTCATCAGGCCACTGATTTGCTCCTCAGGAGGAAACAAGTACATTTTGACGGTGCCCTGCTTGTTGACAAAGTGGGTAGAATGTCTTCCAGCCCTGAATTGTAAGGCAGAGAGAGCTGCTGCCCTAATAATACAACAACATCTTCTCTTATTTTGGCCTCCCGCAAAGGACATAGTTGGATTGAGGAAGCCATTTTACCAGTGAGGTGATGGCAAAGATATGGGTGAACATAGGGGTAAAAAGAAAACTGCACATTGCCTACCTCCTGGCCTCAAGTGGGGGGTTTAAGATATTTAGTCTTATTGGGGTAAATTTGGGATTTTGCAGTATTTTCTTACCATAAAAATATTGGCAGTAATTTGGTGGTAAATTAGTCTTGCATTTATATTGGGCTTGCCCTCATATTATTTTAGTGACCATACCTTGTTAGCTTATATTGGTGGTCATTTTAGTGGTATTTTACTTTACAGTATTTAGTGGTGAGCATGGTTTTCTCCCTTATAATATAACCCCATCATAAAACAAAACCTTCCTTTCTATTATTATACCTCTTAGTTGTCTGTAGAGAGCCCAAGACCTATGCACTGATGGAACACAATAATTTTATTCGGAGCGCCACCTATAGGTTGTGACTGGTATCACTGGCTTATCTGCATCCAGTAATCTATGTCACAAAATATCACAAGCTTTTATACATCCAGTGATCTATGTCATAATGTATCACTGGCTTATTTTCATCCAGTAATCTATGCCTTTGCCATCAGCATGCAAGGAAGGCACACACACACACACACACAAATCTGCTTTATCTGTTACTTGACTTGCATTGGTAAATTGGCAAATACACTACTGCACTAATATGAGCCTCCCCCTTAGACCTTGTCTATTTAAATAATTCATAGAAGCATGAATGACACAAACCCACATTTGTTTTCATAGGTACTCATTATATTGAATTAAAAACAGTTCATCAAATCTTACCATGGTTATTTATTTACAGCATTCTCTGGAATACAAAAGAAAGCAAAACAGAACAATCAGGTCTATTTGCAACGTGGATTAATGTTCCCACATGCTGACATTGACAAAAATAACTTGCATTTCTAACCTTTCTACACTATGATACAATTGTAATCAAACATATGACGTTCAAAAGATCCTCACTTGGCACAAATCTTACAAAAATTAGCACTTCTTTGAAGTTCCTAGCACAACCTTGCTCCACTCGTAAAGGCAGGCATAGTCAGCGTGAAATGCTTCTGTTACTCCTGTGTGGGGGAGCAAGGCAAGATAACTCTACCAGCCAGGGCGCTGTAACCCCTTGGAACTCTGTCTGTCTTCACAGCCCAGTCTCCACTAACTCCTCTCCGCAGGTTTTTCTGTTAGCAAAACTCAGAGCCTTCCCACTTTATTTACGTGGCATGTCTGCCTATAATTCTACCCCAATCTGGTCAACAAGAATTCATACTGTATCAACCCTCATGTTCCAAACAATGAGAGTTTCAGAACAGAATTATTGTATCTCTTTGGTTTCATGAGTCCTCATACACATGTGCATATGTGCATATATAGCTTCTTTTTTTAAAACAAAATGTCCGCCATCAACATTTAATGTATAATAACAAAACAATAAAATAACATAAATAAATAAAATAAATGACTAATATAATTAACTAAAACAACTAATTGAAATAACAAATATGTGATTCTCCACCACACTCCTTTTCAGTTCCATAGAATAATACTATGCTTGATCAGGAACGCTGTAGAAATAAGTTCAATTCACTACTGTTCTTTTAAAACGTTTATCATTTTTATGATTTATCTCTATAATAAGGACCACAATTATTTTATTATTTATATGATGTGGGATACTATGTAAACAACCACTGTGTCTTCCCTTCCATGTCTTCAGGGTACTTAAGCTGTTTCTACTTGCTCAAGTCTCCTGATTTCATGTTTGGGATGACAGGGCTTGATTTGGTTAACATGAATAAATTGCTCTGTTACCGTTTCACCCTCTGTCTTTAATATTTTGTAAACTACTGGAGACACCTTATCCACAATTTTAAATGGCCCTTGCCTGGAATTTTTATGTTGACCTTTTGCAAAATGAAATGTACACCTGATCCCCCACATTATACTCTTTCATAGACGTCTCTCTATAATAATATGATTTTGCACTGTCAGCAGCCCTTTCCAAATTTTGCTGCACAAATGCAAATGCATGTTGTAAATGCTTCCTCAGTTCTTCCACATATTCATGAACTGTAGATGCACTCACAAGTGTCTGCTCATGTGTCCTGTATAATAAATGTTGTGGCAGTACCGTCTTCCTACATGTCAACACCTCATGAGGGCTAATATTTGTTGCTTTGGCACAAGTCGATCTGATTGCCATCAAAACCAGGGGTAATCATAAATCCCAGCTGGAACCTGCCTCTGCTACAAACTTCTTTAATATCTCTACAACAGATCTGTTGCAACAATTAATATTTCCAGAAGAGGCGGGACGGTATGCAATATGCAGTTTCCTTTTCACCCCAGTATCTGCCACACTTTACTAATTAAAGCGCTTGTAAAATGACTTCCTCTGTCTGACTCTATTCTTTGTGGTAACCCAAATCTTGAAAATATATGATTTACCAGTAATGTAGCTGTGGTTTGTGCACTACAATCTGGTGCAGACATACACTGTATCAATTTTGACATCAAACAAACCACGCTCAAAATATAACGGTTCCCCCTACTCAACCTTTTTACAGGCCCTACCTAGTCTATCTGCAAATCTGACCATGGAAGGGTTAAGCCTCTTTTCATCAGTGGAGCTTTATGCATTGGTGAAACGGGTTTAAATTGGGCACATACTAGGCACTCCCTAGTATATAATTTCACATCTTGGGACATATGTGGCCAGTAAGCATAATCTTTCAGTATTTCTAAAGTCTTTTGTGAACCTCTGTGTCCTGCAGTTATTGCATCATGTGCATGTTGTAGAGTTAGCCCTCTGAATGAAAGGGGTACCACTCACTGTATTTGTCCTGTTATGGATTCCCTGATCATGAGTCCATCCTGTAGTCTAATTCATTTTTTATTCTTTAATAATACCCTCGACTCCTCTTTTCCTGTACAAACATTCTCAGTTAAAGGATTTTGTTTGGGATCCATCAAATGATTATAATAGATCCCCAATATTGGATTATCCTTTTGCACCTTAATCAAATCTTGATCTGGTGTATCATAACTCCATTGCACTACTGGTTGTTCTACCTCTTTTGGATCCTTAGAGAGTCTAACTGCATCTATCTGTATTTCACCAATTGTTCAGTGGGTAGCAACTCTCCCATCACAGCCCCAATTTTGGCTAAATGACCTGCTTTATCATTTCCCTCCTTATCTTCTCCTGGAGTTTTTAAATGTCCACAAATTTTTCTCCAATATATTGTTAAATCATTCTCTGACACTAATTGTTCTATGGCCTGTATCATTTTTCCATGTTTGAGGGGCATTTTATTATATGTAAGCCTGCCTCTTGTTTTCCAGCCAGGCAAATCCTCTACAAAACTATTTTGTGCACAATCAGAATCAGTCACCAGGACAATTTCACTGAATTTATTATCAACTGCAGTAGTAATTGCTTTATAGAGGGCTGCCAATTCCGCTACCTGACTACTCCTAGCCCCAATTCACATCCCTATACTAGGAATGCCTTCAGATTTCAACCAGGCATTTCCTATTCCTGATACCAATTGTTTATTATTGTCATTTTCAATATGAACAGCACAACCATCAACATATGCAGATGGTAAAGTCTTGCATGTCTTTTCATCAAAAGCTTTGTGTGGTGATTGTTCAAACTCCTGCAAACTAGTTTTTCTACCTCTACTTCATCTGATACACATTCAGCTGCACAGTCATGTAAATCTGCTAATCCTTGAGCAACTGGGCTCTTTTATGTTGTCCATACCTCACTTCTACAGGAAAGCCTTGCAATGTCAATGTCCATGAAGTAATTCCGGACTGTGCTAAATTGCCTGACCTAATTCTTTTACTCTGTAAAAACTGCAATGGTTGATGATTTGTCTCAATGATTACCTTTTCACCTTGAACAATGGGGCGGAAATGATGCAACGCCCACACAGTTCAGTTACTTAATTGCCTAGGAAATTCACCTTTTCCTTGCACCATTGTGCTTTCGGTAAAGATACTTTAGCACCCGCCTTTTGCAATTGGCCAAGAACATGTCTAATTTCATCAAATGGCTTTTTAAGTTTTCATTTTTTATCACAACATCATCCACATAAACTATAGTTCCTCTTTCCCCTGCATCAGGCATAGCCTTTCTCAAAAATATGCCAAATTCACTCCCACTATTGACGTACCCGAATGGTGTTCTAGCCCATGCGTATTGTGTTTTAGCAAATGAAAATGAAAACAAATTCTGAATATCCTCTGCCAGTGGCATACACCCATATCCAGATGTGAGATCTAATATTTTAAACACCTTTGAGCCATGCACCTGAGCAAGTCCTTGATCAATGAATGGCAGTGGCCATCTGGACACTGGCACCCTTTTATTTAACTCTCTCAAGTCTGCACACAGACACCATTGACCATTTGGCTTTAACACAGCCAGAATAAGAGTGTTGGAGGTGCTATGAATGGGCCTAATAATTGCCCTAGACTGCACATTTTTAACTATCTCTGCCAATGACTCTAAACATGCCAATGGTAACTGATATTGGTGCACAAATACTGGATTGCTACCACACCCTTCCGGTAATGAGGAAACATGTAAATTAGTAAGGCCACAATCATATGCATCTTTGGCAAACACGTCTTCAAATTCCATAAATATTTTCCTCAATTCATTTTTATCCTCTTCGCTATCACAGGCATCTACTAACAAACTCTGTTCCTCTACCATTTTTGAAAATTCTGGGGAATACTGCAGCGGAGGAATCTCTGTGCTTCCTTCCAACTGTGTAGCTGTGTCTCTCTGTAAAGCTGACACTTTTAAATATTTTGGCATATTGGCCTCCACTTCAATGTGCTGATTTTCTATTTCATTTTCATTTAAGTCAAATACTATACAATTTTCTTGGTGACAGCACATTCTCTCATTTGAATCATAAGGGTACACAGATGGAATTTTAAAGATCACTTTGGGTTGAGAATCCAGATATTCTAGCAACATACCCTGTACATCTACATATCTCTCAGGAATATTTCCAATCAACATGTTATTGAAATCTGCAGTATAATGTGATTTTGTATGGTCATTCCTACCAAAGAATTCTCTTCTAAATGAATATCCTGACACCCTTTATTGTTCACCATAATTTTGGCAGATCCTTCTCCAACATCTATCAATGGGTTGTATTCATAATCCAGGCCCTGCTGTTTCATAGATTCATCCAGGCACACAGATGCATCAGAATCTTTCATTTGCTAGCCATTCTTGCACTTTAGTATTATAGCAACCTGCTCGGTGAATGCAGGAATAGTAATATCCCTTTTCACCTATAATTCAATTGCATATGGTACCAATTGTGCACAATGATAAGCCTTTCTCTTGTCTTCAAATTCAGGTGCAGGCCCGCCTAGCTGGTGCCATACTTTTTGGTTAAGAAAATCTAATTCCATGCACATCCTGTGCATAATATCATTACCCATGTAAAAATCATCTTGTGTTCCACTCACTATCCAAACATTGTGGTGTATGGTATTCTGTCCAATACTAATCTTTAGCATGCACTTCCTGCAATTCGGTTTTCAAAATCTTGGTTGTCCAAACCAGACACATATTGGTTTTTAATTCTAAATTTTGGGATCTCCTCCCTCTCCATTATTTTCTCCAGTAATTTCTCATTAATAAAGCTCCTTTCCTGTTCAAGTGCCAAGGTAGCTTTAATCACTTTAGAATGGTCATTTATACCAATGTGAACCCATGGGTGCTTATCTTCCATGTGTATTTCAGCAAGAGTGGTAATGTGTTTTTCTGTGTCTGTTTTAGGAATAGTATTCTGTTTGCATTTCTTCTCTTTTTAATAGAAACGCAATGTGTGTTCATGTATTTCAGTTTGCCATTTCTTCCTGGGATCCAAATAAATCTGCAGATTGTTTTTCTTTTTCATTTT
The DNA here is from genome assembly GCF_040938575.1 of Ambystoma mexicanum. Classification (NCBI taxonomy): domain Eukaryota; kingdom Metazoa; phylum Chordata; class Amphibia; order Caudata; family Ambystomatidae; genus Ambystoma; species Ambystoma mexicanum. Next base: position 475,861,662 of record NC_090932.1, on the reverse strand, counting down.
GCATTTTATCCTGACATATCAAAATGACAGTAACACTAGGCACACAGCCATTCTGTCGGCATACCTCCACTGCATCATTCTTTTTAGCAACAGTGTGGCATTCATTTATACTGTTGTTTTGTGATTTTATTTTCTTAGGTCTTAATGTTTTTTTTTTGTCAAAGACCGCAGTACCCCATTTACCCCATCTATGAGAGGAGACAATCTTTTCAAGCAATCTGTTCCCATCAGGAATGGAATTTCACAAATAGGTGTGATCAATACTTCCTGTTTCATTCTGTGTTTTCCTATCTTTATGTCAACCTCAGTGACACCCACAATAGGCACCTCCTCACCGTTAAAGTTATGCACTGGGCATTCACTCTGCCTCACTGTGATCTGGTCCTGTGGAGATCTCCCTTCATTGATACCTTTTAACAATTCTTTGGACATAATTGTGGCCTGTGCGCCTGTGTCAATCATTGCAAATGTATTGCATTTCTCTTCCACTGTAATGGGAGCATAATATCTGTCTTCAACTTCTGCTTACACACACAAAAAGTATGAATTCTTACTAATTTCAGAATTCACTTTTCTCAAACCTTTTTCACTTTTGGTAAATAAAAGAAAATGTTTCCCTCCTTTTTGTCCATTTTCATTTGAGAAACCTTTCACCATCTGGGGGTCATCAGAGTTCACACTACAATTCTCCAACTGAATATGCGTAAAAACATTACTTGATAATTTGTAATTTTCTAATTCTGGGCACTTGTGGATGTTTGGCATGGTACCAATCTTTTTAACTTCCTCAAAAATCTGTGGCTCAAAGAACTCTTCAGGTGATTGATCTGTACTCTCCTTTTGAGTACTTATTCTTTCTGCCTGTATTTTGTTAGCGTTTTGATTGTTTAGAGAGAACGTTCTAACATCCCCACTTACTCCCTGTTCAATTGTATTTCCCATGCATGAGTTGTGTCTTTCTTAAATCTGTCCCTTTGTTCTTTTGGAATTTCATGTCACCAACATTTGATTTAACTCCAGGTTAAACTGAACTTTTTTAGTTGTATTTGCATTTCCTGTCACATGTTCATTTGCCGGTATTTTCCTTTTTAAATCATTAAGCATCTCAGAGTCATTATGCAAAATCAAATCAGGACAATCTGTCTTTCTAGCACTACAGGTATCATTCTTTAGTCACTTATTATCGGAAACCACCCGGTCATTGCTATGGCCTTCTGCCCCCTCCTTTGATGACTGTTTTTGTGCCGTACAGAGCTTTCCTATTTGTTTAGCTTGGGCCTCAAGACACTGGAATCTTTCTATCTCTCTAGAATCTTTTGTGGGCTTGGTCGATATTGGTTGTTTTCCCCATGATCAAATCTATTCGGATATCTCTCAGGAGAATTTTTTCGATTGGGGTTGTTTCTGAATTCTTGATTCATGTGGGGTGGGGAGCGGGGTGCACCTATCCTTTGGTTGTAGTCCTCCGATGGGGGTGATTGATTGTATTGATGTGGGGCATAATTCAAACTCTGCCTCATGTCCTGTCTTGCAAATTGTGAGTATTGTCCGCTGTGTTGATTCCCATTTTCAGTAAATCAATCCTCATATTGGGGTCTAACTTGATTACCATATATCATGGTGTTGGAGTCAAATCTGCTCTGTGTCCCCAATGTCTGGTAGGGACCATTATTTATTTGGTCCTGGCCGCCTTGTCTCGGATTACTGTTCATACCTGACATATCAGGCCAATATCCTGCCCGGGGTCTGTCTCCTAAGTACCTAGGGCTAATGAAGCTCTCCCTATTGCTAGTATCATGTGATTGAAACATCGGTGCAGGAAGTGAAAACCTCTATTGATTACCCTTTTGTTCAGGTATCAAATTATTTTTGCCTGGACTTTGAGCAGACTCAAGTGACATTTTAGCTGACCTGATCTCCATCACTGTTGCTGAGGGTTCTTTAGATTTTGGCCTAGTGTCTTTCATTTTATCACTCTCTCTACCCTGACAATATAGCACTTCATATAGTTTTGTACTTTGTTGCACATTCCATTCAAGGGACTTGTCACGGTCAAATTCACAGACTAACTGTGATATGATGTCTTTCTGCAAACCATAGAAGCAGGCAGTTTTAAACTCATTGGAATTGGGTCAAACGATACATCAAAGCGAGAAACAGCTCTTTTTAAGTCTTGTAAAAACTGGCAAGGGGACGTATTTGGCCCAGCTGTAATTGTGTAAGCAACTTTCTTCGCCTCCTGAAAGGACTGGAATAGAGAAAAATGACGTCTAATCTCTTTCTCAAACTCTGCCCATGTCATGTTCTGCTATTCATTTAACTCTCTAATGATACTGGCTGTGGGAGCGTCCAGAGTTAAATGAAAGTATTGTCTGTATTGTTCTTTAGGTATCTGGAGGGCTTTAAATATATTGTGCACCACTTCTAAGTGGTCTTCTATACAGCACTTGTAACGCTCACCTGGCTCCCACGGAGGCGCTGGTCTAGTCTGGGTTGCTGTGGCCTCTTCAAGTGTGATGCGCAGAACTCGGACCACCAATTGAACAGGACCCCCAAATCTTGCTTGTCTGGCCCGTAGGAATATCCTTCTGCAGATGAGAAAGGGGATTAACTGTCTGCAGAATAGTGTGCTTGCTCCCCCCTTTCCCCCTTCGTTCTTCTCTGACTTCCTCCCAAGCCCCCGGTTTAAGCTCACCTTATGGTTTGGAAGGATGAACTCTCCATCCTGCTTCTGGTGCAGGGGCGCGTTCGTCCAGTTACTTCACTGGTTTTCAGAATGGCGCTGGCAAAATCCACTTGACTTTTCGGAGCGATACGCCGTAAGTATGAAGATTCAAAAGTTCAAGTGTGAGCCTCTTTTTATGTTGTCTTCCTAACCTGTGATCTGTCCTTTATTTCAGGGGCAGAACAAAGGCGATGCGTTGAGGGGTTAAAATTGCCGATGGTAAATCAGGTGAGTTAGTGATGAGGGCGACCCCTCTAAATGTCTTTATAATTCCCCAGTAATGTCTTTTGTCCTTTCCCCATGGGGGCCGGGGTGCGGTACCTGCCAACGAAGCAGCGCCGACCCGAAATGTGGAATGGTTCACCAAGAAAAGCCGGTAAGTATTATGGCTGAAAATTCGGCTTTCCTCCTGTGTTTCCCCCGCTCACCTTTTGTCTCTTCTTCTCTCCCCTAGGTGCAGAGATGTGGCGACCGGTGCTGACAGCCGCGATGGAGCCGGGAGATGTCTCGAGGACAGGTGAGTGAAGCGCGGCGCTGCAGCAAGCAACGCAATGCTTTTAAATGGAAGTCTTTCTTCAAGAATGCTGGCGTGAAGATTCCGGATTCAGGTAAGAAGTTTGAATAAGATCTTGGTTTTCACCTTTCTCCTCTCTTCTTTCCTTACAGGTGTTCCAGGTTTGAGGTGGGCGTGGCTGGAGTCCAGGTGCAGGAGCAGACACGGTGAGCGTTCAGCTGCTGGGATGCAGAACAACGCGAAGCACGTGTGGCTGTCCGGGCGTGGCTTAAATAGCCTTGGAAGAAGTTCCAGGTAAGTATTCTTCCACAGCCCCACCCAAGTAACAAAATAGTCCCTTCAGTAAAATAGTCCCTCCTAAGCCTCATTTGGCTTGGGTCTTCATGCAGCATGGTCTGCATCAGGTGAGTCTGCAGCATGGTCTGCATCAGGTAAGTGCACCAAACACTTTCCTTTATGAGCCTGGCACCTATGGCGCCAGGACTGATGTCCAACATGAGCCTGGCGCCAAAGGCGCCAGGACAGAGTCCAAAGAGCCCCTATAAGGGGCCACTGGGCTTTTACCCGGGGGCATGATGCCTGCTCCCGGGGGTGCTGGGCCTGGCCTGGAGCTCCGGGGGTAGGCATCATGACAGCACTCCCCCCCAAGGCCCCTCCAAAGCTCGTTCCCTCTGGAGGTTTCAGTTTGTTTGGGAAATTCCGATGGAACCTTTTTACTAGCCGAGGTCCATGTACGTGGTCGCTGGGTTCCCAAGACCTTTCCTGAGGCCCGTACCCCTTCCAATCAATTAGATAGAAAAGTTTTGATTTTGAGATCTTAGAATCCAAAATGTTCTTCACCTCGAATTCAGGCTCCCCATCTATCTGGATTGGTTCTGGTGACTTTATTAATATGGTTCCTGGTTGCACTGGTTTCAAAAGTGACACATGAAAGACGGGGTGAATCCGCATGTTAGCTGGTAGATCTAGCTTGACTGCCACTGGGTTAATTATAGCTTTGATTGAGTAAGGGCCTAAATACCTTGGATTAAAAGTCTGAGGTCCCTTGAGCGATAAGTGTTTGGTAGCCAACCATACTTGATCCCCTATTTGGTATGGAGGCGCCTCTCTTCGATGCAGATCCGCATTATTTTTGTATTTCCCTTTCGCATGTTGTAAGTGTGCAGTTGCATCCTTGAAGGCTTGAGTAATCGTAGAATGCAAATGGTCCACTGCGGGCATTTCAAGGCTCAAAGGTGAGTCCAAGTCTGAAGTACGAGGGTGATGTCCATATAGGGTATAAAAGGGGCTCTGACCAGTTCCAGAGTGTATCGAGTTATTGTATGCATATTCAGCCACCCATAAAATATCCTTCCAATTACCATCCGATTGGTGCAATATACATCGTAGATATTGTTCAAGGGTCTGGTTCGTTCTCTCTGTCTGACCATCGGTCTGTGGGTGGTGGCTGGTTGAGAGTCTTATGTCGATTTGTGCCAGTTGACAACACTTTTTCCAAAAATGAGAAATAAGCTGGCTTCCCCGATCGGAGATTAGTATGGACGGGAATCCATGCAGACGGATGATATTTTCGAGGAATTCCTTGGCAAGAACAAAAGCTGAAGGTAATCCTTTCAACGGAATAAAATGGGCCACCTTGGAAAATAAATCCACCACAACCAGAATAGTATTGTATCCATTACAAGAGGGCAGGTCCGTGATAAAATCTAGTGACAAGGTGTGCCAAAGTGCTGGTGGAAGGTCTAAGGGTTGAAGAAGACCGGCGGGTTTTGTTTTTTGACCTTTGTTTTGGGCGCAAACTCCACAGGACATCACGAAAGATTTAATATCCTTTCGCCAGGAAGGACACCAGAATTGTCGTTTAATTTTTTCCTCTGTTTTGGCAATGCCAGGATGTCCTTCCATCAGAGTATCGTGATGACGGGAAATAACCAGTTCTTGCAATTCCTTTTCTGGCAAAAATAAACGTCCTTGGAAGTAAGGTAAGCCATCGTTGATTGAAAAGTCAGACCCCCTTTTGATCCAATCCTGCAAGGCTGAAGAGTCCAGGAATAGTTTTACCCGTGCTTGAATGTCTTCAAGGGTTTGTAAAGTGGTTATCCCCAAAATTCTTTGTTCGGGAATTATCGGCACAGGTCCTGAGTTTGTGTCCATTTCTCCCATTCCAATTCGAGATAGCGCGTCCGCTTTGCCATTCTTACAGCCGGGATGGTACGTGATTACAAAATCGAACTCAGCAAAGAATAAAGCCCATTGGAGCTGTTGTGAAGACTGAGCCTTGGCAGTTTTTAAATATTGTAAATTTCAGTGATCAGTGATCACAGTGATGGTATGCCTGGCGCCAAGAAGATAATGCCGCCAAGCCTTAAAGGTGATTTAATGGCTAATAATTCCTTATCGGTGATTGCATAATTTATCTCCGGCGGCAAGAACTTTCTGGACCAAAATGCTACGGGGTGCAGTTGGTTGGTTTCGGGGTCTCTCTGAGACAGGACAGTTCCCATGGCTAAGCTGGATGCATCGGTTTTGACTATATATGGGAGATCAGGACGCGGGTGTTTCAAAATAGGTGCGGACGTAAATTTAGCTTTTAATTCCTGAAAGGCCTGTTCAGCTTCCTTGGTCCATTCAAAATGTTTATTCTTCCGCAAGAGTGCAGTGATGGGTTGCACCACCCGTGAAAATTCCGGGATAAACCTGCGATAAAAATTGGCAAAACCAAGCATGCTTTGGACACCTTTCACCGAACTAGGTGATGGCCATTTGAGGATGGCATCCACTTTCCGTGAGTCCATTCGGACCCCTTTAGGTGTCAGGATGAATCCAAGAAACTCAACCTCTGTGGTATGGAAAACGCATTTTTCCAGCTACGCAAACAGTTTGTGCTGGCGCAATTTCTCTAGGACGGCCCTGACATGTTTTCTGTGATCTGATTCCGAAGAGGAGTACACCAGAATGTCATCGATATACACGACAACACAGACATCGATGAGTTCCCGAAGGACATTGTTCATGAAGAATTGGAAAGCAGCAGGCACGTTGCAAAACCCGAAAGGCATCACCTGGTATTCGAATAGTCCATATTTTGTACGGAAGGCCGTTTTCCATTTGTCACCTTCTTTTACTCGTACCAGATGATAAGCCCCCCGGAGATCTAACTTGGTGTATATGCAAGCGTCCTTCACCTGGTCAAGGAGTTCAGGGATCAAAGGCAGAGGGTAACGATTTTTAACAGTTATCTGGTTCAATGCACGGTAATCGATACAAGTTCTAAGGTCGCCTTCTTTTTTTGGCACGAAGAACAAAGCCGAGGATGCCGGAGACTTTGACGGGCGAATGAAACCATTGGCTAGGTATTTATCTAAATATTGTCTCAAATGCAGATTCTCCGGTTCAGTAAGGGCATAAATCCTGCTACAAGGGGATTGTGCACCGGGCACCAGATCGAATTGGAAATCGTACGATCTGTGAGGAGGTAACGTGTTGGCCTGTTCTTTTTGGAAGACGTCCTGAAAGTCTTGGTATTCCGGAGGTAGTTGCATGGAGACAGAGGTTACTGATGCTAGACTGATCTTCAGATTTTCTGGGTAGCAGGTTTGTGCACACTCCGGGAAGGTTATTCTCTTCGCTCGCCAATCAATTCGAGGATTATGTGTCTCTAACCAAGGGATTCCGAGAATAACCTGAAACTGTGGAGCCTTGATTACATCAAACACAACTGTCTCCCGATGGCCGTCCGGACCTACAAGTGTCACCTCAGTTGTGGAATGTGTTACCGGTCCAGAGGCAATTTCGGTTCCATCAACTGTGGTGATGACATCTTTGCTGGTTTTAGGACGCAGAGGGAGGTTAATCCTGGAGACCAATTCACGATCCACATAGTTTCCTATAGCCCCACTATCGATGTATGCCTTTATTGCATGCAACCGCTTAGGCTGTTCCGGATCTACGAGGACCATTGGCACAATGAAATGCGAGGTCTGAGAGTTTGTTTTCAAGCTCGGCAAGCGGACCCCTACGCTTGTCGGGCGGGGTCGTTTCCCAATACAGAGGTTTCATGGATTTTATCAGCGGCTCCTACCACCTTCTTGGGCGGCCTTGCTGGGCAATCTCGTAGAAAGTGTCCAGAGGACCCACAATAAAGACATAAGTGCATCTGCCATCTTCTTTCATGTTCCTTTTGAGTTAGAGGTCCTTTAACCCCTCCGATTTGCATTGGCTCAGAGGCTTCAGCCCCCTTGAGGTTAGCGTGGGTCTTGACCAACACCCGGGTCTCAAACTTGGACCGATCTGCTTTTCTGGTTTGCAGTCTGTGATCCAATTGGACCACTAAGTCTATATATTCTGAGCATTCTTGGGGCGGATTTACAACTTGGGCCAGGACATCTTTAAGTTCTCCAGGTAGACCTCGATAAAATAACGTGATTCTTTTATCCTCTGGCCACCCAGTTTCTACAATTAGTCTATTAAAGGTTGCAATGTAGGATAGGAGGTCTTGATTGCCCTGTCGCGGAGATAGAAGTTCGTCATCCAGAGCCTGCCCCTGGGAGTGACGAGCAAATAACCTTTCCATGCTTGCTTGAAATCCTTGAAAATCACGAAGAATCGGGTCATCTTGAGTTACCAGTGGAACTGACCAATCGGCAGCACTGCCGCTGAGATATGACAATACAAAGGCTACCTTGGTCAGGTCGTTAGGGAAGGCCCCAGGTCTGCATAGGAAATGCAAACGACACTGATTCATGAATACGGCAAATCATTTGGGGTCCCCAGCAAAGCGTTCGGGTGGGGCCAGAGGCATGTTTCCAGGTAGATTAATCTGCACCGGGTTACTGGAAAGCACAGGAGCGGAGTTCCCCCCAGAACCGGGTAACAGAGTTTGTCCAGCTTGACCTTGCAAAAGCTGTCTAGCCAGGTCATCAGCTCTTTCCTTTGTTACAATCAGTTCCCTCCTGAGAGCATTAGTCTCTTGACGAGCGGCGTGTACTTCGGTCCGTAATTCCCCCAGTAGTTGGGCCAACTGGTCAGTCTCAGAATTTTCCATAGCGTCTGGGTGGGAATTTGTAGGAAGGCTTTGCGTTCTGTAATGCTCACCTGGCTCCCACGGAGGCGCTGGTCTAGTCTGGGTTGCTGTGGCCTCTTCAAGCGTGATGCGCAGAACTCGGACCACCGATTGAACAGGACCCCCAAATCTTGCTTGTCTGGCCCGTAGGAAAATACTTCTGCAGATGAGAAAGGGGATTAACTGTCTGCAGAATAGTGTGCTTGCTCCCCCCTTTCCCCCTTCGTTCTTCTCTGACTTCCTCCCAAGCCCCCGGTTTAAGCTCACCTTATGGTTTGGAAGGATGAACTCTCCATCCTGCTTCTGGTGCAGGGGCGCGTTCGTCCAGTTACTTCACTGGTTTTCAGAATGGCGCTGGCAAAATCCACTTGACTTTTCGGAGCGATACGCCGTAAGTATGAAGATTCAAAAGTTCAAGTGTGAGCCTCTTTTTATGTTGTCTTCCTAACCTGTGATCTGTCCTTTATTTCAGGTGCAGAACGAAGGCGATGCGTTGAGGGGTTAAAATTGCCGATGGTAAATCAGGTGAGTTAGTGATGAGGGCGACCCCTCTAAATGTTTTTATAATTCCCCAGTAATGTCTTTTGTCCTTTCCCCATAGGGGCTGGGGTGCGGTACCTGCCAACGAAGCGGCGCCAACCCGAAATGTGGAATGGTTCACCAAGAAAAGCCGGTAAGTATAATGGCTGAAAATTCGGCTTTCCTCCTGTGTTTCCCCTGCTCACCTTTTGTCTCTTCTTCTCTCCCCTAGGTGCAGAGATGTGGCGACCGGTGCTGACAGCCGCGATGGAGCTGGGAGATGTCTCGAGGACAGGTGAGTGAAGCGCGGCGCTGCAGCGAGCAACGCAATGCTTTTAAATGGAAGTCTTTCTTCAAGAATGCTGGCGTGAAGATTCCGGATTCAGGTAAGAAGTTTGAATAAGATCTTGGTTTTCACCTTTCTCTTCTCTTCTTTCCTTACAGGTGTTCCAGGTTCGAGGCGGGCGTGGCTGGAGTCCAGGTGCAGGAGCAGACACGGTGAGCGTTCAGCTGCTGGGATGCAGAACAACGCGAAGCACGTGTGGCTGTCCGGGCGTGGCTTAAATAGCCTTGGAAGAAGTTCCAGGTAAGTATTCTTCCACAGCCCCACCCAAGTAACAAAATTGTCCCTTCAGTAAAATAGTCCCTCCTAAGCCTCATTTGGCTTGGGTCTTCACGCAGCATGGTCTGCCTCAGGTGAGTATGCAGCATGGTCTGCATCAGGTAAGTGCACCAAACACTTTCCTTTATGAGCCTGGCGCCTATGGCGCCAGGACTGATGTCCAACATGAGCCTGGCGCCAAAGGCGCCAGGACAGAGTCCAAAGAGGCCCTATAAGGGGCCGCTGGGCTTTTACCCGGGGGCATGATGCCTGCTCCCGGGGGTGCTGGGCCTGGCCTGGAGCTCCGGGGGTACGCATCATGACAGCACTCCCCTCCTTTTTTGAATGGTTTGATCAGAGCCTTGATTGATTTCATTTTTTTGATAGGGCTACTTGTTGCTATGCATGGGATCGCACTACTTTGTGATTCAATCCTTGTTTCAGGCGTATGGAGTTGGTGGCAGCCCACAAGGGCGCTGCACCCAAGTTCAGTCACCGGCCCAGCCACTGGGGCACTAGTTCTCTGTACAAAAATAGAATTCACCTCAACTCCACTGAATGTGGTGCCCTGTCGTTTTTCCTGGGACCTGGAAATGCATATTTGCTACTCCAAATCCTTGAACTTTTTAAGGTGCCTATCTGCCTCCTTACACAAATAATTGTTTTCATCACTCATCTTATTAATCACACTTTGCATATTGCTCATTTGCATTTGGCATTTATTGAATTCTTTGTCTCTTTTGTCTCTTCCTTGAAACATTTTAACTATCTCTTGTTCAGCATTTTGAAGATCACTTTCTTTCTCAAACTGCTCTTTTTGTAAAATCTGCATTTCCAAAACAACTTCATCTTTATCTTGTCTAATATGATCTACCAACACTTTCAAGGGTTTTAATTCTTGCTCACTATCCTCAAACTGTTTCTTTCTTTGAGACAATTAAGTGTCAAGATCTTTACATTTTGACTACATGTTCTTTTGACATATCTCTAGTCCTGCTCTTAATTTTTCTTCTTGTTCACTAGCTCCATCCAGTTCAATTTTTAATCTGCTAATCAGTTTGGCATCATTTTCTTGCATTCGCAGGGACCTATTTAAAATTAACCATGTATTGGCACATAGTTGTACCAGACAATCCTTCTCTGCATGTTTATTAGTGGCATTTAATAATCTCAAGAGACAGACCTGGATTATGCTACCTTCTGCAAAAATGCTGTCTAATGGTTCTTTCTGCACGTCACCATATATACGGTCATGCCATTCTGTGGCATTGTTTGATGACCATGTCCCATGTGCATATAGCTTTGCCTCCAGATGTTGCACTAACTCTGGGAATGTGGCCTCCATTTGAGACATTCTGAAATTCACCTCTAGAGTCACACTGCTCTCATAAAATGGGTTCCTTTTAATGCACCTATGATAGTGTGAGACACACTTGCCATGCCCAGTAGGTGCTCTACAGCCATTTTCCCAGCCAACGCACCATTATCAGTGAGATATTTAGTCTTATTGGGGTACATTTGGGATTTTGTGGTATTTTCTTACCTTAAAAATATTGCCGGTAATTTGGTGGTAAATTAATCTTGAATTTAGATTGGGTTTGGCTGACCATATCTTGTTAGCTTATATTTGTGGTAATTTTAGTGGTATTTTATTTTACGGTATTTAGTGGTGAGCATGGTTTTCTCCCTTATACTATAACCCCATCATAAAACAAAACCTTCCTTTCTATTATAATACCTCTTAGTTGTCTGTAGAGAGCCCCAGACCTATGTACTGATGGAACACAAACATTTTATTCAGAGCACCACCTATAGGTTGTGGCTGGTATCACTGGCTTATCTACATCCAGTAATCTATGTCACAAAATGTCACTGGCTTATATACATCCAGTAATCTATGTCATAAAGTATCACTAGCTTATTTACATCCAGTAATATATGCCTTTCCCATCAGCATTCAAGGAAAGCATACACATACACACACACACACACACACAAACAAACCTGCTTTATCTGTTACTAAGGAAGACCTCTTATGACCTAAAGACCACCAAGAAAGAGTATGGAGTAGGTGACAAGGTTTACCTGTACAATTTTCAAAGGAATCAGGCCAAGGAGCTGAAATTCCTTCCATCTTGACATGGTGCATTTGACATTGTAAATAAAAATATCACCTGTTGCATACAAGATTAGCATCTCAAAAGGTGAACATAAAGAAGAAAAATGGGTCCACATTAATCAGCTGAAAACTTGTCATTAAATACATGCTTTACGACTGATTGAAGACCCAAATGAAAGTCGAGCAGAGGAACCATCTGAAGAATGAAAAGGAAGGATGAAAAATCAGATGGAAATTAAGAAGACTAACAGGGTAATTCATAGAATTTCGCAGAAAAGTGTCGCAAGCGGCTGGCGCAGAGTGTCCGCGTGCGATTATCTGCGCCAGCCGCGTGCGCTAAAATCGATTTCCGCGCACAGCGCATTCATGGATTTTCGCATCCAAAACCAGCCGTGGTGCAGCGTGGCGCAGCGACCCTGCAGCAGCGCCAGTTACGCCCCCAGAACGCCCTCGCGCAAGGAAAAGCCTTCAAAATCCCCAAATAATCGCAAAGGGCTGCGCCAACCCTGGACCAGTTCACCGGGCTGGCAAACAGCAAACGCCAAGCGGGGAACGTGTATTTCAGTGGTTCGCGGGAAGTTCCACACGCGATTGTCCTGTGTACATGTGCATCAGGGGTGCGCGGGAAGTTCCACACCAAAATCAGCAGGGTACGTGTATTACAGGGGTGCGCGGGAAGTTCCACACGCGATTACAGCAGGGTACGTGTATTTCAGGGGTGCGCGGGAAGTTCCACACGCGATTGGCCCAGTGCGAGCAGGGTACGTGTATTCCAAGGGTGCGCGGGAAGTTCCACAAGCGATTTCAGCAGGGTACGTGTATTTCAGGGGTGCGCGGGAAGTTCCACACGCGATTGGCCCAGTGCGAGCAGGGTACGTGTATTCCATGGGTGCGCGGGAAGTTCCACACGCGATTTCAGCAGGGTACGTGTATTTCAGGGGTGCGCGTGAAGTTCGACACGCGATTCCATCAGGATATGTGTATTTCAGGAGTGCGCGGGAAGTCCCACACGCGATTGGCCCCGTGCGAGCAGGGTACGTGTATTTCAGGGGTGCGCGGGAAGTTCCACACGCGATTGGCCCTGTGCAAGCAGGCTACGTGTATTACAGGGGTGCTTGGGAAGTTCCACACGCGATTTCATCAGGGTACGTGTATTTCAGGGGTGCGCGGGAAGTTCCACACGCGATTGGCCCAGTGCGAGCAGGGTACGTGTATTTCAGGGGGGCGCGGGAAGTTCCACACGCGATTGGCCCCGTGCAAGCAGGGTACGTGTATTTCAGGGGTGCGCGGGAAGTTCCACACGCGATTTCATCAGGGTACGTGTATTTCAGGGGTGCGCGGGAAGTCCCACACGCGATTGGCCCAGTGCGAGCAGGGTACGTGTATTCCATGGGCGCGCGGGAAGTTCCACACGCGATTTCAGCAGGGTACGTGTATTTCAGGGGTGCGCGGGAAGTTCCACACGCGATTGGCCCAGTGCGAGCAGGGTACGTGTATTCCATGGGTGCGCGGGAAGTTCCACACGCAATTTCAACAGGGTACGTGTATTTCAGGGGTGCGCGGGAAGTTCCACACGCGATTTCAGCAGGGTATGTGAATTTCAGGGGTTCTGGGGAGTACTACACGTGAATTGGCCGTGTGGGTCCTCCCAGGTGTACGCTCGACAACCTCCACGGCCCCTGCAGGCAGCCCACACCACGGGGGACTACCCTGCACCCCTGCTCATGTCCCGCAGGCAGCCCATCCACCATGGGCATGCCCCCCAGCCAACCCACATGTCACCTTGCACTACTGATCAACAATGCATGTCTCCCACCACCCCCACCCCCCAGCAGTGCAGGGGCAGCCTCCACCAGGCCCCCACTCATGTCTCCCACCACCCCCACCCCCCAGCCACCATGGGCATCCCCCACCAGGCCCCCACTCATGGCCCCTATCACCCCCACCCCCCAGCATCCAGGGGCACCCTCCACCAGGCCCCCACTCATGTCTCCCACCACCCCCAACCCCCAGCAGTGCAGGGCACCCTCCACCAGGCCCCCACCCATGTCTCTCACCACCCCCACCCCCCAGCAGTGCAGGGGCAGCCTCCACCAGGCCCCCACCCATGTCTCCAACCACCCCCACCCCTCAGCAGTGCGGGGCACCCTCCACCAGGCCCCCACCCATGTCTCCCACCACCCCCACCCCCCAGCAGTGCAGGGGCAGCCTCCACCAGGCCCCCACCCATGTCTCCCACCACCCCCACCCCCCAGCAGTGCAGGGGCAGCCTCCAACAGGCCCCCACCCATGTCTCCCACCACCCCCACCCCCCAGCAGTGCGGGGCACCCTCCACCAGGCCCCCACCAATGTCTCCCACCACACCCACCCCCCCAGCAGTGTGGGGCACCCTCCACCAGGCCCCCACTCATGGCCCCTATCACCCCCACCCCCCAGCATCCAGGGGCACCCTCCACCAGGCCCCCACCCATGTCTCCCACCACCCCCACCCCCCAGCAGTGCAGGGGCAGCCTCCACCAGGCCCCCACTCATGTCTCCCACCACCCCCATCCCCCAGCAGTGTGGGGCACCCTCCACCAGGCCCCCACCCATGTCTCCCACCACCCCCACCCCCCAGCAGTGCAGGGGCAGCCTCCACCAGGCCCCCACTCATGTCTCCCACCACCCCCATCCCCCAGCAGTGCAGGGGCAGCACCACCAGGCCCCCACTCATGTCTCCCACCACCCCCATACCCCAGCCACCATGGGCACCCTCCACCAGGCCTCCACTCATGTCTCCCTCCCACCCCCACCCCCCAGCCACCATGGGCATCCCCCACCAGGCCCCCACTCATGTCTCCCACCACCCCCACCCCCCCAGCAGTGTGGGGCACCCTCCACCAGGCCCCCACTCATGGCCCCTATCACCCCCACCCCCCAGCATCCAGGGGCAGCCTCCACCAGGCCCCCACCCATGTCTCCCACCACCCCCACCCCCCAGCAGTGCAGGGGCAGCCTCCACCAGGCCCCCACCCATGTCTCCCACCACCCCCACCCCCCAGCAGTGCAGGGGCAGCCTCCACCAGGCCCCCACTCATGTCTCCCACCACCCCACCCCCCAGCAGTGTGGGGCACCCTCCACCAGGCCCCCACTCATGTCTCCCACAACCCCCACCCCCCCAGCAGTGTGGGGCACCCTCCACCAGGCCCCCACCCATGTCTCCCACCACCCCCACCCCCCAGCAGTGTGGGGCACCCTCCACCAGGCCCCCACCCATGTCTCCCACCACCCCCACCCCCCAGCAGTGCAGGGGCAGCCTCCACCAGGCCCCCACTCATGTCTCCCACCACCCCCATCCCCCAGCAGTGCAGGGGCAGCACCACCAGGCCCCCACTCATGTCTCCAACCACCCCCATCCCCCAGCCACCATGGGCACGCTCCACCAGGCCTCCACTCATGTCTCCCACCCACCCCCACCCCCCAGCCACCATGGGCATCCCCCACCAGGCCCCCACTCATGTCTCCCACCACCCCCACCCCCCCAGCAGTGTGGGGCACCCCCCACCAGGCCCCCACTCATGGCCCCTATCATCCCCACCCCCCAGCATCCAGGGGCACCCTCCACCAGGCCCCCACTCATGTCTCCCACCACCCCCACCCCACAGCAGTGCGGGGCACCCTCCACCAGGCCCCCACCCATGTCTCCCACCACCCCCACCCCCCAGCAGTGCAGAGGCAGCACCACCAGGCCCCCACTCATGTCTCCCACCACCCCCATCCCCCAGCCACCATGGGCACCCTCCACCAGGCCTCCACTCATGTCTCCCACCACCCCCACCCCCCAGCAGTGTGGGGCACCCTCCACCAGGCCCCCACTCATGGCCCCTATCACCCCCACCCCCCAGCATCCAGGGGCACCCTCCACCAGGCCCCCACCCATGTCTCCCACCACCCCCACCCCCCAGCAGTGCAGGCGCAGCCTCCAGCAGGCCCCCACTCATGTCTCCCACCACCCCCACCCCCCAGCAATGTGGGGCAGCCTCCACCAGGCCCCCACTCATGTCTCCCACCACCCCCATCCCCCAGCAGTGCAGGGGCAGCACCACCAGGCCCCCACTCATGTCTCCCACCACCCCCATCCCCCAGCCACCATGGGCACCCTCCACCAGGCCCCCACTCATGGCCCCTATCACCCCCACCCCCCAGCATCCAGGGGCACCCTCCACCAGGCCCCCACCCATATCTCCCACCACCCCCACCCCCCAGCAGTGCAGGGGCAGCCTCCACCAGGCCCCCACTCATGTCTCCCACCACCCCCATCCCCCAGCAGTGTGGGGCACCCTCCACCAGGCCCCCACCCATGTCTCCCACCACCCCCACCCCCCAGCAGTGCAGGGGCAGCCTCCACCAGGCCCCCACTCATGTCTCCCACCACCCCCATCCCCCAGCAGTGCAGGGGCAGCACCACCAGGCCCCCACTCATGTCTCCCACCACCCCCATACCCCAGCCACCATGGGCACCCTCCACCAGGCCTCCACTCATGTCTCCCACCCACCCCCAACCCCCAGCCACCATGGGCATCCCCCACCAGGCCCCCACCCATGTCTCCCACCACCCCCACCCCCCCAGCAGTGTGGGGCACCCTCCACCAGGCCCCCACTCATGGCCCCTATCACCCCCACCCCCCAGCATCCAGGGGCAGCCTCCACCAGGCCCCACCCATGTCTCCCACCACCCCCACCCCCCAGCAGTGCAGGGGCAGCCTCCACCAGGCCCCCACCCATGTCTCCCACCACCCCCACCCCCCAGCAGTGCAGGGGCAGCCTCCACCAGGCCCCCACTCATGTCTCCCACCACCCCCACCCCCCAGCAGTGTGGGGCACCCTCCACCAGGCCCCCACTCATGTCTCCCACCCCCCCCACCCCCCCCAGCAGTGTGGGGCACCCTCCACCAGGCCCCCACCCATGTCTCCCACCACCCCCACCCCCCAGCAGTGTGGGGCACCCTCCACCAGGCCCCCACCCATGTCTCCCACCACCCCCACCCCCCAGCAGTGCAGGGGCAGCCTCCACCAGGCCCCCACTCATGTCTCCCACCACCCCCATCCCCCAGCAGTGCAGGGGCAGCACCACCAGGCCCCCACTCATGTCTCCAACCACCCCCATCCCCCAGCCACCATGGGCACCCTCCACCAGGCCTCCACTCATGTCTCCCACCCACCCCCACCCCCCAGCCACCATGGGCATCCCCCACCAGGCCCCCACTCATGTCTCCCACCACCCCCACCCCCCCAGCAGTGTGGGGCACCCTCCACCAGGCCCCCACTCATGGCCCCTATCATCCCCACCCCCCAGCATCCAGGGGCACCCTCCACCAGGCCCCCACTCATGTCTCCCACCACCCCCACCCCCCAGCAGTGCGGGGCACCCTCCACCAGGCCCCCACCCATGTCTCCCACCACCCCCACCCCCCAGCAGTGCAGGGGCAGCACCACCAGGCCCCCACTCATGTCTCCCACCACCCCCATCCCCCAGCCACCATGGGCACCCTCCACCAGGCCTCCACTCATGTCTCCCACCACCCCCATCCCCCAGCCACCATGGGCACCCTCCACCAGGCCTCCACTCATGTCTCCCACCACCCCCACCCCCCCAGCAGTGTGGGGCACCCTCCACCAGGCCCCCACTCATGGCCCCTATCACCCCCACCCCCCAGCAGCCAGGGGCACCCTCCACCAGGCCCCCACCCATGTCTCCCACCACCCCCACCCCCCAGCAGTGCAGGGGCAGCCTCCAGCAGGCCCCCACTCATGTCTCCCACCACCCCCACCCCCCAGCAATGTGGGGCACCCTCCACCAGGCCCCCACCCATGTCTCCCACCACCCCCACACCCCAGCAGTGCAGGGGCAGCCTCCACCAGGCCCCCACTCATGTCTCCCACCACCCCCATCCCCCAGCAGTGCAGGGGCAGCACCACCAGGCCCCCACTCATGTCTCCCACCACCCCCATCCCCCAGCCACCATGGGCACCCTCCACCAGGCCTCCACTCATGTCTCCCACCCACCCCCACCCCCCAGCCACCATGGGCATCCCCCACCAGGCCCCCACTCATGTCTCCCACCACCCCCACCCCCCAGCAGTGTGGGGCACCCTCCACCAGGCCCCCACTCATGTCTACCACCACCCCCACCCCCCAGCAGTGTGGGGCACCCTCCACCAGGCCCCACTCATGTCTCCCACCACCCCCATCCCCCAGCCACCATGGGCACCCTCCACCAGGCCTCCACTCATGTCTCCCACCACCCCCACCCCCCCAGCAGTGTGGGGCACCCTCCACCAGGCCCCCACTCATGGCCCCTATCACCCCCACCCCCCAGCATCCAGGGGCAGCCTCCACCAGGCCCCCACCCATGTCTCCCACCACCCCCACCCCCCAGCAGTGCAGGGGCAGCCTCCACCAGGCCCCCACCCATGTCTCCCACCACCCCCACCCCCCAGCAGTGCAGGGGCAGCCTCCACCAGGCCCCCACTCATGGCCCCTATCAACCCCACCCCCCAGCATCCAGGGGCAGCCTCCACCAGGCCCCCACACATGTCTCCCACCACCCCCACCCCCCAGCAGTGCAGGGGCAGCCTCCACCAGGCCCCCACCCATGTCTCCCACCACCCCCACCCCCCAGCATCCAGGGGCACCCTCCACCAGGCCCCCACCCATGTCTCCCACCACCCCCACCCCCCAGCAGTGCAGGGGCAGCCTCCACCAGGCCCCCACTCATGTCTCCCACCACCCCAACCCCCAAGCAGTGTGGGGCACCCTCCACCAGGCCCCCACTCATGTCTCCCACCACCCCCACCCCCCAGCAGTGTGGGGCACCCTCCACCAGGCCCCCACCCATGTCTCCCACCACCCCCACCCCCAGCAGTGTGGGGCACCCTCCACCAGGCCCCCACCCATGTCTCCCACCAACCCCACCCCCCAGCAGTGCAGGGGCAGCCTCCACCAGGCCCCCACTCATGTCTCCCACCACCCCCATCCCCCAGCAGTACAGGGGCAGCACCACCAGGCCCCCACTCATGTCTCCCACCCCCCCATCCCCCAGCCACCATGGGCACCCTCCACCAGGCCTCCACTCTTGTCTCCCACCCACCCCCACCCCCCAGCCACCATGGGCATCCCCCACCAGGCCCCCACTCATGTCTCCCACCACCCCCACCCCCCCAGCAGTGTGGGGCACCCTCCACCAGGCCCCCACTCATGACCCCTATCACCCCCACCCCCCAGCATCCAGGGGCAGCCTCCACCAGGCCCCCACCCATGTCTCCCACCACCCCCACCCCCCAGCAGTGCAGGGGCAGCCTCCACCAGGCCCCCACCCATGTCTCCTACCACCCCCATCCCCCAGCCACCATGGGCACCCTCCACCAGGCCTCCACTCATGTCTCCCACCCACCCCCACCCCCCAGCCACCATGGGCAGCCTCCACCAGGTCCTCACAATCCCCAATCATGTGCGTTATGGTCAGCCTCCACAGCCAAAAAGCCCTACCAAGTAACCCATTCACCCACATGGAAATGGAAATTTCATGTTACACCGCCAATGTTCATAAAGCTAATGAACCCATGTCCCTCACACACAATGGTTGCAATTGAATGGGAAAACACCCAACATGACATGCATGAAACCAATGAGATGATACCACACAGTGAAGTATGAAAACAAAGAAAGAATGCAAAAGAAATGAAACAAACTACAATGGGAATGAAAAAAAGATAAGCTGCATGTCCATTTAAAAAAATTAAAACACCAAATCCTAATCCAAAAAATATGTTGTCCAAACCCAAATGAAAAATAAAATCAATCCAATGAAGAACTATGTACAAAACATCCAAGGGTCCATGAGCCCAACTGAACAAAGGAAACCTACAAAAAACCCTAAATAAAATTCAACTATATACAAAAAGTGGAGCAGTGTCCGTCGACTCCAAATCATAAGAACAAACAAAGGAAACCTAAAACTAAAGAACTATATACAAAGGCGGCGGGCAAGTCCAGCGGCTCACTCCATGGTGTTCCGGGCCAGGGCATCATCGAACTCCTGTTCGATGTCCCGGAGGCGGTCCTGTTCCATGGCCCCGAGGGTCCGCAGGGACGACGCCGTGTCCTCCTCCAACCCCCTGCGGATTGCCTCGAGGCACTCGGCCCGCCTCAGGGCCCTCCGCATGGAGTTCTCCGCCCTGACCATTGTGAGCCGCGCCTCTTCCGCCCGCCGCCGCTCCGCACCTATGGCGTGGCCCAACTGCTGCCACACGGAAGACACTCTCTGTCCTGGGTCCTCCTGCCCTCCGGCCGATGCCTGCCCCTCCGATGTCGAAGGCCCCGAGCCTTCATGGCCCCCACCACGTTGCTGCTGCTGCTCTTCCTCTGCCCGTGCACTGCCTCCTGCTGCCTGCACATCCTCCGCCGGCTGGGGTGCAGTTGTTGATGTGGCCACCCCTGCTGGACGTCCGACTCCCGACTGTGGCAGGGATGCCTCCTCCACCAGCCTGGCCGCACCGTCAGAGGCAGCTCCAAAGGGCACCCAGGTGACTGATGGGTGGGAAGATGGCACAGAGGACGACTGGCGCGTAGAGGGTCCAGTTGAGGAGGGGGTCGGGGCAAGCCCCATCAGACGGAGGAATCCGGCCTGGGTGACCTGTCCCAGCAGGCTGACGTGGTCAACGAGCCATTCGAGATGACGTGCAGTCTCTCCATGAAAAGACTGCAGGTCACCTCGCATGGCCCGTTGACGCAACGCCACACCAGCCAGGACAGGCTCAACCCGGACCTGGATAGCCACGTCCGCAGGCAGAGGAAGGCCAGTTGACGTCAGCTCATCCCCTGCCTGAAAAAGGGTCTGGACGTAGGCATCCCTGCTGGTGCAAGATGATGCAGGGACAGGATCGGGGACAGGATTGCACACAGGCACCTCCGCGGCGGCCTGTGCTGCCTCCTGTCCCTGGTCCTGCACTGCACCACTAGCACCAGTGGGATCCCCACCTCCAGACCCCGTCTCTGGTGCTTGCACGGCCTCCTCCTCCACCAAACCCCCCACCAACCTGGATGACTCCGTGCCATCTTCCCCTGTTGGGCCCTGTGGGGTCCCAGCTGCTCCTTCTGCTGCCGAGGAGTCCAACTCCAACCTCCACCTCTTGGACCTCCCCCCGGCAGCTGCGGCCTGGGACGCGGCACCGGACTCCTCACTCCCCGACGAGATGACAACACAGGAGGGGAGCCAGGCCTTGCGTCTCCGGCTGGCGGTGGGATCCCCGCCGCTGTGCTCCACAGCACCTTCTCCGCCCTCTTCATCAGTTGACGCTGCAGACAGGGAGAAACAAAACACAGGCATCAGGGCACTGTACAATGGACACATACACACATGACAGTTGCACATGAGTGGCATTGGCAAACCTCAGACATGTCATCACAATCCCCAACACACGTCATTGCAACTCGCACACATGAGCCATACCACAGCCATATCGCAACTGCCACCACCATCCCTACACATACAACAGCATGAGCAGCCAAAGGTGAGCCAGACATCACATGCAACACAGGAAGTGCACCACACATGTACACACACCACCACACTTGCATGCATGTGTACACCTCTGCCAAGTGTCGCACTGTTCAGACGGGCATCCATGTCACATCTGCCAATCAGGCTTCTGGACCTGAAGTCCTCCCAGCGCTTCCTGACATGTTGTAAGTCGCGGACTGCCACCCCCTCCGCGTTGATGGCAGTCACGATGTCAGTCCAGATCCGAGTCCGTCCTTCCTTGTCGGCGCGGGAACTTCCGAAGAGGGCATCATACTGCCCCAGGACTTGCTCCACCAGGACACCAACTTCGGTATCACTGAAGCTGGTGCCCCTCTGCCTCTCTGGCCGGGGGTTGTCAGTGGTCACAGATGGTGTTTGCCCCGACATGACAACCCCAGAGGCAGGAGTGGGTGGGCAACTGGGTCCTGGGGCTGGGCTGTGGAGCGATGGAATCCCAGTCGGGAGTCTTCGGTTCCAGCAGGGGTGGTCACAGCAACAGCACCCCTGCCCCTCCGTGTGCATACGCGTGGCCAGCTTGATACGGAGTGATTTGGCACGTGAAAAGTCTGCACGTCAGCGTGTAATTCGAGGAAAGGCCCTTAGCGCGTAAGCGCGTCTGCACGCATACGCATTTTCATTGGACAGAAGGCCCCTCAAGCGCAAGCGCCCCTGTGACCACGCTCCTGCCCAGAAGGCCGAACTACTGCCCCCCAGATCCCCGAGCACGCTCCCACCTGCCATCTGCTGCTGCCTGACTGCCTGCTGCCCACGTGCACTGCCATTTGCTGCCTGCACATCAGCCAGGGGTGCTGTTGCTGTGACCACCCCTTCTGGAACCGAAGACTCCCGACTGGGATTCCATCGCTCCACAGCCCAGCCCCAGGACCCAGTTGCCCACCCACTCCTGCCTCTGGGGTTGTCATGTCGGGGCAAACACCATCTGTGACCACTGACAACCCCCGGCCAGAGAGGCAGAGGGGCACCAGCTTCAGTGACACCGAAGTTGGTGTCCTGGTGGAGCAAGTCCTGGGGCAGTATGATGCCCTCTTCGGAAGTTCCCGCGCCGACAAGGAAGGACGGACTCGGATCTGGACTGACATCGTGACTGCCATCAACGCGGAGGGGGTGGCAGTCCGCGACTTACAACATGTCAGGAAGCGCTGGGAGGACTTCAGGTCCAGGACCCTGAACAAGGCCCGGCGCCTCTTGAAGGCAGCGGATGCCAAGGGGCGCCGGGGCCACTTGTCGGAAGAACAGATGAGGGTCCTGGAACGCATATCCCCAGCGCTCCACGTCCAGGTCCTAGAGAAGCAGACCCGTCTGGAGTCGAGCGGTGAGTGTACATGCATCCTGATTGTGAGCAGTGCGTGTGGTGATTATTCGGTAGTGTGCAGTTTGCACATCTGTTTGTATGGGGTCGAGTATGGGTGGGGGTGTACAGGGCCGTGGGGCTGACACATGCGAGGGCTGTAATGTGTGAGACATGGATGGTGCTTGTGTGTGTAGGCTTGCATGCCAAATGCAGTTGTGTGGGCACACATGTTTGGATGAATGTGTATTTAAGTAGACATGTCCGTGATGTCACGCATGTATGTTGTTTTCGGCTGCATGCATCAGCACTGTGTACATGTGCATGTGTGTGTATTTGACAAGGGTGCAACAGTGATGCAACATGGATGCATGTGACTGCGGTATGTGGAAGCCTGATTGGCAGATGTGACATGGATGCCCGTCTGAACAGTGCGACACTTGGCACAGGTGTACACATGCATGCAAGTGTGGTGGTGTGTGCACATGTGTGGTGCACTTCCTGTGTTGCATGTGATGTCTGGCTCACCTTTGGCTGCTCATGCTGTTGTATGTGTAGGGATGGTGGTGGCAGTTGCGATATGGCTGTGGTATGGCTCATGTGTTCGAGTTGCAATGACATGTGTGTTGGGGATTGTGATGACATGTCTGAGGTTTGCCAATGCCACTCATGTGCAACTGTCATGTGTGTATGTGTCCATTGTACAGTGCCCTGATGCCTGTGTTTTGTTTCTCCCTGTCTGCAGCGTCAACTGATGAAGAGGGCGGAGAAGGTGCTGTGGAGCACAGCGGCGGGGATCCCACCGCCAGCCGGAGACCCCACCGCCAGCCGGAGACGCAAGGCCCGGCTCCCCTCCCGTGTTGTCATCTCGTTGGGGAGTGAGGAGTCCGGTGCCGCATCCCAGGCCGCAGCTGCCGGGGGGAGGTCCAAGAAGCGGAGGTTGGAGTTGGACTCCTGGGCAGCAGAAGGGGCAGCTGGGACCCCACAGGGCCCAACAGGGGAAGATGGCACGGAGTCATCCAGGTTGGTGGGGGGTTTTGTTGGAGGAGGAGGCCGTACAAGCACCAGCGACGGGGTCTGGAGGTGGGGATCCCACTGGTGCTAGTGGTGCAGTGCAGGACCAGGGACAGGAGGCAGCACAGGCCGCCGCGGAGGTGCCTGTGTGCAATCCTGTCCCTGATCCTGTCCCTGCATCATCTTGCACCAGCAGGGATGCCTACGTCCAGACCCGTTTTCAGGCAGGGGATGAGCTGACGTCAACTGGCCTTCCTCTGCCTGCGGACGTGGCTATCCAGGTCCGGGTTGAGCCTGTCCTGGCTGGTGTGGCGTTGCGTCAACGGGCCATGCGAGGTGACCTGCAGTCTTTTCATGGAGAGACTGCACGTCATCTCGAATGGCTCGTTGACCACGTCAGCCTGCTGGGACAGGTCACCCAGGCCGGATTGCTCCGTCTGATGGGGCATGCTCCGACCCCCTCCTCAACTGGACCCCCTACGCGCCAATCGTCCTCTGTGCCATCTTCCCACCCATCAGTCACCTGGGTGCCCTGTGGTGCTGCCTCTGACGGTGCGGCCAGGCTGGTGGAGGAGGCATCCCTGCCACAGTCGGGAGTCGGACGTCCAGCAGGGGTGGCCACATCTACGACTGCACCCCAGCCGGCGGAGGATGTGCAGGCAGCAGGAGGCAGTGCACGGGCAGAGGCAGAGCAGCAGCAGCAACATGGTGGGGGCCATGAAGGCTCGAGGCCTTCGACATCGGAGGGGCAGGCATCGGCCGGAGGGCAGGAGGACCCAGGACAGAGAGTGTCTTCCGTGTGGCAGTGGTTGGGCCACGCCATATGTGCGGAGCGGCGGCGGGCGGAAGAGGCGCGGCTCACAATGGTCAGGGCGGAGAACTCCATGCGGAGGGCCCTGAGGCGGGCCGAGTGCCTCGAGGCAATCCGCAGGGGGTTGGAGGAGGACACGGCGTCGTCCCTGCGGACCCTCGGGGCCATGGAACAGGGCCGCCTCCGGGACATCGAACAGGAGTTCGATGATGCCCTGGCCCGGAACACCACGGAGTGAGCCGCTGGACTTGCCCGCCGCCTTTGTATATTGTTCTTTAGTTTTAGGTTTCCTTTGTTTGTTCTTATGATTTGGAGTCGACCGACACTGCTCCACTTTTTGTATATAGTTGCATTTTAGTTAGGGTTTTTTGTAGGTTTCCTTTGTTCAGTTGGGCTCATGGACCCTTGGATGTTTTGTACATAGTTCTTCATTGGATTGATTTTATTTTTCATTTGACTTTGGACAACATATTTTTTGGATTAGGATTTGGTGTTTTTATTTTTTTAAACGGATATGCAGCTTATCTTTTTTTCATTCCCATTGTTGTTTGTTTCATTTCTTTTGCATTCTTTTTTTTTTTTAATACAATTTTGTTTTCATACTTCACTGTGTGGTATCATCTCATTGGTTTCATGCATGTCATGTTGGGTGTTTTCCCATTCAATTGCAACCATTGTGTGTGACGGACATGGATTCATTAGCTTTATGAACATTGGGGGTGTAACATGTAATTTCCATTTCCATGTGGGTGAATGGGTTACTTGGTAGGGCTTTTTGGCTGTGGAGGCTGACCATAACGCACATGATTGGGGATTGTGAGGAGCTGGTGGAGGCTGCCCATGGATGCTGGGGGGTGGGGGTGCAGGGGGTCATGAGCGGGGGCCTGGTGGTGCTGCCCCTGCACTGCTGGGGGGTGGGGGTGCTGGGAGACATGGGTGGGGGCCTGGTGGAGGGTGCCACTGCACTGCTGGGGGGTGGGGGTGGTGGGAGACATGAGTGGGGGCCTAGTGGAGGGTGCCCCTGGATGCTGGGGGGTGGGGGTGTTAGGGGCCATGAGTGGGGGCATGGTGGAGGGTGCCCCTGCACTGCTGGGGGGTGGGGGTGGTGGGAGACATGAGTGGGGGCCTGGTGGAGGGTGCCCCTGGATGCTGGGTGGTGGGGGTGATAGGGGCCATGAGTGGGGGCCTGGTGGAGGGTGCCCCTGCACCGCTGCGGTGTGGGGGTGGTGGGAGACATGAGTGGGGGCCTGGTGAAGGGTGTCCCTGGATGCTGGGGGGTGGGGGTGATAGGGGCCATGAGTGGGGGCCTGGTGGAGGGTGCCCCACACTGCTGGGGGGTGGGGGTGGTGGGAGACATGAGTGGAGGCCTGGTGGAGGCTGCCCATGGTGGCTGGGGGATGGGGGTGGTGGGAGACCTGAGTGGGGGCCTGGTGGTGCTGCCCCTGCACTGCTGGGGGATGGGGGTGGTGGGAGACATGGGTGGGGGCCTGGTGGAGGGTGCCCCTGGATGCTGGGGGTGGGGGTGATAGGGGCCATGAGTGGGGGCCTGGTGGAGGGTGCCCCTGCACTGCTGGGGGGTGGGGGTGGTGGGAGACATGAGTGGGGGCCTGGTGGAGGGTGCCCCTGGATGCTGGGGGGTGGGGGTGATAGGGGCCATGAGTGGGGGCCTGGTGGACGGTGCCCCTGCACTGCTGGGGGGTGGGGGTGGTGGGAGACATGATTGGGGGCCTGGTGGAGGGTGCCCCTGGATGCTGGGGGGTGGGGGTGATAGGGGCCATGAGTGGGGGCCTGGTGGATGGTGCCCCACACTGCTGGGGGGTGGGGGTGGTGGGAGACATGAGTGGAGGCCTGGTGGAGGGTGCCCCTGCACTGCTGGGGGGTGGGGGTGATAGGGACCATGAGTGGGGGCCTGGTGGAGGGTGCCCCACACTGCTGGGGGGTGGGGGTGGTGGGAGACATGAGTGGAGGCCTGGTGGAGGGTGCCCATGGTGGCTGGGGGATGGGGGTTTTGGGAGACATGAGTGGGGGCCTGGTGGTGCTGCCCCTGCACTGCTGGGGGGTGGGGGTGGTGGGAGACATGAGTGGGGGCCTGGTGGAGGGTGCCCCTGGATGCTGGGGGGTGGGGGTGATAGGGGCCGTGAGTGGGGGCCTGGTGGAGGGTGCCCCACACTGCTGGGGGGTGGGGGTGGTGGGAGACATGAGTGGAGGCCTGGTGGAGGGTGCCCCTGCACAGCTGGGGGGTGGGGGTGATAGGGACCATGAGTGGGGGCCTGGTGGAGGGTGCCCCACACTGCTGGGGGGTGGGGGTGGTAGGAGACATGAGTGGGGGCCTGGTGGAGGGTGCCCCTGGATGCTGGGGGGTGGGGGTGATAGGGGCCATGAGTGGGGGCCTGGTGGAGGGTGCCCCTGGATGCTGGGGGGTGGGGGTGGTGGGGGACATGAGTGGGGGCCTGGTGGAGGGTGCCCATGGTGGCTGGGGGGTGGGGGTGGGTGGGAGACATGAGTGGGGGCCTGGTGGGGGATGCCCATGGTGGCTGGGGGGTGGGGGTGGTGGGAGACATGGGTGGGGGCCTGGTGGTGCTGCCCCTGCACTGCTGGGGGGTGGGGGTGCTGGGAGACATGGGTGGGGGCCTGGTGGAGGGTGCCCCTGCACTGCTGGGGGGTGGGGGTGGAGGGAGACATGAGTGGGGGCCTGGTGGAGGGTGCCCCTGGATGCTGGGGGGTGGGGGTGATAGGGGCCATGAGTGGGGGCCTGGTGGAATGTGCCCCACACTGCTGGGGGGTGGGGGTGGTGGGAGACATGAGTGGAGGCCTGGTGGAGGGTGCCCATGGTGGCTGGGGGATGGGGGTGGTGGGAGACATGAGTGGGGGCCTGGTGATGCTGCCCCTGCACTGCTGGGGGATGGGGGTGGTGGGAGACATGGGTGGGGGCCTGGTGGAGGGTGCCCCTGGATGCTGGGGGGTGGGGGTGATAGGGGCCATGAGTGGGGGCCTGGTGGAGGGAGGGTGCCCCTGCACTGCTGTGGGATGGGGGTGGTGGGAGACATGAGTGGGGGCCTGGTGGAGGGTGCCCCACACTGCTGGGGGGTGGGGGTGATAGGGGCCATGAGTGGGGGCCTGGTGGAGGGTGCCCCTGGATGCTAGGGGGTGGGGGTGCAGGAGGACATGAGTGGGGGCCTGGTGGTGCTGCCCCTGCACTGCTGGGGGGTGGGGGTGCTGGGAGACATGGGTGGGGGCCTGGTGGAGGGTGCCCATGGTGGCTGGGGGATTTGGGTGGTGGGAGACATGAGTGGGGGCCTGGTGGTGCTGCCCCTGCACTGCTGGGGGATGGGGGTTGGTGGGAGACATGGGTGGGGGCCTGGTGGAGGGTGCCCCTGGATGCTGGGGGGTGGGGGTGATAGGGGCCATGAGTGGGGGCCTGGTGGAGGGTGCCCCTGCACTGCTGTGGGATGGGGGTGGTGGGAGACATGAGTGAGGGCCTGGTGGAGGGTGCCGCACACTGCTGGGGGGTGGGGGTGATAGGGGCCATGAGTGGGGGCCTGGTGGAGGGTGCCTCTGGATGCTGGGGGGTGGGGGTGCAGGGGGACATGAGTGGGGGCCTGGTGGTGCTGCCCCTGCACTGCTGGGGGGTGGGGGTGGTGGGAGACATGGGTGGGCGCCTGGTGGAGGGTGCCCCTGCACTGCTGGGGGGTGGGGGTGGGTGGGAGACATGAGTGGGGGCCTGGTGGGGGATGCCCATGGTGGCTGGGGGATGGGGGTGGTGGGAGACATGAGTGGGGGCCTGGTGGTGCTGCCCCTGCACTGCTGGGGGGTGGGGGTGGTGGGAGACATGAGTGGGGGCCTGGTGGAGGGTGCCCCTGGATGCTGGGGGGTGGGGGTGATAGGGGCCATGAGTGGGGGCCTGGTGGAGGGTGCCCCTGGATGCTGGGGGGTGGGGGTGGTGGGGGACATGAGTGGGGGCCTGGTGGAGGATGCCCATGGTGGCTGGGGGGTGGGGGTGGGTGGGAGACATGAGTGGGGGCCTGGTGGGGGGTGCCCATGGTGGCTGGGGGGTGGGGGTGGTGGGAGACATGGGTGGGGGCCTGGTGGTGCTGCCCCTGCACTGCTGGGGGGTGGGGGTGCTGGGAGACATGGGTGGGGGCCTGGTGGAGGGTGCCCCTGCACTGCTGGGGGGTGGGGTGGTGGGAGACATTAGTGGGTCCTGGTGGGGGATGCCCATGGTGGCTGGGGTATGGGGGTGGTGGGAGACATGAGTGGGGGCCTGGTGGTGCTGCCCCTGCACTGCTGGGGGGTGGGGGTGGTGGGAGACATGAGAGGGGGCCTGGTGGAGGGTGCCCCTGGATGCTGGGGGGTGGGGGTGATAGGGGCCATGAGTGGGGGCCTGGTGGAGGGTGTCCCTGGATGCTGGGGGGTGGGGGTGGTGGGGGGCATGAGTGGGGGCCTGGTGGAGGGTGCCCATGGTGGCTGGGGGTGGGTTGGAGACTGAGTGGGGGCCTGGTGGGGGATGCCCATGGTGGCTGGGGGGTGGGGGTGGTGGGAGACATGGGTGGGGGCCTGGTGGTGCTGCCCCTGCACTGCTGGGGGGTGGGGGTGCTGGGAGACATGGGTGGGGGCCTGGTGGAAGGTGCCCCTGCACTGCTGGGGGGTGGGGGTGGTGGGAGACATGAGTGGGGGCCTGGTGGAGGGTGCCCCTGGATGCTGGGGGGTGGGGGTGATAGGGGCCATGAGTGGGGGCCTGGTGGAGGGTACACCACACTGCTGGGGGGTGGGGGTGGTGGGAGACATGAGTGGAGGCCTGGTGGAGGGTGCACATGGTGGCTGGGGGATGGGGGTGGTGGGAGACATGAGTGGGGGCCTGGTGGTGCTGCACCCTGCACTGCTGGGGGATGGGGTGGTGGGAGACATGGGTGGGGGCCTGGTGGAGGGTGCCCCGGGATGCTGGGGGGTGGGGGTGATAGGGGCCATGAGTGGGGGTCTGGTGGAGGGTGCCCCTGCACTGCTGTGGGATGGGGGTGGTGGGAGACATGAGTGGGGCCCTGGTGGAGGGTGCCCCACACTGCTGGGGGGTGGGGGTGGTGGGAGACATGAGTGGGGGCCTGGTGGAGGGTGCCCCTGGATGCTGGGGGGTGGGGGTGCAGGGGGACATGAGTGGGGGCCTGGTGGAGGGTGCCCCTGGATGCTGGGGGGTGGGGGTGGTGGGGGACATGAGTGGGGGCCTGGTGGAGTTTGCCCATGGTGGCTGGGGGGTGGGGGTGGGTGGGAGACATGAGTGGGGGCCTGGTGGGGGATGCCCATGGTGGCTGGGGGGTGGGGGTGGTGGGAGACATGGGTGGGGGCCTGGTGGTGCTGCCCCTGCACTGCTGGGGGGTGGGGGTGCTGGGAGACATGGGTGGGGGCCTGGTGGAGGGTGCCCCTGCACTGCTGGGGAGTGGGGGTGCTGGGAGACATGAGTGGGGGCCTGGTGGAGGGGGTGGGGGTGCTGGGAGACATGAGTGGGGGCCTGGTGGAGGGTGCCCCTGGATGCTGGGGGGTGGGGGTGATAGGGGCCATGAGTGGGGGCCTGGTGGAGGGTGCCCCTGCACTGCTGTGTGATGGGGGTGGTGGGAGACATGAGTGGGGGCCTGGTGGAGGGTGCCCCTGCACTGCTGGGGGGTGGGGGTGCTGGGAGACATGAGTGGGGGCCTGGTGGGGGATGCCCTTGGTGGCTGGGGTGTGGGGGTGGGTGGGAGACATGAGTGGGGGCCTGGTGGGGGATGCCCATGGTGGCTGGGGGGTGGGGGTGGTGGGAGACATGGGTGGGGGCCTGGTGGAGGGTGCCCCACACTGCTGGGGGGTGGGGGTGGTGGGAGACATGAGTGGGGGCCTGGTGGAGGGTGCCCCTGGATGCTGGGGGGTGTGGGTGCAGGGGGACATGAGTGGGGGCCTGGTGGTGCTGCCCCTGCACTGCTGGGGGGTGGGGGTGCTGGGAGACATGGGTGGGGGCCGGGTGGAGGGTGCCCCTGCACTGCTGGGGGGTGGGGGTGGTGGGAGACATGGGTGGGGGCCTGGTGGAGGGTGCCCCTGGATGCTGGGGGTGGGGGTGGTGGGAGACATGAGTGGGGGCCTGGTGGAGGGTGCCCCACACTGCTGGGGGGTGGGGGTGGTGGGAGACATGAGTGGGGGCCTGGTGGGGGATGCCCATGGTGGCTGGGGGGTGGGGGTGGTGGGAGACATGGGTGGGGGCCTGGTGGGGGATGCCCATGGTGGCTGGGGGGTGGGGGTGGGTGGGAGACATGAGTGAAGGCCTGGTGGAGGGTGCCCATGGTGGCTGTGGGGTGGGGGTGGGTGGGAGACATGAGTGGGGGCCTGGTGGGGGATGCCCATGGTGGCTGGGGGGTGGGGGTGGTGGGAGACATGGGTGGGGGCCTGGTGGAGGGTGCCCCACACTGCTGGGGGGTGGGGGTGGTGGGAGACATGAGTGGGGGCTTGGTGGAGGGTGCCCCTGGATGCTGGGGGGTGGGGGTGCAGGGGGACATTAGTGGGGGCCTGGTGGTGCTGCCCCTGCACTGCTGGGGGGTGGGGGTGCTGGGAGGCATGGGTGGGGGCCTGGTGGAGGGTGCCCCTGCACTGCTGGGGGGTGGGGGTGGTGGGAGACATGAGTGGGGGCCTGTGGAGGGTGCCCCTGGATGCTGGGGGGTGGGGGTGCAGGGGGACATGAGTGGGGGCCTGGTGGTGCTGCCCCTGCAATGCTGGGGGGTGGGGGTGCTGGGAGACATGGGTGGGGGCCTGGTGGAGGGTGCCCGTGCACTGCTGGGGGGTGGGGGTGGTGGGAGACATGGGTGGGGGCCTGGTGGAGGGTGCCCCTGCACTGCTGGGGGGTGGGGGTGATAGGGGCCATGAGTGGGGGCCTGGTGGAGGGTGCCCCACACTGCTGGGGGGGGTGGGGGTGGTGGGAGACATGAGTGGGGGCCCGGTGGGGGTTGCCCATGGTGGCTGGGGGGTGGGGGTGATAGGGGCCATGAGTGGGGGCCTGGTGGAGGGTGCCCCACACTGCTGGGGGGGTGGGGGTGGTGGGAGACATGAGTGGGGGCCTGGTGGAGGGTGCCCCTGCACTGCTGGGGGGTGGGGGTGGTGGGAGACATGGGTGGGGGTCTGGTGGAGGGTGCCCCACACTGCTGGGGGGTGGGGGTGGTGGGAGACATGAGTGGGGGCCTGGTAGAGGGTGCCCCTGGATGCTAGGGGGTGGGGGTGATAGGGGCCATGAGTGGGGGCCTGGTGGAGGGTGCCCCTGGATGCTGGAGGGTGGGGGTGCAGGGGGACATGAGTGGGGGCCTGGTGGTGCTGCCCCTGCACTGCTGAGGGGTTCGGGTGATAGGGGCCATGAGTGGGGGCCTGGTGGAGGGTGCCCCACACTGCTGGGGGGTGGGGGTGCTGGGTGACATGAGCAGGTGTGCAGGGTAGTCCCCTGTGGTGTCGGCTGCCTGCAGGGGCCGTGGAGGGTGTACAGGGAATACCTGGGAGCACACAGCCAAATCGCGTGTAGAATTTCCCGCGTACCCCTGAAATACACGTACCCAGCCAAATCGCGTGTGGAAATTCCCGCGCACGTACCCGGCCAAATCGCGTGTGGGACTTCCCGCGCACCCCTGAGATCCACGTACCCAGCCAAGTCGCGTGTGCAAATTCCCGCGCACGTACCCGGCCAAATCGCGTGTGGAACTTCCCGCGCACCCCTGAAATCCACGTACCCTTCCAAATCGCGTGTGAGACTTCCCGCGCACCCCTGAGATCCACGTACCCAGCCAAATCGCGTGTGGAAATTCCCGGCCACGTACCCGGCCAAATCGCGTGTGCAACTTCCCGCGCACCCCTGAAATCCACGTACCCTGCCAAATCGTGTGTGGGACTTCCCGCACACCCCTGGAATCCACGTACCCAGCCAAATCGCATGTGGAAATTCCCGCGCACGTACCCGGCCAAATCGCGTGTGGAACTTCCCGCGCACCCCTGAAATCCACGTACCCTGCCAAATCGCGTGTGAGACTTCCCGCGCACCCCGGTATACACGCACACGTATTTTTTGTCAGCGGGTGTCCGCGTTTGTGGGCACCCCTTTGCACGTCATTTGTCCTGGAGGGCCACAGTATAGGACATTCATCATGGCTGTATATAGGTGCTATTTGTTGGCGCACCTTTTGGCGCACATTTCTTCCAGGCGCAGAGACGCTACCACCTGCTTTCTTGTGGCGGTCGTGTTTGTGCCTGTGCGCTGGTTTGAGCGTGCACTTTTTTGCCCTATTCTATTCCATGAATACGTGTTGTAGGCGAGCGTGTGGGCGTTCCGCGCACTTGTACCCTGTACTTCCCCTGTGACGCCCACATTTTGCCAAGTTGTTCCCCATTCCGAGTGTTGCGCCCCGTGTTCCGCCTACTTTTGTTGCGTGCGCCGCGCTATGTGCGATTTTCGCTGTGGCCTGTGCGATTTTCGCTGTGACCTGGCGCACGCAGTTAGATGGCCTGTGCGCCAACGTGCGCCGCGCACTTTTTTATCGCACATCCGATGGTTTTCTCGCGCACGGCCTTCCATGAATCGATGTGCGCTGCTTTTCGTGCGATTTTCGCACTTGCACTGCGATTTTCGCTATTCCACTGCGATTCGCACGTTTTTGCCCACTTGCGCCGCGCTAATTATTCCATGAATCGGCCTCTATATATATAACATGGAGTAATTTGCTTGGTGTTCTTGTACAAATGAAGAAAATAAATAAAATGGGTTTTGTTAAATGGTGAAAATGTCATGTTATAATTGTATGTTGTTGTAAATTATATATAATTCTTACAGAGAAATATGTGTGTAAGAAGTACAGAAACTCTTTTTCTTTCTTTTGTTAGAGAACTAACCTCCTTAACTTCCAGCCTGGAGAGGAGAGTGAAGCCTGGTGAGAAGGAAAAAAGGGGGTGCCATGCCACACCCTCCAACCCTAAGATAAAAGGGTAGTCTTGAGGGCTCACTTACCTAATGAAGGAAATTATGCCTAATGAAACCTCACTCTACACTGTATTCCCCAACAAAGAGCCATGAAAAAACAGTGGGAGGGCATGTGATGTGGGGATGTGCGGAGCATTCAAAGGCCCCAAATTGTAGTCACTTTCATATGAACAGCAGGATGCTAAACACTAAACCAAAAATGACTTGGAATGTATGTTTCTTTAAATAAAATTGAAGAGCAATGTGGAAAAGAGGCCTACCTGTCACTACCAATGGAATAGTAGCATTTTAATTCACAAAAGAAGGATAAATCAAAGGCCTTTGTCACATGGAAAACAGGATTTTTAAACACTGACACAAAAACAGCTTGCATAACTGCTAACAGAAACATGTCAGGGAAATGACATGATTTGCAGGTTGACAAAAAGCAAAGGATCTCATTATGAGGTTGGAGGTATCCTTGCTGGTTTTACCAGAAAGGCTACCTCCAAACTCGCATCCGGGTCCGGCATCTGCAAATGGACAATTACCGGGATATTCTAGCCCAGCCAAACCTGGTAATTGCCCTTTCGTGGGTGCTGGGCCTGGTACACCCCATTCCCATTTGAGTCCTATAGGGCTCAATGGGAATGGGGAGTTTGGTAGCATCGGTACCATTATTAATGGTACCGGTGCTACCATTATGTTCTGCTTGTGGGTGCCGGTATGGCCAAATGCCAAATGGACAGTAAGTCCAAATGGTTTATGAACTATCATGTGCTGTCACCGCACCCTACTCCCAGTATAGTCCCTGGGCTCCTCCACCTGCTCTCATCACAGTCTCTGGGCTCCTTCATCCCACTCCTATCCTGTCTCTGGACTCTCCCCACTGCATCACAGATCCTGGGCTCTCCCCTCCCTGCTCTGACCACAATCCCATGCCACCCGCCTATTCTGCGCCCACCACAGTCTGTGGGCTCCCCACTCTGCTCCCAGCACAGTCCCAGGGACAGCGGCAGCTGGTGAATTCTTTAAGTGGAGGGGCATAAATATTTCCCCCAGGTATGCCATAGTGACCGAGTGTAGTGAGGGACCCCAAACCAATCAATAGAGGTTCGGGGGGTTTTCCCCCAGGGAATCCCTTTTAAATAGTAGGTTAAAATGTTGTATTTTAGAGCATACTTTTTAAAAAAATTGGGTAAAAATCCAAACAGTTTGCAATCGGCGACAGGGGCCCAGGGGGCAGGCATGACATTTATTACTGGACATCTATGATAGTAAAAAGATACCATGCCTGTCCCCTGGGCTCCACAGCGCCTCAGAAGGAGAGCTGATTTTGCCAGGTGGATAGGGAGATTGTGCAACAAAGGCATTTTTAAAATATCTTTGTTGAACAGCCCCCCCACCCCCCTCACACACCAAAATCAGCTCTACGACCAACACAAACACACACACATTCACACAGCAAGTACTTTGCACCACCCCGCTCCTGGCTGTTGTGTCCATATGTGCGATGAGGTGCAGGAGCTCGCACATACAGAAATGCAGTTCCCCAGCCAGCATTTCCAAAGAGCTGTGCAAGGCTTTGGAAAATAAAACATTGCCACCCTGGAAAAAGCAGCTGAGGGAGTGCTCAGGGTTTCATTGGGCTGGCTCCTTGGCTACTACATAATGGTTGAGGTGGCCACTGGGTTGACACCCCCCTCACCCATTATGGATGAGCCGCCAGGCTCGGACTGGCCCAAAAATCTAAATGCTAGTGTGGTCCAGTTTTTTGGTTTAAATGGGCCACCTTTTGGCCAATGTGGGCCAGTTTGACGAGTTACTTCACTATGCAGCTAGTAGATTTGAGGAATGTTGCTGAATACATATTCCTTAAATATAACGTGTACTATTCAAACAGTCTGTCACTAAAGGAATGAACTGCCATTTGCAACTGTGGGACACTTGTTCATTGGTGCCTGAGACAGTGTTATGCTCATTCTAACCCCGTGAACTGCCCCTGCAGATTTACTCAATTTAAACAAAAACAAAAAATATTTCTTTTAAATTTCAGTCTGTGGCCTCACCCCCTACCTCTGGGAATGCGGCCATGCCACCCTCTGGGCGAGGCACTCCCCACAGTTTGAAGACCTCTGGTTTAGACTCATTGTCATTGCATTGTCATTGAATTGAGTTGATGATCCTCAAACAGATTTTACGATTACCACATTAACGTGTCATCTGAAGAGATTGGTCTTATGCCTTTAAGAAAACATTTTTTGGTGTCCTGTTTAGTTTTGTATTGGAAGCTTGTCCATCCCGCAGGTAATACTCTCATGGGCCTGCTGCATGAAGTGTTTTATAATAAACTTGATTTTATGAAATTTGCTACAATGGGATCCCTTAAACAATTGTCTGATTTATCGTTTGGGAAACTTAGGGTGGATCCTCTTATAATGAACTTCAGTCAATATAAACAAGCTATGAGGGCGCTATTAGAGGCTCATATCCAGCAACAGATGATAGCTGATCTGGCTACGAAATCAACAACTGAATGCGTTTTCCCATACATTCTTGAAAGACAATTGATTCCATCTGACATTCAGAATTTTATTGTAAACCATTTGGTATGGGACTATTTGCACCTTAAATTAATTGTGGTCAAAACGTTTGAGATTACTGGGTGCTGGATTAAAGTTGCAAGGAACCATAGGCTTTGCCGGTTCTGTGGTGAACTGGTCTTGAAATCTGTTTGCCAACTCCTTTTTGACTGCTGAGCTGTGGACCATATCCATGTCTGGGAACCATGAGGGATGCATAGTTTATTTCACTAGGTTATGGAACGACATTTATGCGATAATAGCTGTTATTGAAGCATGAATTAGCAGTTTTAATGTTGATACACTGATGCCAGTTAAATTATATACTCTGTATCTCTGTATTCAAGGTTATTAATTTAACTATATAATAATAAAAAAGACTCATTGTCATTTGTGTGTATATATATATATATAAGGAAAAAAGCTACATGCTAGCATTGAAATAGGATTACAGTCTTTTGAGGAAGAAATCAAATTAAGAAAGCAACGGAAGTTTCTAAGAGATAAAGGTGACTATGAGCAAGGCCGAGTCTATACCTTTGCACACAGGTTTGATCAAATACGGCACAAAGCAAAGGAACACCGTCAGCTGCCGTGGCGCCAAATGCCAATCCTCAGCAATCATCAGCCTCTACCTCGGAGTCAGATGTGACGGAAGGCGAAGAAGATGAGCCCATGACACGCCTGAATTTTTTAGAGGAAATGAGACTGTTGTGCCAAGATGGGCGGACAAAAAACAAAAAAGCCAGAGGAGGAGCACAAAACACCAGAGGACGAGGACGAGGGGGAAGAAAAAACAAGGAGGGGGCAGAGGGGCAATAAGTTCAGACAGCCTTATGCCGTCAAGATCGCTGCGCTCTGGGAAATGAATAACCAAGTGAGGGATGCCATGACTAAACAGCAGATCATTAATTTATCTGATCATGCCCTCACTATAGAAGAGGAACACATTTTAAAACTGGGACTCAATTTCTGTCCACTTGCTGGTTTCAACTATGTGGAAACCAGGATAGATTTGGATAGATTCATTCGGAAATTACGGCTCAAGAAGTTTTTTGCTACCTCTATGTTTAAAAAAAAGCCAAAAGACATTCTAGAGGGAAGAACAGAAATCACCATTGCCGACATGGATACCCTGATTATCCTTGACGATCTGGAACAGGGGAGTCACATAGAAAGTAACGAGCCAGGTACTAACTGGGAAAGATTAGGTATTTGCACAGATTGGCCGTCTACCAGCAAATTAAGATGCAAATCTAAATTCAATCCACTGAGTGCCCAAAACAGTCACATCGAAGCCTTCGCTAATGTAGTCATTGATGACTTGAAAGAAGAGAGAAGAAAGACTAATAGACAACCCAAGAGCAACCTGTCGAACAAACAAAAGAAAGTATTAACAGAGATTGCGAAGCTGGATAAATACATAATCAAACCAGCTGACAAGGGCTGCAACATAGTCATCATGAACAAACAAGACTATATTAAAGAAGCTTATAAACAATTAAACGATGTGAACTGTTATGAACGACTCAAGATCAATCCCATCAAGCAATTGGAGAATGAAGTATGGACTTTTATAACTAAATGGCAAAAGGCAGATATTCTTGAGGAGGAAATGGCTAAATTCCTTTTTTCGAAGAACTCTATAATTCCCACTATTTACTTTCTCCCAAAGATTCACAAGAATCCTCTCAAGCCTCCTGGGAGACCCATTGTAACATTGTGTGGGTCGCTTTTGGAAAATATGTCTCGGTTTATTGATGAGGTTCTTTGCACCTTTGTCACCACATTACCATCATATGTCAGGGACACTACGGATTTTCTTTTGAAAATCGATGAACTTCCTTGGGAATCTACATACTTACTAGCAACCATGGATGTGGTGTCCCTGTACACGTCTATAAAACATCATGATGGGATTTCCGCTTGCAAATACTTCCTCAACACAAGATCATTGAATCACTTACAACATTCACATATGATCTTAGAGATGATCAACATATGTTTGACAAATAATGTTTTTCTATTCAATAATGAAATTTTCCGTCAAACCCAAGGAACGGCGATGGGCACGACTTTCGCACCATCTTATGCGAATCTAATGATGGGATACTGGGAGAAAACAACAGTATGGGCTGAAGCGAATGCAAAGTTTAGTGAAAAAATTGTGTTGTGGCTTCGTTACATTGACGATTTGTTCATAATCTGGGATGGCTCAGCAGAGCTGTGGTGTGAATTCGTTAAATCTCTTAACATCAACAATGTGAATCTTAAATTTACGGAACACCACAGCCGTACATCCATTGTATTCTTGGACGTAGAAGTCAAGATAGAAGAACAAAAAATTGAGTCATGTCTTCACAGAAAAATCACAGGTGCCAACTTTCCGCTACACTCGAATAGTGCCCATCCAAAGACTCTCCTATGGAGCATTCCATATGGAGAATTCATCCGCATTAGACGCAACTGCAGCAAAATTGTTGATTTTGATTCAGCCAGCAAAATAACGGCTTTCAATTTTTTACAACAGCAGTACCCCAAAAGGATTATTGAACGGGCGTATTTGAAGGTCTGTGAAATGAATAGACATATAATGTTAACAACATCAAAAACGGACCGAGCGAAAGAGGAGGAGCAAAATACTACCAGGTTAATCTTGACATTTGGAAGCCATTCGAGTATTATCAGAAGGATAGTCAACAAGTATTGGAAAGTGTTAAAAGCTGATAAAGACATTGGTGGCATGTTTCATGACCATCCTGATATTACTTTTCGTAAAAGTACCTCCATCAAAGACTTATTGGTGAAAAGTTACATGGCCATAGAAAGGAATGACACAAACACCAATTGGCTTTCCTTAACAGGAACAGGCTTCTTCAAATGTACCAGATGTAAGATCTGTAAATATGCAAAGAATTGCAAAAGTTATGAGCACCCTATACTAAAACATCTGGTTTACATAAATAGCAAGATTACATGCGAATCAGAACTGGTGGTATATGCTTTGATTTGTCCTTGTTCAAAATGGTACATTGGAAGCACAAAATGTAAGTTGAAAGTGCGTATTCAGCAACATGTGAGAGCAATTAGTAAAAAGGATTGCTCTTACCCCATGGCTAAACATTTTTCGGAGATGCATAACGCCGATCCAACTCATCTTACGTTCTTTGGCATTCATAAGGTCATCCCAGGCCCCAGAGGAGGTGACTATGAAAAAATACTCCGCCAAGAAGAGACTAAATATATCTTAGACTTCGAGAGTAATACACCACTGGGACATAACATCGATGAAGAGCTTTACACATTTCTGGGGACATAAAGATCATATTGTACACGATAATATCCCCGGCAGCACATACATTCAAAGGACCCCTTTTTCATAAGGGTATATGCTTAACTGATTGTTGCATTGTTTCATTTTTTTATTCCTTTTTTTCTCATGACTTTTCTCTCTTTTTTCACTTTTTATGGTGACTTTTAGTTTGACTCAAAAACTATTTGTTTAATATACTTGGCTCAGGCATGCTCATAGGGAGGCCTGTTTTTGATTGATTATTTTCAGCCTGGCAAGCAAGTAGCGGTAATCTGAACACCATTCTGTGATATTATATGAGTCTAAGATGGTGTGATTACATTTTCAGTTCAGAGTTGATATCTGGGCATTTACTATCTGATATGCATATTTGACACTTCATAGCATTCTCCTTCTTTGGCATTAATTTTTTGATATCATCAATGCAAAAAAACATGGAACATCATATGGCAAGGGAGTTATTTGAAGGCACTGCTAGCAGTAGATGTTGGAACATATTTGTTTTGATTGTGTTGTGTTATACAAGAAAAAACATTTCTCTGTCTTGCACTGAAGTATTTGTAGAGAGATGTCTATAGTTCGCACTATGTACTTTATAATATGACATCAATGTCCTCTATATCGTTCTATATGTATTTACTGTGTTATATGAATGCACTATTTGCACAGAAGCACCATGCACTTTTACTATCTCTACGCTACTTACTTAGCAAAGAAATTAATCTCGCTTCCAGGCACTTTATAACAATGGTAAGATGCACAAGCAGTTACTTGCTGGCTCTATTAATATTTTTGACAGAACACATGGGACCGTCATATGGCAAAGGAGTTACTAGAAGTTACCACTAGAAACAGATGTTGGGATATATTGTTCTGTCGCATTACATGAGAAAAAATTCCCTTATTATATTGGAATATTTTAGAGAGATGTTTATAGTTTGTATTATGCATTTTATAATACGACATGAATATTTTTTACTATTGTATATGTATCTATTATATCATAGGAATGCATTGTTTACATAAAAGCACTATGCACTTTATTGGGACTGAACGCTACATATTCAGTGAAGATAGTTATCCCGCTTCTAGGCACTCCGCAAACATGGCAAAATGCATAAGCAGTCACTCCGTGGCTCTGTGAATATTTTAGGTATATCTGTATTATTACCCCTGCCCCCATGAATCCAATAGGAAAGACAACACCATGTCATTAACATGGGAGTTTTAATGTTTCCGTATTGCCCTTATAATTGTGGTTTGCGTCATATACTATGAACTGATTTTTAAATAGTATTAATATTTAAATTGCCAATTTTAATTGTATGTGTTTTGTTATGGCTGAAACGTTATGTTTGACGTTTAAACATATGCTTATACCATTTAGTAATGTGAGCCAGTAGCCCAAGCCAAGATGGCTAATTGCCATTATTTTTGAGATTATAAGTCACCTTCTTTATGTCTTTCACTGTGGGGGGAGTGTCTGTAATATAAACAAGCACTCTATGGGTGATGAGTGACTGTGAACAAGCCACTGGTTAGTGGTGAAACGCGTCAGGCTGCCGTCTGGCTAAGCAAAATTAGCACTGGGAGATCACTTTTTATCTGCTGCATATGCAAAATAAAGGCTGTTATATTTCACACAACCTATGATGCAGTATTTGCTGTTGGACTTTCGTGATTATTTGGATCATTGGAACACTTTTTTGTTCGTGGAGTGCTGCTCGCTTGAATAGTTTCCGCCCGAAGCTGTTTGTTTTTGAAATATATATATATATATATATATATATATATATATATATATTGGCCAAACTGAGACTATACTTTTGCATTTGTGTGAAAACCACCAGGGAGAGGGAGGAATAACATTTGTCACTTGTAGTGTTGGTGTTAAGAAAAAGTTAAGGAAGTAGGATAATATTTAAACTAAAGAAAAATTAACTGAGTTCAATTTATATAGATAATATATCAATTACTTCCCGTCTCCAAAAGGCTCTATTTTGTACTTCATTAAATCCCTGTCTAGAGAATTAAGAACTTCTTTTTTTTTTATAGATTTCGGTCTAATTAAAAAACCAACCTTGGAAGATGTTTTTCCCAAGAATAAGCTTCACCCGAGAGAGTCGGACCTGTCTTTTATGTAAATCAAAAACACTAGAAACTATTTGTCATTAATCATGGATTATCGAGTTTTATCACATATAGAATTGTTTTACTTAGATAGATTTGTCCACTTGACTACAACAGTGGTAGCAAATATATTGTAGTGGTATCTGATGAGAGGAGACCTACTGTCTCCACCTATTGCATCGGCTGTATTTTTTAAATTGCTGGGTAATAATTCTACATTCGTGTATCTTCTGTTGTCCCAGCAAGATTGAGTAAGGGATAGCATTGTTGGCTGTAGCCACACATAAGAAATAATGCTTGTTCGGATTTCTAAGTTAGTGATAGTTGAACCTTTGTATTTGTATTATTGTGCTTTTTAAGAAAAATGCTCCATTTTGTATTTGATGATTTCTAACATGTAGAGTGTTTTTATTAATGAATTTGTGAAAGGTTTTAAATTGTAAACTAAAACATACTGGTATAATGGTGAGTATTTTATATATGATATGATATTTTATTTGTATCACGCTCGTACACAAGTGTTTCAGAGCGCAACTAGGCAAGGGAGGAGAAACAGGGGAGAACACAAAACAACAACGATCTTACTAGGCCCAGTGACATTGAGAACGCACAAGTGTATGAGAAAAGGAAAAGGGAAATAGTGCATTGAAGGGGGGGAGTGGAAAGTGCAGAGCAGAGGAGAGCAGATAAATAAATAATAAAAAAAAAAAAAAATAGAAAATGGACGCACTAAACAGTGGTAGTGCAGCCAGCAAGTGGCAAGTGCTGTGCTTTGGCAGCAGACTTAGTAAGTCTGATAATTGCAGAAAAGAAGAAAAAAAGGTGGACTGTATGGGTACAGATTCAGTCCACCAGTACAAGCGATGGCCAGGAGGCAGTGCAGGAGGGCGGCAGGGTGAGCAGATACCTGGGCCCAGGGGAAAGAGGGTGGCCAGCTGCACAGTGCCAAGAGAGAGCCGGTCAACAGTGGAGAGGGGGAGAGACGGCAGAAGCAAAGAGGAAGGTCTTGAAGTGCTTCCAGAACCAGAGATGATACTCCTCAAGTTTTAGAGTGGCAGGGAGGCTGTTCCAGAGAGAGGCCCCACCCGAAGATAGAGATATGGTTTTGTGAAAGGTTCTAATGTGTAAACCAATTCACAATAAATAAAACAGAAATGTGTTCCGGCCATATATATGTGAAAATACTGGGGACTGTGGAGCTGCTCAGAAGTCAGACTATTGCAATAAATATCTTATTTTGTGTAGCAGTGTTAGTTGGTACAAGGCCAAATGAGCTTGTCTGATGATTTGTTGTTTAGAGGAGTAATTATGTCTGCTTCTCTGAACCATCTTTAATATTGCATAGCACTGCTCAAAGGCTGATATTGGAAGTGTTGGTGTGCAGAACATATTCTTCAGAAAAGTCTGACATGGTTAACACTGGGCTTTTGCACAACGTCCCCTTGAGCTGGTCAAAGGCATCTTTGGCGATGCTGTCCCAGTGGATGGTTTTGGGGTTTCCTAGTTTGTCAGTCAACAGAGTCACCTTCTCTGAAAAATATAGAATAAATCATCAATAGTATCTGACTATGCCCAAGTCCTTTTGCTGACTGGTCTAGGGACTTTCAGGACAGCTTGTATTTTGTTTCAAGATTTTCTCCTGGCCAATAAAACTAGATGGGTATAGTTTTATTTGGAGGTGTTTCTCCAGCCCAAGAGTTCCCACCACCAAATTGGAGTGCACTAGTTCCAGCACAGCATTCTGGCACCAATAGTTGATGGTAGTTGATGCTGTCTCTTGGCAATTTTATGTTGATCTGGTAGAGCAGCCCTCCTTTTTCTATGAAAAGTGGTGTTTTCCGGGTATGCCACTCAGTCTCTTATACTAAGTGATAGTGGGCCTTTTCTAGAATTGTATCTGTTCTCTGGGCCTCTGAAAATTCAATACATGTGGGTCCTGGAAGCCCTAAAGTCTGGAATCCATCTTCCTGTGCTTCTATCCATTCGGCAAACCCTGCCATGGCTTTTTCAGGGGATTCCAGTGTCTCCACCTCCTCAATCTCTCAGACCAGCATCTTCTCACCTGAGTTGTGCTACAAGTTGACCAAGTTTTGTATTGTATGGGGTATTCCCAAAGTTTAACAGGATTACTGTTATCTCTCCTCTGTGATCTATGTTACTAACTCAAGCTCCTAACTCTAGGGTATACTTGAGGGCCAACCCAAATTGTGGAGCCACTTGTTCCTAAATTGCCTCTGGTATTTCCATTCATAAAGCAGTCTGAACCATGACTTGACCCCTGGAAGGAAATGTACTTCTTTATCCCCATATGAATAACACCTGCTGCCCCTGGATTTATCATCATGATGGTTTGGGATGTGTTTTTCAGTCTTAGTACCATTAGCATGCAGTA
The DNA here is from genome assembly GCF_040938575.1 of Ambystoma mexicanum. NCBI lineage: Eukaryota > Metazoa > Chordata > Amphibia > Caudata > Ambystomatidae > Ambystoma > Ambystoma mexicanum. The sequence goes on along the minus strand of NC_090932.1, from coordinate 475,818,059 downwards.
TTTCAGTAGGTGACCTCTGTATCGGGGTCTCCAGGATCTCACATGTCACATATGGCTCACAAATTATTTCTACAGCTCAGACATGGTTCAAGAGTTTTTATTTCAATTGTTAGGGCCAAAGGACTGTGCCTCTCTCTCAAGTCTAAAAAGCAACAATCCCCCTCTAACACAGACCCCCCTACTCCTCAGGTCAGTGTATACTGAAGATTCCATCCTACTGTCTTAGTTCTTACTAGTGATATAAGTGAAGACTCTGACAAATCCAGGGAATGTCTCCCTTCTTCCCAAGGGGGTGCCAAACCTTTGAAACTAGGAAATAGAGTCCACTGCTCTTAAAAGCCTTGAGAGGTTAGAGCAAGTGGGGTCCCACTGGGTGTGACCCTCCACTTTGGGGACAAGGAATCCCCAAGCCACATGCACTACGACATCCATTAGATAGAGAACCCCCATTGTGTGTTGGTTACATGGGAATTGAACAGGGTACTAATGCATAGGGCCTCTTTAATTTGATAGGTGTGGTTTCTGCCCAGTATTTGTTGTCTGATGGGTCGAACCAATGGATGTGCCCTCTCCCTTAAGGGGGAAAGTTAAAGGCCCTATAGGACCAACACAGAACAAGCTAGCCCGAAGGAACCATCTGGAGAGTGAGTAACACCCAGTGGCTAGTGAGCACAGAGGAGGTATTGTTGCTCTCAGAGGTGAAGTCTAGAGACAATGCCACACAGACAAGGTATGTGGTCCAAAATGGGAACTGGGAGGAGGAAGGCAAGGCCAGGCAGTTCCCTACAAACAGGCAAGACAATCAAAAGCTCACAAAGGGTGAACAATCCAAACAGCCAAAGCCAGGCTTAAAATAAAGATACCCAAACAGGATGTGAGAAAGCGATAAGCCCAATAAGTGACAAAAAGCAGAATAGCTCAAGCCAGGCTTAAACTCAAGATACCACATGAACAGGGTAGAAACTTAAAAGCCTAATAGCTGGGATGAAACTCAAGATTTCCCATGAATGAGGAAGAAACCAATAAACCCAAGTGGAACTGAATCCTTAAATAGCCCTAGCCGGGATAAAACTTGAAAAACCCAAAGCTAGGGTGAGACAGGTGAGGGTCCTCCAAGGGCCAAAAAGCTATACTAACCAAGTGGGGGTGGGATCCCACATTTCCAAAGCAGGGCTGAGAGCCACAAGAGCCCCAGACAGGCTGGGATACAAAATATCTCATGCTGGAGTGAATGTCAGTGATGTTCAGGAAATGATGACAAAAACAAGCTGATCAAACCTGTTATTTAAACCGAGGAAAGAAGTACAAGGACATTGGTCCAACCTGAAGGGTGAATGGCACAGGGAGGCAGAGGTCCTAAAACAGGAGATATAGACACTTGGGTGGGACCCATATTAGAGCTCCCCAGGAAGACGGGAAGCATAAAAAGACATGTGAAACTGTACATTCAGGGATGTGGCCTGGTAGAAACACAAGGATATTTTGGGTGAGGGTCAGAAACTACCCAACATTGCCAAACCTACATACCTTGTTGGTTGTTATTATATTGGTCTCTTTTTGTATTAGTGGTTGGGACAGACTATAACTTAGAGTAGACATTAGTTAGACATGAATTCCTTTAATACATCTGATACACTGCAAACATGACCTCTTGACTACCCCTTAAGTCTTACCACAAGTGGTGTCAGAGTGACGTACGCATGACATGACAGAGTCAGACTCCGACAGACCTCTATATGTCTAGGCTGATAGACCAACTAGCACATATAGGGCAACTAATTATTATACCATCTCTAGTTGGGATCAAGAAATACCCTTCATTAGTCAAGGAAAGTTAATCATCAAACTCTTAAGCTTCTCTGCTGTCTAGTGGACTCGAAAGTGGTTCCAAAGATGAAGAGGATTTTGTGTACTCGGATATGGAAAGGTCTTTTCCAACAGCGACAGTGAGGTCCAGAACCTTGCTATAGGGATCTTGGGCTTAGGTATGGTATCTCCGCCATCTCAGAAAACTCCCTTAGAGAAAGTCATAAACATCAGGTGAGGGTAGACCAGTGTCATCAAGAGAGTATAGTCTGGTTAGGCAGGATCACTGATTGTTGGGCACTCCCACATGGAGTATTAAATCTATATAAACAAGGGAAAGACTCAAGCACATTTTTTGTGAACTTTGAGAGACATGCAACCCAATTGGGGAGGAAGGATAGCTCAGGGGCAACTCGTTTGTCTTGGGCGCAAGAATATGTGGTGCAACACAGCTTTGAATCCTAATCCTCCACTTAGAAACCACTCACTAGTATTAAGCGTGTTATAAATAAACAATCAAATACAAATTAATGAAAATATGCCCAGTGGGACAACTCCCTTAAGTCATGTTACTTGGACCCTTTACTCAAGGGAGAATTACAACTATCATATCAAGTAATGGATGCCAGTGCGTCCCTCCTTTTAATGAAATAAAGATCACCCTCCTTAGCAAGTATCGATAGAATTAATCTTTATTTCAGAGGAAATTCTGCAAGCACCCAATTATTCTCAAAAGAGACCCCAATGGAAATAGCAGGGAGAATCCAACATTTCAATAATCACTGCTTGGGTAGAAAAAGCTTGCCCGAGGTACTGGAGATGTTAATCCTGGAGCAGTTGATTAAGGTTTTGCTCACCCCCTCCTGAGAGTCGTATTCCAGCAATATCAGCCCTCACTGGTGACAGACATACAAATGGCCAATGCAGACTCTGAGGCTCATACATTTCTTACCCATAACCAATGAAAAGGCCCCTGAGTCCAGCAAAGATCATAAACCTGCTTTCAGGGACATTCACCCTGCCCCAGTCAAGGGTCGAGAAAATACAACATCCTTCTTCACAATAAATGGGAAGAAATAATGAGACCGCTGGCATTTCCCTCTTCAAAATCTTAGGGGATAACAGAGGAGGTAGAAAGAGACCACTTTCCTTCCAGTTCAGCTTCTCATGTGGAGAAAAGGGACACTTCAATTGAACTAGTCCTGAACCTGACCATAGAACCCATGGAAATAGGATGGGTAGGGACAGAAGAATGGGGAGAGTGCGAAGAAATGATAGATGAAGCCCCTGAGGAATCGGACATTTCTTTTTTGTCACACTATTCCGTCCCAGGCTTGTGAACAGGTCTGCGTGAATAAAACATGAGCTAATTGCCTCATTGATTTAGGAAGCAGACAAAGTGCCATTCATTCTGATGTGAGAGATCCTGACAGTCTAGATTTAAGAGACGCTGTAAAAATAATCTGTGTCCATGGAGAGGAGGAAGTATATCCTGAGGTTTGCTTTAAATTAGGAGTTAGGGGAGATCCATTCCCCTGAAAGTAGCAGTTGTCCTAGGGCTAACAGAGGAGGCAATTATAGGGGCTGATTTCCCCACTGTTACTGACCTCCTTCAACTGCCCCCCAGAGACATACCCCATAGAAAAACTCTCCTCTCTTAACTTGGTAGGAATGTTGTGAGGAGAACCAGGAACCACCATGGATTTTGGAGAGAGGGAGTTTTACACAGGAGGGCACCTGACTAGAGAAGAGCTCCTAACAAACAAAAGGTGTGTGGGACAAATCCAGGAAATCTGTCACTTCTCCTCAAGGGGGAGCCACTCCCTTTGGGACAAAATGCGTTGCACTATTTATTGTTCCCCTGATGGTATTTATTTGGATGCACCAACACATATATGATTATAACTTTTGGCTGTGCTGCACATTTAAAAAAGAACCTGTGGAATTAAACCCCCCTTTGCAATAGGGAATACTGGGCTGAGTTACTGTGTAATTATGGTCCATGCATGTAAATGAAGTGGGACGCATATTAAATGTGGCACCAGTGCCCATTGCTCTGACCCAACGAAACCTCTTCTGTGCACCCCACAGTACACCATTTCAGAAGAAGCAATTCTAGGGTCCTTGCTATTCTCTTATTTTGCCATCCAAAAGGGCGGGGTAAAAGGCATCAATTTGTACAAGATGGCTGCGCAGTTAACAAAGCTGATTTGCCCTCTTTCCTTGTTGTAACAAATCACTCAACAATTTTATCATGCTTCCTTGCTACTTCAATAGATTATTTCATTATTGTATTAACTAATTTTGGCTAGACAAGCAAACCGTACACTAAAAGGTGAAAAAAGTAAAAAAAAGGAATACAAGCAAGAGAACCATATGTAAAACAGAAACTTGAAATTGTAATAACCAGAATTATTTAAGATATGTTAAAACTGTTAAATGCATTTGGAAATATGCACTTTAAATACCAAATAGCAGCAAGTGTCAAAGAGATTTGAGTTCTAGCCAGTATCCTATTCCATAAATCAGATGATGAAATAATACATTGTATTATAACCATCTAATTTGAGCACATTCAACAATCAGATGTTTAAAAGTCTCCACAATTGTTGAGTTTTTACACAACCTGCAAGATTTCAGATGCCTATCTTTTTGTACCTGTTCCTAGGAATTCATTTGCGGGTAACAAGTTAAATCTCAAACGTGGCTACAAAGTTCTCCATTTTGCAATAGTAAAATGATTATAGTACACTGGCAACACATTGTGGGGTTTCTCCATGTCAGCAATACAGGACAAAAACGGTTACTTCATTATGCAGTCCATAGTATTATCCAATCTGCTGTCCATAATTTGTCCTTTATATCTGTAGGATTGTTAATCAAATCATCAAAAGCCATATTGATTCAATTTAACGTAGGAACACCATTAGTTGCCCAGTTTATTAATTCTCTGTTAATTGATTTATTCAGAGCTAGATTCAGAGCACAGAACAGGGAAGTCCCAGGAGGTTCTAAGATTGTTCTGAAGAGCGAGCAATATCTCCATTTGACTATTGTAGATAGCGATAATATAGCCAGGTCATAAGGAATTATGACAGTTGAAACAGTATTTTGTAAATTGAGAATATGCCTCCAGAATATTCCCTCTATTTCAGACTAGTAATAATAATAATAATAATTTAGCATTTATATAGCGTAACCAACCCTCAGGCATCTGAGCGCTGCTTATTATTACCCACAGCATGTGGTGCTCATTTATTGATCTCAGAAGGATGAAAGGCTGAACTTGGCCCTGCTGGGATTCAAACCTCTGTCAGCAGGCTCTGCACAGATGTCAAAGTGAACGCTCTACTCGCTGTGCTATCGTACCAGCTATCGTCGGTAATCATTCAATGCAATACAGGTGACCTCAGCCTCATGTGTTAAAGTTGGGATAGTCTTTGCTTTGTAGAATTTGATAACAGACACATTTTAATGTATTGGATCTGTTTTTGTCATTCTTTTCAATACCTATCCTCCAGCCTGTCATTATCTATTCTCTTTTAAATATAAAATATAAAATATAGTTTTACTAATTTTCCCCCGGCGGTAAGTGGAGGGTGTAACACTCTGTTTCCAGATTCTAAAACACGATCTTGACTTGTTGGTGTTCATAATGTGGATGACCTTCTTTTGGCATGTTCCTCGTGAAAAGCTTACAAGCAAGATGCTCTCGATTTATTAAAGGGTCTTGCTCTGAAAGGACACAATGTGCCTCATTCCGAGTTTGGAGGTAAGTACCCGTCATTACCAGCATGGAGCAAATACTGTGTCCGAGCTGGTAATAGACCGCTAAAAGCGGCCTATTACGACTTTGTGGGCACGAGCTTTGCGCCATGCCGGTAATATACCTAGCGCTATGCCGCAAAAGGGCCCCAAAAAGCCCTTACCGACATGAAGCGCACTGTACATAACACTATCACCATAGAGTAAAGCAGCAATAGCGGTGACCGTAAATAGCGCTGGCCGTAAATTACTGCTACCGTAAATTACGGCCACCACTAAATAGCGGAACCGGAAATAGTGTCATCGCACAGGAACAGGAAGGAGCGCGGTAGCCATCTTTAAAAACACAATCCTTTGCCAACCTCACCAGGCAGGTTCCCTGGGACCATTGTGAATCTTGGAAAAGCCTAACAGAAGCACCAGAAATGCCAAAAGCACCCAAGAAGGGAGCAGCCCGGCTCCGCAAGGAGCGCTTCAGCCCTGACGAACTGCAGATGATGGTGGACACATGCCGGTGATGGTGAGGAGCATGCCGACATTGTCTTCAGCGGAGACATGCAGAGAGGGCCGGTGCTCAGGAAGAAAAACATCTGGGCACTAGTGGGCCAGAGGATGAACACAGTCGGCAACACCCCCCGCATCCCAAGGACTGCCGCAAGCGCTGAGGGTGCGGAGAATCCTCTCGGCAAACCGCAGCCAGGCCCAGGAGACTGGAGGGGGCCCAAGTTCCCCCATTAAACTGATGCCATGGGAGGAGACATGTGCCAGCTTGATCGGCCAAGAATCAATTGAAGGGGTCGGCAACATGGAGTGTGGGGCAACGTCGTCCGCTGACGGAGGTGAGTGTCCAAAGTCAACACTGCCAATGCCAATGCCATGACATACACTTGAAAGGCCTGGCCAAGGAGTCACAGCATGGTGCCCCCCCCCTTAAGTTCACGCCGAAGCAACTGCGAACCAAGCAAGTTCCAAGTGCAAGGGCTTAACGCACATTACACATACTGCACAAAGTGGCCTATCCCATGAGGCACACTGGGCATTTGTTGTGGACAGTGTGCTAGTCAGACAGCACAGTACCCGGCCAACATGAGTGACACTGATACCTGAATGCATATCCCACCCATAAATTGAATGTAGTGCCATTGCATACCCAAATGCCCATAACCCCCAAATGACTGAATATGTGATTGTGGCCATGTATGAAAGTTGGCTCTCAAATCACCACTCATGCCGTATCTCTCTTCTACCCCCACAGGCAGTGAGCATGACAGCGAGGACCACGAGACCAGCTGTCCCACCACCTCCAAGGGCAAAGGCAGGGTCCGCCACATCCCAGCCAGAAAGAGCACACCTGGAAGAGCAACACCAGCTCCTGCAGGGCCCATGGAGGGTGCACCACCCCCACCCCTCCCTGCATTGGCACCAGGAACATCGGCAACGCCAAGGTCTGAGGAGTCAAGCGTGGCTGGGGAGGTGGCAGCCATACCCCCCGGAATCTGTAGACAGCCCCTTTTCTACCTGTGGAGCAGCAGTGGAGGACACATTTTTAGTCGTCCACACCCCAGAGGCCAGCTCTTACCCACAGGTCTCATGCAGCGACTCGGGCGAGACAGACACACCTGGCCAATGTGCCCATGCACCATCACAGGAACAAGCCAGTCCTGTGCCCAGTCCCCCAGGTGAAGCCCTGGCAGGTCATGGCAGTACAATCCCCTGCAGGGACAACACACCATCGGATGATGCGCAGCGTGCAGCGCAGCTCACCGCCCTCATCACCGAGCTGATACAGGACAATCGGCAGGGCAGGGAGGAGTGGCGGGAGGAATTAAGGGCAATGCGACAGGTGGTGACGGACAGCACCAACTGTCTATGTGAGGTCCTCGGCCGCATTGCCGATGCCCTGGAGGCTGCACGTTCTTCACAACAGGCCGAGCATGAGGACACCTGGTCGACCCGTAACTCGACACGGACGATCCCACTGCGTCGGTCACTCCATTCCCAGCGCCGCCGGGACATGCCTTCCTCTGGCCCCAGGAGCGCAGAGTAACTTGCCTACCAGCCACATGTGGCCTACGTGGACACCATAGGACTAGTGTTGGGGAGTTGGGGGAGAGGGGGATGGGTTGAGGGTGCGTGGGGGAGTTGGGGAGGAGGGGGAGGGGGCAGTGTGGTGGAGGGTTTGTTATTCACATAGGCATTTTCAATTTCAAAACACCGTTTGTGTTGCAAAGGTAAACCAGTGTGGACATTCATCATTGTGCATGTGTCTTTTGATATATGACAGTGCATAGTGTACATGTACCCCACACCCAGTGCCCTATGTCCTTGTGTGTCAGTAATATTGTCCAATCAATGCTTGCCGCATGGCACGTCCCTCCTGTGCATCGGCACCATGATGCTGTCTTGCCCCTTCTTCCTCCTCCTACCCTTCATCATCATCTGGTGGTAGCAGTCCCATGTCAGGGTACAGGGGCACTTTCCGAAGGATGCACATATTGTGCAGCATTACACATGCCATGGGGCTCTTGGACACATTCTCATGGCTGTAGATGGGTGCCCCACCCGACCGGCTAAGGCAACAAAATCGTGCCTTCAACAGGCCAAAGGCCTGCTTAATCACCACACGTGTACGGGTATGGGAACGATTGTAGTCCTCCTTGTGCCTGTTCTGTGGGTTTCAGACAGGGGTCATGAGCCACGGCGTCAAGGGATAGCCACTATCACCTGCATGAGAGGGGAATGAAGGTAAGTGTTTGTACATTCATGGTGGACAACTGAACTAGTCTTACATGGCAGCAGGTGATTTCTGCCCATACGCACATGTCCCTGGATGCATTGACCCCATTCCTGGCCCTGCTATGTGTCCTGCGCAATAGAATGATGGAGGGGGTAGCATCTTGAAGATGGTTTATGGTGTGCACTCACATCTTGTAGAACATGCATTGTATATGCATGCAGCAGTCTTGGGGTAAAATCATTGAAGTGCTGTGTTCTGTGAGATTTGGTAGTAGGGAGTGTTGGCTGTAGTCAGTAGCATATTCGTCATTCTGCACTGATCCGTACTATGGTGACTTACAGCACTCCTATGGGTGTGCAGTACCAGTGACACTCTGTGGTATCCCTGTTGGGCTCACATCAATGCACTCCCAGGGATGACTGTCCTATGTGGTGATATGCTGGAGGCAGCGGCATAGTGCATATGCAGTGCATAGTGCTGGAAGCCCTTACGATGTGTGAGGGCCACCGATGACTGGTGCATGTGTTGTTGAATGCAGCCAGGTTACCTGTTAGTCATGTAGTGTTAGGTGTCAGCCTTACTTCCTCACTGTGGGATTTGGTAGTCATGTGCCATTTCACATGCTTTGGGGCACAGTGTTCGGTCAGTTGAACATCGTGCACTGGCTTCAACATTTCCACCCAGGTGGAGTATGAATCTCCCCCCCTCCCTTCCCACCTAGGTGTGGTATGCAGCCACCGACCTCACAACCCTGATGCACTGCATGGCCCAGTCAGGCAACTCACCAGGCAGCCAGGCACGTTGTCCAGCATGTCGCTCCATATAGCGTGGTAGCATGGAGGTCCGCAGGACCAAAGAGTCATGAGTTGATCCTGGATATCTGGTACAGCAATGTGGGGTGATCTTGCTGTCATTGCATACCATCTGCATGTTGATGGAGTGGTATTGCTTGCGGTTGTGAAATGCCACCTCCATGGCATGCGGGACCACCAACTCCACGTGGGTGCAGTCGAGGGCCCCTATACAATTTGGCATGCCTGCCAGTGCATGGAAGGCAACTTGTGTATCGAATATCTTCTGGGGAGTCCATGGTAGGGATATGTAGTCCGTTGTGTGCTTGTGTAGCCCATCCAGCACTTGGTTCAGTATCCGGGAAAATAAGGGTTGTGATATGCCATGCCCCACTGTGTGCTGGTAGGCAAGGTAGTTGAGCACAGACACTACCTTCAGTAGAGGTGGGATGGCGGTGCGTATTTCTATGAGGCTCACTATGTCGTCATGGATCAGGTCCACTATAGTGGTGATGGTGTCACGGTCAAGCAGGTACAGGGTGTGCATCTGCTCTGGTGTTAGGTTGAAGGGGTGACACTGATGCGAGGGATTGGGGGCTGCCGGCGTGGTAACAGGGGCTGTACTGGTGAGGCATGCTGGGCTTGCCTCACCCTCCTTCTCCTCCTGTGTCTCCTCTGTGGTGGGGGCTGTGGTTGTTGTTGTTCTTCTTCTTCTTGCTGCCTTGTAAGCACGGCATGCAGCTCCAGTAATACCACTACTATTGGTATCATCTTGGTGTGGGAGGTGGTTTGGTGTGTGGGTGTGCTCCTTTTGTGCTGTGCCAGACTCCATTGCCTCCACCTGTGCTGATTGTGTACACCTGTGGCTCTTGGTAACACTGCTCAGGGTTCTTAACACCTTCTCTGAGATGCCGGTATCTACTCCATGACGGTAAGCTACTTTTCGGCCTTCAGTAGGCCGTTGTTTGCATGTCCGCAGGGCTTGTGATCAGCTCCGGTTTACGGCATGCCGGTAATGCCGGCATGTTGTGTCGCGCGCACGCGCATGGACCACTATTAACAGCATCATACTTTACGATGCCGTAAATAATGGTCTGTTTGGTCAGAATAGACCATAGTGGAAAGCGATGCCGGTAATCCTTTATTGGCATCTTTTTTACCTTACCTCTAAGCTCGGAATGACCCCCAATGCCTCTAAAGAAAAGCTTCAATTGTGGCAAAGCCAAGCTCATTATCTGGGTCATGATATCTCGGCTAGGGAGAGACAATTACCTAAAGATCTAATTAATGTGATACTTCAAACACCCAGACCCCAAACCCAAAAGCAAATGAGAAATCTGTTTGAATGGCTGGTTACTGCTGCTAATTAATAATGGGCTGTCCTTCTATAATAAAATCCTTCAAAACAACAATCATGATTCTGTTGCCAAACCCATTCCCTGGCCACCTCAATCAAAAGATTTATCAGAATCCGCTTAAGGTCTGCCAAATTATCATAAATGAGTCTTTCTTTTTTGTGATGAATGTGAAGGCTTTCCTGTGGGTTTGCTCATTCAAATGCATGGTGAAAAGCATCCCCAAATTGTATATTATAGTGCAATATTCGATCCTGTGCCTGTAGGTTTCCCATATTGCTTGTTTACTTTGGCAGTAACTGCATTGTTAGTAGAGAAAGCACCCACTCACCGAAGTGGTGCTTCATACTGTTCTAGTTTTACTTCAGAAAGGCAAGATTCAACTCATTTCAAATAAGAATGTTGCCAAATGTGTAAAGTGTATTATCCCTGGTGCTAATGTAACCTCTAACCACTATTCAATTAGGAACCCTGACTCTTTGCTTGCCACCCCTTCTGATGGGGAACCACACAGTTGCCTAGTGGTGACACACAATGTCAATTGATTTAAAGGATGTGACCCTTAAAACACCTGAGATGATTCTGTTTGTTGATGACTATTGTTTACGTATGAATCTGGGCATACTTTTGTTGGGGTTAGTTTGTACATCGCATGTGGTTCTGGAGACATAAAGTTGCCAAAAGTTCATTCTGCTCACTTTGCTGAATTGATTGCCCTTACTCGTGTTTGTGCACTGCCTAGAGGGAAATCTGTGATTTAGACTGATTTCAGCTATGCCCTTGGAGTGTTTTGAAGCATTTGCATAATGAGGAAGAACGTGACTCTTTAATTTCAGAAGGCGCTGTTGCTTCAAATGGTATCATAGCATGGATTCTGTTGGAAGGTCTTTTGTAACCTTCTGAACTGGCCATTGTAAAGTCAAAGGGGCACAAAGTGTCCCACTCAGTGGTTGCTAGTGGTAATGGTATTTCTGGCTATTCTGTGTGAACTGAGACCCTAGAGGGCTCCCGGGCTCCTACCAGTGTCATGGTCAGTATTTCAGTGTTGGAGTCTCTGACTTGAAGCTCTTTAATGTCTGGCTGCACTGAACCTAGCAGCAGAGTCTGAAAAATAATGGTGGTCCAAGAAAAATAGTGTGTTGTGCCCAGATACTCTTTGGTGTTCTCCAGAAGGCCACCTGAGAGCGGTAAGACTGCTTCTACCATATCTCATCCGTTTGGCACATTATGTACTTGGTATGGTTTGCACCATACATCACCATGGTGGTGAAGAACTATTGCAATCATTGTCCTGTTTTCCTGGTGCACAATGCAGGAACGTCTGTAAAGACTTTTCCTTCTGCATACCGCAATGGAAATTCCTTTTCTTAACAACAAATTTGAATTTCTGCAGCTACATAAATGTTTTAGCTATGAGTTTTGTTTTTGTGGGATGTTTCAACCCACTAGTCCAAGCCCTGCAACATTAATGTGCATTGCTTGCAGCAGAAACATCAGAATAGCCGCCAGAAAGCAAAATCACCAGAAAGTGCGCAGTAAAAATCTGAAAAATAGGCCGCCATCCACTTCTGCCTATGTCAGTGGTAACACCGGAGACCCCTGCCAAAACCCATCATTTGGCTGCCCACCGAGCAAAATGATCGCAAAAGAAAACACAGAGCTGTTTTAAAAATCTGTTTTTCCCTGGCTGTCAAAATTTACAAAAATCATGGCTCACAGACCACCCAAAGAGATCCAACCTCCTTGATGGGTGGTGAACGTCATTCTACTTCAAGAATCCACATAAATACAATGTCCACAGAAGTATATATTATCTGAACAAAGTCCACTTTTGAGGATGGTTGAGCTGGAAGAAATCTGTCAAAAATGGGTTTCGTACCGTTACTCACCTCTGTCAGAATCCGGCGATTTAAAACCTGTCAGGTGTAAAGTTGTACATTGAACTCAAACTATGCCAAAGAAAGACTTGCTATCCGAAGCCTTAGAGGTGGATACAATTCAAAACTATATTCTAAAAAGGCTTGAAGTAAGAAATTGGTTGATGTATTTGTTAAAAATGTAAGTCAATATCAGACATTGGGTTTAAAAGTTAAAGTTTCCCACACTGGGCTTCAAACACATTCCACACCTCATCCCTAAACAAAGGCATCTATTCTCCTGTGCTCTGCTAAGCAACTGGCAGGCAGCTGTGAAAAGGAACTGGGAGGGGCACCCTGGCCTGTTGCTCTGAGTGCAGACAAAGGGCTCCCTTGAGCTGAAAGGAGATACTAATTTGGGGCGTCAATAGAAACTGCTCTGGCGGGAAGACAAGCCATGTGATTCTCTGACTCAGAAAAAGCTTTGGAGGCGGGCCAGACTGAAAATGTGTATTTGACATTGGATTAAATATATGTTTAAGGAAAATACTTCCAAAATATTGTACCGAACTGACAAAAATATGAAATTTAGAGATTATTAAAATGAAAAATTTGCTCACAGTTTAAAACTAATCTGGAATCTGTGCGATGTTCTGAGACTGAACCACAAACGTTTTTAATATTGCGGCTATTGTGGATGTGCTAGGAACATGAAAAATTACAGACGTATGACCAGATGGTATGTGCATATATATGTAAAAAATTGTACAGATCCGAAAATGTGTAACCAACCAAAAGCGGGAAAAAACTGTCATTTGTGAACCGAAACTCGTAGGAACACAGGACTTGTACAGAGCCTTAATTAATCTGTGATGTGTATATACAATATTAACAAGTTGTGCATATTGGAAATATGTTTTTGGGAAAAATAGATTTTCTGGGTAAAAGCACAGGGGAGGTTCTTCTCTAGATTGTAAATGGCAGCAGTGTGGCACAGTGTGTCAGGTGGAGTTTGGAGGCGGATCGCTGTGTTTCTTCTCTGCGGATCAGTGAACTTTGAACTTTCTCTTTAAAACCAACGCGCAGGCGCGGAGCGCGGCGCGGTGTGTGGCACAGTGTGTCAGGTGGAGTCTGGAGGCGGATCGCTGTGTTTCTTCTCTGCGGATCAGTGAACTTTGAACTTTCTCTTTAAAACCAACGCGCAGGCGCGGAGCGCGGCGCGGTGTGTGGCACAGTGTGTCAGGTGGAGTCTGGAGGCGGATCGCTGTGTTTCTTCTCTGCGGATCAGTGAACTTTGAACTTTCTCTTTAAAACCAACGCGCAGGCGCGGAGCGCGGTGTGTGGCACAGTGTGTCAGGTGGAGTCTGGAGGCGGATCGCTGTGTTTCTTCTCTGCGGATCAGTGAACTTTGAACTTTCTCTTTAAAACCAACGCGCAGGCGCGGAGCGCGGCGCGGTGTGTGGCACAGTGTGTCAGGTGTCGGAGGTCGGAGCCGGAGCAGTGAGAGGAACCCAGAAGCGGACCGGTGGAGCGGCTGTGAAGCGGCTGGTAGGAACTTTTGAGAAAAGTACTTCTGGCACTCTACCCCCCTTTCATTCCCCCTCCCCTTCCCCTTCCCTCCCCCCTTTCCCCCCGTCCCCCCCCCCCTTCCCTCCGGTTCCCTTTCCTTGTCCCTGTGCCCCCCCCCGTGCCTCTTCCTGATCTTACCGGGAAGTCGGTGAATCGACGAACTCTTTTCTCCGCCACCGATCAGCCTGGTGGTCTCTGACACCCGGAGCTACATTGACACCCGGAGCTACATTGACGAACAGTAGTTTCCAACGGTGGTTGTCTGAGCGCCTTAGGTGCCATGGCGTCTGCAACCGCTACCAACGAAGCGGAGTCGGGTCGATGGTTGCGCAGTAATAAACTGCAACCCGAACTCGCAACGGATCTCAGGACTACACCTGACAAAGTCGCGGCTATATTTACAACGATTACCCCTGCAACGCAGGGACCCCCCAGCAGGCTTACCGCGTCAGTGAATGATCATGAGCCCAGCGGTGGAAGACCTAGGCGGGGGTCTGCTGGGACTGCTGGGCAGGGGAGATCTACAATTGAAGAGGCCGACCCTTTTACACGGGTACTCCCAGGCGAACTGAGGGTTGAGGGGGAAAAACCACCAAATAATGGTGACCAGCAAATCGAGAGGGCGGATACGCCGCAATTCGCTAGAAGCTCTTGTCAGGGCACGATATCGACACTAACACCAGAAGAGCCAATTAACAGGATGGCCAGTATGGTGTCACCAAATGATGAGGAGGACTCTCGTGATGTAGAAAATAATGATGACTCGGTGTTTGAAACACAAGACTGCCTAAACTCCTCGGGTCAGACCTCGCCGACTGGAATTGGAACAACCAGCAAAACGAGCAGAAGACCTAGAAGAGCAAAGAGCCAGGAAACCAACAGCGACGTAGGCGGAAAAACTACTGAAGTGTCTTCAAAGAACTACGAAACCACATCATCATTGGACTTTGACTCTGAATCAGAGAGGGAAGAAGAAAAGAGTCAAAAGAATAATCACGAGGGCCCAACAAGACCAAGACTTCACAAAAAACCAACGAAAACCAGACCAAAAGATAAAGTCCCGGAAGGGAAGGTCTGTGTAAAAAAAGGGCGGAAAACGATCCTAAAAGCAACAGTAGGAAGCAAGGAGATGACAAGACTACCAATACTCCCCTCGCTGAAGGATTATTTCCTAAAACACAGTAAGAGAAAACTCCACTCGGATCAAGAGTTGTCCGACGCGGAATTACTAGAGGCAGTACAAGAACCTCCGCCAGTGAACAAGTTTCGGAAAACAGATCCAACTGAAAGTAATCCAGCCCCCACGATCAAATGGCATGCGCGTAAACCTAGCAGAGAAGGTGGGACCCCGAGTGGAGTAAGGGTGGAGGCCGGTCAGCAAAACGACCCGCCTAAATCGCCGCCACGATTGGGAAATCCGCGTTTGGAGCATTCAAGGAATTCAGTGGAAGAAGTGATATTGAACGAACTAAACACACTGTCCAATCTGACGAGCGAACCAGAGCAAACAACAAGATCAGAAGAGCTTATTTTCGTACAGGCGAAAAATGTAAATGACCTCCGACCAACAGACCCCGTAAAAGAATCGGTAGCAGCCCAACAGACCCAAATGCCTTCACAGAGTGCGTGTATGGAGTTGAGTGATAGACCCTCAAGTGCAACGAAACACACTCAAGCAGAAGAACGTAACGCCTGGACTCGCCCACACACACAGCGCAACTACGAGAGAATTGGGACGGACAAATCAGCGGACAATCGGGAGTCTGCATCAGTATTGGAAAAAAACTACATAGAAAGAACACAGCAGCTACAAGCCGAAAGAGGCCTACATACACCGATCAGAATAAGAGGGCAAAGTGACATGTCGGGGCTGTCCGACAAAGAAATGCCTTCAGCCAAAAAAAAGACGGACCTTCTGACAATTATGTCGGCACTTACAATAGCCCTCAATCCATTCAGCAAACTTTATGAATCGATTCATGAAGCACTAAAGGATAACACAACAATGATTACTTCTCTAAAGGAGAAACTAACATTTATAGAAGGCTATGTAACGGCCGCAGAGCATAATTCAAAAAACATGCAACTAAGTCTCGAAGAAAAAATAAAGAGTCTAGGGAAGGAGCTGGCCAACATTACCCCCAGAGCTCCATATACTGCAGTGTTAATTACTAACAGTACTCAAACGGAAGAAACACCAACAAAAAAGAAAGACATAGCTCCAATCTTCGCAAAAGGTACAGTGAAGTTACGAGAGGCACCCTCTGTCACAAGTCAAGCAACAACAAAACCTATTGAAGTGAAAGGCCAGATAGAAGGACCACTCCTGTGCATCTCCAGAAAGAGGTCTCCAGTACATACACCCTGTCTACTGGCCAGTCCGCAAACTAAGAGTGCAAAGTCACAACATCGGAGCCCTGTTATAATAAGAAAAAAACAGGGCAATAACAAATCTGACAGGGAGACCACCCTAAAGATCAACAAAGACCAGATAGTACTGTTAAATGGGCCCGGTGACGTAAGCCCCGAGCCGGACTCTCCAAATGATTGCCAACTGGTGGAACATGCCAACGCTATGTCACCTCCCACAGAATCACCGCGAGCCGTGGACGCAAGGAGTCCACCGAGAGAGGACCATAAAATGGCAAGACAACGGAGTTCGTCGAAAGAAGGAAACTTGGGTTCTTGGAGGACTAGTCGCCGAGAAAGGCAGAGGTCGAGCTCACCCAGTCTGGGATTAGAAGCGATAAAAAATCTAAAAAACAAAGAATTGAACCACCTCGAGCGCAGAGAAACCGAAAAATCGGTTTGGAAGTCACGAACACAAGAACAACGGTACCATCAAAGATCGCAGCAGACGGAGAGAAACTAATGCAAAAAAAGATCTAGATCTCTCTGAAGCCTCTCTATTTAAACTAGAGCAAATTTCGGCAAGAGACAGTTATATGGTCCTAAACAGAAGAGCGGTCCTAAAAGTAATATCCAAAATAGACAAACTCCGACACCTGTCAACAAGCGATTTGGTACTGATAGAACCATACCACAGAGGCCATAAAGCAAAAGCCTACCTGCACGTAAGAGCTAATGCTCTTAACGAGGAACCCCTAGAAATATCTAAAGACCTTCAGCGCATGGGCTTAAAATTGGAAAAACTACAGAAAAGGAGAAAGGAGTTGGGAAAGGACGGAAGGACAGAAGAAAGTCCTGCGTTAAGCGAGAAAGCGGAGCGAACAGTCGCACTGGTCCCAGAAGAAAAGAGACGAAGAGATGGCGTAGCAGACCGCCTAAAAGAAGTACGGAGAACCCAAGACCTTGAGCCTACTAAAAGGTATGGATCTAGTAAGAGAGCACAAAATGGCCGAGAACAACGAGAGGGCAGTCTAAGGCCTGATCAGCAAGGCCGCGCCCAGAAAGTGCGGTCCAAGCATACCATCGCAGTAACAAATGCATATAAACCGTGGCAATGGATTACTGATACCTTCGGCAGGAAGAAAAAGGATTAGCAGTTAATCCATGATGCCGTCCTTCCAAGTAAGCCGTCAAACAACAAGGCCCAACAATGGGAAGAAACGGTGCTGCAGATGGCATCATGGAATACGAGAGGGTACCATCATTTAACTCAATCAAGCGATACAAACTGGAATAAAGTTGATCTAATATGCTTCCAAGAAACCTGGCTAACAGACAAACCGTCGTTAGAAGGATTCATAATCGAGGTATCAACAGCCCACAAATCTATGGTGGGTAGACCATCAGGCGGACTGCTAACTGCTATACGCCTGGGCTCAGGAATAACTATGGAAAATAAAATCAGAGAGGAGTATGGCATGCTAGCCATAATGGCCAGCTGGCACCATCAAGGCGAGGGCGTGAAGGGGAGGCTCTGCTCTGACCTTGCCATACTAAATCTTTACTGGAACCCTGAAAAATCTGCCATAAAAGACTTCTGCAACCAAGTGGCGGACACTATCGACGACATAAGAATCAGTTACGATATCCCCAACTTTATTATCTGTGGGGATCTGAACGCCAAATGCGGTTCAGGTCATCTGGACGAGAGGGTGTGCCCAGCCCTTAGAAAATCTGATGAGAGAGGCACTGCATGGCTGGCTCTGATGAAGTCTAGACAGTTATGCAATGTGGCCACACTCCAAGAAGGAGGAACGTCACTCCCGACCTGGGATAGAGGATCATCTATGGCTGTTCTAGATTACATCTTTATCTCAGAGGGCCTAATTCCATACTTCAAAGAATTCCGAGTTAAAAGAACAACTGAAAGTGATCATAATCAACTGCTCCTATCCTGGAATGGTAAAGTAAAAGACTGCGTAATCTATCCTTTTGAAATTGATACGAACAAGCAGCAAAACCGAATCCGGTTGACTTCGAATAACTTAACTGAAGTAAAAGAAAGATTACGGAAAAAGCAACGACTTAACAACAAGGGAGTAGAAGTTCAACGTCCAGAATATGTATCACTATTGATACCACATAAAGTGAACTTTGGTGGGAAAGCCCGACAGCAACCTCCGCACGCCCATACTTATAACGCGGTGATTGTAAGGAAACGCAAAGAGCTCAGAAGATTAAAAAGAGTAGCGCTAAAAAATCTAAATGAAGACTGTTGGGAAGCCTACAAAAGGGAAAAAATAACATACAAAGCATGGTTGACACAAGAACGTCACAATTTATATCAGAAAGATGCAGAGGCAATGCTGAAAATTGGGAACGCCAAAAGCAGTCGTGACTTCTGGGCAATACTAAAAACGGTCAATGGCCAGAAGCCACCTCAGATCACAAGTAACGTTACTGAACAACAATGGAGCAATCATTTCACCGAGTTATTTGCCTTGCCATCAACCGGTACTATGAAGAGTATAACTCCATGTCAACAAGAAGACCGGAGTGAGCCTTGGGTGAATATGGCTGTCCGGGAAGACATTGTGAGCACAATCTCACGTTTGAAGAACTCGAGGGCCCCTGGCCCGGATGGTCTTACCAACCTGGACCTGAAGCAGCATCCAAAAGCTTGGGCGAGCCTGATTTGTGAACTGTTTGAGCAATGCTGCAAACAAAAACAAATTCCAAAGACCTGGACAGAGGCGGTCTTAGTGCCGATTTATAAAAAGGGGACTAGATCGGACCCAAACAACTACAGACCGATTGCCCTACTCGATATCATTGGGAAAATATTTGCCACACTGACATTGAACCACTTCAAAGATTGGGCCAAACAAGCGCCACTGCTTGATATTTTCCAGACCGGATTCCAAAAAGGAGCGGGAACAGCGATAAACATTCTAATCTTGAGCACCATCAAAATGAGAGTTAAAGGAGGAGCACCGGGAGTTCACATGGCTATGATTGACCTATCCCAGGCGTTTGACACCGTGGATCGAGCCAAATTATGGGCAAAGTTAGAAAACTGGAAGTGCCCGGAATCAATCTTGGACCCGATTAAAGCTCTCCACTCAAAAACATCGCTAAGAGTGAGGTTGTGCCAGCAGGGAAGCCTATCGGACCCAATCCGTACTGAAAGAGGGGTTAAGCAAGGATGCCCACTAGCCCCAGCGCTCTTCATCGCCTTTATTGGTGATTTTCAAAAGACTGAAGACTCGGTCCGGGCGTTTCCTCCGAAGCTGGGCGAGGTGAAAATGTCTCGACTGTGGTACGCAGACGATCTGATCTTGATGGATCAAACGGCCATCGGACTGCAAAGACAGATTGATAATGTGTCGACGTACATGGAGGCCAACAACCTAAAGATCAACTCGCAGAAAACAAAAATCATCTCTTTTCACAAAACGTCGAAAGATCAGAAAAAAACATACACATGGTACCTGAATAAAACTAAAATTGAGGCCGTGAATGAATTTAAATATCTAGGCGTAATGATAGACAATTAGTTGAAAGACAATTCCCTTTTGAACTCACTATGGGAAAAAATTCGCAACCTTACATCACAGACTCGAGCCGTGGATAATAAATTCGGCAAATTTTCGTGGACACCAGCAATTCAGTTTTACAAGTCGAAGGTCATACCAGCTATAACTTATGGAATGGCGGCAAACTTGTCCCTACCAGCGGAAATTTGGCTCAAGTTGGAGGGGCACTTATGGAAGTCGGTCTTAGTACTCCCCAAAGCTGCACCCATGCCAGCCATTCGCCGTGAACTCGGATTGCCATCGTTAACAGCAGTGATAACCCAGAGTGCGGTTCAATTGTACAGAAAAATTCTAGCGCCTGATTCACTACCAATTTTCCAGCTCATGAAAAGCGAAATCACAAAAGGCGCCTGCAAACCGCTCGTGACCTGGGTTAATAAAATACACGGAAAACTGGAAGAGGTGGCCTGTTCAGACGAAACCCTCCTCAATAACCCGGGGAGGGTAAAGAGGAAACTGGAGGACCAAGACTGGATTAACACGATCGAAAGAAGCCTCCAATATAAATCCCTAAAACACCTACCTCCCACACACAATCGGCTGAGGGAGCCATTAAAATACTGTGAAAAATTTCCGGAAAAGAATCTAAGGAGGATATTCATGAGAGCCCGACTGAACTTATTAAATACAAGGGAAATCCTAACGACCCGAAAGAACACAGTAGACAACAGTTGTCGCTTATGTGGAGACACACCCAAAAGGAAACGATTTACCACCTCCTAATGTCATGCACAGCTTTAACAATAGAAAGAACATCTTTTCTGGCACCACTTGCATCGAATGAAATCAGTCTTGACGATGAAACCCGCTGGAGTAGGCTAATCGCGGGTGACTCGCCAAGATGGGCGAGGATGACCGCCAAATTCCTGGACGTCGCCCTCAAAAGGGCGAATACCCCGGCCGAAGGCGAGCAATTACTCGGCGCGGGGCAGTAGTCGGGGTCGGGTGAACATTAACCCAAAACCGACTTACTCAAGTGGTGTCTTAGGTGTCTTAGATGTTCAAGATGTCGTAAGGAGAATGACAGCTTTGTAAAAACCTAAGGGTTAACACAATTAAAAAAAAAAAAAAAAAAAAATTGCAGCATCACTCTGACACATGATGACACACAGTTCCTTTCTCAAATCAGAGGACATGGAATTGTCTGACCTATCAGATCCTTAGAGGGTTGGGCATAGACAATCAGCCTCCCCACCCACTTTGGAAAATGGATAAATAGGGACTGTTGAGGACAGGCAAGACACACTTTCTCACTCAACAACTGATCCACTGGTGAAGCACCCTGCAGGAAGAACCAGACTCCAGATCCAGACTCTAGAACCAGACTCTAGAACCCTGAAGCAGTGGCCTAATCCAAAAAAGCTGAACCCTTTTCAGCAGGCCTTTAAAAATCTTGCAACCCTGATTTTAACCCCTAAACTTCCAAGGGGCACCACAAAATCCAACAGCCTGGCTGAGGTGTTTTGCTGTTCTAGCTAAGAACCTCGTGCTAGAACCAAGATCCAGACCCGTAGAGCAGAGCTGTACCCAGAACCAACCCATCAGATCCAGTCCAAGAGGCCGCGCAGACCAGAGTGCCTTGCTGAGAGCAGAGTCCAGGTGCCCTGATCCTGTCCGGTGGCGAGTGAAGTCCAAACCCTTGACCAGATTGTTGACAGGCCCATTCCATTCCAAAGCCACAGTTGTAAGTATTTAGTGTAGGACTGTCCATAACCAACCTCTTAGTTTAAAGTAATCCTATTCAATCCATTTCAACCTATCCAGAACTGCATTATGGAATCTTGTGTCCACCCTGAATTCTTCTTATTATATAGTCTGTGATAATTGTAGCGATAATCATCTGTGCGCTGATATTTTCTGAAGAAAGTCAAGTGTCCTGGCACACAGCAATCAGAGTGGAATGTGCCCTGTTCTGGTGGTTGTCCCATTGGGTATCTTGTACTTTCATAGCTCCTTAGTATAAGTCCATCTTGGTTCCTAATCTTTAAAGTGCATCTTTCATTTTGAATCTTGACTCTGTTTCTAAAAAATCTACCTTCACAAACACCTCTGAACTTTTGAACCATACGTCCTAGAAACGGAATTTCGAAGGTAACATCCTCAGCTTTCGAACAAACCCAAAACGACGTTCCAATTCCTTTTATAGTTTTTCCGCAATCGCGTTTCCCGCATGCGGAAAAGTTGCCGGAATTTGCAATTTGGCTCAATTTCACTCTATATAAAATAGCTGTTTCTTGCTTTCAACTTATGAAATTCGTTTTCCATCTGCTAATCATTCTATAATCATTGCGACTGTGGACCTGACCCAATCCAAAGCAATTCTCACTAGCTCTGCTGAATCTCATTTAGTGAATTAAAGGCATGTTTAGCATTTTTCCATACATTACTAAATCACATTCAAAAGCAATTGACCTATTTAAAATCATACCTGTTCTCTCTAAGCTTGCTGGGGGAATTGGGATTGAACTGCATTGTTGATTGTTATTCCTGATACCTGTGTGCCCTCATTCCATCTCTTCATATTGCATATTGGGGGGAGTGAGTAACAACAAGGGGAAAGAGTGATCTTATTGTCTTTTGATTGAAGTCATATCAAGTTTTTTTTTTTCTGTGTTGCATTTCTTCCTAACATTGCAATCTCTTGAACCCATACAAAGTATTCTCGGCTAGATTATTCTTCCTATTCCTACTCCTATTCCTACTCCTAATTGATTAAAGAGATTGTTAATATTGTAATATTACCGATTGCTGATCATTGTTCATTTTCATAAGTGTGATATTCAGATATTATCCATATTTATAAAAGTGTGACATATATATTGTTCAATTCTTCAAATAAATCTTTTAATTTGCAAAACAAACTGATTTCTTGGTTCGGTGAGACTGGGGGGGGGTTCAAAGAGAGGGGCATTATATAAGGGTACATCATCCAGAATTAAACAAACTTTGACATAAAAATATATAAATAAGGGTTTCCATTGGGCATCCCATACTAGGCGTTGACTTAGTTGGAGTGCCGGATTGAAATCACTTACATTTGGTAGATGTTGACCTTTTTCAAGGTGGGTAGAAGCCTGTCTGTGGCGAAGGGCTAACTCTGTCACTGTCTACAAAAAACGTCTCATTGAGTTACTTCCAGGCATTGATTTACAGAGGTTCCAACTTCTATGAGGATATGGATAAAGATATCTGCAAGCATTATTATTGTGCTTATCATCCAGAATCTAGTGAAGTAATAGAACACTGAAATAATAAATTGACTGTCTAGAGTGTTCAAAGAGTCAGACATCTGGTGACCCGAAGCCCTACTGCTGGTATTGCTTCATATCTGAAATAACCAAAGTATAAAGGATGGGCTTTCACCACATGAGATATTGACCAAACACTGTATGTACATAGCTGCAGATCCTCCTTTGACAGCACAATGTTTGGATGTGCACTTCGATCATTATTCGATTATGAACTATTGGAAGTCCACTGTGAAGGCTGTCAGATCTCTTTATTCACAGGTCAAAGAAGCATTGCCAGAACCTGCTGTAAGACATGCCATACCCTTAGACCTTGCTCTACTTGTGGGTTCATCAGACGAAGTCGGTGATAGAGCAACAGTGGTTAGGTCCCTTTCAAATCCTTCACACTGCACATACTGTCAATGTGTGCAAAGGGAGATCTAATATGGGTTCATGCCTCAAACTTTTGAAAGTTACAGTCTCCATTTGAATCAACAGAATAGACAGCAATGATACAAGAGTCCCATACTTTGCATATCCTGGAAAGATTGCATCTTTAGGAAATCCGCCAAAATCTAGTTGTGTATGCAGCATTAGTGAGGTAGGAGCTGTACCTTCAATGACAGGAAAATGTAATATTGTTGCTCCAACCCATGCTCCACCTATGACTTCAGGCAGTAACGTAGTCTCTGTGTCAGTGAACATTGGTTTAAGAGCTGGAGAAAAGCAACCACACTTTACCATCAATTATCCAAGGTCCTGATTTTACCACTCTGGGGATATATAATCTCTGTCCAGGCAGATTATGGAACTGTGAGTAAATAACTTGCTGACAGGAGACTATATGCAATTGATTGTTTTACAGATCACACCTCACAATTACATGCATTGTATCTGAGGTACATTGTTACCCTTGGTGTGAGTTGAAGTTGAAAGATATAACCTGAGACGTTCCAAAGAAATAATGTGCTTAAGACTCTTTTGGCTCCCTTTCTACTATTGTGGGACCGGCTGTTCACAATTAGATTTCTGGTCTTTGTACACCTGTATTGACATCTCTGACTATTCATAATTTCGCTGTCCCTGATGGCAACTATTTTTATTCTGTTTGCCCTGTTCTTCTGTTTTATAGCCCTGTGGTCAGCTTGCCAGATCTTTGAAAACTTTTGAAAGTCGATAAAAGTCTGAACTGTATCTGGCACTCAGAATCAAGAACTATCGGCCAAAGTAGTCTGACTCTTGACTGTGCCAACATAAATCGCATGTGATTTCTAGTGATGTTGTTTGTCTTAATGGCTAAATCAACACTATGTGTCATTTATCACAGGGTCCTCAGACACATAAATGGATTGAACGCAAAATCACATTCTTGCATTCCTTGTGGCAATACAACTTTATTCAAAATATCTAAGATGGCTTGCCCACCTACCACATGAGCTAGCCCTAGGTTTTCCTGTCGCTAAAGTCCCTTTCAACTTGGGGTACCTCAGCAGTGCTTTTTACATTTTCCTCTTCAAGTTCAGCTTCAGAAGAAACCTGCAGCAATACAGATGCCTTCTCTTTCTATAAGTTATTACTGCTACACAAACCATGGTTCTGTATTCATGAGCAATAGCAAGATTATTTGTTCTCTTTCCACCAGCACAAGTGTTGTCATTTATAATATTGCTTTCTCATTTGATGAATTCATCTCTTTTGTTAACCCTGGTTATGGTACTTATCATGGGTGCTATTTTATCTCTGGGACATCGGTCTATAGCTATCTACCTATGGAATGGGATGGGATATGTTATATAGGATATTGTTTGCCTCATATCAGAAATTCCCCTAAATTGACATAAACTCCGAGAAACAAAAAGAAAATCTAGTTGGGAACTATTACTGGGAGTTTGGGATATTATAAGAGGCCTGGATTAGGCATTCATCTAGATATTGATAAGATCCTGAAATTCTCCCTGTTGTTGAAGAAAGTGGGAAATTGCTCCTCAATTTCCTTTTCATGGATCTCTCAAGATCTGCTAGCTTTATGCATTATTATACTGCAGAATCAAATGGCATCAGACACTATCTGCACCTCAAAAAAGTTGATTGTGTCTTTGTGAGATCAGAATGCCCTACATTTATCAGAATTTATGCTACCAATATCACTCTTATTATCTCTCACATTAGAAAGTGAGTGTCTATAGTACACATGGAAGATACTTATACTGGTAGGTCCATGTGGTCCTTATTGGCCCTTTTTATTGGATCGCTAGAAGCCTGCATGATATATGAAGTTCTAGTGACTTTTGTTATCCTGTTTGGAATTTGTTGCAAATATGTGTAAGTTGTGTTTTTGAAAGTCCATGAAAAGTTGTTTTAATGAAGTCCTCAGAAGAAGAGCTAAAGAATGATATGGGTATTTTTAAACTGATAATTTGAAGTGTTTAGACACATTTGGCTAGTGGTCACATGTCTCAAAGGGGCGATTTATGTGGAGGAAAAATACAGCTGCATGTATGGAAGATTTTAAAAAATGTAGATGGAAATATAATTTACATTAATTCAAATGAAACTGACAAGACTATAGAAACTGAAGAGAACTAGGCCTTATGTTCCATGCTCCGGCCTGGAATAGTTATAGAAAGTCAATTTTGAATCACAGAAATTCTTGCTGTAAGTATGCAGCATTGAAGCCTGACTCACAGAAGCAGTAGTTTACTCACATGTTAACTAACTACAGCCTCAGGATACGTTTGAGAAACTCTACTTGCTTTGCCAGAAGGATGTTAATGCATCAGATGAAACTTCTTCTAAAGGTTAGTGATAAGAGTGTATGTTGATTGGATAGTGAATGCACATCTGCACTGGTATCCCTTCAAGGCAGCAAGAGGGACCTTGGATGAGCAAGGTGTGTCTGTCTCCTCATAGAGGTCCATTATAATATTTGGAAGAAAGTGAAGTACTCCCTACTGAAGTCACATAATCTTCCACATGTTGCAATGGAATCAATGTGGTAGAAATCCTATATAAGTTGCTGTATGGAGAGGGAGGTAACTCTGCGTCGGGATTGTTTTGAAGATCAAGTCTTGTGAGTTTCTGTGCCCATCCGGACGTGTGCTTTTATTACATTTTCTTCAAACTAGATTTGAGTTCAACATTTGATCTCTTTGACATTAACATTAATCAATCTCCTTTTAAAGAAGATTGGCAAGTCATCATAAATCAGGCACTCGTAAATTCATGACTACCCAATTCTAATTGGTATCAGGAGCAAGAAGATCAATCTGCATTTCAGAAAATAACTGATGACTTACCTCCTCAGGGTTTACTTTGACTCTAAGAGGGCAGCTCATGAGAAACGCATTTGTCTTGGAAGCAAGACAGCACAGATCAACAGAGTTTTGAATCCTGGTCCCATGCTTAGAGATTGGTTTCCAATATTAAACGCCATATAAAACATTACAGCCTCTTCGAAGTGGGCATATCACTGACACTGGCTTAGTCCTGCTCCCCTACCACGTTCCGGTCCTTGCTGTGCATTATGGCCACTCTACTTTGCCAAACATGTACAGTCTGGGTCCGTGCCATCTAACTTATCACACTCTATCTGTTTGCATAGGTGCCAGATTCTGTTGCTCAGTAGCTGGGGCCGAAGGTACTTAAAAAGTGTAAACTGTGTCTGTGGAAAAGGGTTGCAACTATGGCTACATTAAATCACAGGTAATTAATTGGTCTGAGATCCTGAAGAAAGATTCTGCATCAATCATTTTCTCAATGGTAAGCAAATTTGCACATTAGTCATCGCAATTTCTAGAGCCCAAATCATAAGCGACATCTGCACAAGTGATTATGTCTTCAATATTTCTTCCACATACTCTGCAGTGCCTTGATTAGAGAAGGAATCCCTAGAGATAGAACCATAGAGAGGGAGGATGATGGCTAAACCAAGGGCGCATCTTCTGATTGATATTGAGATTTTGTTTATATCGCGCTCATACACATGTGTTTCCGAGCACGACAAGGCAAGGGAGTGGAACAAAGGAGATTCAAATACAATGATCGTACTAGGCCCAGTGACATTGAGAACACTAAAGTGCACGGGTAAAGGGGGATTTGAAGGGGGTAAGGGAGAAGAGGAAAGTACTGAGCATAGGAATGAGAAGAAAAAAACAACAACAAATGGTAGTACAGCCAGCATGTGGCAAGTGCTAGGTTTAAGGAACAGACTGAGGGTGTCTGATAAGTGCATGACAAAAAGGGGGGGGCTGTAGGGTTACAGACACAGACACAAAGTGAAGGAGTTGCTAGGAGGCAGTGTAGGTGCATGGCAGAGTGGATGATACCTGGGCCCAAAATCAGAGGGTAACAAGGTTCACGATGCCTAAGCAGAACAGATCAACTGGGGTGAGGAGGAGAGAAGGCAGAAGCAAAGAGGAAGCTCTAGAGGTGCCTCCGGAACCATAGATGGTTCTCCTTAAGTTTCAGAGTGGCAGGGAGCCTGTTCCAGATCGAGGCTGCAGCCGAAGACAGAGATCTACCACCAACTTGTTGCTTGGAGAAGCGACTGACCCTAAGGGAGTTGGAGGAGGAGGAACAAAGAGCTCGAGAGGGAAGATATTTGAGGAGGGAGAGTTGAAGGTATTTTGGATCGAGGCCCCAGAACACCTTGTGGGCAATGCAAAGGGTCTTGAATTTAAACCTTGCAGCCACTGGGAGCCAATGAAGAGATTTCAGAGCTGGAGAGATACAATCCCGGGTCTTGAGGCCCAGGACAAGTCTCCCACTCCTGTTCATGTTCTGGATGAGTTGCAAAGGGCGGAGAGTAGAAGCAGGTAGATTTAGAAAGAAGCTGTTGCAGTAGTCCAGCCTAGAGAGGGATCCATGTCTTAAAATCGTGGCAAAAATGGCTGTGAATGCAAAATATTGCACCAAAAATGCCATGTTTTTTTGCGCCACAATCATGTAAAGGATGTGGGGGTCAACCCAGCAATCCCTGAACCCATTATACCATTTAAGGGCAGAGGGGGACAACCCTGCAACCCCCGCTCCCCTTAAATGGTATAATGGGGTACACATTTACCGGGTGAAACCACAGCATTTTTGCTGTGATTTTATTACCTGATACCCTAGAGAGAACCAGGGCTCGGGATACAGTAAGCTTCTGGGGGAAGGAGAGGAAAGGCAGAATACCTCTGAGGAGCTGCAGTTGGAAGTTTTACTTTTTAGAGACATCAGAGATGTGGGCAGAAAAGGAAAGCGTGGAGTCGAAGATGACCCTGAGGTTCTTAGCCTTGCCGGATGGGGTAGGAGGCGGGCCAGGGGAGGCCAGCCAGAGAGTGACAGCAAATGAGGGTGGAGTTGTGCCGATGAGGATGATCTCCGTCCAACTGGCATTAAGGCAGAGATCATTGGCTGCACACCACTCCACGCAGTCAGAGATGAGGGAAAGAGAAGTGGTGCCGAGGGAAGCCTGAAAATAAGTTGAGTGTCATCCGCATAGCCCTGAAAATTGGAGCAGAGAGAGGCAATGCGATGGGTGAGAGTAGCCAGGTATTCGTTGAAAAGCCAGGGAGAGAGGTTAGACCCCTGGGGAACATTGCAGGTAGAGAAGGAGACAGAGGAGAGAAAGGACCCCAGTTGGACCTGGGAGGGTCCATCAGAGAGGAAAGAAGTCAACCAGGCTAGAGCCTGATCAGTGATACCCAGGTTGCCATGGAGACAGTTGAGCAGGATGGCATGGTTGACCGTGTCGAAGGCAGAAGAGAGATTGAGTGGAATGAGAACAGAGGGTATGTTGGAGTCAAGGTTGGAGAGTAGGTCTTCATTGATGTTCAGGAGAGAAGTTTCCGTGCTTCTGGCAGCTCTAAAGCCGGATTGATGATCATTGAGACAACCAACAAAATCGGAGTGGATGTTAAGATGCGAGATGGCCAGCTTTTCTAGAAGTTTGCTCAGGAAAGGTGTGATGGAGATAATTAGCCAGGCAGGATGGGTCAGCTGTAGGTTTCTTAAGAAGAGGGTCACAGGGGAGTGCTTAAGAGGGGTGGGGAAGGCTCCTGAGGTGAAGGAGAGGTTTCAGAAATCAGCCAGGGCAGGAGCAAGGGTGAAAATGCAGGCCTTGATGGTTTTGGAGGAACAGGGAAAATCTGTTTTGATGAGACTTTCATAGATCGGACATGTCTAGAAACCTTATCAGGGGAGAAAAGAGGAAGGGAGGGTAAAGAGGGTGAGGAGTGGCTGCAGGAGGGTCAAAGTCTGTAGATGGAGAAGGGAGAGGAGGGGGAGGGGGAGAGAGGGTGGAAAGGATGTCCTGGGTTTTAGAGATGAAGTGAGAGGCAAGGGCCGTGCAAAGGGCCTGGGAGGCAACAGGAGATGTAGAGACTGCATCAGGCTTGGCCAGCTCCTTGCAGATTTTAAAGCGTTCAGCCAAGTTGTTAGATGCCGCAGAGACACAGGCTTGGATGTGGGCTCTCTTCTTAGTATTGATAGAGTGGGTATTGCCTTTGCAGCAGACCGCATGCCAGTTTGTCAGAGGATGAACCAGAAGCCCTCCATTTCCTTTCAGCCACCCTGCACTTACATTTAAGGGTAGCTAGAATTGCACCTGGCTTTGGGCTTCAAACGGCTCCTCATGACAGAGGCAAGAGCATCAAGAGTATCAGATTATGAGTTTGATGCTATTAGTTTATAGAAATGCAAAATGATTGCATGAAGTAATTATGCATGAGCCAACAAGCAATTGTAAATGAAGAAAAACATTGCGTTTACATGGTCAATTATTTATTCTTTATTTACTGTTATTGTGTGTTTTAATAATTGTACATTGTTTCACTGGAAGTTGAAATTAAAGATGGGGAAGCCAGTACAGGCTCGAGCCTGATTAGAGCCAAACGTCTGGCTACAGATTGGCTCTCGTGCCTACTTCAATAGTAAGTACAACTCAAACCAAGTCAGACATCACCTTGTCACATCTCTGTTTCAAATAATTCAAAGAGACAGAGCAGAAAGGACTCAGCCCGCCGTTGGTAACTGTAGTACATTCCACAGAAATAAGCATTCAATGGCCAGCTGGTGAAAGTGACTGTGCATTCCGAGTCCCAGGGTCACACTGGTACACTACAGCAGTGCTCATGTTGCCCTTAGTGATTACAGAACTATTTAAGTCAGCGTCATTTATTTGAGCCTTGGCAAAATGATGGGCAACAGTGTCTTCGTTGCTAGTTCTTTTCGGAG
Organism: Ambystoma mexicanum; assembly: GCF_040938575.1. NCBI lineage: Eukaryota > Metazoa > Chordata > Amphibia > Caudata > Ambystomatidae > Ambystoma > Ambystoma mexicanum. Next base: position 475,787,790 of record NC_090932.1, on the reverse strand, counting down.
GCTTAGTACAAGTTAGTGCAGTACCAACACGAGCACAGAAGACTCTCAGTCAGAGAACTGCCGTTTTCAGGCATTGCGTGTGTTTTTATGAGTACACACATAGCTCTGCTTTGAACCACACCACACCCTCCTACCCCCTCACCTGCCTCCCCAGTTGCTTCAATACCATGTGCATTTGTGCGAATCCATGTGCTTTTCGCTGCGTTGGCTCGTTGCTCGACTTTAATATAATAAAATGCACGACAGTAGCAAAGCCCGTTATGGTTACTTAGTAATCAGCCAACCAGCTGTATCTAGTGTAAAATGAACCATACGTTCCGCTACAAAAATATAATTAGCTAGCAGTGCCTTGCAGTTAGAGCGGAGGAAAGTTTGCGAGCAGAAGACGCAGGGGCGAGGCTGAACTGTTTCTGGCTGGCTCTGGGGTAAAGGGCGGTGTTACCATAGATAGCTACGGAGTCTACACCCTGCCTATCGGATACATAAAGTACTTCTTCACTGCAAAGTGAACAGGTTAATCATGCAAATCTCCACTTTTTTTTAATGTATATTTAGGCATCGAGGCATGTCTCTCTTTTAATGAGTAACTGATTCAGGCAGTTTGTGACCGGACAAGTTCAATATGATCACTAACCAGCTCTTGCTCCCCCCATGTCATTGTTTAACTTCTGTGGAATGTAATGATATTTATCTATGGGATATATTTACATTCCTGGTGATTGATTAATTTATGTTGAAATGTCACTGGTCTAAACATCACCACCAAGAAAATCCTACCTCACAATCTAGGACAAGATAATGTCTGTTTTTAATCTGAATTGTCTGTTTTATTTAAAGTAATGCATCAAGAAATTGAATACAGTCAGCTTGTTTTTAGAAAAGAAAACAGAACCTGCCTGCTGTGGTCTCACTATTGATTTTATTGAAAATCGCACAAACATATATCTACATATTCAGTTAAAAAACATTGTTAAAGGGACTTTATGGTTAAGTTGCGCTACTAAAAACCTACGAAATTCAGTGAAAAAATGTTGTTAAAGGGACGTTAAGGTTATGTTGCGCTATTAAAAACCTATGAAATTCAGTGAAAAAACGTTGTTAAAGGGACGTTATGGTTAAATTGCGCTATACACATTATTTCACATATACCAAACACATTTTTCTTTTCTTTAACAGTACATACATAAAATAAGAATAATACTCCAAAAACAGTACATCATATAGTAATGTAACGACAAACAGACACTGTGGAAAATCATCTAGTGCACTTGTAGAAAACCATATCAAGGAAAAAATGAAATATCACAGTCCCACGTGCACCTGTACCCCTTCTCCATGTCCCAGGCAACCATCCCCAAAAAATCCCCTTCACCAAAAACGTTATGATGAGACCTCAATCCCTTCCTCCCCTACCACCCTACATGTAGAAAACTCTAATTCCCCTGTATATGTCTCCATTTCTGCTTCCCCCTCTGTTTCATAATTTCTATATTTCTGTATATTAGTAAAGTGATATGTATACTGTTCCTGTATGTCCCTGTGTTTTTTTTAATAAAAAAAGGCTATTTGGGAGTCCACAGACAGCGCGACTGTCCAGAATGTCTGCAATTAACCAAAATGGGGGTGTCCTATGGACACTTTATCTGTTCGTACTTTCCGCACTAAAAATGGAGGTGTCCGTAGAACACATAACCTGTCCGCATGTTTGCAAATTTGTGATGGACCTTTAATTAGTTTGGGGAACCTAACCCTGTCCGGTGGACAGTTGTGCACATGCGCATCCACCCTCGGAGTCCTATGAACATTGTGCCTGTCCGTAACTGTCCGCTGCACGTGTGTCACACTTTTAATTAGTTCAGGGACCCATACCTGTCCGTAGAACACCCGTACACATGCGTACAACCAATCCCACACAATAGGTGTCCTACATACATCTGTCCATTCGCAAATGTGTCCACGATCTCATCACGTTACCACACCCACGCTGAGTGTACGCCCGTAACCGCGGACATGGTTTGGGCCCCCGGACACTGAAAAAGCACTTATTGAGCAATCCAAGATGTTTTTCAATGAAATTTCACCCTTGTAGAGGTCCCAGACTATGCCCCTACCGATCTGGATACTTTTTGTAACTTTTTGAGGCCATTTTGGTGTTTGAATTGACAACAGACAGTGCGGCTTCCATGAAGCGCTCCCAGTACCCCTATAAAAGGCCACACCCTAGAGCTGTTCCTCATTCTGTTTTTGGCTACCAGAAAGAGCATTGTTGCACATTGCTGGTGTCCTACATTGGATGTGCTTCTGAGCTCTGCCTGCTGTGCTGTGCTACATTTGGAGAAGAACATTGCTTCACATTGCTTTTGTCCTATATTCAATGTGCTGCTGAGCTCTGCCTGTTGTGCTGTGCTGTGGTATATTTTAAGAACTATCCCAGATGACAACCATGGCTTCTTCTACTGCAGCTGCCTCGGCTTCAGCACCACCCCCACCCCCTCCACCACCACCACATTCCCAAGGGCCCGGAGAGGGGAACATGCATGGAAATGTAGAGAGGGATGAAGCGGAAGACGAGGATGAGGTAGTGGAAGTCCTTACTACTGCCAGCCAATGTGAGTCTTGGGTGTGGAGGCTGTTTACCACAGTTGGAAGGGTACCCAAGGCACGTGCAGACAAGGCGCGCTGCACTGAGTGCAACATTTGCTCAGTCATGGCAAACCAGGTCTGTACAGCTAGAGGGCCACTTCCATGCAACGACACCTAAGGTCATTCCACAGGGCGGCAATTTGGATGGTCATCCCCTTCGATCAAAGTAGTAGGTTGAGTTCCTCTAGAACATCCTCCCTATCTGCTCCTGCCACCACACGAGACACTCCTGTGGGGCAGCGCATCCGTGAACCAACCTCACAGGCCATACGCAACGCAGTAGACCCTTACCTTTCAAGGGTCATTGTATTGTGTATGTACTGCGATGCGGTACTCTGCAGTGAGGAGGCACTTTGAAGTGCTTTTGAGGCTACGGTCCGGGAGCATGAGAAAGTCTGCCACCTACCTAACTGAGGCCCACCCAGCATCTTCCTCTCTCCACCTGCCCTTTCTTATCCCTGTGGTCGGTGCCCCTTCCTTACTCTCCCTTCGCTACCTTTCCTTGTTTGTCTTGTTAAAAAAAACACCAAAGAAAATACATAACAACAACAAACAAAAAAAGGCTGTTTTCAGAGCCACCTTTTACAGTTTAAAAATAGAAGTGCCAATAAAATGCTGCAGGGCCCTGTGCATTTTTTAGAAGTCCGTGGACAGTCCACGGACATGGAATTTTCAGGGTATTTCACTATCAAAACCATTGCACTCTTCTCCAGGTGGAAGTGGTGGCTCTGAAAACAGCATGTTTGTGGTGTTTTTTTGTGTTTTGAAAACTTCATGTGGTCAATACCTACTGGAAAAAGGATCGCTATACTTCCAAAAAGAGTTGCAATACACTTTGTATATTTCACAGAAAAATCTGATTCCCAGCATCAGTAAGATGGACTCCATCTCTGCGAAAATGTTTGTGCTACGAAACATAATATTTTCATTGTGAAAAGAGGACATGACAAAATCTCTCAACAAAGTGCAAACAGCCTTGTTGACATTGCTCCTCGCTTTCACCATTTGTGGATCAAATGAAGAAGAACATAGCCACATTTGTCTCTGCGCAATACAAGAAAAATTACTCAGGAGTTTGGAAACGTGTCATGACTTTCCCAAGTCCTTCTTTCATTGCAACTTGCAATGAGATTCCAGAGGCAAGTCCTAAACTGTTCTCCCCACAATGAATAATAATAATGTCTGGATGACAGTGTGTCATCAAAGTGGCACAAAGAGGTACCAAATCCAGCTACTTCATTCTGCGAACTCCATGCCAGTGCACATGTACATGAGGGAATCCAAGATGTGCAGCCACTCTACAGCGCTCTGCATGCACCTCCAACCAATGTATCCACGAGTCGCCCAAAATCCAGACACTCTGCCTTCTGAAAGACACAGCAATAGCTATCTGCTCATCTCTCAGGAAACAGACTTTCTGCCAAAGTCTCTCCTTACACATCACACCCAGTAAACCTTATTGACCAATACCTTGGCCTGCACAGTCTGATTTGCATGCCTAGCAGCCTCAAAATCCCTGTATGTAACACACGCAATCCACAGACTACCGCAGTGTCTGCAAACAATTTGTGAAATCTGTATGAGTGGGGAATGAAAATTTAAGCAGTGTACCCATTTCCCTTTGATGGTGGTTCTGAAAAGAGCCTGTTTGTGCTTTTATAAAGGTGCTGCTAAAGAAACACCTTTCATTTTGTTATTTTTTTCACTTATTTTCCTCCAGATGTCTTTGTGAAGCTGGAAATGCATCAGAGGGACAGGGCCTCCGTATCCTTGTCCTTTACTGTTTTTTATTGTGTGTTCTGTCATGTTTTCCGCACAGGAGTTCATATGGGACTCCTGGAAGTGCAGCTCTCTCTCTTGGCTTGGTGAACAGGCCCATGGGATACCCTTATGGCACCCATGGGTAGGGGTGCAACTCTGTGCCCCTAGTGTATGTTTTTGGGCTCCTGTGTGTGACCCACAGAGCAGGGTATGGGCTGGTGGCAGCTACGTGCTGAATTGACTGGTGCCCTGAGCGTCCTTCATTTTGGGATGCCCAGGCCCAATCATTGGAATCCGTAGATTCCTGATGGAGACACAATGCCCCCCATGACCTCTTGCCTTCCATTGCCTGTTACCTTGATCTTCCCGAAGTCCCGGGAAGCCCTGCCTCTGTCCATTCCCCCTGACTGGCTGTTGGGTCAAAGTTCCATATATGGTAGTGTGGGGAAGTGCTGACCAGACTGGCTAGAGCCTTCTCAACGACTGTATGTTGTGGGTACGCCTGTGGGTGGGACCTGGGTGAATGGAGTGTTTGACGAATACACATTCTGTGTTGTGGATGTCTAGTATCTAGTGGTTGACACAATGACTGAGACAGCCCTGCCCGAAACCGGTATGAATGCTGTGTGGAGTGTTGAATGGCTCGGGTCTTGTCCCAATCCACATAACTTGTTGTGAGTGTCTGGAGAGAAGTAAATGGCCTGAATGCACTGTGCACCTGAATAGTTGCCTGCATGCATGAATGCCCTTCATAGTGATTGGATGCTTGAGTGTGATCAAGCGGAATGAATGGGAGATCAACAATATATCTGGGGACCTCTCACTGCTAGGAATCGTGTTCAGAAGTGTTTAGAGCTGAAGTCCAAACTACGAAGAATAACTGGAGTGAAACTAACGCTTGACTTTGAAGCCCTGTTGGAAGAGAAGAATTTTCGTTGCGCTCCTTCACAATCTGAAAGCTGCTGTGCCTACAAGGACTGACCCAGAGAGGACCTGGTAAGGCGTCCTCTTCCCGAGCTACGAGGGACCATCGTGCACCAGCTGATCTTTGCCAAAGCTCCCTGGTAGACAGACCTTCGACAGGCTGCCAACCCGATACAGGGACTGCTGCGGAATCACAAAGTGAAGCGCCCGGACTGTTGTCTGCCACTGTCGACGATCACCATTGCCGACTGGAGACGCCATGCTCCCGTTTGCCTAAGAATTTAATTGATACAAGGACGCTCTCGTCCACATCGTCGCCGCTGTATCCTGCTGGAGAAGGCCTGACCGTCGATGCGCCGAGGAGCATCCACTGGTGGGTTTCCCGCCACTCAAAGACCACAGAGTTGCCGACGACTTGACGCCCTTGCTGGGCCACAGTTCTTCAAACTCTTTGTGGTCCAGAACTATGTACACTGAGGTGCCCCGCACGCCTCTTCCTTGCAGGACATTTTAGCGTCCCCGTCAATGAGCATCGATAGGAACGACACGGCCACTTCACCATCATAGCTCAACCTGTGCTCCGTCGGACGTTCAAAAACCCGTGGCTCCTGCCTTAAAGGGAGGGCACTCAAGAAGGGCCGTCGATTCCCCGACGAGGAACGCTACAACGACAAGGTACTTTGGGGTTGCAGATCTATTGGAAAGTCTAGTGTGAACAATATATGGACTGGGCTTGTATCTTTCATCTACAGGTTGCCCAGGTGGGGGGATCTCCGCACAGAACTGTGTCTAGGTATCGGGGTCAGTATTCTGCCAATTGTTCAACCATCTTGCTTTCCTTCCTCTCTCTACTGCTGGTTTCCTCTTTATTTTAATCTGTATGTCATTCTGACCGTATGCACTTTAATGAGATCTGATAACATTAGTGGTCCCACTTTAGAACTGTATATATTTACCATTGTTGATTTTCAGAGTACAATGTGAGTTATCGTTATATTGTATATACCTTTGAATATTAATTATATAAAGACTGTGTTTTAACCGATACAGTGTGTGGACATTCCTTTGTGGGTGCTTGGGGACTACACTGTACTTATGAACCAGCCCGCATCACCTTCTGAGAAGCTAGGCCTTGATTGCTTGACCATAGCTACCAAATAGAGAATCTTGGCTGGGGTCCTCTGGGCCTCTCCTCTACCATATAGAGAGTGGAAGTACAGACACCCCCCACCAGCATCATTATAGTCTTCACATTGTCCTCTGTAAAGCATTCCTTATATTTTCAAATAAAATGGCTTTTCCCAATATGGATACAGAAATGCCATCTGCTTTGAAATAATGACCATTAAAAGAATCAATATTGTCATTATTACAAGACAACATCCCAGCTCTAAGCAAGAAAACAGTCATTCCTTTGCAAACCAAACACCTTGCACCATTTTTCTGGGGACAGAAAACAGTACAATTATCCCATACTAACCTAGGCAACATTTCAGAAAAAACACCTTGGCATTTGGAAGAACCACCATCACTGCCTGAACCAAGTTTTCAAGAGCAGTCAACAAACTAGGAGCACTGATGTATCCCAAATGGACAGCACCCCAATGCAGTACCACTACATCTGGACTGTTACACATGGAGAAACTCTTGAAAAATCCAACCACTGCCTGCATATTGGAACCAGGCACAGTTGACCACAAAACCAAAACTGGCAGCCATATGTTTAGACATAGCATTCATCTCTAAAACATTTACAAACAGATCTCCAACAACCAACATCCACACTTTCTTCACCTCTGCCATCTTCACTACACACACAGCCTCTCTTCCTGCAAATAACAACTTCAACACCCGATTGGCTAACCCCCACTGCCCCCTTTCCATGCTAGACATGCTAAGAAGCCCCGGATGTGGCAGGCCCTATCCACGAACTACCACGGTGTCTGCCGAACCCACCACACAAGGACAGCCCTTTTTCCTTTCCACATCACTGTCTGCACCACTCTCTCATTGGCTATACATAAGCAGTCACACAAACATACAGCAATCACATCCAATAACTCAACATCTAACTCTGTCATCACAATTCAGCACTTTAGATGAACTGTTCATCACTCTGAGTACAAGTTTCCTGTGATTGCAAAGCACCTACAGCTAAAACTACTGTAAAACTCTTCAAGATTTCTCCTTCCCGATTCATCCACATCTACATTCAACAATACAAACTACAGGTATGAATATTTTGTTTACAGTACATTTGCAACTCTTGTATAAATGCATTTGAACAGGTTACCTGCCATTGACCATGTATAATCTGCAAAATAAGCATACTCTAATGTCTCCCATCTCCCATAGACAAGTTCACTTACAAATCTGTCTGCTTTCCAAATTTTAATTTACCCATATTACTCATTGCAACGTCCCAACTAGTATTCTCTTACTTCCTTCTGTCATTTTCACAACCACTTACTCCTTAACACACCATTATGAAATTCCTAGAATGCACACAAAACAGGAAACCAGGTTGTATTTTACCAAAGCATTGCAACTACATAAAATGCATCTATTTAAACAGAGTGCTTGACACTTACAATTCTTGCAAAACAAAACAGATACTAGTTTACATTCAGAACAGTGCTGATAGAAATGTGGATAAAAAGTAAAAGAACTGAAAGGTTTACAGCACTCCTGTAGCAAGCATCTATGCTCAAAAAATGAATGGAATCCCACACACAAAAACATTCTCCTTTTCAATCTTTCCAAGCTTTTTTTCTCACCCTATTACAACTTCCACTAATCCATTATCACATTAAACAGTGCAACTGGTACACACACTCTCAAAAGTGCACCTCATAGGACACACCTATAAATACTCCACTAACCCCCTTAGCAATAACGCTAATGCTCCAAAATCCCCATTCATATACAAAGCTAAGCAATTTAACACACACAGTGCATCTTCCTAGAAAAAAATCCTTTTGCAAATGTAACTAATCTATTCTTCAAGTAAAATCACTGTGCCATTAACACACATATGTACTAACTTCCTTCTTTTACAATTGCAGTGAAGACCACACTTCTGAATACCGGTAGCGTCTGAAGTACAAGGCAGAACGCAGAAGAATCCTACTCTTTGCATCCAACAAAATAAGCCAATACTGTTGTAGTGTTCTAATTGTTACTCAAACACTGTGGTATTCTAGAATTGTAGAACAAACAATCATATCAACCCTACAACATTAGATTCAGTATTATTGATTGCACCTCAGCAGGTGCACACTTTGTATTGTCATCTGAATACCACTATAGTAACATACAAATAAAAGAATAGCCTTCCCAAACTGACTTAACAGCCCATTCCACAATCACACACCTCTACATACATGCCTACCATCATATACATACATCATTATCATTATACTCAGACACTCATGCACAATGCACACATACATTGCACAATGTCCCGAACCACACTTTCTTTTTTTCTCCAACAGGCACCAAAGAATGCCTACTGTTAGGGAGAATTCTCTGTTTAGGCTGAATTTCCTAACCTAGTGAGTCCCCCAGCAGCTTTGCTGGATTTTTGGGGTTTATTTTTTTCTCCTGCCAAGAGTGAGACTCTTTTACCCTCACTCTTAGACATGATTTGAGTGTGTTTCTTTGAATCTAGAAGTGTTTAATGGGCTATGGGGTCTTTTACTCCATAGGGTTTCATGTGTGTTTGTGATGTGTGTTACACAACACCCTCAGTGCAGTGACACAGGGGTGTCTTAGTGACCCCCCAGTATAGACTCCATACCCTGGGACTGACTACTGTCTCCCAGGGCATGTAAAGTCACCATTGACTTTACTAGTCTTAAATTCTGAACAGAACCAGTACAAACCATCATGTTGTGGACGTACTGGCTGGGGCAATTCGATTGCCCCAGGGTCTGTTAGTCGAGGGGGCACGTCTCCGTCCCCCCTGATCGAGTTTTGGCTGGTGGCAGTGGATACTACTTTTTATATTCTACCGCGAATATTTTCCTATGGGATTTCCCATTGTTTTAGGCTACAATCTTTATTTAATTATTTACGGTAGCCTCGAACATACCGCCGGTTTATTTAATTAATATTAATTCTCCGGTTGGTATTTTGTGCCAAAACTTGATTCTAAAATGGCGTTTGTGTTCTCTTTTGTGACTCCAACCCAAGTCGAGCCCTTTGTTACATTTTTTGGCGGGCTTCTCCACAGAAGCCCTGCAAAGTGGTGCCACTCTGTCTGGGGTACTTAGGAGGGGTGAAGGGGAATTTAGGCACCCTGGACTGAGTTGCCTACGCAACTCAAGTTGCACTCCATTCTGATTGGCCCAAGTGGTGAGCCGGCCGGCTCACCACGTAACATGTTTGAGGGACAGCTAGGCTGAGTGAATGGGGGTTTGCTGCATAAAAGCAGGTCTTTGGGGACTGGAACTTCAGAAGTCGCCACAGGACCTAAGAATCTGATGAGGGAGAAGCTGAGCCAACCTGCCACGACACCACCACCGGTGGAGCCCTGCTGGACTGCCTCACCACTTTTCCCAACGACAGAGGAGATCTCCCGCCGGAGAGTCTTCTTCCTTTGACTGGTGGGGATAACCAGTTTTCACCGTCTTTTCGCTTTCCCGACGTACCTCGTGGCCGCCTTGCCCGTGCCAAGCAATCGGCAACCGGGATACCACGTTTTACCACGACCGCGAAACAAAGGTATCACCTTTAACCGGAAAACTCTGCGGCTGGTTTCTTCCCTGGTAGTGCAACGACCTTCATCTTTCCTCCAAGTCGAGATCTTCTCTTCCCCTGGACGATGATGCAGCTTGCACCCACTACCAGGAACAACTGCCACCGCTGGAGGATCCTTCCCACTTAAGGTGCCGTGTCCCGCCTGGCTTCCCTTGCTACCGACTGTACGGGGTAGATTTAGCCCCCGGCTTTCGAACCTGGGTTAGCCTGGGGCACCCTAGCTAAACTTTCCTAAGCCTCTCTAAACTCTTTTTGAACCCTCTGCAAGACTTTCTAAGCCTGGTGTAACTGTGTGATCTTGGGCGCATTTGTGTTCTGCTCTCTCTAAGAGTGGGCCCAGCCTTTGGACTTTGGCTCACCAGTGACTTTTGCTCTCTGCCTTGCTAATAGTGTTCTTGAATCGTAGAGTGGTGTACCTCTTCATATTCTGTCTTTTCCCTCCCTTTCTCACAATCTTATTAGAGTGCAATCTAGTTAAGCGCTCACCTCTGTATGAAAATAAGTGGTGTTTTACTGTGATTTATCTGATAGGGAAAAAGGGGTGTATATATTACAATAGTAACTGTGTTTAGAATATTTTACACTAAGAGTGCTGGAGTGTTTCAACTTTGTGTTTTTAAATAAATAATTATATACTTTGATACCAAAGCTCTGGTCAGTGTTTGCTTGTATTATTGTATCTGAGTGCCTTTTGAGTATACTGTGCATACTGCCTAACTCTTCTTGAGGGAGGTCTGACTGCTCAGCCACAGCTACCAGGTAAATCTGGGTGGTACAGACTGCTACCAAGTTGGTTTACTGCCAACACCTGTAGTCTTAAATCTTTTGCAGTGGTCCCTAAGGGAACTGCACAGGTTTCTGCCTAACACCTACCAAAAAGCAACTCCATAGAAAGCTACACAGATATAGAGCAAATCAAAATAAAAGTGTACAAAATAAGCATCCACCTCTAGCAGAATTTATACAACTTCAAACAAAACATCTAATACAGTCACTAAGTGAAACTAAAGCAGCTTGCAGTAAAGAAACTTTGACTCCTCTTTCAAAATGTACAACTAAACAGAAAGGTATTAAAAAGACTGCAGCTTCCACTAGTGCTAACACTGTACCTATAAGTCTTGAAGCAGCTGTGTTTTTCAATATGGCGCCTCAGACCTATCTGTAAAAACAGACTGCAGTCATCTTTTTTCGCCATTTCTTTTAGGAAAAGTCCTTCTTGTGTTTTCCTCTGCGTGCCAAACCAGGTTTGGTCCCTTTGTTCGTTGGCCTTTGGCAGGCTTCAGTGCTGAAGCCCTCCTCTGGTGCCTGAGTGTCTGAGTGTCTGGGGTGGGAAGAATGTGAGGGAGGTGCCCGAAACTCCCTGTGCTTAGTCTGGAATGCACTCTGTTGTGATTGGCCGGCTGGCTGTCCAGCAAGGACAGCCACCCAGCTGTGTGAGTGACAGCCAGGCTGGAGTGAATGGGGGAAAACTGTTTAAAAGCAGGTCTCTGGGTCTTGGAAAGCAGAGTCGACCACTGGAACGAAAGCAAAGAAGACAAGCTGAAGGAAGAGACTGCTGCAATTCCTGGACAACCGGTGAAGCCCTGCTGTAGGTCCAAATTGCCTGTAACTCCATCAACAGAGAAGCCCTTCAAGGTTAACTTCTTTCCTTGAGTTTGGTGGGAACAACCAACTCGCAAGTCAACTGGACACTGTCCCCATCTGGGCGAATATTCATCAGAGTGCTGTTAAAAACCGGATAGCCAGAGGGAAGGAAACCAGCTTTTGGACTTTAAGGAACTCACACCTTAAACCGACATCTTGCTAAGCTATTGACCTCATCCCTGGGCAGTGCAGGAACCACCCGACGTCCTCCTTCTTGTCCCCACGACTGAATTTCAGGAACAGTGAGATCTGCAGGAACTACCAGGAAAAACTGCTTCAGCTACCGCTTTTCTTCAATACAAAGGTACTGTGCAAACGCAGCCCGGAAATCCTTTCGGCCATTGAGAGAGTTTGTGGAAACTTTCTCAACTTCAAAGGCTTGTCCTTCCCTAAACATTTGTCAAACATTTCACCTAGCCAAATGTTTCTAAACTCTGTGGCAAAAACTTAACCGTTTACTACCAGAACTGTGCTATCTTATACAAATACTCTGAACCATTGACTTTTGCCCAGGCCTACAAATTGAATTTATGGTTGTAGTTAACTGAAACCCTTTGCACTGCCTATGATTGTATTTGGGCTGTTTATTCTTATAACCTTGTTTTTTTACCCCTTTATTAAGTATCTGAAGTGCCATTTTGCTCCCACTTCAGGAGAGCAAAACTTGTTCATTTACTTACCGGTTGTATTTTTGTGGTTTAATAGTGTGTGATATTGAGCTGCTTATGCTAGTGTAATGTTTTCAAACTGACTGAGTAAATAAATGTATATTCTTTTACCGAGATACCATGAGTAAGTGTTTGTTTGAATCACTGTATTAGTTGGTCCTTTGTGTAACTTGCTCTACTGCTCACTTAAACTCTTGAGATAAGCCTGGCTGCTCAGCCATCGCTACCACTTTACTCTGTAGTACAGGCTTGTACCAAAGGTGAAATTGTGCTTACACTTGTAGTCTTGATTGCCTGTAATGTTCCCAAAGGGTACTGCAGGTTATTCTGCCTAACACTAGTGTACAGCGGTGAGGATAAAATACACTTGTTACATTTAGAGTGCTACTTTTACCTTTGTTCAAATAATATTCCCAAGGCTAAGCAACACTAGTAAAGCAATTGTTTCATCAGGACTGATATGGAAAGCTACAGACAGGAGACCCTAGTGGCTTTAACTGTTGATCAATTGAGAGATGTGTGTAAAGCTAGGAATCTCACGGTAAAAGGCAAAAAGGTTGAGTTGATAGAAACGTTGTTAGAATACCAAAGTCTGAGGAGTGGGTCTGAAAACCCCACACCTGCAGCAAATGTTGATGAGGATGATAATATGTTAGAGCCTAGCTCTAATATTGATGATGATTTAGATGAGGCAGAAGATTCTCAGGATGTAGGCCGTTTCTTACCTCTACCTGCTTGTAGGCCTCAATCTTTGACCAGAGGGACCCCATCAGGTCCAACATTAAGTCCAGAATTTGTATCTTTAGAAAGAATGAGACATGAGTTAGAGTTTAAAATAATCCAAGTTTAAACTGAAAGCAAACATCAAGAACTTAAACTCAGAGAAATGGAATTGAACTGTGCACTTGAAATGAAAAAGTTGTCTATTGAAACTGCTTCTCTCCCAGAGACTTCTAGGTCTTCCAGTCCTAAGAGACCTTGCATGCCCAAAGATGCAATAAGTATATATGAGTTTAAGGTTGATATGTTGGATTGGTTGGCTGCTTTTGAATATAACAACAGGATTCAAGACATTACAGGGAAACAGCTGATTCGTTGGCTATTTTCTAGGCAGCCCCCTGTTGCAACTGATGTGGTAATGCAGTTGGGGTATATAGACAGAAAGGAGTATGAAACTGTGAAGCTATATTTGTTAGCTAGATTTGGGAAGACCCCTTTTCAGTATCTTAAGAGGTTTAGAACCCTCAGAAAACATGATGGTACCGCATGGGCTACCTGAATGTTTGAAAAAACGTAGATGGATGGGTTAAGGGTTAGAGAGTGAACACTTATGAAGGTATGAGAAATCTGTTTATGTTGGAATCTATTCATGATGCTTGCTCTCCTGAGCTGAGACAGCACTTGGCTGACTCTAAGGAAATTGATCCAAAGAAGTTATCAAAGGCTGCTGAAATGTGGGTTGCCAACCGGGCTACTCACAAGGATTCTGGGCTAAATTAGAAGAAGGATGAGGAGAAGCAGCACAAGAATGATACCAAGGAGATTTCTAATACCTCCAATCCAAAAGAGGGCCCCAAACATAACAAGCGTAAGGCACTAGGGAACCCGAATCAGGCTAGTGTACCGTACCTCCCAGTGCCAAACCAGAAGGAGGTCAGAACAAACCCCCATTCATAAAGCCATTTGGTAAATGTTATGCTTGTGGGTTATCTGACCATGTGAACGGGGATCCCAGATGTAGGGTAAACCTTCAGGGATCCACACTGTCTCCTTAGCCTTCTCGCTAGAGGATGAAGTACCAATGGCAAGTGGAAACGTTCACTTACTGGCTGAGGAACCCAGAACGTCTCAGCCAGTGTTTCTTTAGTATCCCTGGGTCTGTGGGAACAGCAGAATTTGGATGTATACAATTCTATTCCTGACAATACTAAAGAGTATTACAAAGACAGCGTTCTTGTGAATGGTCAGGGGATCCCTGCCATCAGAGACACTGGGGCCAGCATAACTGTAGTAGATGAATCATTTTTCAAGGTTGAGGATGTTGCTAAGGCACCCTAACTAAGCTTGCTGGAGGCCCTGTCCAAATGCTTCCACAGTAACCAGCTCTCATCCAGTGCAATGACATGACTGTCAAGATACCTGTAATTGTGCAGAGTGAAGTAACTGGGAGAGTCCTGTTGGGGAATGACTTAAAAACCCTTGGAGTTGTATCAAGCACCCCCAGGTCTCCCAGCAAAAGGACACAGGAGCAGACTAAGACGGTCAAATATAGTACCTTAAAAGGCTCTCAAGAGGAGATTATAGAAGAAAATATAACTCCCAGTCCACAGGACTGTAATTTCTAAGAAGAAAGAGGAAAAGGGGAAACCTAAAACCTCCAGGAAGAAACCAGCCAGCACTCCTGTGCTACCAACAAGGACATTGCCAAGAGCACTGTCCAAGATCACATGTTTGATCCCTCCACCAGCTGAGGCAAAGTGTGTGTAACAACCTTGTGTGGTTAAATCAGCTGATGAGGAATTAGAGCTGGAAGAGGACCTTTCTCCTGTTGGAGATCTGGATCCTGCAGACCATCCTGAGCTGCAGTCTTTACTGGCAGAAGGTGGACCCTGTTGGGAAGACTTCAGCATAGGTCAAAGAGAGTGTCCTAATCTTGAAGGCCTTCACCAACAGGCATCTTCCCAGCTGGATAGGCAAGAAGCAGGGAAGCATAGGTTGTACTGGGAAGATGGCCTCTTCCACAGTGAACTGACTGAGTGTATCCCAGGGGACTACAGAAGACTTGCAGTGCCTCTTGAAAGCAGACTCCAGTTCCTACAGTTAGCCCATGAGATACCTTTGGCTGGTCACTTAAGTTTTAAGAAGACCAATGAAAGAATCTCTTTATATTTCTACGGGCCTAAGTTGGGGCCTGATGTAGATACATTCTGTAGAAGCTGTCACACTTGCCAAACCTCTGGCAAAAGTGGAGCCAAGAATGTGGTACCCTCAGTGTCTCTCCAAGTGGTGGGAGCCCCTTTTGAGAGGGAAGGAATCAACATTATTGGTCCCTGAAACCCTCCAACATCTTCAGGAAACAGGTTTATCCTGGTTGTAGTAGACCATGCTACTAGGTATCCTGAAGCTATAACTATGACGACTGTTACAGCTCAGGCTGTGGCTAAGGCCCTACTTGGTATGTTTACCAGAGAAGGTTTTCCTAAGGAAGTTATCTCTGACAGGAGATCCAATTTTATGTCCCACTACAGGCAGGCCATGTGGAAAAACTGTGGAGTAATTTACAAGTACTCAACTGCCTACCATCCACAGACAAATAGATTTGTAGAGAGGTTCAACCATACAATGAAGAGCATGATAGGTGCTTTAGAGGACCCCTTAGAAAAAGGTGTGACCTTCTACTGCCATTCTGCCTATTTGCTCATGAAGAAGTCCCTCAGGAGGGAGTAGAATTTAGTCCCTTTGAACTTCTTCATGGCCATTCAATTAGAGGCCACTTGGCCCTACTTAAGGAGGGACTGGAGAGTGCTCCTACCCCCAAGCCTGTGAGAGTCACTGACTATGTGATAGGTCTCCGGAGGAGAATGTTGCACATGATGGCAGAAGCATCAGACAACTTGAAAGCAGGTCAGGCTTTGGTAAAGCATTGGCATGACCAGAAGGCCAGTAAGCACAAAAGTGATGGGTGGAAGATTTTGAATGAATCTGAACCACTGGCATTGCTCTGGGCAACCTTCCACACCACCGTTTTTTAGCCCTCTGCACCATTGCAAAAGGGGTCCTGCCATATGCAAATCAGTCAGGTACTGCCACCAATGGTAGCAGCCCAGCCCAAACTGCTAGGCCAGGTTCCCTCTGCACGGAAACACAAGCAACCCCAGACATGTTTTGGCCTCTTTGGGCCTCCTCAGTGAGGTGCAGTTTGG
This sequence comes from Ambystoma mexicanum, assembly GCF_040938575.1. Lineage (NCBI taxonomy): Eukaryota > Metazoa > Chordata > Amphibia > Caudata > Ambystomatidae > Ambystoma > Ambystoma mexicanum. The sequence goes on along the minus strand of NC_090932.1, from coordinate 475,771,466 downwards.
TTCGCTATGGCGCAGCGAGCAAGGGACCCATGTCTAGGCATACCCTCTCTCACATAGTGAGACAAACAGTAAGCACAAAAGTGATGGGTGGAAGGTTTTGAATGAATCTGAACCACTGGCATTGTTCAGGGCAAACTTTCACACCACCGTTTTTTAGCCTGTCTGCGCCATTGCAAAAGGGGTCCAGCCATATGCAAATCAGTCAGGTACTTCCACCAATGGTAGCAGCCCATCCCAAACTGCTAAACCAGGTCCCCTCTGCACGGAAACACAAGCAACCCAAGACATGTTTCAGTTCCCTGTGGCGCAGCGAGCAAGGGACCCACGTCTGGGCATACCCTCTCTCACCTTTCTGTTATGGTAAAGTCACCCCGAGTGGGACGGGTATGCCCAGACGTGGGTCCCGAGTCTGCCGGGCCTAAAGACCCAAGCTGCTCCTCACTGATAACACCCAACAAGGCTGAAACATGTCTGGGATGCTTGTGGTCTCGTGCAGAAGGGATGTGACCTAGCAGTTCTGGCTGAACTGCCCCTTTTGGGTTAGGACCAAGCCTGATTTGCATATGGTGTTTCCCCTTTTGTAATGGCTAGGCAGGCTGAAAAACAATGGTCTGGAGGGTTGCCCAGAGCTTTGCCCCGTTATGATTAATTCAAAACCTTCCAGCCATCACCTTTCTGTTTTGCTAATGACCAGAAGGCCAACATGGTTGATTTTTCTCCAGACCAGCTAGTTCTAGTTATGGTACCTGCAAGGCAGGGGGCCTTACAGGACAAATGGATAGGACCCTTCAAAGTTGTGGGTAAACTTGAAGAGGTCAACTATCTGGTGGATTTAGGTAATCCTAAGGAGGCTTCCAGAGTCTTTCACACCAACCGTCTAAAAGCTTATGTCTCAAGACCAGAAGTGGGAGCTTTGCTTCTAGCTTCAGCTCAAGAGGAGGATGAGAGTGAACATCTGCCTGACCTAGTCAGAGGCATGCCTTTAGATGAGAACATAGAAGGAGTTAATCTCTCTTCTAATTTGACACCTGAACAAAAGGATGAGTGCAAGTTTCTGTTAAATCAGTTTGCCTCCCTGTTTTCACTATCACCAGGCTTCACCCTTTGGGGCCAGCATGATATTCTCACTGGTGACTGTTTACCTGTTAAAAGCAGAGGTTACAGGATGTCAGATCATGTACGATCCTACATAAAGGAGGAGGTCAACAAGATGCTTGATCTTGGGGTAATTGTGCCCACTACAAGTTCATGGTCTAGTCCAGTTGTTCTAGTACCAAAGGCAGGATCTAAGGAGTTGAGATTCTGTGTGGACTATAGATCTCTTAATGCAGTCACCAAGACTGATGCCCACCCTTTACCAAGGACAGATGAACTGGTGGATAAACTTGGTTCAGCCAAATACCTCAGTACATTTCATCTCACTTCAGGCTATTGGTAAATAGCACTGACAGACCACGCCAAGGAGAAAACTGCATTCTCCACCCCAGCAGGCCTCTACCAGTGTAAGGTAATGCCTTTTGGACTAAAGAATGCACCTTCTCATTCCAAAGGATGGATAATCAAGTTCTGAATGGGATGGAGGACTTCTGCATGGCATACTTGGATGACATTGCAGTGTTCAGCCCTACTTGGAAAGAACATGTTGACCACTTAGGATATGCTTTGCAGGCTCTTGAGCAGGCCCATCTGACCATAAAGGCAAGTAAATGTCAAATTGGTCAGAGTAAAGTGGTCTACCTTGGACATGAGGTAGGAGGAGGTGAAATCAAGCCTTTACCCAGCAAAGTACAAGCTGAACAAAACTGGCCAACCCCTAATACTCAAACCCATGTGAGAGCCTTCCTAGGCCTCACTGGTTACTATAGGAACTTCATAGAGAACTAAGGGACCATAGCTTCTCCCTTGAATGTGGTTTCCTCTCCAATATTCCCTAAAATGGTCAGATGGAATGAGGAGTGCATTCAAGCCTTTGAAGGCATAAAGAAAGCCCTTTGTCAAGCTCCAGCCTTAGGAGGTCCTGACTACAACCAAAACTTCATTGTGCAGACAGATGCTCAAATACAGGTATAGGTGCAGTTCTGAGTCAGCTGGATGAGAAAGGTAGGGAGCACACCATATACTTCATCAGCAGGAAGCTGAAGGAACCAGAAACAAGGTGGGCAATCATTTAGCGTGAGTGCTTTGCTATTGTGAGGTCACTGAAGATGTTTAGACCACACTTGTACGGATCTACTTTTGTGATTCAGACTGACCACCAACCCTTGAGATGGTTGATGCAAATGAAAGGGGAAAACCCTAAACTACTGAGATGGTCAATCGGTCTTCAATGGTTTGATTTTATCATTGAACACAGATCAGGGTATCACCACCAAAATGCTGATGGTCTCTCCAGGATGTTTGGCCAACTGGAGTAAAGAGATTCATCCAGGAGTGGATTACATTCTCCTGTCCCTTAGTCAAGTGGGGACGAGTGTTAGGGAGAATTCTCAAAATATGCTAATTTCCCTTACCTTTTGAGACCCCCAGCAACTTTGCTGGATTTCTAGGATTTGATTTTTTTACCTGGGAAGAGTGTGAGGCTTTTTTTCCCGACTCTTCCATGTATTTTGATGTATGTTTTACTTTTTTGTTCTTTGGTTATGGAGTTTTAAAACAACTCCAGTGGCATCATCATTTTCTGTGTGTCACACACCTTCAGTGCAGTGGCACAGGGCTGTCTTTCAGACTTCCCAAGGTTTAAATACCTTCTCTGGGACTGACTACTCTCTCCCAGAGCATGTAAAGTTAAATTGACTTTACTAGTTCCTTTAAATTTACTGACCTAGCACACACTATCATCCTATAGAGTGCTGGAGGGGTTGCCTACCTTCCCCTGAGTGAAAACACTCATGTAACAGTCAAATGTTACTTTTTCCTACTTTAAATGGCTGGTGGCAGTGGTTTAGATCAACTATTGTGATTTTTTCCGACCGCTTACAACGGTAGCTAAAAATCAGGTCAGCCATGTTTTTCAATATGAGAATCCTCGTGCGCGGCCCGCCAGACCGTACTGACTTTAGCAGAAGGTCACAGGCCGCCTCACCCCCCGTGCATAGAGCTACCACGCCACTGGGAGAGGGTAGAGGATTAGAACTACTGCAGACAACGCTGCTTGTTCAACTTAGAAGGCACACATTTTGGTGCCCTTACATTAGCCCTGAGGAATGTGGCCTACCAACCTAGCACCACAGAAACCGGTCGGCTGTAGAAAAATCTGACCTAGTGCCTAACACAACTTGCACAGTTTCAGCTTGTTCCTTTTGAGGATCCCTTCAAAAACAAACCAGGGGTCCTGTACGTTAAGGAAACCTCAAGAAAAACCTGCACCTGCCGATATAGAGAAAGCCCATTAGAGAAAAATGTCTTTCATCTGCAAAGCAGTAGACACATGTTCAGACCGAGGTTGTCCAACATGTGCTTTTTAGCACACCACAGTGCATTCACACGAATTTGAAAGCCCAGCCAGAGAAACTGGCTCCTTCCAACCTGTTTCACCTTACAAGCTGTGTGTTTCTCCAGTGTGACTACTTTCAATATGGTGCCCCAGACCTGTCTGTAAAAACAGACTCTGGTCATCTTTTTTCACCATTTCTTTTAGGAAAATTCCTTCTTGTGATTTTCTGTGCCCTCCAAACCAGGTTTGGTCCTTTGTTTGTTGGCCTTTGGTGGGTGCTAGGAAAGATTTCATATTTGAATATAATTTTCCCTCCATGTGTCAACCCCCAATCTTTTTGCTGCTGTTTTACACCCTGATCTAACCTTTGCCAGAGTAGTGCAGCACTCTGCCTCACTCCACTGGCCTTTGGTTCAATTCTTATGGGGAAACTGACATGCCCTTAAGACAGTCAGTACTGGGAGACTTAGTTTCCCTTAGTCCTTTCCTCATGTTGCAGCTTTTGTGCAACATGTTACAAGAGTGGATTTAACTTACTTTACCGCACCCTTGGGCCTCTAGTCATTCCGAAGGCCCTAGAAACTCTCTCTGGACTTATTATGAACTGTGCAGGTATGTCACGGACAGGACTGATGGCAGCTATCAGTTATCCTATGTTTTTAACCCTTTTTGCCATGTTATCCGCGCTTACCGCATTTGGCACGAATAGGTGGCCTGGCTCTAAAATGGCCATGCCACGAGGTTCTTTGTCCTGTCCTTTGGCCATCTTGCCCTTTCACCTTCCCCAGGTCTAGCCGACCCGGGTCAGTCCTTATTTGGTCATGCACTTTCCCGCAAAACCCAAAGCTTTCGTGGGCTTCTGCATGCCTTGTGTGTGTGACTCCAAGATGTTGGCTGGGACGTCTGTTCCCAATACACATCCTGGGTGCCAGAGAGTCTGGAGTGTCCTGAATGCCTGGGACCACCGTGGTCCGTGATTAGTCCACGTATGGAGTGTTTGTGAGCAAATCTCCCATTGGGTCCTCTCCGTTTTGGCACGAATGGAACTTTGGATAAGAGTTGGCCGAAAACACCACTACCATGTCGATCTCCTGAGTTCACACGAACAAAGGTTAAGGAGCCAAGTATCCTGCAACAAGAAGCCGAATCGAGGAATCGCTGGTGCCCTGCTGGAAGGTTTGGCACCCTGAGCCGCTGTCTTCCTGCGAGACCCCTATGCATCTGATTGTCCTAGAAGGTCTGCAAAGGCGCTTCGACCCATTGGAATAGTGGGACGAACTATTCTCGGCACCATCATCAAACCCTGCAAGTAAGCCTCTTTGGAAGTGTCCCTGGGCCAACCAGTGGGCTGACCAGCTTACACGTGACGTTTGCTCTGTCACCGCTGCCGTTTCGAGGAAGCCCTCGAAACTTAGTATTCTGATTGCTCTGTGTCCCCGGCACCCTCACACCAAATTTCATACACTTGGCATTCCCAGGTCTGAAGTGAGACAAGTGCGCCCGGACAGGAGTAAAGGCGGTTACCGCGTTGCCCTGCTGCGGCAACAACCTGTGCAAGTTTGCTGCACTTGTGACCCCCCTTGACCCTGAAACCTGCTACCGCGGAAACAACACAGTGTCGAGACGTCCTGCTTGTCTCATCCAAACCTGCCAGCAAAGTGAACTGAAATGGCGAAGTCTGGGTCTGCCTGCGTCGGGGACTGGTGAGTAGTCCATACACCAACCGGTGGCCCCTAGCGCAGGAACCCATTTCTTTTCTACTGATGTTGCGAAATTTTGACTCCATCCCACACTCTCACCCTGCCTCTGACCGCAATTGGGGGTCTTGCTTGAGTAGTGGGGACTTGTTCTTCCTCGCCTCATCCACCTTCCTGAACTGTCAGGGACCCTTGAAGAGACCCTATTTTGTCCATTGGCATACTATTGAGCATAAGCATCCTCTCTTCGTAGGGCTTGGACTGCCTCTTAGTTAGGTGAATTTCTGATGTCGAACTGGGTCTAATGATTACTTGAACTGCCTGTTTTCCTCCCCATCTAGGTGGTGTACATATTCCGTGCTTATAACTCCTTAGATCCCTCAGTCTTGTATATATAATGTATTTATTGTGATGTGTTGGTTTATTGAGGTCTTTCAGTCACCCTCACCCCTCTTGAGACTTAGGCCCTCATTACACAGTACTTAGTAAAAAACGGCATTTACCGGCATGGCGCTATTAACGTGACTGCCTTGGCAAGAGGCCGCTAATTGCGTACCATTACGAGTATGCGGACACGAGCATAGCGTCATGCCGGTAATGACCCTACCGCCATGCCGTTAAAGACCCCCAAAAAAACCTTAGCGGCACCGATGAAAGCGCTGATAGCACTACCGACCTCCTGCACCACGTAAATAGCGGTCACCGCTATTGGCGCTCACCGTTAAATAGCTGAACCGGAAATAGCGTCATCGCACAGGAACGGGAAAGAGCACGGCGGCCATCTTTAAAAACACAATCCATTGCCATCCTATGCCCCAGGACCTGTTTCGACACCAGTGACATCCCGAAGCCCCAAGGATCCCCTCACCGTGCCAAAGGCCATAAAAAAAACACAGTCCGCCAGCGTAAAGAGAAATTTACGAATGAGGAACTCAAAATGCTGACAGAGACCCGTGGGGCAAACTCTGATGTGGTATTTGCCAATGACATGCGGCAGGAGACCCTGATCCAGAAAAAGTCCATCTGAAAGTGAGTGCGGTGGGCACCACCACCCGCACCGTTAGGGAGTGCAGGAAGCGGTGGGACAATCTCCGCCTCCGGGTCCGCAGCATACTGTCTGCGAACCGCAAGCTGGCCATGGCCACAGGAGGTGGTGCTGATTCACCAATTAAACTGAAGGTGTGGGAGGAGACCTGCGTCAGCATGATTGGCGTGGAATCCATCTAGGGAGTCGGGAGCATGGCGTGGCCACGACATCAGATGGAGGTGAGTGTACACATGAAACAATGCACTGAGAACGGTGAGGCACCCCCCAAATGTGTGCCCAGATTCACCTCATGGATGCGGCCACAAACATACATGCACACAACCCTGCCCATGCGAGTGTCACACCCCAACACACGCACATGCATGCATCACCACAGACCCATGCATGGATGACCCACTCAACAGCCCCATCACTTGAATGCCCACTAATGAAGTCCCAATGCACAGAACAGCATGATGAACTGAATATGCATGAAGCACGTTGAACCATCACCAATGCGATCCCCCTCTTTGTCCCCTACAGGTTCACATACAGACAGCGAAGAACCTGCCACAGCGACTCAGGCTCCCCCTGCCAAGAAAACACCCAGGGCACAGGAGACAGGAGACACCCCCACCACATCAAGGGGCACAGAGAGGAGTGAGCACATGCAGAAGGGCAAACATTGCAAGAGCGCCACTGCACCAATACCGCAATCTACGCCAGCAACAATTGCCACACCCACTAATGTGAATCCCCCAACGCAGGTTACACCCATGGAGGGCCCACCCTCCGCTTCCACAAGTTCAACTGGTGAGGCAGCAGCCACAGTGCCGCTGTCAGATGTGGAGGACCCTAGTCATTTCACAATGCAAATGCACACCCCCACCCCTCCAGGAACCCCAGAAGCATCTCCACGGCCAACACCAGGATCCAGTATCCATGGCCAGTCTGACGAGGAGAACACGGGAGGGTGCTGGAGCCCACCGGTGGCCTCACCTGATGTCCGGGACATTGAGGAAGGTGCAGCAGCCACACCACGAGCTGGCCACAGTGGCCATTACCATTACCTGGCCACCATCAGGCAGCGAATGGAGGACATTACAGTGCTGGTTGGGCAGCATATGGAAGAGTATGCCCGTCTCAGGGGGAAGGTCACGGAGAGTGCTAGGCAATCGAGGGAGGCGATGGAAGCCTGTACCAACAGGCTGTGTGTGGAGATTGGCCAACTGAGGCAGGTCCTCATGCGCATAGCGGATGCGATGGACCGCCAGTTCCCAACACCACCACAGGGACAAACAGCCACCTCATCATCTGCAAGTTCAAGGCAAACAAGCCCCCTCCGCCGCTCCATGCGCACCACGAGGCGCAGACCCTCCTAACCTCCTAATGGTGGTGGCAATGGGAATTAGGGACAGCAGGGTCTAGCTGGCACGTGTGCAGCAGGACACCAACATTGTGCAAGCCACACATGGGGTAGTTGTGGGGGGAGGGGGGAAAGGGTGTTTCAGGAGTGTTGTGGGGGAGGGGGGAAGGGTGTTTCGGAAGTGTTGTGGAGGGAGCGGGAACGGGTGTTTCGGGAGTGTTGTGGGGGAGGGGTGGGGGAAAGGGTGGTGGTATAGTTGTGGACATGCACTTTTTCATATCATTATACCTTAATACACTAGTGACTAGTTAAAACACAGGCTTGGAGTTTGTCTTTGCATATGTGTACTTTATTGGGGACAGGGTCCATTGTGCGCTTCACCACAGACACCAGTGCACTAATACCCATATCCATCCTACTCAGTTGAACCATGTGTCTCAGAATTTTTGGTTGATCAAGTGCTGTCGCACATCGCGTCCCTCCTGGGCATCGCCTCTTGCATGACCAGCATCCCCGTCCCCTTCGTCTTCCTCAGGTGGTTGCATTTCAACGTCAGGGGGCAGTGGCACATTCCGTCTGATACACATATTGTGCAGCATGACACATGCCATGGTGATCTTGGCCACCTTCTCATGGCCATACAGGAGAGCCCCTCCCGTCCAGATTATGCCCTGGAACCGTGTCTTCAAAAGGCCAAATGTCTGCTCAATCACGACGCGGGTGCAGGTATGTGCACGATTGTAGTCCTCTTCGTGCCTGTTTTGTGGGTTCCGTACAGGGGTAAGGAGCCACCTCTTCAGGGGATAGCCAGCATCACCTGTATGGGTGGAAGAATGAGGACCTGTTACTGTTACTGTTCACCTCAAGTGCGGCCCGTACATATCACACTAATCGAATTTGCATTGTGATGGACGTCCACAAATCCCAGCATGCATGCAGACGATCTGTGTGACTTCAATGTGCAAAGGTGAGCTTGTCCCTGCAAGTGGACATGCCCGATGCATGCCTCCGACAGTAATTGACATGTTCTGGGTGAGGCCAGGACTTAGGTGTCCGTGGGCCCAGGCAAATTTGGTACCACACTGCTAGTGTACTGCCATTCTGACATTGATGTTGCCATGCTGTGAAGCATCACTTCAGCGGTGCTATAGGTGTGTGGGTCAGTGCTATGGCTAGGGGTGATCCCTTTGCATGCATTCAAGGGCGCATTTCTGTATTGATGTTGTGCTGCGCTAATTCTGTATTACAGTCTTGACGCCATGTTGCTGATTTGTGTAATATGTGGTGTGGCATGATGTGCAATGTGGATGTGGATGGATGTGTCATATTTGGAAACCCGGATTGTTCTCAATGTTGTGCACTTTTAAATTGCATGTGGGTTCATCTCAAGTACATTGTGGCTTTCCCTGCTGGACATTGGCGTACATCTGGATGTCCATTTGTCCCACAGACGACAGTCAACACCCAGTTGGAGTATGTATCTCCCCCACTCCAATCATACCCAGTTGGAGTATGTATCTCTCCCCCCCAATCACACCCAGTTGGAGTATGTATCTCTCCCCCCCAATCACACCCAGTTGGAGTATGTATCTCTCCCCCCAATCACAACCAGATGGAGTATGTATCTCCCCCCCACAATCACACCCAGTTGAAGTATGTATCCCCCCAATCACACCCAGGTTGGGTATGTATCTCTCCCCCCCAATCACACTGCCATGTGCTTTCCTTGCTACTCACCAAGTAGCCACAAACGTTGTTCGGCTTGTCTCTCCATGTAGCGTGGTATGGTTGAGTTCCGCAGGACCATTGACTCATGGGTTGATCCGGGAAATCGGGCACAACAATGTGTGATTATCTTCTTTGCATCACATACCATTTGGACATTGATAGAGTGGAATTGCTTTCTGTTTCGGTAGACTACTTCATTGTGATGTGGGACGACCAATTCCACATGGGTACAGTTGATGGCCCCAATGCAACTTGGGATGCCTGCCAGTGAATATAAGCCAACTTTGTTGTTTGCGATCTCCAGGGCAGTCCGTGGCAGGAATATGTGTTCACGTGCATGCTTCAGGAGGGCATCGAGAACCTGGTTCAGCGTGCGTGAGAATACTGGTTGTGAGATGCCATGCATCTGCCCCACTGTAAGCTGGTAGGTGCCTGTGGCCAGGAAGTGGAGCACAGTCACTACCTTCAGTAGAGGGGGGATGGCAGTTCTGATGTCTATGAGCCTCACTATGTCGTCATGTATCATGTCCACGATGCTGGTGATGGTATCCCGGTCCAGACGGTACAGGGTGTATATCTGCTCAGGGGTTAGGTTAAATGGACTGGCTCTGATCCTGGGGATTGGTGGCTGCCTCTGTGGTATTACTAGGTGCCCTGGTGGTGCTTGCTGTGCCTGTCTTGCCATCCTCCTCCTCCTCCTCTTGCGTCTCCTCTGTGCTACCTGTTGTTGTTGGTGCTGCACTGCAATCATGTCCTCCAGCCCATGTAATGCTGCTAGTATTGGAACCATCTTGGTGTGGGAAGGGGTGTGTGGAGGGGTGTGGTGTGCTCCTTCCTTTTATGATGCCACAGTCTCCATTGCCTCCACCTGTGCTGATTGTGTCCACCTGTGGCAAGTGGGAACACTGCTCAGTTCTCTTAACGGGTGGTTCATGATGCTGGTATTAGCGCCATGCCGATAAAGGGTTTTTGGGGCTTTGCCAATGCCGCTATTTGCATGTCCGCATGGCTTGTGATGGTGTGCTATTAGCGCCATGCCGCTATTTACGGGATGAAGGGTCGCGCGCCCGTTAACTAGCCGCTATTAGTGGCACCGTACTTAGCGGTGCCGCTAATAGCGGTAACCCGGATTATAATTGGCATGGGTATTTAACAATACCGTTATTCCCATACCGGTAACGTTAATCCCCTACCGCACAACGTGTAATGAGGCCCTTAGTCTTGACTGCTGCCATTGCTTCCCTGATTGGTCTAGCTTGTCCAGAGGTTACCCTGTTCCAAGAAACTAGGCTGGCCTTCTGAACCTCTGCTCCTCCAGGTCAGAGTTAAAAAATTCATCTTAACAAATTGGTGTACAATGGTGGTATAGGACTGAAGGAATCCAGTGTTGTGCATGAGCAAAGGCATTTCGAGTTATTCCTACCAGGACACATAGTGAATTGTCATAGTATAACTTTTAAAAGGCCATAGTCCTATCAAACAGTATGGAATCAAGTACCTTGTTAACTTTAAATGCATCGAAATCCGACACATTGAGAAAGATGTGTGCTGAGAGAGGTGTTTCCTCTCAAGGCACAAAAGTAGAAATGATCCAGAGAATTATGGACTGGCAAGAAGCTCAGCTTAGAGCTATAGCTTCCGAGGACAGTGCAGAAGGAGGTGGGGCTGCTCTCACTGGTAGAACTGATGGTTCTACCGCTGCACCGATCCACAGTGACGATGATGACATGGAGGGTGTAATGTCGAATGTTTCCTCTGCCAGTGCTGATGGGGAGGCCATACTTGAATTCAAGAAACAAGAGGTGCTGTTTAGGCAGAAGGAGCTTGAGTTCAACATGGCCAAACTAAAGATAGAGCAGGCAGAAAAACAAAAAAAAACAGGGATCACCAGATGGAACTGGCCAAGCTTCAAGTTGCCAATGGATCCAAAGTTCCTGGACATGGGTCTGGGGCCTCTTCTCATCCAAGGTTTTCAAAAGATCTGCTTAGTGTGTATGAGGAAAAGAATGACATTATGGACCAACTAAATACATTTGAGTATGCATGTGAAGTTCAACAAGTTGACAATGCTGATAACATTGCCTGGTTACTTAGCAGACTACCCCATTCTGGCTGCAGTGCCATTATGGAAATGTCGAAAGCTGAGAGAGCAGATTTTGCAATGTTGAAGCAAACTCTCATCTTAAAGTTTGGAAAGACTCCTGCCCAATACCTAAAAAGATTCAGAGAGTATAAGAAAAAAGAAGGTGGTACTTGGGTGTGTTATGTAACTGAATCCTTAAAAAACTTGACTGGCTGGGTCGAAGGTTATAAGGTTTCTACCTTTGAAGGTATGATAAGTCTTGTCATGCTGGAACATATTTTTGCATCTTTTTCCCCTGAGCTTAATCAGCATTTGGCTGATTCCAAGGAGATAGATCCTAAGAAGCTAGCCATTGCAGAAGATGTATGGGTGTCACATCTAGTGTCCCATAAGGACAAGACTCATCCTGGTAAGCAGGAGGAAGGAAAAAAGTCCAAAGATAAGGAGGGTGAGGAAACTGATAAATCTTCTTCCCAAAAGGGCAACAAAAAGCAAAATAAGGGTAAGACAAAAGAAAACTCACAGGGTAGTGGAGGTCAGCCTCTGAAACCAAACTCTGGTTATAATAAGCCTCCCTATGTGAACAGACCCAATGGATCTTGTTTTGCTTGTGGAGCAACTGACCACGTGAAGGGGGATCCCAGATGTAAGGTCAAAACCTTGGGGGTCCACTCTGCTAATCTGGCCTTCTCCTCCTACGAGGAAGAAGAGATTACCGGAGCATCCTTCTCCTCAGACTCCTTCCCCAGTGGGATAGAAGCTGAGGTAGTTTTAGTTTCCCTGGGTTCCCGGGAGCCTAAAGTCTCAGAGGCTTATGCTAGGATTCCAGATAATACCAAGCACTACTTTAAGGACAGTGTGCTGATCAATGGAGTAGATACTCCAGCTCTAACGGATAGTGGGTGCAGTCAAACTGCAGTGGATTCTACCTTGGTAGACCCAGAGGAAGTTGCCAGAGCTACTCTGATGCCCACTAAGTTAGCTGATGGCCCACCTCTCATGTTCCCAGTAATACCTGTAAATCTTACTATCAATGGTAAAGCAGTCAGGATTCCAGTGAGCATTCAGAGGAGTGTCCCAGGAAAGTTCTTGTTGGGCAATGATCTCAGAGCTTTAGGGCTTATGGGAGATACTGCTGACAGACCCTGCACAAGGTCTCAAATAAGGGCAGCGCTGGCCAAGACCAATGCCTTGCCTCAGCCAAAGGGGAAACACAAGGCTAAAGGAGTAAAAACACCAAAATGAAGGAAAGAGAATATTCCCCCTAACTGGCCTACCACTGAGGTGGAGGTAGTTGGTCAATCACCCGGACCTGATGAGGAGGTGGTGATGCCTGAAGTATTAGACCCCAATGACCATCCTGAACTAAACAATTCGTTAGTAGAAAGTGGTCCTGACAGGGAAGAATTCAGTAAATGCCAACGTGAGTGCCCATCTCCGGAAGGCCTAAGGAGACAGGCCTGCTCCCAGCTTGAGGGTGAACCTCCTGGGAAGCACCAGATTTATTGGGAAGGTGGGCTCCTGTATAGTGAGCCTACAGAGTCTACAGAAGGAAACCATTGTAGGTTGGTGGTTCCCCTTGCTGTAAGACCCTTCCTCCTGCAGCTGGCGCATGAAGTGCCCCTTGCTGGTCATCTTGGTATTAAGAAGACCAAGCAAAGGTTATCCATGCACTTCTACTGGCCCAAGATGGGGGTGCAAGTAGAAAGTCACTGCATGAGTTGTGCCTCCTGCCAGTTATCTGGTAAGAGTGGTTCAACAATCCAAGCTCCATGGGTACCACTCCCAGTTGTGGGGGTACCATTTGAGAGAGTAGGGATTGATATTGTTTGTCCCCTTGACCCCCAAACAGCATCAGGCAATAGGTTTATCCTGGTGCTGGTTGACCATGCCATCAGGTATCCTGAGGCCATCCCATTGAAAACGGTGACTACCAAGTCAGTTGCAAAAGCTTTACTTGACATCTTTACTAGGGTTGGCTTCCCTAAGGAAGTTGTGTCTGACAGAGGCAGCAACTTTATGTCAAAGTATATGCAGGCTATGTGGAAGGAATGTGGGGTCACCAATGGTCTGGTGGAACGGTTTAACAGGACCTTGAAAAGTATGATTGGGGCTCTGGAAGAACTTCGAAGAAGAAAATGGGATCTTCTTTTACCATGCTTACTGTTTGCCTACCGAGAGGTACCACAAGAGGGTGTTGGCTTCAGCCTCTTTGAACTTCTGTTTGGTCACCCTGTGTGGGGACCCTTCACCATAGTCAAGGAGAGATGGGAGATGCCCACTCCCCCCATTACTACCAACGTAGTAGACTATGTGTTAGGGCTCAGAAAAAGGATGGTACTCCTGATGGGTCTGGCTAGTGATAAATTGAAGGCAGGACAAGCTCTGGTGAAACATTGGAATGACCAGAAGGCTCCCCTCATTAACTTTACACCTGGTCAGAAAGTCCTGATCATGAATCCAATATGGCCTATGGCTTTACAGGATAAATGGCTGGCCCTTACACAGCGGTGGAGTCACTGGGTGAGGTCAACTATTTGGTGGACCTTCGAAGGCCTGGACAGGCTCCAAAAGTAATCCATGTAAATAGGCTGAAGGCTTTCATCCCAAGAGTTGAAATCGCAGCACTGCTATTGGCTTCAGATGTTGAGGAGGAGGAGTCTAAACCTCTTCTTGACCTATTCTAAAGCAGTCCTTCAGATAACTCCATTGAGCGTGTCCGAGTGGCCCCTCACTTGACTTCTGATCAGCAGGCCGAGGTGAGAAGTTTGCTTAGGCAATTTTCCCCCCTGTTTTCGCAGTCCCCTGGTTTGACACCTTGGTGTAAACATAACATAGAAACAAGAGACAGTGTACCTACCAAAAGTAGGGCATACAGAATGTCAGACTAAGTACCGTCTTACATTAAGACAGAGGTCAACAAAATGTTGGAACTTGGGGTGACTGAACCCTCTAGTAGTCCTTGGTCCAGCCCTGTGGTTTTGGTGCCAAATGCAGGTACTTCTGAATTGAGGTTCTGCGTGGATTACAGGGCTCTGAATGCTGTCACCAAGACAGATGCACACCCCTTGCCTAGAACAGATGAGCTGGTGGATACCTTGGCCGCCTCCAAGTACCTCAGCACGTTTGACCTCACTGCAGGCTATTGTCAAATAGCCCTTGCAGAACATGCCAAGGAGAAGACAGCTTTCTCAACGCCAGAGGGCCTTTACCAGTTCAGGGTAATGCCTTTTGGGTTGAAGAATGCACCTGCCACGTTCCAGAGGCTTGTGAATCATGTGTTGAATGGGTTGGGCGAATTCTGTCTTGCATATCTGGATGATATAGCAGTTTTCAGTGCCACCTGGGAAGACCATGTGAAATACCTTGGGATGTGTTACAGGCTCTTCAGAAGGCCCACTTGACCATAAAGGCCAGTAAATACCAGATTGGACAAGGCTCAGTGGTTTACCTTAGACATGAAGTAGGTTGAGGGAGGATACAGCCTCTACCCAGTAAAGTACAAGCAGTACAAGACTGGCCCACCCCCACTACACAGACCCAAGTGAGAGCCTTCTTAGGACTCACTGGGTACTACAGACATTTCATGGTAGACTATGGCACCATAGCTGCCCCTCTGACTGCCCTCACTACTCCAAAGAAACCCAAGAAGGTAACTTGGACTGAAAAGTGTGAGAAGGCCTTCCATGGCTTAAAAGACTGCTTGTGCCAGGCCCCTGTGCTCAGGGCCCCTGATTACCAAAGACCTTTAATTGTGCAGACAAATGCCTCTGACACTGGGATAGGAGCTGTACTATCGCAAGTAGATGAGAAGGGTAAGGAACACCCTATTGGCTTCATTAGTCGCCAGTTTAAGGACCGAGAGCACAAATGGTCCACTGTAGAGAAATAATGTTTCTCTGTTGTGTGGGTTCTATAGAAGCTGAGGCCCTACTTCTATGGGACCCACTTCACTGTGCAAACTGACCATAAACCCTTAAAGTGGCTAATGAACATGAAGGGATAGAATCCAAAGTTGCTTAGGTGGTCCATAAGTCTGGAAGGCTTTGATTTCACTATTGAGCATAGGCCAGGTGTCCAACATAACAATGCTGATGTGTTGTCCAGAATGTTTAACCGACCTGAACAAGAAACTCATCCAGGGGTGGATTAGTTCCCCCTGTCCTTAGTCTGGGGAGGGAGAGTGTTAGGAAAGATTTCATATTTGAATATAATTTTCCCTCCATGTGTCAACCCCCAAACTTATTGCTGCTGTTCTACACCCTGATCTAACATTTGCCAGAGTAGCACAGCCCTCAGCCGCACTCCTCTGGGCTTTCGCTCAATTCTTATGGAAAAACTAACATGCCCTTTAAACAGTCAGTACTGGGGGACTTCATTTCCCTTTGTCCTTTCCTCATGTTGCAGCTTTTGTGTAACATGTTACAAGAGTGCGATGTAACTTACTTTACCACACCCTTGGGTCTATAGTCATTCGAAAAGCCCTAAAAACTATAGCTGGACTATTATGAACTTTGCAGGTGTGTCACGGACAGGACTGGTGGCAGCTATCTTTTATCTTATGTTTTGAACCCTTTTTGCCATGTTATCCGCGCTTACCGCGTTTGGCACAAATAGGTGGCCTGGGTCTAAAATGGCCATGCCACAATGTTATTTGTCCTGTTCTTTGGCCATCTTGCCCCTTCTCCTTCCCCAGGTCGAGCCGACCCGGGTCAATCCTTATTTGGTCATGCACTTTCCTGCGAAACCCAAAGCTTTTGTGGGCTTCTACATGCCTTGTGTGTGTGCCTGCAGGATGTGGACTGGGACGTCTGTTCCCAATACACATCCTGGGTGCCAGAGAGTATGGAGTGTCCTGAATGCCTGGGAGCACCATGGTCCGTGATTGGTCCATGTATGGAGTGAATGTTTGTGAGCAGATCTCCCATTGGGTTCTCTCCCTTTTGGCCCAAAGGGAACTTTGGATAAGAGGAGGCCGAAAACACCACTACCATGTTGATCTCCTGAGTTCACACGAACAAAGGATAAGGAGCCAAGTATCCTACAACAAGAAGCCGAGTTGAGGAACCGCTGGTGACCCGCTGTAAGGTTTGGCACCCTAAGCCGCTGTCGTCCTGCGAGACCCCTCTGCATCTGATCATCCTAGAAGGTCTGCGAAGGCGCTTCGACCCATTGGAATAGTGGGACCAACTATTCTCGGCACCTTCATCAAACCCTGCAAGTAAGCCTCTTTGGAAGTGTCCCTGGGCCAACCAGTGGGCTGACCAGGTTACACAGGACGTTTGCTCTGCCACCGCCGCTGTTTCAATGAAGCCCTCGAAACTTGGTATCCTGCTTGCTCTGTGTCCCCGGCACCCTCACACCGAATTACGTACACTTGGCATTCCCAGGTCTGAAGTGAGACGAATGCGCCCGGGACAGTGTGAAGGCGGTTACTGTGTTGCTCTGCTGTGGCAACGACCTGTGCAAGTTTGCTGCACTTGTGACCCCCCTTGACCCTGAAACCTGCTACCACGGAAACTACACAGTGTCAAGACGTCCCGCTTGTCGCATCCGAACCTGCCAGCAAAGTGAACTGAAATGGCGAAGTCTGGGTCTGCCTGCGTCGGGGACTGGTGAGTAGTCCATACCCCAACCGGTGGCCCCTGGCACAGGAACCCATTTCTTTTCTACCGCTGTCACGAAATAGTGACTCCATCCCACACTCTTACCCTGCCTCTGCCCACAAGTGGAGGTCTTGCTTGAGTAGTGGGGACTTGTTCTTCATCGCCTCATCCACCTTCTTGAACTGTCAGAGACCCTTGAAGAGACCCTATTTTGTCCATTGGTTCAAGCGTGTGCATGTACTATTGAGCATAAGGCTCCTCTCTTCGTAGCGCTTGGACCGCCTCTTAGTTAGGTGAATTTCTGATGTTGAACTGGGTCTAATGATTACTTGCACTGCGTGTTTTCCTCCCAACTAGGTGGTCTACATATTCCGTGCTTTTAACTCCTTAGACCCCTCGGTCTTGTATATATATTGTATTGATTGTGATGTGTTGGTTTACTTCAGTATTATTGTGATTCTTTGCTATGGTCAATGTTACAAAGGCCTTGTAATAAATGTGTCTATATTTTTAATATGACACCTGTCTGGAGTAATTTGTAAGTGGCCTTGCTTTGTGTGCTCATTGAGGTCTTTCAGTCACCCTCACCCCTCTTGAGACTTAGTCAGACCGCTGCCATCGCTACCCTGAATGATCTGGCTTGTCCAGAGGTTACCCTGTTCCAAGAAACTAGGCTGGCTTTCTGAACCTCTGCTCCTCCAGGTCAGAGTTCAATAATCCATCTTAACAACGGGCTTCAGTCCTGAAGCCCTCCTCTGGCGCCTGAGTTTCTGGGGTGGGCAGGATGTGAGGGAGGTGCCCAAAACTCACTGTGCTTAGTCTCCTAGGAGACCTGAATGCACTCTGGCGTGATTGGCCGGCT
This sequence comes from Ambystoma mexicanum, assembly GCF_040938575.1. Taxonomy (NCBI): domain Eukaryota; kingdom Metazoa; phylum Chordata; class Amphibia; order Caudata; family Ambystomatidae; genus Ambystoma; species Ambystoma mexicanum. The sequence continues at coordinate 475,753,664 of NC_090932.1, read as the reverse complement.
GGCTGTTGGCAACAACAGCCACCCTGCTATGTGAGTGACAGCCAGGCAGGAATGAATGCGGAAAAACTGTTTAAAAGCAGGTCTCTGGGACTTGGAAAACAGTGACGACCACTGGAATGAAAGAACCGAAGACGAGCTGAAGGAAGAGGACTGCTGCAACTCCTGGACGACCGGAGAAGCCCTGCTGCAGGTCCAAATTACCTGAAACTCCATCGACATAGAAGCCCTTCAAGGTTAACTTCTTTCTTTGAGTTTGGTGGGAACAACCAATTCGCAAGCCACCTGGACACTGTCCCTATCTGGTCAAATTTTCATCAGAGTGCTGTTGAAAACCAGATAGCCAGAGGAAAGGACAAAAGCTCATGGACTTTAAGGCACTCACACCTTGAACTGACATCTTGCTAAGCTTTTGGCCTTATCCCTGGGCTGTGCAGAAACCTCCTGGCGTCCTCCTTCTTGTCCCCACGACTGAAGCTCAGGAACAGCGAGATCTGCAGGAACTGCCAGGAACAACTGCCTCAGCTACAGCTTTTCTTCAATACAAAGGTACTCTGCAAATGCTGTCCGGAAATCTTTTCGGCCATCACGAGAGTTCATGGAAACTTTCTCAACTTCGAAGACTTGTCCTTCCCTAAACAGTTGTCAAACATTTCGCCTAGCCAAATTCTTCTAAACTCTGTGGCAAAGACTGAACCGTTTACTACCAGAACTGTGCTATGCAATACAAACACTCTGAACCATTGATTTTTACCTAGGCCTACGAATTGAATTTCTGGTTGTAGTTAACTGAAATCCTTTGCCCTGCATATGAATGTATTTAGGCTGTCTATTCTTATAACCTTGTCTTTTTACTCCTTTATTAAGTATATGAAGTGCCATTTTGCTCCCACTTCACGGGAGCTAAACTTGTTCATTTACTTACCGGTTGTATTTTTGTGGTTTATTCGTGTGTGATATTGAGCTGCTTATACTAGTGTAATGTTTTCAAACTGACTGAGTACATAAATGTATATTCTTTTATCAAGAGACCTTGAGTAAGTGTGTGTTTGAATCACTGTATTAGTTGGTCCTTTGTGTAACTTGTTCTACTGCTCACTTAAACTCCTGAGATAAGTCTGGCTGCTCAGCCATCGCTACCACTTTTCTGTGTAGTACAGGCTTGTACCAAATGTGAAATTGTGCTTACACTTGTAGTCGTAATTGCCTATAGTGTTCCCAAAGGGTAATGCTTGTGATTTTGCCTAACAATATGCCCTGCAATTTTGTGCCTGCTCATCAGCCATTGCCAGTGATCCTGTCGTTGTGGCCAACTCTGCTGATCCTGAAGACTCCCGACTGCCATACCACCGGTCCACAGCCCAGCCCCAGGGCCACCTTGGCCAGCCACACCTGCCTCAGGGGTTGACATGTGTGACACAGCACCATCTGACGCAAGTGGCAACCCCCCGGCAGAGAGCTGTCAGCCTATCACCAGGGAAGATGGCCTCCGGGTGGAGCAAGTCCTCTGGCATTATGATGCCCTCTTCCCCGGACCATTGCAAGTTGGCAAGGAAGGACGGAGGAAGATCTGGGCGGATATCATGGGTGCCATCAATGCGGAGGGGGTGGCACCCCACGACTATACACTTGTCCACAAGTGCTTAGAAGACTTCAAGTCCAGGACCCACAACAAGGCCCGGTGCTTCCACAAAGCTGGTGATGACCAAACGGGGCACCAGGGCTAGTTCACCACCGATGAGATGCGGGTCCTGGAGCAGAGCGGAGTGCTTCTACCCAACGCTGTACGCCCAGGTCTTGGAGTTGGTGCTCTGTCTGGAGTTGACTGGTAAGTGTCCATGTGTTCTTGTCCACCATAGTGCATGTGCATGTTGACGTGTGGCTGGAGTGTGCACCTTGGCCTTATGTCTGACATGCCTCCGTACAGATGTCTGTGTACATGTCCCAGACACTGCTGCATGGGAGTCCATTCAAGTGTGTGCAACATCAATGGTGTCTGTGCTGAAATGCGTGATGCGTGCCAGCATGTAACAATGTGCACATGTTTGCATCCCAGAGTCTGGACTGTGGCATGCCAGAGGTGTGAAATATGGGTGCTTTGGCCAACAACATGGACATGCATGGTCTGAGTAGTGAGTGTGTAACTGAACAATACTCTGTGATGTATGTTACTTGCGCCTTTGATTGTGTGATTGCATCATGCTTCCAATTTGACCTTGAGTGCACTCTGATGTGATAGCTCCATGGCCTGCCTCATGACTGTCAGGTGATGTGTGTGAATGAGATGTGTATTTCCCATGATGCGTGTGAGCTGAATGCACAATTCTGAATAGCTGGCAGTGCCTTGTCCGAGGATGTGAATGTCTGGTGTGATGACAGACATGATTGTGCATGTGTGTGAATGGCACTACCCTGTGTGTAGTGGACAGTGATGATAATTGTGTCCTTTGACAGTGCCACTGATGTACATTTGCATTGTGAGAAACCCTCATATGTTCAGTACCCTGATGTATGTGTTCTATGTTTCCCTATCCACAGCAACAATGGGAGAAGAGGGCAGAGAATGAGCTGTGGAGCACGGCAGCAGGGATGCCTTCACCAGGCATGGACGCAAGACCCAGTCTGCCTCCCAGGTTCTGTCATCTTCCGGGAGCAAGGAGACTGGTGCAAGTCCAATTCAATGGCTGCAGCTGCTGAGGGTACGTCCAAGAGGGTGAACGTGGTGGAGGACTCCTCAGCAGTGGGAGGGACAGGTGAGCCTGCACAGTGGCAAGACACTGTGGAAGAAGTGGGAAGTCATCCAGGTTGGTGTGGGAGGGAGAGGATGAGGAGGCCACATCAGCCCAGCCCACTGCGGCCCGCGGGGGTGATGATGTAGGTGTGACTGGTGCGGTCCAGGGTCAGGGGCCAGAGGCAGTGCAGGTCACCATGGAGGGCCTGTGCCTAATCCTGTCCCTGGTACTGCAACTGCACCACTATGCACCTGCAGGCATCCCCCAAGCCGGATCATCCACAGGTGGCAGATGTTTCCACCCAGACAGAAACAGCAATGCCTGCGGATGTCGACATTTGGTACAGGGTGGAACCTGTGCTAGCTGGGATCACGAGGCATGCAGACTCCATCCGTGATGATGTGCATGCTTCCAATCGGGTGCTTGCACGTCATCACAAGGAGATCTGCCATCTCGTGAAATGGCTAGCACACTTCCTGGTATCGCAATGGGTGCATGGGTTGGCCACTTACTTGACCCCACTCCTCGTCTGCCTCCTGCGTGCGCTAGTCATCCTCCCTGCCATCTTCTGGCCCACATACCACCAGAGCCCCCTGTGTAGCTTTCCCAACCCTGTCGGCCAGTCTGTTGGAGATCTCATCCCTGCCAGGATCGGGATTCGAATGGAGGATCAGCAGAGGTGGTCACCACAGAGATCCATCCTGCAACAGGACATGTGGCAATGGTGGAAGAGCAGGCACCAAGCAGAGTGCACATGCACGAAAGCCCTGTGGGTTGTCATTATCCCGGAAGCTGTCCCACAGGTGCAGGCACTAAGCTATTCAGGTGCAGCAGGCTCAGCGTACGAGATGTCAGGACTCAGTGCTTCCAATGGAGGGGAGGCAGGTATCAGCCATCGGGCAGGAGGCACATGTGCACTTTTCAACAAGGATGTCTTAGGTGTTGGAGCGATTTGGCCAGCAGATTAGAGCAGAGCGGCAGTGGGCCAGGGGGCACGACTCACCGTGGCCAGGACAGAGAATACCCTGCGTCGGGCGGAGAGGTGGGCCGAGTTACTCGAGGAGTCTTGCAGGGAGTTTGAGAGGATCACATTGGAGTCCCTGCAAGCCCTCGAGGGGAGAGCACAGGCCCGCCTATTGGAAATCGACGCAGAGTTCAATCATGTCCTGGCCGAGACCTTGGGGGGAAATGGTGAGTCAAAGGACTAGCCTGCTGCCACTGTACACAGTTCTTTAGCAGTAGGTTTCATTTGTTTTTTCCCTTTTTTTGGAGTTCCTGGACTTTGCTCCACATCTTGTATAGAGTAATTTTTTGATGGTTTTGTTTGGAAGTTCATACATGTTTTGGGACCATGGACCCTGGATGTTTGTATATAGTTGACTTGTTCTTGGAAACATTTATTGTGCACCATGGAGGAATAGTTTTGTTCTAAATTGTGTTTTTATTTGGACATACATTGATCAACATGGACCACTTTTTGGAGTTTTTCATTTTTTCAATCCCGTTTATTTCCGTTTTCACTTTCTTTTGTTTTTTTTATTTGATTCATACTGGTTTTATTGCTTTATTTTAATGAGTGTGACTTTCATGCATGTTTGTTAATATAGTTGTATCCGTTGAAATCAAAGTGGTGTCTGGTCTCATTGGTTTAGTGTGTGGTTCACTCTTCCTTGACTCTGTTGCGTGTCCCTGCTGTTGACCAATGTTGTTTTGTTCATGTGTGTGCACACATGCATGCATGTGTGATTTTAGGATTTCCATGCCATGGGGCATGCACTGGGGAGCATGACCAATGGATGGGTGTTGGGGTGCACCGTGGGTGTGCAGCGTGTGGTGGCATTTTGGTTGACATGTGCTGCATGATTGTATGTTGGTCCAATGTGTTTTGGGGTGGGGGTATCCTATGAGGCGGGGCCTGCCTGCAGGTTGATGTCACTGATGGTGGTAAGCTGACATGAGTCGGGCCTGCCTGCAGGTTGCCGCCACTGGTGGGGTGGGGGGACATGAGGCAGGACAGCCTGCAAGTTGCTGTTATTTGTGGTGGTGGTGGGACATGAGTCAGGGCCTGCCTGAAGGTTGCCGTCACTGGTGGTGGAGGAGGGACATGAGTTAGGCCTGCCTGCAGGTTGCTGTCACTGGTGGGGTGAGGGGACATGAGGCGGGGCCTGCCTGCATGTTGCCATCACTGGTGGTGGTGGGGGACATGAGTCAGGGCCTGTCTGCAGGTTGCTGTCACTGGTGGTGGTGGTGGGTGGTGGGTATTTTGTGTAGATTTAGAACCTAGTGGTATTTTCTTACCGCCCAAAACAAAAGTAATTTAGCAATAATTACTCCTTGCATTTAGATTGGGTTTGGTATTATAGTGGTATAGTGGCTATGAATTATTTCAGTACACAGATACATTTGGTTGGTATACATTTCGTTGTGGTATAGTGATGAGCGTGATTTTCTGTTCTACTGGTGGTCCCCAATATACAAAACCCCCTTTTTCTTGCTTGGTCTGTTTGTGTGATCACTAGAGAGAATGTGGGCCTACATTTTATGGATACCACAGTTTTCACAAATATCATTCACCAACCCCTGTGGTATTATCACTAACTTATTTACATTAGTGAAATTATATTTCCGGAGGCCTCTCTCTCTGCTGATTCATGTACGCCCAGCAGACTATCGTATTATGTTCCACTCAGAAGCCACACACACACATATACCCTGAGTGGAACCACACAAACAGCTATTTATAATTGCTCATAACATTACCTCATCTACATAGGAAGCTTGGCATGTATATTACCTAATAATCTCCCCTTCTCCTGTGTGGTATGAGTTAAATGCACCAGAGAAAGACAGAAGCAAAAAAAAAAAACTTTTACACAGGCTGTGATTTATAACAGTTTCATTTCAAAATAATACATTACCAGCTTTGCGAGGCAGTCCTTTCTAGAATAAACAGAATAGAAACAAGTGCAAAAATACAAGGCATTTCATTTTACATTTGCAACAATAAAAAGAACAGTCATTTAGATGGCAACATTATAAAGTGGCATTTAAACACAGTGATTCCCCAGCTATATCTATCCTGCCTGAAAAAGACTTCAGTCAGACAACTCTCCCTCAAATTGTATGTGATAATTACCAACTGTTTGTAGCACTTCAGCATGCAAAATCTCCTGGCTTGTCGCCTCTGAGAAGTGGCCCAAGGCTTTCTTTTTAAAGCACCCATCGAGAACATGCAGTTCAATCTGCAATCTTCAGTTTTCAAGCCATTTGACTAGGAAACCCCAGTCTCCGAAGGTCAGCAGTGCACTGGAATGACCCCTCCCAGCAGCCCAGCCAGGTCCTCACAGCAGCTCTGCAAAATGTCTAATAATTCTCCTTCTCCCCGAGCTGCTTCAAGAAACCTCTGTTACAGCCACTAAGGTGACGTGTCACCAATCAAAATACACAATAATCTACCCTCCTTCCTCAACAATGGCTCACTTTTACAGTAAGCAACTGTATCTAACTGATTTCCTGCTATTTGAATTTTGCTTCCTGCAAAGACCGTGAACAGAGCAAAGAGAGAGGAAAAAACAATCTGAACACACGTTTAAAATGAACCTCAGCCTGCCTCATTTTGCACATGGAGAGCACATTATAATGTTAAGGAGTTAAAATCGTGTTAGTATTTGTTAATTAAGTTAATTAATTAAGTATCTAATGTTTCTCCTGAAATTGAGGCATTTCAATTAAGGAAAAAAATGGTGTTCTTTTAAACTAAGTATTGATAAAAAAAATGGTGTTCTTTTAACATAGATAGCCTGTCTTCATATACCTGTCCATATGTTACCCTGACAACACATGGCTTGCTGTACCACCTTACAGCAATAATGTGATCCCATGCAGTGGCGCTGCACTCCAAAACATGCTAAAAAATACTACAGGGGACATGAGTCGGGGCCTGCCTGCAGGTTGCCGTCACTGGTGGGGTGGGGGAACATGAGGCAGGGCCTGCCTGCAGGTTGCTGTCACTGGTGGTGGTGGGGTGGGGGGACATGAGTCACAGCCTGCCTGCAGGTTGCCGTCACTGTCGGTGGGGGGGACATGAGTCAGGGCCTCCCTGTAGGTTGCCGTCCCTGGTGGGGTGCGGGGACTTGAGGCAAGGCCTGCCTGCAGGTTGCTGTCACTGGTGGTGGTGGGGGACATGAGTTGGGGCCTGCCTGGTATGGTCATGGATGTTGGGGGGCCCATGTGGCATGGGCTGTGTGCGGGGTATGGTCACGGGTAATGGGGGGACTCATGTGGTGTGGGCTGACTGCAGGGTATGTTCATGGGTGTTGGGGGGCCCATGTGGTGTGGGCTGCCTGTGAGGTATGGTCAAGGGTGATGGGGGGGCCATGTTGTGTGGGATGCCTGCATGGTGTGTTTGCAACTGATGGCTGCATGCGCTGGCCTTTCAATGCGATTTGGCTGGTGTGACCAGGGTACGCAATTACGCTGGGTGCTGTAGGGGTACATGCAGGACTTTCCACATGATTTGGCTGGTGCGACCGGGGTATGCGATTATGCGGGCTTGCGGTAGGTGTACGCGCAGGCCTTTCCACGTAATTTAGCTGCTGCAACCGGGCTACACGATTACGCTGGGTGCGGTAGGGGTACGCGCTGGCCTTTCCATGCGATTTGGGTGGAGCGACTGCTGTACATGGTTACGCTTGGGTGCGGTAGGGGTATGCGTGGACCTTTCCACACGATTTGCTGGTGCGACTGGGGCACGTGATTATGCTGGGGTATGGACGGGGTATGCGTGGGCCTTTCCACGCTCTGATTTTTCACGCAATTACGATGGGGGTTTGTGTGCTGGGCCATGGATGGAATGTTGCCTTGCACCATATATCACTGGAATTTTCCTACACATGCGGGCGTGTTGGGGCTGTTACTGGCGCTGCTTGGTGTTCATTGTGCCAAAGTTACTGATTCCTCAGAAAATCCATGAACAAGCGTGCCACGCTATTGCTGGTTTGCCCCATGGCTGGCACACGTGTGGTGCACACTCCTTCTTGGTGCATGGCGCTTGCACTACTTCTGCGCTGGATTCTTTTAATCAGGCCCTAAATGTGTGATGCCTCAGAATACGTGGGTGGCTGTTCCATTGTACGCAGTTTGGTGTCTTGCAGCATGAACATGTTTGGGGCTCTTGTTGATCAAAGAAAATGAATTACTTTGCACCTCCTTCAAACACTGCAAGGAGGGTATGGTGTTCAAATGGTGTTTCCATTACACATTAAGCAAGGCAATCAGAAGTTTGAAAGTTCAAGGAGTAACGCAGTGTTTCAAATATGGCTGCCAAGCTTTGTACCATGTACTCCAGTGAAATCTGTGTTGTATACCTTCTTTTGAAATGGTGTACATAACAATAAAGTTGACCTAATATCCTAAATGGGGCCAGTGGCATGCGAGGTGGAAAATGTTGCAGCCCTTAGGACAGTTAGGTAAGACATACGGATACCTTGTTCAGTTTGCATTGTTGTGATTGTGCTGATTATAGGGTAGGTTACTGTACTATTGTGTATTGGATGTGTCCACTTATTATAGGCTTAGGTGAACAGTGTATGTAGGAAAGAGGTTATCCATTGTGTGGTAGAAATGACAAGCAATGTGAACTGCACTGGCTAAGGGGTAGGTGGCTGTGTAATGTGTGGGGTTTGTGGTACGTGGATAGATGTTTGTATGCATAGTTGCACTGTGCTGCAGTAGTTGTGGGCAGGGTCTACAATACTGAGTGCATGGCTGGAGCCCCTACACTGTACGGTGTGTAGTGAAGCGTGTAGATCGTAGGCACAAACTGCATGGTCTAATGTAGGTGTACATTGTAAATTGTGTTATTGCTATGTGGACTGCAGAAATATGTGCACACATTGCACTGTGAACATTGCAGAGAAGTATGATACCAATAATGTCATACTTACTGTTTGGATTGGGGAGGGCCTGTGCTATTTTTTCTGTATGGAATGTGAAATGTAGTAATCGTTGCTGCATTATTTGAGAGAACAGAACATGTTAGAGCAGGTATTTTGTTACTTTGCAGTCCACTACATTGCATATATCTATTTACTTTGTGGACCCTCATAACTAGTAATTCATGAGTACTCTGCTTTGAACAAGCGTACTGTGCAATGTGCACAGTTCCTATGCTTCTTTGCATAATCGTTGTGTCTGTGGGGAAAAAAAATCCATGCTGGATTAAAAAAATGCCCTTCCAAATTTCTTTGCTGCTATGGTGCACAATGAGTTACAGTAACATTTGCAGTGTTTATAGCAAGTTTTAAGGTGTGCTCTTGAAGTAGGAGAAAATGCAATGGTTTACGATTTCTGGGCTATACATGTTGGTAGGATGGGTGGCGTTGTATAGCAGTTGGTGTTTTGTAAATGTTTACCTGCTTCCTTTTTGTAGCACTGTCTCTTTATGCATTCAGTTGCTGCTGGTGTTTTGCAAGTATCACACCATTGTACTGTGCTACTGCAGAATTGTGACGTTAGTTACATACCTGTTGGCGCACTGTAACTGGTCATTCTTTTGAAGTGTTTGAGGATATGTTTTTAGCACAGTGGTTGTTGAAGGTTGAGTTGGGTTGTTTTAATGCTGCAAATAACATTGTAGTATTCTGGTTGCAGTTAGATACCGGTGGCGTATTCTAAGTGTTTACAGTGTCCCATTCCTATAGGGTACTTTTACAAGCTTGTGCATTCCTTTTTCTACTTACACATTTGTGTACATTCAAAGTGGTGGTGTATCATTATGGGTTTAAGTAGTGATAGTTGCATATGTATAGCATTTGTGTGAGTATTCTTAGAGAGGTGGTGACTCATTTGCGTACTTGGTGGTTTCAGAGGTTACTGAGGATAGTTTTGAACCCTCTGCTTAGTACTTTCCATTTTATGTATCATGTGGAAATAATGCTACTGTCATTTGTGCACATGTATTGTTTGTCTCAGTGTACTCATTGGGTTCATTGGGGATAAAATTGTCCAACACACACTTTAATACATTTCTCCAATGTTTGCTGTATGCTAAATGTTAGGCAGAAACACATGCAGTACCCTTTGGGAACACTACATGCAATTAAGACTACAAGTGTAAGCACAATTTCACCTTTGCTACAAGCCTGTACTAAACAGTAAAGTGGTAGCGATGGCTGAGCATCCAGACTTATCTCAAGAGATTAAGAAAGCAGTAGAACAAGTTACACAAAGGGCCAACCAATACAGTGATTCAAACAAACATTTACTCAAGGTTTCTTGCTAAAAGAATATACATTTATTTACTCAGTCAGTTTGAAAACATTACACTGGCATAAGCAGCTCAATATCACACACTAATAAACCACAAAAATACAACCGGTAAGTAAATGAACAAGGTTAGCTCCCATGAAGTGGGAGCAAATGGCACTTCAGATACTTAATAAAGGGGTAAAAAGACAAGTTTATAAGAATAGACAGCCCAATACATTCATAGGAAGGGCAAAGGGTTTCAGTTAACTACAACCAGCAATTGACCGACCCTCCACGTTCAACTTGGGTCCTTCCTCTCCGCCACTTTTTCTCTACCTGTGGTGTCCCCCGGGGTCCCTGGCTTTTCAACCAATACCTGGGTCTGCTTGCCCACCGCATTGCCGCTCTCTGCCCGAATTTTCAGTGTATGTGGATGACACCCAGCTCATTTTCAGGCTACCCTCTAACTCTTCCTCTCCTTCCCTCATCTCTGACTTTCTGTCTGCTAACCAGGAGTAGTGTACCGCCAATGATCTCTGCCTTGATGCCAGTAAGACTGAGATTCTCCTCATTGGCACACCCGCCCCCTCCTTTCCTGCTTCTCTCTGGCCGGCCTCTCTTGGTCCTCTTCCCGCTCCCACCTGCAAAGCCAAAAACCTTGGAGTCATCTTCAACTCCACACTCTCCTTCTCTCCTCATATCTCTGACATCTCCAAGAAGTCACACTGCCAGCTGCACCTCCTCAGCGATATCCTACCTTTCCTCTCCTTCCCCCAGAAGCTCACTGTCTCCAGAGTTCTGGCTTTCTCTAGGCTGGACTATTGCAACAACCTCTTTCTAAAATGGCCTTCCTCCGACCTCTGCAACTCATCCAGAACAGAACTGCAATACTTGTCCTTGGCCTCAAGCCCAGAGACCGTATCTTTCCAGGACTGAAATCTCTGCATTGGCTCCCAGTGACTGCGAAGATTAAGTTTAAAACCATCTGCATCATCCACAAGACCTTCTGGGGCCTGGGTCCTCAATACCTCTAATTCGCTCTTCCAAAATATCTCCCTTCTCAAGCTCTTCGTTCGTCCGCCTCCAACTCCCTCATGGTCAGTCACTTCTCCAAACAACGAGTTGGTGGTAGATCTCTCTTCTCGGCTGGCACCTCCCTCTGGAGCAGCCTCCCTGCCTCCCTTAAACTTGAGGAGAACCATCTCCGGTTCCGGAAGGACCTCAAAATCTATCTTTTTGCTTCTGGCTTCTCTCCTCCTCTCCTCTGCTGGCCTCCTGGCTGAAACCGATATTTCACTGGCTACTTGGCTTAGGTCCCTCTACTGCCAGCCTCACACACCTGCACTGCCCACCAGGCAACCCCCGCACTCGTGGACTGTTCTGTATCCCTACAGTCCCCCCAACAGACCTCAATAGCTGATGTCCGCACTTACCCTTGCACTTGCCACTTGTTGGCCGCTATTTATTTTATTTAGTGTTATTATCTACTACCATGTACTGCACTTTCCTTTCCCCCTTCCCATGCACTTGTACGATCTGAATGACACCTGGCCTAGAAGGATCATTGTTTTGTCCCCTTGTTATCCTCCCTTGCCTCGTCGCACCTTGAAACACTTGTGTATAGGCGCGTTATAAATGCCATCATATCATATCATATCATATCATATCATATCATATCATATCATATCATATCAATTCAGTTAATAGGCCTGGGCCAAAGTCAATGGTTCAGAGACTTTGTATAGGATAGCACAGTTCTGGTAAGTAATGGTTAAATCTTTGCCACAGAGTTTAGAATAATTTGACTATGTCGAAAAGTTTGACAAATGTTTAGGGAAGGACAAATCTTTGAAGTTGAGGAAAGTTCAGCAAACTTCCTCGATGGCCGAAATTATTTCCGGACCGCGTTTGCACAGTACCTTGTTAATGAAGAAGAGCTGTAGCTGAGGAAGTTTTTCCTGGCAGTTCGAGCAGATCTCGCTGTTACTGAGCTTCAGTTCTGGGGACAAGAAGGAAGACATCGGGAGGTTCCTGCACTGCCCAGGGATGAGTTCAAAAGCTTAGCAAGATGTTGGTTTAAGGAGTGAGTACCTTAAAGTCCACAAGCTGGTTTCCTTCCCTCTGGCTATCCAGTTTTCAACAGCACTCTGATGAAAATTTCGACCAGTAGTTTGATCTAAAACACTACCACCAGCCATTTCAAGAAGGACTCTTACTTGAGTGTTTTAACTCAGGGGATGCTAGGCAACCCCTCCAGCACTCTATAGGAAGATAGTGTGTGCTGGGTCTATAAATGTATTGAGACTAGAAAAGTCAATTTAACTTTACATGCTCTGGGAGACAGTAGTCAGTCCCAGAGAAGGTATTTAAACCTTGGCAAGTCTGAAAGACATCCCTGTGCCACTGCACTGAAGGGGGTGTGTGACACACAGAAAAAGATGATGCCTATGGAGTTCTTTTAAAACTCCATAACCAAAGAACACAAAAGTAAAACACACATCAAAATACATGGAAGAGAAGGAAAAAAGGCTCACACTCTTCCCAGGTAGAAATATCAAATCCTAGCAATCCAGCAAATTTGCTGGGGGTCTCAAAAAGTTAAGGGAAATAAGCACATTTTGAGAATTCTCCGTAAAACTAAGTTGCTTTAGGTTGACAGTGTGGAAGAAAATTCTTTTTTTTGTGCAATTACAAAGGCACTGGTTGGTGCTGGGGAGTAAGGTATAGTAGGTTTGTACATCAATGACTCAATTTTGGCTTCAAGAATATTAAGTAGGCATTTGCAAAATTTGCAGGTAATATCTGCTTTGGAATGATGGAAGTATCATTGCATTCCCACCATGAACATTGCTTTCTAATGAATGCAGTATAGTGGCCTTCATTGGTTGTGTTGCCTGTGTGGTAGATTGTGGCTACTGTTGTGAAGGTTTTCTGGCTAAGTGATACCTGCCCATGTGTGAAGGCAGCAAGTTTGCAGTTGTTTTTGGTTCCATCGGCATTGTATCTTAAGAGCATTAAAATTGCATATTGACTATGTGAGAGTACGTGTAGCGTCGAACGATTATCAGAATTGCACGATGCACGCAATATGCTATGGTTTGCATTTTGCACAAGTTGCTGAAATGGAATGGAGTCACAATTAGGTATTGATACATGTGCAAAGCATTTGTTAGGCACTTTTTACTGAATGACATGGTTGCAAAGAATGCATGCATGTTTCCACATGTAGGAAATGTGAAGGATTTAATTCATGAGTATATTTTTCCTTTCCAGTATTTGGAGTAAGTACATTAGAAATTCCTGTGGATCTTCTTGTCAGTTTAGCGTGCATTTCACCATTCCAGAACAGTAGTCCAATTCTTGCCTTAGTCCCGAGACACTGTAAATGTTGTCCGGATTACTTACTGCATTTTTGTGAAGGACGAGCATTTGTAAACACAACTGGTCTGCACCATTTAAAAACATGTTTTCAACAATTGCTGGCATTTGGAAAAGAACATTCATTGTTACATTTGTATAGAAATGAACAACTGTTGTATTAGAAAATGTTTGTGGACCAGGTACTTCTGTGTCTGAGTACTTTGATGGAAGGGTACGTGGTTTCTTTGAAGAAGCACTTTTTTTGTGTGTGGAGTGGGGTATGTCTTGTTTTTTTTACTCCTTTTGTCTGTGCTTTTGATAGTTGATGTAGTATGGGCTGATTTCAATTTCTTTGGTGGTACTGTTGCCAAATTATTTAGCACTTCTGATTGAATGAGCTTTCTTTTCAAACCTTTGGGTTTCTGATTTTCAGATGGGGTGTCAAGAGTGCACATAGTGCATTGTACTCTATGATGCAAGGAATGTCTGCTCTGACTGCAGTTGCATCAAAATCCACTAGATATAGTCCTTCCAGTGTACGAAGGCGTGACCATGCTACATAACTCATGCCTTCTTTAAAGACTGTGCTTACAATATCAAACAATGCTTGATCTAAGGTTAGACCTTGCGTTTTATGAATAGTTACTGCATAAGCTAGCGACAGAGAAAACTGTTCTCTGCGTACATACATGTCTTTGAAAAGAAAGAATCAAGCTGTTGTGTGTCCTATCTTTTTAACTTCTGAAAGTTTGTCAAACTGGATGTTGACAAACTGAATGTTGTTGTCCCGTGGGTATGTCTGGAAGCCAACAACTGTACCAAGTGCTCCATTAACTAAACCTTGCTCTATGTCAAGGTGATGCTTTAGCATTACTCCACAGTTCACATAATGTTAACATTGTCTCCAAACCAGCTGTGTTGGAAATAAAGTTTTCTAAGGTGTTTATTTGTGCAATGGCGTGTTGACACATAGCTATTGTCATACCGTGTACGTCTAGTTTGTCTGTGGCATGAATTTCCACTGGTGGTTGTTTTTCTTTTTTCAGCATTGTTGCATTGAATTGTGCACAGCTTGCTAGAGTTGGCCTTAAGGACATAAAGGTGACATTTATTTGAGCAAATTGTTCCATGACATCAGTAGCACATGTGTAACACCCGTACAGCTCATGAATGTGTCTAGTAATGAGGGTAGACTGCGCCTCCTTTGATAGTACACCAATCCATATTTATTTTTAAATGTTTGCGTAAGTGAGGTCTGCAGACTGACGCATGTTTTGAGTTAGTTCTCTGTATTAGACATGTTGGCAGAGATTTACATTCCCGATGCTTCAAAGACTTTTATGCACACTTTGTGTCCAAAGGTTTTGAAGATAGGATCCCATTTCACTGGTGTTAATTGAAGGGAAACTTCCCAAAAAAAATACATGTTTTCCTTCAAACAGTTCTTCGTAGTCTGTTTTGAGGACCTCTGTAATCTGAGGTGAATCAAAGCTAATATTAGGTTAAAAACTATGCTCACCCCATCTATTAGGATCATTTTAATTTGTTTCAAAACTCTGCATAGCTCCAGAATGTTTTCCCTGACCGAGCTTCACCACTTACATACAGCAGTACAGGTTTGTAGTTGTCACAAGTACAAGTTTTACTTTCGTGCTGTATACCATGTTCTATTTTTTCACTTACTACTAGAAAAATGGTACGCTGCTCATTGTTTAGTCGGGATTTCAGTACAGCCAACTCTTCTGCAGATTGCTCATACTGAAACATGGTGGTGGTTACTTCCGTCATGGCTAATTCTGCCTCATTTGCTATGAGTGGCTGTCCAAGTCGTTCTGGGCTGCCAGTTACAGAAGGTTCACTGCTTTCAGAAGTGTCTACATTTAGTTGTGCTTGAAGTTCTTCTTCTTGTTGGTGTTCATTGTCCAACATGGTTTTGTACCGTGTAAAGTTTTCATCCGTTATTGTACTTTAACTTGCATTACCAGCATTTTCATAGGAGGCATAGGTGGCTAATAAATCTTCTTTTCTCCATGGTTTGAAAATTTGCAGTACAGCCATGTAGTACAGTTCTTTGTGCTGAGGAGTTTTTAGTGACAATTCAATAAGATTAATTAGGCTGCATATTTTACATTTCACCAGGCTGCCTTCACAACTTTCCACTCTGTATCTACCTTTTTTTCTCATCTGGTTTAATGTTATTTTTGTATGAGAAGTTTTGGGCTATCTGGTACAGGCACATGGCTTCTAAAGTAATACTCCTGTTCGGGTAGTATGTGTCCAATACGTCTTCGTACAATTTCAGTACTTCTTTTTCTGGCTGCAGCAGGGGCAAGGATTAGCCACACTATGGGCCTCATTACAAGTTTGGAAGTAGCCTTGCAGGTAAAACCAGCAGGCTGCCGCCAAACTTGCAATATTTTCTGGCACCCGCAAATGGGCAATTACCGGGTCATTATGACCCGGCCGGACCCGGTAATTGCCCATTCACATGATCTAGAAAAAGATGCTCCCTATTCCCTTTCAGCCCCATAGGGCTAAATGGGAATATGGAGGTTGGATGCACCGGTACCGTCAATAACGGTACCGGTGCATCCGACATGCTCTGCTTGCGGGTGCCTTTCTGCCCGTCAGGTCTGACCTGGCGGGCAGAAAGGCACCCACGAGCATAACCCGTAGTTTTTCGGCAAGCTTACTGGTACCGTAGCTCCCAGAAAGGCAACTTGTAATTAGGCCCTATGTTTTAAGATTTCCCATATGGGGCAGTGCCGGTTAAATGGTCTGCGGCTTCATAACAGCCACATTCTCTTTCGGACAGCATTTTTAGTGCAAGTGTATTGTCAGGTGATATGTCTTTGAGCTCTGTTTTCTCTGCTTTGGTTAAGTAGGCTGTGAGATATCATGCAACTGCAGTGGAATTATCTGCAATGTACTGCACATCAACATTAGCATTCCATAGGAGGGCAATTATTGCATTGTAATCATTGATGTAATTTGATGCTTCACTACTTTTTTATGCAGTATGTGTTCTTAGGAGATTTCCCTTTCACACTGTGTCGAACCAAAGACATGAAGCTGTTTACTCACCCTGTTGCTGAAACTGGTCTAGGGAAACCAAAGTGGCATTTGGTGTAGTATTTACCTCTGTTCTTGTATTTGCGCCGACAATAATTGCCACACTTGTGTCTTTGGTATTGCAAAATGTGTGCTTGTTGGTCACTATATGTACTTTCTGAATGGATTTCGCAAGTCACATATTTGTGAATGAACTGCAAAACAGTTTCATCACTCTCCTCACCAAATTTAGGAGCATTTTTAATCCACAAAAGCATGTGGATGGGTGGTGCTCCTCTGGCTTGATATTCTTTTTCCAAAAGAAGTGTTCCACTTCTACGAGGGGAGGAAGTGCTTTATTGCAAATGAAGTGCAGCATGGCAAGGAAACAATAATGGAAGTACAGTGAAACATTTACAGTATCAAGAGTACAAAGTTCTCCTGGTGTTTTCATGTCTACACCTGTTTTGTTTTGTTTTGTTTGCTATGCAAAGGAAAGAATGCAAGTCTTCCCATGCATACTCTGCACAACTTAAAGTGATAAATCATGTGGGTGGGCCAGGGTTGCCTAGCATACACAGTAAATCTGCATGCCGTCGGAACCAGTACTCTTTCATACCACACATGTTTGCCAAGAGATTTGAAATACTTGACTGTAAAACTTTGCTCTTGTCTTGCACCTTTTGAAGTAGCTGTGTAGCAGACATGTTTTGAAAATGGGAACCTGTTTTCAATGTGTGGACAACTCCATAACATAGTGCTGCCGGTTCACTTTCAAAGAGGAGGTGGAATATGTACTCCACGTTCTGTCTAAATCTAGGGTCTTCAGAATACATTCATAAACAGCTTTATTCTGATGCTGTTATTTGTGTGCATCTTTCATCATATCTTCCTGATTTTCTAGTCGGGAAGAGTAGAGAAAAGGCTTGTGCTTCTACACTTTTTCCCATATACTGATTGGTGCTCCTTTGGCTTGCCACATTTGATTTGTTTCTAATGCATCATCTATGGTGTCTTTGGAGTGCAGTGGGAGAATTGTATAGTGGTCTAAAATATTGGAGGCTTCAGTAGGATCTAGATGTTGAAATTGACCAGTTGTTGAGGAGTCCTCAATTATTTAAGCCATTTCTCTGACTTTTTTTCAACGTTTATTTCCTTGTAGTATTCATTGTTTTTTTTTAAGGTATTGGTAGGCTTCCCCAACTTTGTTCAAGTCCACTAGTTTCTGACAATTATTTCTGTCTTTTGTAGGTACAACATTTACCGGGATAATCAGTGATTCTTCTGTTGGCCTTGCACTCATAGAGTGTCTTCCTTTTCTTTGAGATTTAATGGTAAATAAACTACTTTGCCACAAATGCCTCTCAGTAATTTGGTGGGAGGCAATTTTGCAGTTTTCGGTTGGAGCCGTATTTTTGCTTGAAATGGGTGAACTGTTTGGATTATAATGCTATCATATAAATTAAGCTGCTGCAGTGCGTTTGGCAGTGTAAATACTTCCAAATTATTATTGACTGCCCTTGAAGGCATTTGCTTATTGTCAAGTTTTGCAGTGCAGAATGTGCACAGTATGGAGGTGTTAGTAATTTTGTATTTGTTTTCAGCTATAAGGTACAGAGCTAATTGGAACCATTGGGATTCCTCATTGTCGGTGTCCAGTCATTTGGTCGACTTAAAACTGGTCGAATGACATTTGGTCGACGCAATTTGGTTGAAAACCAAATGGTCGAATTTTTTTTTTTATTGATATATTTATTTTTCGGGTTTTCGTTTTTTAAAAAAAGGGGGTTGGGGGTGAAAATAAAAAAAATAAAATTCGACCATTGGTTTTCGAGCAAATTGGTTCGACCATTTGTCTGGTCGACCAATTTTTTTCGACCAAATGTCTGGTAACCCTCATTGTCTTCTATTTTCTGCATTATAACTTTAGTTGTGGTGCTCTTTCTATAGAAAGTTCTACAGCAACACACACATACATGATTTGGCATTTCAGCAGATGTGCTTTTGAACTTTTGTATTTCTTTTTTGTATGTGTGACACAAAAAGTTGACATCTGCAATGTTGTCACTACTGTTCTCTTAAAATGCTGGAGTTTGTAAGTGCTCTTCAGTTCCGCAATGTTTCCTTTGGATGTGCTCTATTTCTTCAAGCACTTGTTTGGCTGTTCCGTGTAGAAGAATATTGTTTACATGTTGCAGTGCTAAAGCTGGACTTTTTGAATAGTACAGTTTGTATACTAGATTTCTGACAGTTGAATGGTGGGTTGCTAACATTTTGATACGGTAGAAGGTGCTTTTGCAAGCAGCTCCAGAAATACAGCCTAGGCAATGTCCTTGTATTCCTGGGTAGTTGCGTACTGGACAGGAGTCCATAGTTTTTAGTATTTTTATTTTTCTTTTCTTGTTGCCTTTCACATAGTGATTGAGGAAAAGCTGCAAAGATTTGATTGAGCATTGGCGAACATTACTCCTTGATGTGCAAGGCCATTTGTAGGTGAGGTGTGTTGGTTTGGTGGAATGGAGAGTGACATCTAAGTTTGATGGGGGTATTTCTGAAAGCAGTGTTTCTTCTTCCATTGTGGTACTGTGTATCTTTTCATACCCTCGTCCACCCCGATGTAAGGCAATTTGGTTTGTTTGCTCTTGTTTGTTTGATTCTTCATTGAAGTATGGCTCTGTGTTGGTGGTGCGACTCCACTCACCTGTACAGATGTGGTCAAAGGTATCTATGCTGTTATTGCATTTGTTTTGATGTACTGCTAGTAGTTTACCGATTAATGTTGTTAGTGGTTTCATTCGGTTTAAAATTACTATAAACAGTTTTTGTTTCACGATCATTGTACTGTCTACAAGAGCTTCCAGGATTACTTTTCTGCGGTAAGTTTTGAGGGTTGAGTGTGATTTCTCCCTCTATTTATAAGGTTCTGAATAACTCTACAGTGGAACATTTTTTGTAAAATTATTTTTTTGGAATGCTTGCATGTGGTTACATTACCATTTTTATGTGCTCTGTTAGCAGTAGTGTGAGTTGCACTCTTTTTAGTGTTTTTCTTTTCATTGTCACATTTTGACATTCATTGTGCTTATTGACTGTATTAGCTATTCTCTTTCAACTTTCTGTAAAAGTTCTGCTTGCAGTGGATGGCTACTTTATATGCTTTTAGGTTGCGTGGCTCTATATCTGTGTTGCTTTCTATGGAGTTGCAGTTTGGTAGGCATTGTGTAGTAGATGTTGGAGAAGAAAGGGAATTGTGGGTGTGCAGAATTTCAAATGTATATGTGTTCAATGTGCATGAGTGGTTCAATATGAGGGCAGGCATATGCATGAAAGTGTGTCACTGTGTAATGGCCTCTAACTTTCGGTTTGGGACAGCATCTTACTATGTGGGGATTAGTCTAATGGTGGTGACATAATAAACACTGAGCACCTCTAGAGGCGTCATGAGTAACAATGAAGTATATACTGGTGGGTTGCCGCAAATCTATATTCTACATAGTGCACTCTCCCAGTAAGACGTTAAACACTATGATGGTATTGTACTTACTTTGTTGCTTGGTGAGAGTAGGTTTATTGCAGGTTGTATTTTGAATTGCACATGCCAGTGGCTTTAAAGAGAGAGGTGGGTACTGCGCCTGTAAAAGAAGATGGTAATAAAATATCTCGGCTAACGGCATAGTGATTGCACTTGTACAATACATTCTTTAAAAGTGCAGGGGGATGTCTTGGCTAGAAGAGAAATGTGTGTGTATGAATGGATGACTTACTATATGAATGGGGACTTGGGAGCATAAGCATGTTTGGTAAGGGGGTAGGTGGGTTATTTGCAAGTGTATTGTATGACATCCTATTTAGCAAGTGTGTGTCCTAGTGTAGGACTATTCACTTTGAAAATTGAGTACTTTCCATTGTGGAATCATAACAAAAAGGTTCATAAAGATGTACAGACAGCAAAGCTGAATGTTTTTGTATGTGCATTTGCATGTACTTTTCTACATATATATATGCTTTCTACATGAGTGCAGCCATTGTTTCCATTCTTTAATTTCAATTTGCGCATTTAAGAATGATACTGTTGTCAATGCACACATAAATGCTTTTTTTTCTTTTAAGTAATGTTGCCATCTATAAAGTGTGAAAGGTAAGTGGCAGGAAACTGTTTTCATGCAAGCAATGTATGCACTTAGTTTAATTTGCTGGGATACACTTACTGATCCTTTTCTTTGAGATTTTTACAATAGTCATAGGATGTGCGTTAATGGGGGAGAGCGTGGTAAAATTGACGGAACGAAAGAACACAGTAACCGCTTGCATATAACAATGGCTGCTATGGGCAAATGCCAACTTTGCCAAAACCAACCACTGTAGCAGCCATTTCATGGTAGGTGATGGGAGGAATAACTTTATGCATTTCAGTATATTATGGAGATTCAGTAGCAGGTACCCTGTTGTGAAGGACTTAAAACACAGTTTCAAATGTGCTCTACAAAAAGAAGTGATACCTGCAGGGTATGGTGATGGGTGGCGATGCCGATGAATGTGGATGCAGAACTCGCAGAAAGTTTTACAGTACTTTCTAGTGCAGGTGCTTTTGATTCACAGGACACTTGAACTCTGCGTGTTTAACAGCTAGTATGGACTGTTCAACAGATATTATAGCGTTAGATGCAGAATTCTTGGATGTTATTGGTGGATGCTTCTGTGACCATTTAACAGTGGCCAATGAGGGAGTGCTGGAAAAACACTACTGGAAAGGGAAGAAGGATTGCCCCTGCTTTACTGGCATGCCCATGAGAACCTTAGTGCTTCTAATGTGACGTTTGTTAGTGAAGCTGATATTTCTTCCCGCCTATTGAAAATAATCATATGTTCTACAATGTAAAATGTAGTCTGTAGAAGCTTGTGTAATAATGTAAGGAGGAAAAGCAGAGAGTAATCCCCAACAAATACCAAATAAAAAGGTGTTTCTTTATAAGTCCCTTTACAAAAAAAACACACTTTTCACAACTACCAACAAAGAGGGGATTCTCTATCCTGTTTGAAATGTGTTTGCACCCCACCACACACAGGACAATATGTTTGTGAAAGCTGTGGCATTTGAAGGTGCGCACATGCTACATCTGGGTCTTTTCAGGGTGGCTGGCATGTAAATGGGACTGTGCAGGAGTTGGGATTGGTCAATTAGATTTCCTGGGTGTGGTGTGTAACAACAGATTGTGCCTGAAGGTGTGTTTGCAAATAGGAGTGCATATGGCTACGGGTATGTTTGTGCTGTTTAGTAGGTGGACTATATGGCTTTTGGGTGACTCCTGGATACATTGGTTAAAAGTTTATGCCAAACCCTGTGCTCTGAATGCACACTGTGGGTTCCATAATGTTGATTTCCACTGGTACGAAATACGTGGGATGAAGTGGCTGCATGTGGGTCCTCTTTGTGCCTGTTTGGTGACCTTGATCATCCAGACATTATTATTGTTCATTGTGGAGGGAACAGTTTAAGGACATGTTAGCAGCATCTGTCTGCAGTTAGCGATGACGGAGACATTTCGGCAACTGAAGGCAATGTTTCCAAAGTTGCACATCATTTTTTCTTGCATTGCCCAGAGAAAGATGTGGCTGCGTTCTTCCTCGTGTGGGCCACAAATGGAGAAAGCGCGCTGCAATGAGAACAAGGCTGTTTGCCCGTTTTTGCGAGATGTTGGCATGTTCTCCTTCCACAAAGAAAACATTACGTTTCGTAGTAATGAACATTTTTTGCTCATATGTAGTTCATCTGACTGATGCTGGCAATGAGCTGTTTCTACGTAATATCCAAAATGAAGTGCACCGCTTCATGCAACTTTAGCAAGCATTTCTCCAATGGGTGGTCACCACTTCTAACCTTACAAATACAAACAGCACAAAAAGGCTCTTTTCAGAGCCACCATTTCGTTTTGGGAATGCGTACAATGTTTTTGATGGAGTTGCACCGTCCAATGTTCACCACCCTGTACGCGGTGCTTAAAGGCTGCGAGACCGCCTGCAGCCCCCCGACTTTCTGGTGGTCTTGCATTTTGCCTGTTCTACTAAGACACGCTACAGAAGGAAAGGAATGGAAGGGAGGTTTGGCAAAGGGTACCAACCACAGGGATAAGAAAATGCATGTGCGGAGCAGAATATGTTGGGTGGGCCTTACTTGGGAAGGGGGCACCCTTTGTCATGCTGCCGGACCAAAGCCTCGAAATTACTTCGAAGTTGTTCACCCATGCATAGTACTGCGTCACAGTACATGCACAATACAGTGAGCTTTGAAAGGTATGGGTCTGCTGCGGTGGATATGGCCTGCAATGATGGTTGCGGAATGCGCTGGCCAAGTGCAATGTTCCTAGTGGTGGCAGGATCAGATGCAGTGAATGCTGCAGAGGAAATTAACCTACTGCCTTGTTGAAAGGGGAAAACCCTCCAAACAGCTGCCTTGTGGTTTGATTTCAGGTGCCACCGCATGGATGTGGTGCCGTAGCTGTACAAGCTAAGTTTTCCGCAACTGAGTACTATGTTGCACTCAGTGCATTTGACCTGGTTAGCATGAGATTTGGGCACATCTGCTATGGTGGTAAATAGTTTCCACATACATGACTCATGCCGGCTGCAGGCAATGGGGAATCGCTGTACTTTATCCTTGTTGATCTCCATCTACATTATCACACCATTCCCTTGTTCAGGCCCTTCAGAATGAGGTGGTGGTGGTGGTGATGTTGAGTCAGAGGTAGTAGCAGTAGCCCTGGTGGCCATTTCTTGGAAAGGTACATTCGAGGAACACAATTGGTCACAAAGGAATTTCTGCACGAAGCAATGTGCACCGCTGATCTGTTCTGGAAAGCCAAACATGGTTTGGAGCGCAGTGTGGGGTGTAGCCTTTTATAGGACTGTTGTGCAGCACGTGCAACCGGAAATTGGCCCTAAATCAGCGTACTTCCGTTCCCATGGTGATGTCGCGATTGTTGTCCATTAGGATGGCTGTCCGTGGGATGCATATTGCCCGGAATACTTTCTTCCCATATGCATAGGTGTCCTACGGATACCTTTGGAGTCCCCGGACTATTTAACAGTATGGCACACGTGCCCAAAACATTTCTAAACAAGCTGGATGTGTCAACAGTAAAAGACATGGGTGAGGGGTTCTTCCTGCTAAAGTACATCACAGGTTTCTTCACATATCTTGGCATGGGGCGGTGTTACCAGGCGTCAGGGGAAAAGATATGCACATGCAAAATTGTGCGACCTACAAACGTACGGTCCTACAACTACTTACAGGCAGTTCTGTGGCTGTATGTTTCTGTGGAAGAGATACTCCTTGTAGTGTACTTCTTTCTATTCCTGTATGTTCTGTTAAAGAAAAACGAATGTGTTTGGTACACATGAAGCAATATATTGCAATTGTGTTACTTTTCACACTGCGTTTCCTACCTATGGGGTTACTATGGTCACTCATTTATTCAAGTGGGACATTCTCCTCAAGCTATTCTAGGGTGCTTGCAATTTCATTCATTCTTTCCCTTTTCACACTGAGGTGCATAGCCAATGGGGTTATCTTCCTCACTCATTTCATCATGTGGGAAATTCTCTTCAAGCCATTCTAGGGTGGTTGCCATTGCTGCAGACAAAAAGAAAACATCATGCTTTCCTACTATTGTACACTTCAGGACCTGTGCAATTATAAGATAACTTTGGTGTACTTCCCACATTGCAGTGATGTACTGCTCTCAGTAGTATGCGGCCCTAACTCTGCCTCTGTTTTCTTTGTTCCAATGTAAAGCAGGTGTGCAGTAAGATTGTTGAAGGAAGAAGTTACTTTTCTTGTTGGTGCATTCCATTATGCTGCATACCCTATGCCTTGGCGCTGTTTGTTTCAAAAGTACAGAGTTTGTACACCTTCTGCATTTTCCTTCAAATTCCCGTACTTGCTGCTGTTTGTATATGTTTCTTGTCTTTGCTGGATGGTACCACGTGTACGACCACCCCCCCAACCATAACGTCCCTTTAACAATGTTTTTTGTCAGTGAATCTGATAGGTTTTTAGTGGGGCACTGTAACTAGAATGTTGCTTTAGCATAGTTTTTTCAGTAAAGGTGATAGGTTTTTAGTAGAGCAACTTAACCAAAATGCCCCTTTAACAATGTTTTTTGTCAGTGTATATATATATATATTCCTGGGTGCATGACTGTATTATGCTATGGTGGTTGTGGCCAGCTCCTAGGCTCTTGGGGTATGGCCGCTGGTTCCAAATACTGCAATAGTATGTGTACTGAAGTGAACAGGGCGTGTGGTGGTTGTGGCCAGCCACTAGAATCGTGAGCCATGCACCCAAGAGTCTGCCCTCTGGTGCAAATACTGCAATAGTATGTGTACAAAAGTGGACAAGGCCTGTGGTGGTTGAGCCCAGCCACTAGACTCTTGGGTGCGTGGCCACTTGTTAGATTCCTGGGTGCATGACTGTATTATGCTATGGTGGCTGTTGCCAGCTCCTAGGCTCTTGGGTGCATAGGTTCCAGCCATGCACCCAGGAGTATAGCCACTGGTTGCAAATACTGCAATTGTATGTGTACAGAAGTGGACAGGGCCGGTGGTGGTTGTGGCCAGCCACTAGACTCTTGGGTGCATCGCCTGAGGTCATGCACCCACGAGTATGGCCACTGGTTGCAAATACTGCAGTAGTATGTGTACAGAAGTGGCCATGGCCTGTGGTGGTTGTGGCCAACCTGTAGACTCTTAGGTGCATGGTCTGAGTCCATGCACCTAACAGTCTGCCTACTGGGTGCAAGTATTGCAATAGTATGCGTATAGAAGTTCACAGGGCCACTGGCGGCTGGTTTACGTGTGTGGGTACTGGCCAGATTCTTGTGGCTGTATTATGCTGTGGTGGTTGTGGCCATCCCCTCACCGGAGGCCATGCACCCAAGAGTCATCCCACTTGTAGCAGGTACTGAACTAGTATGTGTACGGAAGTGGACAGGTCCTCGGGCGCCTGGCTGATGTGTGTGGGTTGTGCCCACTTGTTAGATTCCTGGGTGCATGACCATGTTAGGCTGTGGTGGTTGTGGCCAGCTTCTAGACTCTTGGGTGCATGGTCGAAAGCTGGAGGCTATGCACCCAAGAGTCTGCCCACTGGTTGCAATTATTAGACTATTGAGTGCCTGTCCGGAGGCCATGCACCCAAGAGTCTGCTGTTAGGCAGAATCACCTGCAGTACCCTTTGGGAACCCTTCAGGCAATTAAGACTACAAGTGTAAGCACAATTTCACCTTTGGTACAAGCCTGTCCTACACAGTAAAGTGGTAGCGATGGCTGAGCAGCCAGACTTAAGAGTTTAAGTGATCAGTAGATCAGGGGAAAAACAGTGGCAACCAGGAAAGCACCAGGTGGGTGGGGCTTAGGCCAGGTGACCTAGACCCACTTGCACCTGCTACCCATCTGCAAAGGAAGATAGTCTGGAGGGCTCATTAAGTGGGGAAAAAGAGCAGCAACCAGGAAGGCACTAGGTGGGTGGGGTTTAGATCAGGTGACCTAGACCGACTTGCACCTGCTCCCCATCTGCAAAGGAAGAGAGAGTGGAGGGCTCCTTAAGTGGGGAAAAAGAGCAGCAACTAGGAAGGCACCAGTTTGGCGGGGCTTGCTAAGTGGGGAAAAAGAGCTGCAACCAGGAAGGCACCAGGTGGGAGGGGTTTACGACAGGTGACCTAGACCCCCTTGCACCTGCTCCCCATCTGCAAAGGAAGAGAGGCTGGAGGGCTCCTTAAGTGGGGAAAAAGAGCGGCAACCAGGAAGTCACCAGGTGGGTGGGGCTTAGGCCAGGTGACCTAGACCCACTTGCACCCGCTCCCCATCTGCAAAGGAAGAGAGGCTGGAGGGCTCCTTAAGTGGGGAAAAAGAGTGGCAACCAGGAAGTCACCAGGTGGGTGGGGCATGCTAATTAGAGAAAAGTGCAGCAATCAGGAATGCACCAGGTAGGCGGGGCTTAGGCTGGGTGGCATAGACCCACTTGCACCAGCTCCCCAACTGCAAAGGAAGAGAGGCTGGAAGGCTCCTTAAGTAGTGGAAAAAGAGCAGCAACAGGAAGGCAGCAAGTGGGCGGAGCTTAGGCCAGGTGACGTAGACCCACTTGCACCTGCTCCCCATCTGCAAAGGACGAGAGGCTGGAGGGCTCCTTAAGTGGGGAAAAAGAGCGGCAACCAGGAAGGCAATAAGTGGGTGGTGCTTGCTAAGTGGGGATTGCATTGTAATCATTGGTGTACTTTGATGCTTTGCTTCTTTTAATGCAGTATGTGTTCTTAAGCTATTTGCCTTTCACACACACTGTGTCTAACAGAAGACATGAAGCTGTTTACTTGTCCTTTAGCTGAAACTGGTCTAGGGAAACCAAAGCAGCATTTAAGATTTCCCTTTGTTTTTATATCTGCGTCGACAAGACTTGCCACATTAATGTATTTAAAAACGCAAAATGTGTGCATGTCACACACTATGTGGACTTTCAGAAGGGATTTCCCAAGTGACATATATGTGAATGAACTGCAAAACAGAGTCATCACTGCCCTGACCAAATTTAGGAGCATCTTTTATCCACAAAAGCATGTGGATGTGTGGTGGTCCTCTGGATTGATAATCATTTCTCCAAAAGAAGTTTTGAACTTCTCCAAGGGAAGGAATTGTTTTATTAAAGATGAAGTGCAGCATGGCAATACAGCAGTGATGTAAGTACCTTGACATTTTTACAGGGTCAAGAGGGCAAAGTTCTCCTGATGTTTTCATGTCTATCCCTGCTTTGTTTTCGTTTGCTATGTGCAGGAAGTCATCCAAGTCTTCCCAGGCATACTCTGCACAACTTAAAGTGATAAACCATGTGGGTGGGCCAAGGTTGTGTTGCATACATCGTACATCTGTGTGCCGTCGGAACCAGTGTTCTTTTGTACCACGCATGTTTGCCAAGAGATTTGTGATACTTGACTGCAAAACTTCATCTTTGTCTTGCACCTTTTGAAGAAGTTGCGTTGCAGACATGTTTAAAACATTGAAACCTGTTTTCAATGTGTGTGTAACTCGGTAATATGAAGTTGCTAGTCCACTTTCAAACAGGAGGTTGAAAAGTTATTCAATGTTTTGTCTGAATCTGGGGTCTTCAGAATACATTTGTAAAGAGTGATATTCTGATGCTGAGATTTGTGTGCATCTTTCATCATACCTTCCTGCTTTTCAGTAGAAAAGCAGAGAGGAAAGGCTTGTGCGTCTACACTTTTTTCCCATATGCTCATTGGAGATCCTTTGGCTTGCCGCATTTGATATGTTTCTAGGGCATCGTCTATGCTATCTTTGGAGTGCAGTGGGTGAATTGTATACTGGTCTAAAATATTGGATGCTGTAATAGGATCTACAAGTTCAAATTGGCCAGTTGACAAGGAATCCTGAATTATTTCCGTTGTTCCTCTCAGGTTTTTTTCAATGTTTATTTCGTTGAAGTATTAATTGTTCTCTTTAAGATATTGTAGGCTTCTCTAACTTTGTTTAAGTCTACTAGTTGTTGCCAATTTCTTTTGTCTTTTGCAGGTACACCATTCACTAGGATAATCAAACATTGATCTATTGGCTGTTTCACTGTCAGAGTGTACACATCCAATGGCAAATAAACTACTTTGCCACAAATGCCTTTTAGTAATTCAGAAGGAGGTAACTTGGCCTTAGGTTGAAGGTGTATTATAGCTTTAAATGAGTGTACTGTTTGGTTTATAATGCTCTCATACAAATTTAGCTGTTGGAGTTGTTTTGGAAGTGGAAATATTTCCAAGTTATTAGTGATAGCCAGTGAAGGCATTTGGTAATTATCAAGCTTTGCAGTGCAGTATGTGCAAAGTATTGAGGGGTTAGTCATTTCATGTTTGTTTTCTGCTATAAGGTAGAGAGCTAATTGCAACCATTGGGATTCCTCATTGTCTTTTATGTTGTATGCTATATTTACAGTTTTGGTGTTCTTTGCATGAAAAGTTCTGCGATAACACACACATACCTGGTTTGGTACTTCAGCAGATATGTTTTTAAACTTTGCTATTTCTTTTTTGTAAGTGTGTACTAGAAGGCTGCCATCTGTGAGATTGTTTGCACTTTTCTCTAAAGTTGGTGGATTTTGTAAGTGCTCTTCACTTCCAAAATATCGGCTTTATATGTGGTCTATTTCTTCCAGGAGTTCTTTGGCTGTGCCATGTAGGAGATTGTGATTATCTGCTCCTGTTCTAAAGCAGGGCATTTTGCATAGTACAGTTTCTGGATGAGATTTTGTCCAGTGGAATGGCGTGTTGCTAACATTTTGATGTGGTGGAAGGTGCTTTTGCAAGCAGGCCCGGAAATGCAGGCTAATGAATGTCCTTGCAGTCCTGTGTATTTGCGCACTGGACAGGAATACATGGTTTGCAACATTTTCATTCTCATTTTCTCTTTCGCTTTCATATACTGATTGGATTGAGGAATTTCCGTAAAGATTTGAAGGGTTGTTTACATACGTTACACATTGAGGTGAACAGCTATTTGTAGACAGTACAGATTGGTTCTGTGCAATGGAGAGTTGATTGTAAGTTGGTTGGGGATATTGTTTGAGCGTTTCCTCTGCCATAATGGTGTTGTCTACCACTTCATACCCTCGGCCACTGCTATGTATATCTCGTGACGATAACTCAGGGGCAACGTGCTCGCCTTGAAAGCAAGACGACACAGAGCAACAAAGGTGTTTCCTCTGGTCCACGCTTAGAAAACTCTGGGTATTAAGTGTGTTATAAATAACCAATCATATCATATATCATATGGCAATTGGGATTCTTTGCTCTTGTTTGTATGCCTCTTCATTGAAATATGGCTCGGTGCTGGTTCTGTGAATCCACTCACCAGCATAGAAGTTTGCAAAGGTATCTATGTTGATATTGTGTATGTTTCGAAGTACTTTATGTAGTTCACTAATTATTTTGTTAGTGGTTTCATTCTGTTTAAAAATAATATAAACAGTGTTGTTTTGAGGAGCATGTCACTGTCTATGCAAGCTTCCAGGAACAGTTTTCTGCGGTAAGTTTTAAGAGTTGAGTGTGATTTCTCAGCTGTTTTTATAAGGTTCTGAAGGACTCTGTGGTGGAAAAAATGTTGTCAAATTAATTTTTTGGAATGCTTACCTGTGGCTATGTTAATATTGGTAGATGCACTGTTAGCACTACTGGTAGTTGTATTCTTCTTAATACATTTCTTTTTAGTTTTACATTTTGAAAGAGGGGTCACACATTCTTTCCTTCTAGCTGCTTCAGTTTTGCTCAGTGACTGTATTTGCTGTTTTGTTTGAACTTTTCCTTGAAACTCTGCTAGAGGCGGATGGCTATTTTCCTTGCTTTTAGTTGTATCTGCTCTATTTCTGTGTTGTTTTCTACAGAGTTGCTTTTTTGGTAGGCATTCTCTTGTGTCTGCTGGAGAAAAAATTAAAGTGTGGGTTTGGAAGATGTGCAATATATTTGTGTGCACTGTGCATGAGTGTCTGAATATGAGGGTAGGCATACATAGAAGGGTGTGTAAATGTGGAATGGGCTGTTTCTTCTGGATGGGAAGGTTGTAGTGGTATCCGTGTGTGTTGATGTGTGAAAGGTTTGCTTCAGTATGTATGACAGTGTACTATGCATGAATAAATAAGGACATTACAATGTTTTCACAAAACTGGGGGTGTTACCATACTGGTGTTCAGATGACACTATAAAGACTGGGCCTGCTGAGGTGCAATGAGTAAGAGTGAAGCAAGTGCTGTTGGGTTGAATAGAAATGTGTAGGCTACAATACTACAAAATTGCACTGTCTGAGTAACAGGCAGAACACTACTACAGTATTACACTTACGTTGTTGGATGTGGAGAGTAGTTTTCTTCTTGGTTTTGTCCTCCACTGGAGATGCCACTGACTTTCAGGGGGCTGTTCTTCACTGCAATAGTGAAAGAAGGAAGTTAGTGGGTATGTGTGTTAATGTCACAGAAATTGCACTAGGATAACACAGTATTTTGAATTGTAGGACAATGTGTTGGCTGTAAGAGTTACTGTGTGTGTCCACATGTACAGCACTGCAGAGGAATGGGGACTTGGGAGCATCAGCATCGTTGCTATAGGGGCCAGTGGTGTAGTGATAAGTGTGTAACCCTATGGGGCTGTACTTTTGCAAGTGTGTGAGTTCATGTTGCACTACTTGATTTGGAGCTGGATGAGTGCAAGTCCTAGTAGGGTGGGAAAAAGGCACAGAAGGATGTACAGATTAGAAAGAAAGATGTTACCGTGTGTGGAATTTTATTAACTTTCTCACACATAGATGCTTGTTGCATGAGTGCAGAAATCCTTGCCTGTTTCATTTATTTATCCAAATGTACAGATAGCACTGTTGCCAATGTGTGCATGCATTTCTTTGCTTTCCTTCCAATGGTGCATTTTGTTAATTGTGCAATGTATGTACTCGCCATGCTTCGCTAACATATATGCAGTTTCCCTTTTCTGTATGCGTTCTGGGAATTTTACATAGGATCTGGCACTTGAATTTGCTGTGCAAATGTTCCCAATGTAGTTTTATTTTTTGTTTTACAAAACCATCACAGACAGTGCTGATAAAAGTAAATTATGTGGTTTACAGCTGTTCTACAAGTGGACATTAATAGAAATCTTTTAAAGTACACAGCATTGCCAGTAACTGCCACATGATGTCAGGAGATGGGACAATTGAGAGTACAATTATTGAGTAGGTTATGCAAGGTAAGTGTTAGGCACCCTGTTCATATGCATTTGTAAAAGAGTTGAAAATTCACTCTACAAAATATATGCATAACTGCAGTTTGTGTTGCTGGCTACAGATGTGGATGAATCTGGAAGCAGAAATCTTGGAGAGTTTTACAGTCGTCATTGATGGAGGTGCTTTCAAATTACAGGAGACCTGTACTCTGAGTCTTGAACAGTACATCTAAAGTGTTGAACTGTGATGACAGAGTTAGATGTAGAGTTCTTGGATGTGATTGGTGGCTGGTTGTGTGACTGCTTAACAGTAACCAATGAGGGAGTGCTGCAAAGAGTGAAGTGGAAAGGGAAGAAGGGCTGCCCCTGTGTTACGGGGTCCGTGGACACCGTGGTAGTCCGCGGACAAAGTATGTCACATCCGGGACTTCTCAGTATGTCTGGCATGGAAATGGGATTGTGCGGATTAGCCAATTATGTGTTGAGGTTGTGCTTTACAGAAAGAGAGGGTAATACTTTTCTTCATTGCTGTGTTGGTTGTGTTTTGAAGATTGCTGGTGGTCGAGAGATGCATAGAGTTACTGTGTGGATTGTGGGAGTTTCATTTGTTTGGGATCTGGAGAGATATGCAGTCTCAAGATTTATTTCTGCTGATCTTGATTTTCCAGGCCTGCAGGCTTTGTGGGCCAGTGTGCCTATCTGCAATTTGCAGGGACTGTTTGGACTTTGCAGAGACATGGGTACTTTTGGTACTCCTGATGTTCGGGTACTTTTGGTACTCCTGATGTTTTGGTGGTGCACTGTGGAGGAGAGGATTTGGGCTACATCAGTGTTCCAAGTTTTTTTTTTTCTGTACTGAAGTTGTTGGTGCATGAACTGATACTGCTTTTTCCTACTCCAAAGGTGGTTTATTCAGAAATACCACCTAGAGCACAATGGAACAACCCAATGTCCTTTGTCCCCCGCAAAATGCTGGAAGGTGAATTGTTAATAGAGGCATGGGTGTATGTTTGCGACATGATCAGTTGTTAATTTTCCATAATGAGAACATTGATTCCCTTAGACTGCACTACTTTACCGCGGATGGCATTTTGTTGTCTGTCCTTGGAATACTTTTTTTTCTAATTTAAGGGATGCTTTGCAGAGGTTGATGGTGGGCAGTAAGGAGGAACAGAAGAGAACCCCCCCAAACAAATAGAAAACAAAAGGCCTTTGTATACTAGCAACAAAAAAAAATAACACAAGAAATAAGGCTCTTTTCGGAGCCACCGCTACAGAGGAAATCTCTTACCCTGGGTTAAATTTCTCTCCCCACCCCCTTGAATTGGCCGATTTATCCACGGACACTACGGTAGGTCGCAGATTGCATGTGCTACATCTGGGACTTTTGAGGATGGCAAGCATAGAAATGGGACTGTGGAGGCCAGGTGATTGGCCAATAAGGTTTGCTGGGTGTGGTGTGCAAGGAGAGAGTGTGGCAGATGCTATCTTTGCTGAGAGCAGTGCCGATGGCTATGGCTATGGCATGTGTTTTAGGAGGCAGAGCATCTGGATTTTGGGAGACTCTTGGATACATTGGTTGCAGGTGATATTGATAATGATATTTTATTTATATCTTGCTCGTACACAAGTGCTTCAGATAACTGTTTCAGAGAGGAGCATGAAGAGCACTGTGGAGACATTTTGGATTCCATCATGTGGATGTTCACTGGTATGGAGTGCGTGACATGAAGTGGCTGGATTTGGTTCCCCTGTGTGCCACTTTGGTGATGCACCATCATCCAGTCATTATTATTGTTCATTATGGAGGAAACAGTTTAGGTCACACTACCGGAATCTGACTGCAGTTTGCGATGAAGGAGACACTTGGGTAAGTCATGGACATGTTTCCAAACTCCCGAGTCATTGTATTGCGCATTGCCCAGAGACAGATATGGCTGCTCTCTTCTTGATTTGGTCCACACATGGAGAAAGCGAGGCGCAATGTCAACAAGGCTGTTTGCACATTTTTTAGAGATGTCATCAATGACATTTGTGATGTCATGTTTGATATCATGGGTGTTAGTCTTAGCAGTGCAAAGTGGTGGCGCGAGATATGGTTGCTTAGCTTACCATAACTGGTGAATTTCCGATTTTACTTGTAACCATAACATTTTTTGAGCACAATTTCTCCACTGGTTTGGATTGGTTTTTATTAGTGCAAAGTAACCATAATCTCCGTTTAACAAAGTTTCTTCACTGAATTTATATGAATGCTTGTCTGTACAGTACATTTAAAATTATTCATTTTAAAGTTGTTCCTTTGACCATATATTGGGTCTGCTAATTGACTTGTCTTTTGTAGACCTTCTCTGTATTGAACATGGTGCAGTATATTTACATTATCTACCCAGCCAAGTGTGATACAGTTGTCTTTATGGCCTAATGTTTTGAATACAGGTTGACCTTTGATGGATATTAATGTAGTAGATCATGAAATACAAAGATATGATTTCCTCCAAACAGTTCCACCTATGTAATCCTAAGGATATTATATGATGAAGTATAGCAATAAGTTAGAAACCATGCTTGTTTCATCATTCATGAAAACATACATTTTGTCTGGAGTTCTGCCTACATCAAATGCAGCCTCTGAAGACAGTTTGTGCTACTGTAATTCTCTTTCATGCTCAGCTAGTTGGATTAAGAGTCAGTGTAAAGTTACACGTGGTGGATCAAAAGCAGTGAGACACATGAAAGGTTATCTGTTTTTTTCTTCAAAAGTGTATTAATTTTTATAACAAGGACATTTTGCCAGAAACAGTTTCACCACTGAAATATATGAACAGAGGATAGCAATTATTACAGCATGTTTTGTTCTAAGGTTGTTTCCATGTTTTGTTTATTCAGTGAAGTCAAGGTAAATGTTGAGTTCTTCATCATTTAACTGTAATATGACCAGTAATACATCTTTTTCAGGTTTCTTGGATGATAACATGCAAATGTCTACTTTGCTAATTCATATATCAGCTTCATTTTGAATAACTGGGACTCAGGGTGTTTTTTTCCTATCTAGAATAATTAGTTGACTGCCTTTGAGAGTATCTTCACCATTTTCTATTTGTATTTGTTCACCCTTTTAAAGCTCATCTTTTAATGTTTGTTTGTACTGTTAACATCTCATGTAAGGCTGTTTTTAGTTGCATCAGAAGAAGCTTCAAATTAGTCATAGTGACATAATAATGTCTCTTCTTTTGTCCCAGATTGGAATAACTACAGTAGAGGTATGTAACACAATTCATTGTGGTCTGCAGATTTGAAAGGTAGTTCCACATTGTTAATTAGTTGGGGTTTTGAATATCTCACTAGTTATTCATTGCAGTTTAACATACCCTCTCTGCCATATGTTTCATTTGGTAAGAAATTGTTTTGTGTGTGTAGTACTGTGCTATTTTATTTAAACCCATTCTTGCCAAAGGAGGACTTATTTTTAGGAAGAATGTGCAAATGAGATTTGTTTTTAGGATGTCTTTACTTTTGGGATTTTTTTCTGCTAGATATTAAATTTCTTTGAAATATTCAAGTACCATTTTCTGAGATGTATCTGCTCAAAGGTTTAGTCAGAGAAAATTTTCTGATTTTCCGTAAAAGGCAGTGGCTGTTAAATGATATGATGCTTCATACAATCACATTCTCTAAGTGAGAAAATTGTTATGCCAAAGTTGTATAGTTTTTGAGAAAGAGGAATTGAACTCCCTGAGATCTTTTAACCCACTCTTCTCAGAGGTTGGCTGTGAGATATGTTGTGTCCGCAATTGAATTGTCTGTAATGATCTGAATATCTATATTAGTATTCCACACACAGGCAATGATGAGATTGTAACCATACATGTACTTTGTACCTTCATATCTTTTGATATTATATGTGTTTTAGGAGACTTACTATTGATGGTATCTAACAGCAGACAAGAAACTACTTGCCTGAGCTTTAGTCCAAAAATGTTCTGGGGATTCCAAACAACATTTGGCGTGGTATTTGCCTTAGTTTCTGTATTGGCACCAGAAATATCTTGCATATGTTATTGGAAATACTAGATTTTAGTTTGTAGGACAACATTTTTGTTTACTCTGTTGGGATAATGCATGCAATTTCTTTTACTATAAATTCTAAGAGTATTTTAGAGCCAAATGTTCGTTTGTTTGTTTGTTTGTTTGTTTGTTTGTTTTATTATTTGTAATGCGACAGAAAACCCTGGGGTAACAAGGCGCAGCAGTTACATGAATTTGCGAGGCTTATTTGCAACAAAATGAAATGTAACATATACAAGTACATATATACAATAATAATATTGGCAGGAATCTATACAAATTTACAAGTAACACATGAGAGTACAGTGGGTACCGTAGGCAGGAATGAGAACTTAAGGCTGAATAAGTTGGAGGCTTATGACTTCAACCATGAAACGATCTTAGAACGGAAGTTTTGGTAATGTAAGTCCATTCTGAGACAGGGTGGTAGAGAGTTCCACAGCTTGGCCGCTTTCACTGGGAGACTATTACCCCCTAGGGTAGCACGTTTAAAGTTGGGGACAGATAGGCAATCTTTGTAGGCTGTATGTGTGTCTACAATATTATTTTAATACGTGGTGCTCCACTAGACATGCACTCTTTTCTCCAAAAGCAATGTTCTAACCCCCCCGCCCCCGAGGACAATGTTTGTTGCAGATGAAATGTAACATGGAATAAAAAAGTGACAGATGCACATTAAACATGTGCTGGATCTAGTACACAAAGTTACCATATGTTGTTTAAGTCTATTCCTGCTTTATTTTGATTTTCAGCTTGTAGGAACACATGTGTGTCATCCCATGCATGTTCTGCACACCTCAATGTAAAGATTCATGTGGGGGTGACATAGGTTGCTTAACATACAGTGAACGTCAGTATGTCATTGCATCCAGTATTCATTTGTGTCACTCATATTTGCCAAGATATCTGTTAAACTGACTCTGACATTTCATCTTTGATTTTTATCTTTTAATGTAGTTGACTAAATATGACATGATGGTTACATCAGTTTGACCTCTTAGTGTGTGAGAATCGCCATTGCATAATGTTGCTGTTTTACTTTCAAACACCAATGAAAAATATATTGAATGTGTTGAAGACCTCTTGGATCTTCAGAAGACATTGGGCCTCATTCCGACCCAGGCGGTAAGTTACCGCCTGGGTCGTACCTTTACCACCATGGCGTAAACTACGTTTACGCCATGGTGGTTGGCGGACTTACCGCCCCATTCCGAGGTTGGCGGGGCGGTAAGTCCCCAATCCCCATTTACCCTTCCCCATTCCCATTTTTGCCCCATAGGGCATAATGGGAGTGGGGAAGGCGTTAATTACGCCACCGTAAATTACGGTGGCGTAATTAACAACAAGGTCCCTTAGTGCCATGGATTTTAACACCTGCTAAAAGCAGGTGTTAAATCCTCCATGGCGCTAAGGGACCTCGGAATCAGGCGGTAAGGGTCGGCGCTGTTTACGCTGCTGTAAACCCCTTACCGCCTGGGTCGGAATGAGGCCCATTCTGAGAGGATAATTCTATGATGTGCTGATTTGGAAAGAGATTTCATTGTGCCTCCATCTTCTTCCTGTAGGAAAGAGAAATGCTCTGTAACATCATGTTTTTTTAACTTTGTTTTCCCATGCACTCTTTGGAGAGCATTTTGCTTGATGCCTAAAGCATGTCCCATTGTGTCTCATGAATATAGTGTGTGAATTGTGCAGTGTCCAAGTATGTTATCCATAATGTTAGGATCAACATCTTAAAATTGACCAGTTCGTTCTGTGTCTTCATGTATTTTAGTGGCTTCTTTCATGGTTGTTTCCAATATTTATGTTTTTGTAGTAATTATTGTGGTCTTTGAGATATAACACAGTTGTCTTATTATGTTGAAAATCAACTAGTTCTTGTCAAATGATTTTGTCTTTGTTAGTATGCCATTCACCAATACAATTAAAGATTAAGTTACGGAATGTCCTTCTCCTAGAGTGTCAAAGTATTCTTTGAGATATAATGGTAAATATACAACCTTGCTTCAAAGTAATACTGATGAAGGCAATTTAACATAACATTTGGAAAGTGAGGATATTTCTAATTTGGTTTTGATAGCTCAAGAGGGCATTTGGTTATCATTGATTTTATTATTGCAATTTGAGCTAAATACTAAGGTTACATCATATCTATATTTTCTGCTGTGAGGTATTCAACCATTCTGATTGCATATTGTCCTAAATTATCTGGCACTTGTATTGTTTGTTTACATTCTTGCAAAAGGTTTTACAACAGCTGATACACACTTTGTAATTTCAAGACAGATGTTTTGAAACTTTCCTTTTGTTTTTTTTTATTTGTATTACACATTAAGGTTCTTCTTAGAAACTGCTGGTTGCTAGTTTGTTTGTTATTTCCTCTTGTGGTGTGCCAGTTAGCAGACGTTTGTTCGGTTTCTGTAATTCTAGAGCGGAACTTTTAGCAGTGATCAGTTTATGCACACACGTTTGCATTTTATACTGGTTTGTTGCCATAATGTTCATATGAGGAAAGGTGATTCTGATGGATTCATATGAAATGCAACACAAACAATGAACAAGGAAATTCGGACCAGCAAACTACAAGTCTGCCAATAGGGGCAGTGAAGTACCGGCAGGCCTGACCTGCCAGTAGTTGAAGCCCCGATTGACATACAAATCACTGAAGCACTGAAACCATTGCTAACGGTGCTGGTGCTTCAGAGTTCTGATTTCCACAGAGTCATATGGGACTCCCCGGGAATGAGAACTTACCGTTCCACAGCCTCCAGTAATATCCCGGTACAACCGGGATATCGGGTGGTGGCAACAGTAAGCAGAGGTTGCCGGTAGGCTGCCGGTACTACCAGCGGCC
The DNA here is from genome assembly GCF_040938575.1 of Ambystoma mexicanum. NCBI lineage: Eukaryota > Metazoa > Chordata > Amphibia > Caudata > Ambystomatidae > Ambystoma > Ambystoma mexicanum. The sequence goes on along the minus strand of NC_090932.1, from coordinate 475,715,601 downwards.
TTCCGGAAACCTCCTTATGGGGGCAATTGTCTTTGTTTTCTTCAGGGTTAGGCTTTGGTTGTCATTTGTCATTTTTTACATATGTTGGGGGATAGAAGAATGTTTAAATTTGGTTTTAGTAAAGTTGATGTGGGTTAAGAGCTGTTATTATTGTTAATTATGTCCGTATAGGAGATGTTATAGCACCTTGTATCCAATTAGGGAGTAATTGCTGGTTGAACTTTTTGTAAATTGTGTCGCATGATTTTGGAATCGACTTTCAGTGATTCTAACTGCTTCGGGGTTGGTTTGGGGATGAGCGATGGTTCAAATCTCAAACTGCCTCAAAACGTTTTGAGACAATAGCACCATAAATTGGTTTGGAGCAGTTTGAATTGGCTCCTTCCTTCATATTGTGGGTATTCTGATTTGACTCATGCATGGCTTGAGTCAGTTTGATCCATTTCAAACCAATAGGTCTCTATTCCTCGAATTGTTTACAGCTTTTTAGAAGAGTTATACTAAGTCAAACCAACTGGATCTTTTTTTTAACAATAGCAATCTCTTAGTTTGAATTGTGAAACTAAACTATAAACTTCCTATTTCCTGTTTTTGCCTTTGATTGATTCTGGGAGAGAGAAAACGGACACAGCAGAGAACCACAGGGAGAAGGAGCTCTGTAGTCTTTGGTTGGTTTTAAAAATATGATTTTGAAAATGGAGACAGGGGAAGGGACTTGGACAGCTGATGGGAAAGGGGAGAAGAGAATATTAAAGGTTCTATGTGATTTCACCGAATTAAAGTACAGAGAATGATTTTACAACAAACCTTTTATAATGAAAACATATCGTTTTTTAAATGTTATTTTCATTTGGGGGAGTCCCCCTATCCACCTGTTTCCCTGTGCTTTTAAACCCACCCAAAACCCCTCCTTACCCGATGTAACCCCTTCCCCTAACCTGTGTATATTTTGTTTAATTAATCCAATATGTTTTCATTATCATTGTTTCGTTATTAAAGTAATTCTCTGTTTTCTATTCGTTAAAATCCCTGGATACCAATCTTCAAGTCAAAGAGGTGGGTGCTTTCCTCCACTGCCCCTAGCCAGACAGCAGCAGAGACCCAGGAGCAGCAGTCTGTGCCCAAGGATCCTGAGGTGCAGCAGCCACTACCAGAAGCACCTGTGCTACAGCAGTGGGACTCTGGGAGACCCCAGACTACAGGGGGATATGTATATTCCATTCGTGAAGAGCCACCCACCAAAAAGGCTGCCAAGGTGCTGTGTAACATTTATGGGGAGGAAGTGGCCAGATGAAACGGACCCCATTTCACCACCTCAAGCATGCTGAGGCGTCTCATCAAGACACACAGCATGATTTTGTCTGCCTCTGAAGCGCTAGCAGCAGTCACATCTTCCTCCCAGATTAAGAGAGGTCAGAGGTGGCAGTAGGCAAGACAGCTCCCCTGATGAAGGCCACAGGAACCACCAGCTGTCCTGGGACTTCTGCCGCGAGGTCTGCACTATTGTTCATGCTCTGCTGTTGGGGTAAACAGTAAGAGAGAGAAGTGATGCCAGGGTGCCACATCTAAAAAAAAAAATAACATCCTGCCACATGGCAGAGCAATCCGGCTCAGTAATTGTCTTTTGTTTTTTGTTTTCTTTTTTCCAAATTTACATCCCCCAGTGTTAATCCTTCTCCCTAAAAACACAAAAAACAAACACATTCAAACAGAAAACACCCACCAGACAAATTAACAAAAAATAAAAACATAAAATAAAAACATAAATAATATATATTTTACGATTTATACAGCACATTATGCTGCATTACATCTCCAAACGATATAGTAAATGGTAATGTTACTAGTTTTACTCATTTGAAAATGTATCCATTTCTGATAACTCTTTTTCTGAGACGCACATAAGCTCCTGTGTGACTAGCCTCAGTGAGAAACACAAACAGCAGAGTGTGTGATGGCCAGAAAGAAATCCAAAGTCCAGCGGAGGTATTCATTTAGGGATCCATAGACATAGTAGGTCCCGGGCAGTCTTATCTTGTCTATCAAAGTGGATCCTCAAAAACATTATGAGGATCATCTCTTGTACAAAAGGCATTCCTTGAAAATGTAAAGATCATTGTATATGTAGTAAACATGCACCTCGAAAAATTAGCGGTCAAGGGCAACGTGAACAAAACGACCTGTTATAAGCTTCTACAATGACTTAAAATGCTCTGACTTCCCTTTTATAACATCAGATATTTCAGAAAGAAAGGAAAATGGCCAATAAGAGTGCAGCTTTGCACTCCAAGGAGCGGCCCTGACAGTAAAACAGACATTAATTTCTGTGTCCAGTATTTCTAAACCACATTTAACCAAAGTGGATGTGTCACCACATTAAAATAAATGGGATGCAGAAGTAAATGCTTTTGGACTGTTGTGACAAACAACAGTAGGATGGTATCACTTTACAGGCTCAATAAACAAGGGCATGTCCTCATCATCAGGAAGTTCGCAATCAATAATGGCCTACTACTGACTGCTCAAGCTATTCCTTTCCAAACCACATGCCCCATTAATCAACCCTGCTCCACTTGTTGGTGTCTGATATGTATCTTCAGCTGCGGGTGGCCACTGGCAACTCATCCTCGTCATCTAGCTGCTTTATTGCCTGTGGGTAGATTACTTCCTATAGTCTTCTGCAATGAGGTGCTGATTCATTTTACAAAAAATGAAAATTACTCTACATGCGACACTTCTACTATGTTCTGAGACAAAGGCCTGCAGTAAATACCCTCATTGATGTGTGACAGTCCAGTCACAGATAAACAAGACTAGCTCACTACATACCATCTCCCTTTCATATAAACAGTCATAACCTACAACAAGGCCCTGGTTACATTGAAAACCCCCCCTGAATGCACACTTGCGGGTGGGCAATATAGAAATCCAAATGCAACCCTCGCAAGTGCCACCGGCTACATGGACTGCTTGCTGTTCCAATAGTGTAATGGGTCACCATAATTTCCCACAGGTGAGGTGTCCAGCAGATGCACCTCAAGTATCTGTGCAGCTGATGGTCTGCTGTCTGTTTTTCTTGATGTGTAATCAGTATACAAGATGTCAGAGCCCATGAGAAGGGTGTCCCACAGAAATTCCTCACCATGGAATACACCTGCACTGGTCATGAAGATTCATCTGACATCAGTGACATTGTGGCCATTGTTTCAGTCAGTTTGGACATGCCTGGTTTTGTTCACAAATCTAGGGGTCTTGCAGCTCTTCTTGATGCCCACATTCTTCCAATCACTATTGCAAATGATGCAGCAATGCATGCTTTCAATAGCTGCTGCACATCCTCCTCACCTGCCACAGAATGACTAAACGCGTGATCAGTTGTACCGGTGTTGTCACTGATAATGTCATATGTAATGTCAGTTGCAATGTCATCAGTATGCTTAGGGGCTGCATAATGGGGGCCTCTTTGTTATGACTTTAATGTCATTTCTACTTACGTTTTTTGACTGATTTTCACGGGTTTTGTTATGCTATGCACCCCACCTCCTGGAATTCAGTGTTTTTTTTTCTGATAACGCAAGTCATAACATTGTTAGCAATATGTGTGCTTAAGCTACGCAACAATCTTTGTTTTGTCTACTGGGAGGAGGAATAGGGAGGTGGTGTAATGCAACAGATTACTATTAAGGTACTGCAACAACAAATAGGGATATGGGGTCCCTTCCTTGTTTGCCCACATTGGCTGATGGCCACAACCCTGCTGACCGACCCTCCTTCCTCAGAATTATAACATCACACCTGCAGCTAAGCCCCGGATGAAGTATGCTAAGTCTTTACTATCTGCTGGTAAGGATGTGCAACATGATGTGGGGTTGTGTGGGCCTGGCCCTTGGTTGTGGCTCCTGCCTGGACTGCACCTGCTGTGCTACTATCTGGCAGCAATGACACCCCTGTTTGCCTGCAGTGGCTGTCTCCAGCTCCAGTGCCTGCCTGATCCATTGCCACAGTGCAACCCGGATGCCTTGTGGACTGTTCCTTCCTCATCTGCCCCGTTTGATTGCTGGCCACACCCCTTACTGGCCCACTCTCCATTCCTGGAAGTATGACATCCCACATGGGGTGAAGCCCTTGCGAAGTTCAGTCAAGTTTCTGCTGTCTGCCATTGAGACTGTTCAGCATGCTGTGGGGGTGCGTGGGCATGTGTTCCGGTTGTGGCTTCTGCCTGGACTGCTCCTGCTGTGCTACCATCTGGCAGCAACGAAACCCTGCTGCACATGTAGCAGCTGGCTTCATCTCTACTGCATGTCTGCTTTATTGCTACAGTGCGACGCAGCTGCATTGCAGACTGTTCCTTCTTCATCTGACCCCCTCCCCTGCTGCCCACACTCTCTGATGACCTACACTCTATCCCTGAAGTATAAAATCCTGCACATGGCAAATCCCTGGGGGCAAAGTCCGGCCAATTGTCTGCTGTCTGCTGCTGAGACTGTGTTGTGAGGTTGCGTGGGCCTGCCCCTGGTTTGTGGCTCCTGCCTGGACTGCACATGCTGTGTTACCATCTGGCAGCAACAGCGCCCCTGCTTACCTGCAGTGGCTGCCTACATCTACAGTGCCTGCCTGCCTCATCACCCTGGTGTGACCCAGTTGCCTCGGTGACTGTTCCTTCCTCATCCACCACCTTCGGCTGCTGGCCATGCACCCCGCTGACCCACACTCCATCCCAAGAATTATAGCATCCCACCTGGGGCAAAGCCCTGTCCAAAGTCCAGCCAATTCTTTGTTGTCTGCCTGTGAGACTGTTTGGCTTGCTGTAGGGTTGCGTAGGCCTGGCCGGGGGTTGTGGCTCCTGCCTGGACTGCTCCTGCTGTTACGTTATTACCACTTATTGAGCGCGCATTCACCAAAAAGGTAGGCAGGGAAAGCTAAAAAAGATACGTTTACAGAGACCGCTGGAATCAGAGATCATTTTCCTTTGCTCTCAAGAGCCAAGGGCTAGAATTCCAAAGTTGAGCTGCAGCAACCAAAAAGGAGGGACCGCCGATATGGGTGGCCTTAAAGCGAGACAACCATCATCTGAGTGAAGTACCCGAGCAGGGACATAAGGCTGGAATTTCTTCTGCAAATACTCAGCACCTAAACCATAGAAGGCGTTATGGAGCAGACAAAGGGCCTTAAACTGAACACGCTTCGACACAGGAAGCCAGCTAAGCTGAAGCAAAACTGGAGAAATGGGAGCATGTCTACGCATAGAAGTAGCAGCTCTTGCAGCAGAATTCTGAAGCACTTGGAGACACTGCAGTAAGTAGATGGGTTGTGCCAGGGACAAATAATGACAATAGTCTATGATAGACATAACCAGAGATGACACCACAAGGGGCCTAACATGAAAATGGAGGTTAAGGAAAACCGTATGTAAAGTTTTGATGAAAATAACCTCTCTGGCATATAGAACTAATCTGAGGCCTACAGATAAAGAGACAGGCATGTTAACTCCCAGATCCTTTAAAAATCAAACAGGGGAGGGAAAGGCACCCAAGGAAAGCAGCCAGAAGGAAGAAGTCCAGAAGGCAGCAGTAGAAGGAGGACCCCGCTATCATCTCGGTTTTTTCACCATTCAACCTGACCCAGTTGTTACACATCCACTCTGCAATGGCTTTCAGACAGACCTTCACTTTTCTCAAACAGCATAAACCATGTACTGGGGGATCATACACTTCTAACCACATGGATAAGCTATATATTCTACAAAAAGAAGGTATGCTAACAGGTGTCTAAACCCAACAAATTACTCTGACAATGGCCATATCTGTTACCCCAAAATGTACACATGAACGTTTAAAACTTTTAAAAATTAAATATATAAATTCTAGTACTCATAAAATGATCACATTACATAAAACGCCATAAAACATGTAAAACATATATTACATTGAGACACAAGAAAGTACAAACAACGTGGGTTAAATCTCTTGATCGCTAGATCAACGCCATGAGATACTTCACATTGGAATTGTTTTCCTCTTTTACAGTTATCTTATTCTTGTTTTCTAGACCTGAAATCTGATGGCTTTCTCAGAAATATAGAGATCTGAACGAACCAAAATTAGGGTGTCATCGCATTGGAATAACAGCCAAAGCTGTGGAGAGGATGAGCTTGGTCAGAGGCTGAATGTATGATATGATATGATATGGCATTTTTAACGCGCCTATACACAAGTGTTTCAAGTGTTTCAAGGCGCGATGTAGACGTTGAATACTATCGGGGAAAGAGCTGAACCTTGGGAAACACTTCATGTTAAACCAGTCGGTGAAGAACAAAATGGGGGAAGAGAAAGAGATTGGGCACAATCGGAAAGAAAAGAAGAAAATCATGAAAGAACAACATCAGAAAGATGGGACCCAGCAAGACGGACAAGTAAGATGATGTGATCAACAATATCAAAAAATATCAAAAGCGGATGTCATGTCAAGTCAAGTAGGAATATAGCGCTGACACCACCCTGATCATACAGACAGGACAGGCCATCAACAACAGAGACCAGCATGCTCTGTGTGCCTATCCTGGACAAAAGTCGGGCTGGAAGTATGGAAAAAGCAGATTCCTCAAGAAAGGAGCTCAGAAGTTGACCCATTAGGACTTCTAGGAGCTTCACAAGAAAAGGAAGGAGTGAAATTGGACGATAAGTAGCAGAGAGCTGAGTGTCTAAGGACGTTTTTTTCCAGAAGGGTGCCACCAGGAAGTGTTTAAGGAAGGCTGCAATCTGACCAGTAGAGAGAGAGTTGTTAAGGGCCAGTGTAATCATATGTTCCATTTCTGGACAAAATGTCTTTCAGGGCAGATAGAGGAATGGGTCAATGGGGGAGGCAGATTTCAACTTAAGTGCTGCTGCCATAATTTCCTCATTAGAAAATACGCGAAATGCAGACCACTATGGGGCGAATGAGGACATAGGAGCAACATCCACAGAGGCTAGAGACCTTAGGCCAGAAGAGCAAATAGCTTCACAAATGTTAACAATTTGTTGAACAATATATGATGACAAAAGTTGCAGAGAAATTGAGATGGCTGGACTCTCTCCTTCCCTTCTATTTTTCTCTCCTTCCTTCCTGTTCCCCTCTCAATCCTCCTCTTCCTTCTGTCGCCATGACCTTTGACTATTTGATATTTCCTCTTTCTCTTCATCTTTAGTCTCTACTCTTACCTCCTTTTCTACCTTTTCCTCGCTTCCAGGTTGATTCTGTCTCTTCTCTCTAACACCCTGACTGACTCTCTTTGCCTTATTTACTGCTCTGTTGCTGTCTTCTCAGCATTGGATGTCACTGACTCTTCGGGCCAATCGCTGCTCCCTGCAACAGTATGAGCACTGTTGTCATTAGTCCGGGGCAGCAGCTGACTTGTCCTTTCTATCATATCTCCACTGCACCTATGACTCTTTGCTCTTCTCTGCCAAGCAACAATATTTCCACTCCTTCCTCACTAAACTTGCCTCTCATCCTCATCACCTTTTGCAGAAATTAAACCACATTCTTTCCCTTCCTCTTTCTGATCCGGCTTCATCTTCTCCCCTCTCTGCATCTGTCTTTGGCCACTACTTTAAAATATCCCTACTTCAGTCTTCTATTCCCCCTACTTCCACTACTCCTTCCTTTTTCCCAAGCTGTTCCACTTCTCCCTCTTCAGTGATGTCCACATTCCACCCTCTCACCAATGTGGACATTTCCTCTGCCCTTGCTAGGGCTCATCCCACCTCCTCCCCTGATGATCCTTCATTCCCTCCTAATTGTGACGGTGTAATCAATACATCTTTCCTATCTTACTGCCATCTTCAACACTTCTCTTTCTTCTTCCAATGTTCTTGCACACTTCAAGCAATCCTTTCTCTTTTTAAAAGGCCTACATCTGGCCCACCTTCATTTCAAATCTTAACCACATTTTTCTTCTCCCTTTTCTCTTAAAACGTCTAGAGCATATTGTTTATTCTCAAGTTTGCTCTTTTATTAATCTGCACTCTCTCCTATCTCTTTTCCAGTCATGCTTTAGACGACAACACTCCTCTGGAACTGCTCTCCTATCTGTCATTAACTCACTTCGTATTTCTCGATGCTCTAAATTTTCGTCTCTTCTTGTTCTTTTAGATCTCCTGGCCCCATTTGACATGGTCGCCATGCTATTCTTTACTTTTCGCTCTGTGAACTTGACTTTCGGGACCCTGTTCTCAAATGGTTTCATTTTGACAATTAGGACACATGTTCACTGTTCCTGGGCTGATCAATCTTCCTCCATGTTAGCCCTCTTACATGGTACCCCCAAGCCTCAGTCGTTGGCCCTCTTCTTTTTTCTCTCTGCACCTCATCTCTTGGTTCCATCATCTCTTCCTTTTGCTTTTCAGATCACGTATATGTGGATGATTCGCAAATCTTTATATCCTTCAACTCTTTTACCAACTCTATTCACCTTTCATTGACTGCCTGTTTACTTGCTTTCAGTCATGGGTGTCCTCTGACTATCGGCACCTTAATCCCTCTAAAATGGAAGTTTCTGTGCTCCTACCATTCTCCTCCCATTCCCTTCTCTCTCAGTCTTCTTTCCCCCCTGTGCCCTTTCCATCTCTCTGTTGGTCCGTAATCTTGGTGTCATTCTTGTTTTTTCACTTTCCTTCTCTGCTCATCTCCTCTTTTTCCCCTTCCCGCTGCTATAAGCTGTTTAATATCTATAAAGCGTATTGTTCCTTCGTTTTTCCTCTACTAAACTCCTTATCTCATTACTTGTTTTTTCCAGACTATTCTATTGCTCTCCTCTTCTCGTCGGTCTCCCGGCATCTTACCTTGCTCCTCTTCGTTCAATCTATCATTCATGTATAGGGTACTCTTCACTCACTCCCCTGCTACTCAGTTTCTTCTGCTTTGCACTCTCTACACTGGCTCTTGTTTGAAACTTGTTTGACTTTCTTTGTAATGTTTTTAAGTGTTTCTATGGCCTTGCGCCTTCCTATCTCTCCTCTTTAATCTCGTCCTACTCCCCAGTCTGTTCTCTCCATTCACAATCCCTTTTTCTTTTAACTGTACCCATTGCCACTGTATGCCATCCTGTTTCTGCTCCTTTGCTCTGTTTGTTCCCAAAAATTGGAACTCTCTCCCTCTCTCTGTGCGTTCCATATCTTCTTTTCCCCTTTTTAAGAAACTTTTTAATTCTCTCACTGATCAGTTTGTTTTGTTTCTTTGACATGTTCATTTTTATTTTACTGTTATTTACTCTGTTTAGCGCTTAGGCTTCAAGCACTATAAAGATTCAATAACATTCAAATACAAAATACTAATGTAGGGCTGGGAGAAAGAAGAGGGTGGTGGCAGTAAAGATTTGATTATAGATGTGGTGTTGGGACAAGGAATAGGAATACTGTGTCAGGGAAGAGTGAGGTGGGGCTGGAGGACTGTGACAAGAAGGAGTTAGGTGAGCCTAGTGTGGGACTGTGACTTTGAAGAGTGTGGTGGGTTAGTGGGGGACTGTGATGGAGAAGAGTGAGGTGGGGAATTGTGATGAGGAAGAGTGAGGTGGGATAGTTGGGGACCGTGTCATGAGAGGACAAAGGCAGTGGGTATGGCAAGGGACATTTGCACACTTGTACACATAGTGAATTGCTTTGTGTCAAACAACAGGAACTCGGGAATTAAGATACATGTGCACTAAAACCCAGTATGTGCAAGTAGAGTGTCATTAGAATACAAATGTATGAAAAGGGATGTGGGATAATTACTTATAAGCTCCTTGTGAGTATGAAGAAATTCAGAAAGCTCCTAACCCACAATGTTTGTTACTGCAATGTCAGTGCTAAACTCACACACAGGACAAGCAAAGGCAGCATCTGTGAGCTAACACCCTTGATGGTATTGTATAAGGTAGCTTAAAGACAATACTCACATGGCTGAGAAACACTGCCTGCAGTATCAGCAAAGCCCACAAACCCTGCTGATCACACAGGGACCCAGAAAGGCTACAGCAGCAAATAGGAGTATAACTTAATACATAAGACTCCTGACAAGAGACGAGTATAAATAGTGCTTACAGAATAGTGAGGTAAACATAGCTGTTCCCATAGGAGCTGGATAGAAAAGCACACTACACCTAACAATAAATAGGAAACAAAGAGAGAAGTTCAAGGGAAACACAGGAACTAACTCCAAGACAAAGTAAAGGAACAGGAGCAGTGCAAACGAAATTGCATGTGCAACCTCCTCCCCCCTCCATCCACAGAAGGTAGGACAATGGTACAAAATAGTACATATATGAATGAGGGGTGCCTAAAGGATCACGGTTACACAGCAGAGTAGGGTAAAGTCAAAGGAATGAAGAACATAGACAAACTGGGCAGCACAGGAAAAGTAAAGCACTGGAAATTGCTGACTGCAAAACAGAGGAAGACAGAACAGGAATCCAGGAAGCAGAAAATACCGATTAGCTCACTAAATTTGAAATCCGGCAACAAGAAATAAGAAACTTGACACTATGCACAAGAACCAGGAACAAGGTACTAGTCACAAACAGAAACACTGCAACAATGACCTTGCAAGGAATACTGGGAGGCTTAGTCTTTTGAATGAAAAAGCATGCTCGATGACAAAAACCTGAAATGGATCAGGAAGGTAAGTGAAATGCTTGATTAATAGCTCGGGATGGACATATTGGCTGGTCCTAATAGTAATAGACTTAAATCTGAGGTGTTTAGGAATTACAAACTCAAAATTGTCATCTGGAGCTAGAGATTGATTGCAGCTGATGAGAGTGAGAGGGTATAGAATGCTTAATGGCTCTATGGAAAATGATACCCCACCAAAATCCATCTGGTCGAGACAGATATTGACTGCAATATTGGACTATGCTTTTATCTCAGAACATGGGATATCACGAGTAAAATATTTCTTTATTACTTCCATGATATACTAACCATTTTATGCAACATTTATATTATTAAAAAAGACAAGGCATATTCTGTCCCTATTGAATCATCTGGGCCAAACAAGATTCGATGGTCGGATTATAATTTGATGAAATTAAAAGCTACTTTGATAAAAGATAGTAAGAAAGTTTGTAGAAATTCAAATGATACATATGTTGATGCACTCCAGATGTTGGTGCAAAGTCAAAGACAAGGAGCCTGAATGCAAATCATTAACAAGTGCAAATTTGATCCAAAGATTTGGAACCTGAAGAAATAAAAGAATAGAGTAATAAAACAGATTAAATGTTCGAAACTCCAAAACTGGAGATTAATATTGGCTAATGTACGAGCCAGATATAAGAATCAGATGCAATTTCACAGAGAACGTAACATCCAATTATTAGATGAAGCTATGTTGCGTGCCTTGACGGCTAAATCTAATGTTGAGATTTGGAGGCTGTTGAAAGCTATGCCGAATGATGCTTCTGCTACGACACTCCTGAATAGTATTAGTGAGAGTGTCTGGAATTCCTATTTTACAAATTTATTTGGAGCAAATGATGAAGGCATGAGTTTCATATCTAAAAAGAAAGCTAAATTGGACTCACTTGTCTTTTCTCATGAAGATATATTGATCTTAATTAAGCGCCTGAGCTCATCTTGGGCACCTGGCCCAGATGGCTTAATGAATCCTGTTTTAAAGACCAAAACGAAGGAATGGGTGGAGATATTGTATTTGATTTTTCAGACCGTATTTTTTACTGGACCTATTCCTCCATCGTGGCAGAGTTCTGTCATAATTATAATATTCAAGAAGGGCAATAGGAACAAACATACCAACTATCGTCCAAATGCCATTCTTGATATACACAGCAACATATTTGCATGTTTCATACTGGGAGAACTGAAGATTTGGTTGAGAACGAGTGGAGTGATTGATTTATGTCAATCAGGTTTTAAAGCTGGATTTGGGACAACAGTTAATCTTAGAACCTTATCAGCTCTTAAATACCAAGTGTTAGATTCAAAACAAAATATTTATTTAGCATTTGTTGACCTCCGTCAAGCCTTTGACTCAATATTGAGACAAGTCTTGTGGAGGAAGCTGCAAGATGCAAAATGCCTTCCTTCGCTTTTATACTTGATACAACAACTCTATTCACAGATGTCAATAAAATTCATGCTCAATCATGAAGGGAAACTGTCAGAAGGGATAGGAACCTATAGAGGGTTGAAACAAGTCTGTGCCCTTGCAGCAATAATTTTATATCCACGATATTGGTGTATACTTAGAAGCCTCTCGATCGTTCGCACCAAAAATAGGCAGTATGAAAATCTCACATTTGTTATTTGCGGATGATATTGTAATTATTGACCAAACACGCATAGGGCTCCAGAGGAAGCTACATGCTCTTGGCAATTATGTACCTTGTACCTAAAAATCAGTTATCTATTAATTCTGCTAAAACAAGTGTACTGGTGTTTCCAGGGACAAAGAAACCTTCTTGAGTGAAAGATACATGGTGGTTTGGAGATGACAAACTAGAAATTGTTAAGAACTACACATATCTTGGTGTAGATATTAATGGTTTGGCAGGAGAGATGACTTATAAAAAAAATATGCTAAATAAAATTACAAACTTGACATCTCAAGCTAAGATTTTAACACACAAATACTGTAAATTCTCATATAAACCCATGCAGATATTTTACGTACAAAAAGTTATTCCATTAATGACTTACGGAGCTCACACTAAAAATGGGAACAATCAGCCAAATTGGGATTATTTAGAGGGCAAGTTCTGGAAAGCAGTTCTGGGTCTGCCTATGAGTATTCCAATTCAGGTCATAAGGTACAAACTTGAGTTAACCTTGTTACAAGTCTCGGTAGATTGTCAGTCCTTGAACTTCTATAGGAAGTGCCTCTTAGAAGAGGAGTATAAAAATACCTTAATCCCTACCTTAACAGTGGCAACTACTGATATTAAAAAAAGCAATGTTTTTATCAGTAGAAGACTCACTGTAACCTCTAGTTGTCAAACGCTGGGACTGATACAAAACTGTTATTAGAGAATCCTGAGGGAGTTAAAAAGAAGTTAGATAGTATTGACAGGATAAACCTTTGGGAGAAGTGCCAAAAATATAACGCAATGCATGTGGGATGTTTTGAGATTAAAGCTAGAAAAGGTCTACCCAAATACCTATTAAAATTTCCAGATACAGAATATCAAAATGCTATTCTAAGAATGCATTTTAACCTCTGGCCGACGAGAACAGTATTAGCTACTCAACATAAAATGCTAATGTATGTCGATTCTGAAATGAACCTGCAGCTAATGAAAATTTACAACACCTTTTGACAAAATGTCCTGCCTTGTCTCAACAAAGAAGAGAGAGTTTTTTTTTACATTTTTTGGAGCTTTTAACTTATTAACGCATACAGACATGTGGCAGAGAATATTTAATGCTAAATACATACATTTAAATTTAGCTGAAATATCGTTTTTAAATCAACTAAAATTAGGAGATAAAAATGGTGAATGGTGATTTATGTACTTCAATGCATTATTGTAATTTTAAATATGGTGACTGTTTTGATGTTATTTATCTTTGTAACCATTCCTCCCATGAAGGATATGTTAATTGGTGCTAGAGGTGATGTACATGCTATTCCGGCCTTATTGATGTATTAATCGTTATTTTTTTATATATTGAATTGAAAAGGTTAAAATGATTTAACCAAATCAAATAAAGTATTAATAAATACAAGAAATAGAAAATAGGGCTTTTGAGCTACCAAATCAGCACAGTACTGTGTTATAGGTGTCAGAAGGTAAGTCCAATATAAAACATTCCCAAATCATGCTACCAAGTAACAGGAATGAGAGCACAGGGAGCTAATTGTGACAGACAGACAAGGAAGAGTGACGTGACTGGAGACGGGGACTTTGAGGGGGAAGAGTGAGGTGTTGTGATATGATATGATATAATAGGTTTTTTATAATGCGCGTGCACCCTAGTGTGTCTAGGTGCGACAAGACAAAGAAGGGTATGGAGGGAGGACAAGACAAACAATCTTACTAGGCCTTGTGTCATTCAGATTGTGCAAGTGCAGTAATGCAGGGTGCAGCGGAAGGGGCAGTCTGAGTAGGGGGGAATGGGAAAGTGCAATCATGGCAGCATTGCTCTGAGTAAGTGCAGCCAGGACAGTGTGGTACTAGTTAAGTGCAAGGAGGCGGGGGACTGTAGGGGATACAGTTACCGCCCATAGTGCGGGACAGGCCCGGAAGCGGTGTGGAGAGAAGGGTCAGGAGGAGCCAGGTACCCCATGAGACTGAGGTTAACCAAGCAACCAGTCAGCGAAGCAGATAGTTAGGTCAGCAGTGGAAGGAGGGAGAGAAAACAGAGGAGAAAAGGAAGGTTTTGAGCTGCTTACGGAACTTCAGCTAGTACAGCTCAAGTTTGATAGGTGCAGGGAGGCTATTCCAGAAGGAGGCACCAGCAGAGAAAAGTGATCTGCCCACTACTCTCTCCCAGTAGAAGCATCTGACCCTCAGCGAGTTGGAGGCAGCAGAGAGAAGGAACTTGTGAAGGAACGAATTTAGGAAGATAGTGTTGAATGTAGTGCGGGCCCCGGCCCCAGTGAGCCTTATGAACGATACATTGGGTCTTGAATTTGATCCTTGCAGCCACGGGAGCCAGAAGAGAGATTTCAGTGCTGGAGAGATACAGTTCCTGGGCTCGAGGCCAAGGATAAGTCTTGCAGTCCTGTTCTGGATTAGTTGCAAAGGGCAGAGAGTAGAGAAAGGCAGATTGAGAAAGAGGCTGTTACAGTAGTCCAACCTAGAGAGAACCAGGGCTCTGGAGACAATGAGCTTCTGGGAGAAATTGAGAAAAGAAAGAGTACCTCTGAGGAGGTGTAGCTGGTAGTGGGCCTTTTTGGAAAGGTCTGTGATGTGAGGAGAGATGAAGAGAGGGAAGTCGAAGATGACACCGTGTTTTTTTGCCTCACAGGAAGGCAAAGGAAGAGGACCCATGGAGGGGGTCCAGAGTCAGAGGGGGAAAGAGGGAGCAGAGGTCCTTATGAGAAGGATCTCTGTCTTACTGGCATTAAGGCAGAGATCATTAGAGGTGCACCAATCCTGAATCACAGATAGACAGTCTGGAATGTGCGAGAGAGGAGAGGAGGATGTAGGGACCCAGAAAGAGAGCTGTGTGTCATCCGCATAACACTGAAAGTTAGAGCAGAAATGGGATATTAGGTGGGCCATAGGGGCCGCTTTGAGATTGAAGAGCCAGTGTTAGAGGTTAGTGCCCTGCGGAGCACCACATGTGGAGAGAGAGGTAGTGGAGAGAAAGGGCCAAGTTGGACCTGGGAGGGTCGGTCTGGGAGGAAAGAGGTCAGCCACTCCAAGGCCTAATCTGTGATGCTCAGGTTCTCATGGCGTTGGCTGATCAGGATGGTGTGATTGAACGTATTGAAAGCAGTGGAGAGGTCAATGAATATGAGGACAGAAGGGGTGCTGTTGTCAAGATTGGAGAGCAGAGCTTCACAGATGTTCAGGAGAGCACTTTCTGTGCCTCTGGCTGCTCCGAATCTAGACTGGCGGCTGTGGAAACAGCCAACAGATTAAGTGTGGAGAGTGAGCCAAGAGATGGCCAGTTTTTCTAGACGTTTTCCCAGGAAAGTGATGATAGAGATCTGGTGATAGTTAGCCAGACAAGTAGGATTGGCAGAATTCTTTTTAAAGAGGGGGTGCATAAGGCAAAAGGGAGTGCTTGAGGAGAGAGGGGAAAGCACCAGTGGTGAAGCAGTGATTGCAGAAATTGGCCGCGGCTGGGGCAAGGGTGTCAATGTGGTCCTTAATGGTTTGAGAGGAGCAGGGAAGCATCTGTTTGGATGACACTTTCATAAATCAGACCTGTCTAGAAACATTGTCAGTGTTATCAGAGAGAATGAGGATAAAGGAGGAGGAAAGGGAGAGGAGGCCTGTGGGGGGCTGAGAGCGATAGAGGGAGAGGAAGAGGAGAGGACAGGAAGTCATGAGTTTTAGTAGTGAGCAGCCAGGGTTGTACAGAGGGCCTGGGGTAGAGCAGAAGAGGTGGAGACTGCAGACGGATTGGCCAGCTCCTTGTAGATTTTGAAGACTGTGGCCGTGCTGTTCAAGGCCGCAGAGATGCAGGCTTGGAAGTGGACTCTCTTCTTGGACAGGACAGAGAATCTGTATTTCCTTTGGAGCTGCCATCAGACCAGTTTTTCACAGGCTGCACACAATTTCCTCCACTTCCTCTCAGCCACCTGCACTTCTGCTTCAGGGTGGCAAGGTCAGAGTCATACAAAGAGTTACACTTGGAGGTATCCTTCAGACGGATTATCATCGCAGGGGCAAGGATGTCCAGAATGTTGGAAATGGCAAGATGCAGATTAGAGAGGTCTGTGTCAGGGTGTGACTCAGCCACTGGAGTAGGAGGAGCAGAGAAGGTGGAGACCAAGGCATCAACTGGAAACATGCTTCATGGGCGAATGACCAAGAAGGTAGGTGGCAGTGCTGGGGTGGGCTTAGCCTGGGGCACAGAGAGTGGTGGTGAGAGTAAAGAAGAAAGTGGTCAGTCCAAGAGAGAGGTGTAATGAGGAGGTTAGAGATAGGGAAGTTTGAGCAGATGAGAGCATCCAAGGTCTGTCCGGCAGTGTGTGTAGGACCGTAGTGTAAAATGGAGGGAGAGAGAGTGTCGTGGAAGTTGTGCAAGAGCCCTGTGGAGGGATCAGAAGCATCCAGGTGGAGGTTGAGGTCTCTGAGGAGGAGAGTTTGAGAGGTAGAGGAAGGAGAGATGTGGAGACGTCAGCCCACTTGGGAGGAAGAGGGCAGCCTGGCCAAGCAGATTGTAGAAGATGGCCACAGTCAAAGAGATGCCATGAGAGATAAAGAACTGCAGACCAGGCATTCAAGGGAGGAGTAGGCCTGCGTAGGAATTACAGAGGCAGGAACTCATTCTGGAAAAATTAGAACTATTCCCCCACCGGGTCGGTTGGTTCTGGGCACAGAGAGGATCTTATAGCCATCGGAGAGGAGAGTGTCAAAACTCATGACAGAAATGACCATGAACCATGTCTCAGTAAGAGCAAGGACATCCAGGTCAAGCTCTTCGAGGAGGTGGCAGATTTCAGATGAGTGTTTGACAGAAGAATGAGAGATGAGAGTGGCAACATGGAGCAGGTTCACACATTTGAAAGACTTCCGGTGAGGGGCACAGGCTTGGGGTGAACCCGGTGGAAGTGGTAGGGGTGTCTGAGAGTGGGTAGAGGTGATAGCAGGTGGTGTCAAGGTAGCCAGAGAGGAGGAGGAAGGAGGTGGCATAGGGGACAAAGAGGTGCTAGTAGAGTAGCAGGAGAAAGAAACAAGTTGCTAAGACACAGGAGACGCCTAGCAAAAAAGAGGAGATTGGGATGAGGGCCCTGGACCAAGACAGTGCTTTTCAAATCAACATTAATGATGGTCTTGGAGGAATGCAAGGTCAGCATCACCACCAACTGAGTGCCACCATTAATGGGGGAGGAGGAGATAGGAGAGAGAGACAAAACCATATGAGGGGTCCATAAGCGTGGTGAGGGAACAACAAAGAGGATGTTGATGAGAGTCTGTCTAGAGGAGGCACTCGTATAGGTATCAGTGATAGGGAGGCCAGGGTTGGAAGCCAGGATGCCCCTCTTAGGCTTCTTCCTTCCAGACGTAGTGGGAGGGATAGGATAGGAGATAGAGTAGCATTTAGAGAATATGAGAGAAAAAGAGAGCACCATAGAGGGTGCGAATGCATAAGGTGGGAGGAGAAGGGTTCGAGAGAAGAGAGAGAGAACGCACTGCCCAGTGCCACACGACACAGGATGTGCAAAGGAGGGTGCGGGGTCACAACCAGGGGAAAACACAATAGGAAACACAGAGGAGGGGACAAACAAATGACTTGCACTAGTACAACGGCGCCCCTTGTGAGTGTGCAGCCTAGATAGTGGGAGAGATCCTAAAGTGACAGAGTTAACAGTACCACAGTTACCACAATGTGAATACCCAGATTCAATTCTCCTAAAAGGGGAAAGAAGGCCTAGTTTCTAAACACAGCAGCAATGTAAAATACCCAGATTCAACTTTCCTAAAAAATGGGAAAACAGCCTTGTTTCTAAACACAACAGCAATGTAAAACCAGATACAACTTTCCTGATTTGTCGCTGCAGGTTGACAGCTGCAGGCTGCTTGCTTCCACAGCAGACACCATCTGGAGCTGCATCCACTGGAGCTGTCCTTAGCCTCAGGTAATTTTCCGGAGGGGGCTGCACGGGTAGGGGGCTGCCCTGGCTGAGATGATCTAAAATGAGCCAAGACCCAATCGCGATGCCTGCAGGCACAGAGAAAATGCCGGAGCAAACAATGGACCAGGAGTAGGCTCGGTGTAAGAAGAAGGTGTCGAGATGTGCGATATACTGTTTTTAAAGCAAATTTGGCACATGAGATCCTTACAGTAGAAGCAAGAGACTAGGTGCAATACCCAGTCATACAGCCGCTCTCTGAGTCCCAATCGGGGTTTTAATTAGTTACAATGTTGGTAAACACTTAGTGTAGAGATAAAAGATGATTAGAAAAAACTCAAAAGTAATGTTGTTTTTTTAATGATGATTTTATCTATCCAATCGAGGCTCATATGCAAAAAAAAAATAATGCGTAGTCACTAATAATTTTTAGTGAGGAAGAGTTCTGGCACAAGTCACTCTTTCAACAGACTCAAATTGTGCCAATGCATTTCGGAATACAAAATTCCTTCTTCAGGGCAAGTCTAAACAACATAATCATAACATATATATTTTTGAAAGCAACAATACCGTGAATATTATGAAACAAATTCAAGCCCAAGGATATGACAATTATGTGAAACATGCATGAAAATATGTCGAAATAGAATAAGCATCCAGTTAAATAGCATATGAAAAAATAAATAATAAAATAAAACACATACCCAGCAATCATGTATGTAGAAGTAGAAGGAGGACCGGAAATTGAAAAAAGAATAAAAGCAATCAAACTGTGAAAAGTCATGCCTTCATAAAGTATGGTCATACAAAACGGAATGTTGTCTGTTACCTGAATGAAGTAAATTAATGTGGCAATTCAACTAAGGGGCTGATATCGTCAGAAAAACGAACCGCTCCCCGAATCCAATGTAAAGCAGTCTCTGTAAACATAGACACATCTTGTTTAGAATCCCATGAGATTCACAACGTTGCAATACACAACGTTCGTGGTAAAGTGTAAAGAATAAGCTTACCGTCACAGAGAGTCTAGCGGAGCTGTTCTCTCCATGTCTGCCAGTAGCAGACTAATCGCGCTGCATCGGAGTGTTGCTTAGCAACCTGACTAAATATGACACGTGATCGCGGCTCCTCGCTATAGGGCGCGATGAAAGTGTCAAGGCTGCAATCAAGCCAGTGGGCTTGACTAAGAAGGATTAAACTATTTTTGGAGACTAATGGGCTCATAACTAGAGAAATAGACCTATTTAGAGAATAAAATAGAAGTAAGTGAAAATCATAGAAAGTGAAGAAATACTCAATGCCAAAATTCCGGGTAATGTAACAAAGAAGATAGTAGCACATATAAGAGAGACAGAACAGAATTATGAAAAGAATTATGAAAAGGATGTAGCTATGTCAATATTTCACCTCATGCATCAAATCGTAAATATATAGATAGATGCTGCCAGTGGTGTCGTCATCAAGACAGCACCTTGGGTCCTGGATAAAAATCCAGGATATGCAGCATGCGAGTCACACCTATGGGGAGTGTTATAAATCCACATTGTCCGTAAAATTACAAAATACCAACCATATTTGTAAGTTCATGTTAACAATAGTTACATGTAAATCATGGTGCCACTAGTACATGAATGTAATTCTAAACAGGTCCATCCAAACAGAAAATAACATACAATCAGAGAAAACAATGAAAATTAATCTCCTCATTTAGTCCATTAGGTACCAAACTTCCCAGCCTGTCTATCCAGTAAGTTTCCCTGCGATTTAGACGTTGGCCTAGATCCTCATGAGGACTGTTCTTGGTAAGTACTTCCAAAATCACAAATCTTATCTGTGTCACATTATGTCCATTAGCCACCCAATGTCGTGCCACAGCTGAATTGGTGTTCGCATTACGGATACAGGACCGATGCTCACTCCACCTTAGTTTGGCTGTTCTTGTCGACTTTCCCACATGGGCACTTGATCCAATAAATGATGTTAGTGCTGTCACAAGTCCCAAATGTCTTCAGCAGAATCTTCTGTCCTGTTTTGATGGTTGATGATGTTGCCTTTAATAACAAAGTTACAATTAACACAATGGAGGCAAGAGAATGTACCAGTACTTTGGGTTGTAGGTCCATTTATTGCTGGTTTAGTTTGCACCAATTCGTCCCTTAGGTTCCTACTAAGTTGATATGCAAAAACTGGTTTTTCATTAAACAGATTCTGTACTCTAATGTCGTTTTTGAATATCTCCCAGTGCTTCATGATAGTTTTCTTGATTTTATTACTTTGAGTTGAAAATTCGGAAACGTATACTGGTGACTTCAATTCTCTCCTATCCTTGGGGTTCTGTACTGATAATAGAATCTCTCGTGACAGGGCATTGACCTTGTCAGATGCTAAATCAAGCTCATCCTGCTTGTATCCACGGGCTAGAAATTTCTCCTTCATCTCCATCTGTTGCATTTTACAGTCTTCAGGATCACTCACTATCTTCTTTACCCGTAACAACTGACTGTATGGCAGGTTTTTGAGCAAACTTGGCTGGTGAAAGCTGAGGCGATGCAAGAGGTTATTGCGATCAGTGATTTTCCGAAACAGAGAAGTACTGTAGCTGTTAGCTTGCTTTCTGACCTGGCCATCTAGGAATGTTATGGTGTCATATGAAGTTTCCTTAGTGAATTGTATCCTTTGGTCAATGCTGTTAAGATATTCAAAAAATATCTCAAAAGACTCTTTGGTCCCCTTCCAAACTCCAAAGATATCATCTATATATCTTGTCCATGACGACACCACTGGCAGCATCTATCTATATATTTACGATTTGATGCATGATGTGAAATATTGACATAGCTACATCCTTTTCATAATTCTGTTCTGTCCCTCTTATATGTGCTACTATCTTCTTTGTTACATTACCCGGAATTTTGGCATTGAGTATTTCTTCACTTTCTATGACTTTGACTTACTTCTATTTTATTTTCTAAATAGGTTTATTTCTCTAGTTATGAGCCCATTAGTCTCCAAAAATAGTTTAATCCTTCTTATTCAAGCCTACTGGCTTGATTGCAGCCTTGACACTTTCATCGCGCCCTCTAGCGAGGAGCCGCGATCACGTGTCATATTTAGTCAGGTTGCTAAGCAACACTCCGATGCAGCGCGGTTAGTCTGCTACTGGCAGACATGGAGAGAACAGCTCCGCTAGACTCTCTGTGATGGTAAGCTTATTCTTTACACTTTACCACGAACGTTGTGTATTTCAACGTTGTGAATCTCATGGGATTCTAAACAAGATGTGTCTATGTTTACAGAGACTGCTTTACATTGGATTCGGGGAGCGGTTCGTTTTTCTGACGATCTCAGCCCCTTAGTTGAGTTGCCACATTAATTTACTTCATTCAGGTAACAGACAACATTCCGTTTTGTATGACCATACTTTATGAAGGCATTACTTTTCACAGTTTGATTGCTTTTATTCTTTTTTCAATTTCCGGGCCTCCTTCTACTTCTACATACATTATTGCTGGGTATGTGTTTTATTTTATTATTTATTTTTTCATATGCTATTTAACTGGATGCTTATTCTATTTCGACATATTTTCATGCATGTTTCACATAATTGTCATATCCTTGAGCTTGAATTTGTTTCATAATATTCACGGTATTGTTACTTTTTCAAAAATATATATGTTATGATTATGTTGTTTAGACTTGCCCTGATGAAGGAATTTTGTATTCCGAAATGCATTGGCACAATTTGAGTCTGTTGAAAGAGTGACTTGTGGCAGAACTCTTCCTCACTAAAAATTATTAGTGACTACGCATTAATATTTTTTTGCATATGAACCTCGATTGGATAGATAAAATCATCATGAAAAAAAAAACATTACTTTTGAGTTTTTTCTAATCATCTTTTATCTCTACACTAAGTGTTTACCAACATTGTAACTAATTAAAACCCGGATTGGGACTCAGAGACCGGCTGTATGACTGGGTATTGCACCTAGTCTCTTGCTTCTACTGTTATTTTTTGACTTGGGTGTCTCCAAGTCTTTTACAGCCGGCTCCTGCACATAGTAAACTACCCTGCTATTGAGAATTATACATCAGAGACTGCATTTACCAAGTAATAAGGACATTAAGGAGATTAATGTTCCAGTGGTGCCCACTCATTTTTGCTTCCTACATGAGATCCTTCCCCTATGAGCGTTGGTCAGCAAGTGCCTGTTCAGTGTAAACAACGAGGGCTACACCCTCTGCAGGAGACAAGTGGGCCAAGGCCCAATCACAATGTCAGTGGGCGGGCACAGGGGAAAAGCATGGGAAAAGCAAGAGGAAACAATGGCTCAGGAGTGGGATTGATGTAAGAAGAAGGCGCCTGAGGTGCATGACTAGTGCACATCACACAATTCAGGTTTTTACAGTTTTTAAAGCAGATTGGGCACCAGAACCCCCTCAAACCTCATGCGCCTTGGTCAGCAAGTGAGGTGGTATTCTCAGGGACTGTGATGAGGAACAGTGAGGTAGGAGTAATATGGGCTGTGGCTAGGTATGGTGAGATGAAGATAGAAGAGAATTGTGATGAGGAACAATGAGGTGGGAGTTATGGCCGACTGTGATGAAGAAGAGTGAGGTGGAGTAGTGAGAGACTGTGACAAGAAAGAGTGAGGTGGGATAGTGGTGGACTGTGAAAATGAAGAGTGAGGTGAGGTAGTTAGGGACTTTGACAAGGAAGAGTGAGGTGGGAGTAATGGGGGTCTTTGATGAGGAAAGGTGAGGTGGGAGTAATTGGGGACTGTGATGAGGAAGAGTGAGGTCGGATTGTGCTGGACTGTAACAAAAAAGAGTGAGGTCAGAGGAATGGGAGAATGTGATGAGAAAGAATGAGGTGGCATAGTGGAGGACTGTGATGAGGAAGAGTGAGGTGGGCTAGTTGGGTATTGTGACAAGTAGAATGATGTAGGAGTAATGGGGGACTGCGACAAATAGAATGAGGTGGGAGTAATGGGGGACTGTGATGAGTAAGAGTGGGGAGGGTTAGTGGAGGACTGTGATAAAGAAGAGTGGGATGGTGTAGTGGCAGACTGTGATGAGTCAGAATGAGGTCTTTGTAGTGGTGGACTGTGATGATGAAGAGTGAGTTTGGGTAGTGGGGGACTGTTTTTAAAAAGAGTGAGATTGGGCTAGTCGAGGAATGTGATAAGGAACAATTCAGATGGAGATAGTGCAGGACTGTGATGAGAAAGAGTGAGGTGTTGGGAGTGAAGGACTGCAACAAGGAAGAGTTAGTTGGGGATAGTAGGATACTATGAGGAGGAATAGGGATATGGAGTTAAAGGTATGTTTACCATTGAGTACTGAGACAAGGAAGAGGATGTGGGGCTAAAGGTAAAATTACTATTGGGTAATGGGATGAGGAAGATGGATGCAGAGTTAAAGGTAAGATTACCATTGGGTACTGGGACAAAGAAGAAGGGTGTGGGGGTAAATGTAAAATTACTAATAGGTACTGAGACGAGGAGGATGAATGTCCAGGTAAAGGTAAGATTATTTTTCGGTGCTGGAATGTGGAAGAAGACGTAGGGGATGGGTGAGATTATTACTGAGTAATGGGGTGAGAAAGAGGGTTGTAGGGGTTAAGGTAGGATTACTAGATAAGTAACCTGACAAGATCGAGGGATGTAGGGGTTAAGGTAGGATTACTATTTAGGTACTGTGACATGGAGGAGGGATTTCGGGAATGTAGTGATCTTCCCTGATGACCTATGGTGAAGATCTAAATCTTCAATGTTAAATCATGTGGCACGCTTATCGAGTCCAAAGAGTAATGCAAACATACGTCATTACCACTCACTCTTCAGTTAAACAATTATTTAAAAAAACATATTATGCTCATTAAAGCTTTTTAAAGAAATGCAAGCGCCCAAACCATAATAGCCCCCTATTTCCACCGCTCCCACATATTTTAGGTTAATTTAAGAATCAATACCTTTAATGTTGTGTTTCTATTAAAAACACAGATTGCACACTAAATTAGCTTTAAATAATCATCTTCCCCTAACTAGAATTCACTGCCATTGTCACATCCGAGTATAATATAATTTTGAAATACTTACTCTTTTTTTTCCACCACTCTAGAGTCAGATCCAAAATCTCAGCAAAACACTGAAAAGGTAAAAAAAGAATAATAATAAACTATTCATTTTTGGATACAGGCGCACCCCACTCTATGCCAAATTAAAAAAAAACAAAAAAATACTAGGTGGATTTACACCCAACCGACACAGGATTTCCTTGGAGAGCATTGTGCCAAAGTTGTTTTATATTAGGCGAAGAATCCATTCAGTGATTTGGGCTGTGCGCTTGAAAAATTGAAAATGCAAGTTAAAAACACATCATTTTATATCTATTGAAATGTAAAACAGATTTTCACACAATGTTCACGTTTTGGAGGGAAAGGGCGACAAATCTTGTTTTAAAATGTCATGCTGATGCATTCTGCAGCTCAAAAGTTAATAAATAGAGAATGTTCGTAATTCATAAGCATGCCCTTCACCCATGGTCAGTGTGCATGCCAAAAGATATATTAAGACATTCATGGGCCACTAGTCTTCGGGCATGTGCACTGGCCACGGCAGCCTTCAGTCAGCCATGCTCACTGTATATTTCAAAACACCAACAGACCACGCTCCATATACTTTGGCCTTCCCCAGTGGCTATGGACTTCATCTGTGTCCACTGTGTGTTATATGCACTAACCAGCTAGTAGCAGTAGCCATGGCTTTCATCACAATACTGGGCAGTGGTCACAGCCTCTGGCTGTTAACGCTATATATTCTAACATGTAAATGGTGCATGGCCTTTAACCCTGGCCAGTGACTACATCCTTTGGCCATGCCCACTGTATACTACATTCACTAAGTATATAACAAGCTAAAATAAAAATAAACTCATACTACAATTGACAGGACAAAGGATAAATATATAGGAACAAGAGTGGTAAAAAAGGAATGGAAAACTGTGGATACTGCTCTTTAAAAGTTCCTGCAGGCTCACAAGCAAGTTCACCCACTAACAGACAACAAGCAATAAGAAAAACAAAAAGAGAGGAGACTTTGGATGTGATGAATAGCTGTGGTTACACCAACAAGCAATTCAAACCGTGACTTTAATACACGCGGCAACACTCCAGCGCAATGACGTGGACCCGCTTAAAACCATCGACCAATCGGATTCCGCGCCCCACTTACGTGCCTATGCATATTCATAGCCGTGTCAACGAGAGGACCCAATCAGGAAGTGTAGTTCACTAACACGGCTATGCGCATTTGTGCCTTCCACGCGACAAATCAGAATGTGCACATTATATAGATGTGTCATTGAGAGCGACCAATTAGGCAGTGTGGTTCATTAACATGGCTATGAACATTTGCGCCTTCTGAGCTGACCAATCGGAATGTGCGCACTATACAGCCGCATCAAGAAGAGGGCCCAATCAGGTGGCGCAGTTCGATAAAGCGGCTACGTGCATTCGCGACTAAACCATCCACTAATCAGATTTTGCGATCTGTCCACATTCCTACACATGACTTGTAGCCCCATCTAAAGCCTCAACCAATTATGTGTCGAATTCCGTAGGCACGGCTATGATGATAACCTGTGCATGCAGAATTGACCAATCAGAGAGTGCGCTGCAGTAACGCAGTGAGATATGACTCAGCCTTGCGAACAAGCCGTGCCACCTGATTCAATTCTGGGCATAGCCGTGATTATTCAACAACCTACAGACAACTACTTTACTTTTACTCATTGCTTTTCCTTCTGACTACTGATCAGCCTCTCTGTAAAGTATAAGAAGTTTTCAGCAAACTCCTCATCTTTCCATCCTTCTTTGCCCTTCTTTGTCCATTTACCTCTACCTTTGTCCTGTCATTTGTTCTTTTTGTCAATTCATTTTTTTAGTTAGTTATTTTATTTAAAACATTATATTTTAATTTTTATAGTGCAATACTCCTGTTTGTCGTGTCTTTTTGGATTGTATTACATTTTCCTCAAAGTTCAGACATTGTCCAACATGTCTGAACACGCCAGTAGCAGCAGCAATGAAGTCATTTTGGTGCTGAACCCATCCCCCCAAGAAAAATGATGCGACATGAATAAAAGTGCAGACAGCTGGAGATACTTTATGGTAGAGCAGCACCACTTCCTAAAAGAGACATAACAGGTGCAGTGCAGGATCTACAAAAAAAGCTACACTGTACACCATTTTACATACCGTCACATAGCTTGGGGACATCAGTCCTAATACAACAATTAGTCATAGTCCAATGGGACGACATTGATGATGACTGATGAAAGGCCTATGAGAAACACAAAATACATGCACGTGGGTTGAACTCTGTGCGTTGTTGAATAGCTGCCGTGCCATCATCTCCTAATGCATAAAACACCATGCCAACCTCCACATCGTCCACCTCCACCATCGTACCTACCATGACCTCCACCGGTCCCCAGCCTCCCCCACTGCCTTCCACAAAGGACTAGCATGACTGCAGGTTTTGTGCAGATGATACAACAATTGGCTCAAAGTGGAAGATGTCACCCTATATTGCTGGGCACATGCCATTTCAGAACACCAGGCCTACTGCCACTAGGACTATATTTCTTTTTAAGAGGCAATGTTTTTCTCCCATTTTTGTAAAAAAATAAAAACCAAAACAACAAAAAAAAGCCCAATAAATAAATGTTCCTTTTCTTTCCCCTTTGTTACATGTGTGAATCCTAATGCTCTTCCCTTCTCAGTTCCACCCACCTCCTTCCCTCTCCCCAAAACAGCCTTTTTTAAGGCCTCCCTCTAAATTATAAAAATAGACAAGTTAAAATGTATTTTTCACAATTTTTCTTTGTAGCCGTGGCTGGCAAAGATTGCAATATAGGCACGGGTATAAAAAAAACACATTGTCCCACTGGTCTGAATATAGCTGCGCCTACGTGAGCGTCCTGAGGGTAGCCACGACTGGATTTGTCAAGCTGAAATTAGACATATTGTAGCCTACACATTCAACCTCCAGTCGTTGCTGAGATTAACTGCACCTCAAAGCTCGCCATCTTGTTGGATGCTATGGTAGCCGCGGTTATGAATCTATGTTTTTAAAACGAATATTTACATATGCATATATGTGTGAATTCAGTAGTCCTTTTAAGTGATATTTTTATATACATAGAGTGTAAGAGATGATGGAAGTAGGGTGTAAAAGCATGAATAGTTTCAGTAGCGGTATGGTGGGTGGATATGGGTCAAGAGGGGGGTAGGTGAGTGAATGTAGAGAAGGTGGGATACAGTAGATGCACAGAAGTAGAGACACTAACGTGGCAACAGTAATATGCGCAGAGTGATTATATATTGAATATAAACATTGCAAATAGAATAATGTTATGGACAATTAGTTAGATATGGTAAAATGGGTATAATTTGAGCTTTTCTGTCTGTAAATAAAGAAAAGATAATTAACAAACATACTTTATGAAAAACAAATAGTTCAAGCTGTACACATGTTTATTTTCTTTGGCCGTCATATGTAGTGCATCACATGCACTATGTTTGATACAACATTTGTGCTTACCACACTGCTGTTATCTCCACATATAATAATCATTGGGTCAATAGGAAAAAACAAAGGTGGATAAAACAATCATACACTGTCTACGACAACAATAGGGTGAATGGGTGGAAGTATAGTCAGTGGGGTGCAGTAATGGATACGAGTACACAGGGTGCCCTTTGTGCAATAGGGTATATTTATTATTTATTTATTTATTCACATTTGTTAAGCGCACATCAGACCGAAGGCATCGTGGCGCTGGTTACAGTGTTTCTTAAACTTAGTTACAAACAGTTGTATCCTTGGTTACATTGGGTAATGGTTATGCTTGAGTACTTGTACATAGAGATAGTAGCGGTGGTCAGGTGCACAAGTTAGTTGAAGAGAGCAGTTTTAAGTTGTTTCCGAAAGGAGAGGAGGGATGTTTCTGCTCTGAGGTTGGTGGGCAATGTGTTCCAAAGCTTAGGTGCCAGGTAGGGGAAGCCTATACCTCCGGTCTTGGATCTATTGATGCGTGGTATGGTGAGACAGTTGGCGTATGTGGATCTGGTGGGTCTTGTGGATTGGGATCTAGACAGAGTGTCAGATAGGTAGGAAGTATAGAGTACAGAGGATGGAAGTACAGTGGGTGGGGGAACTGAGACTAGGGTAGGGTGGGTGAGGTTAGAAGGGAGGGGGTAAGATGGGTTGGATATAAAGTTTGAGGGTATTGTGCACAGCGGTACAGAGGGTGGGGATACAATGTGTGGGCAAGGATAGTAGGGAGTGGGTGGCAAAACAATGCATGCGGTAGGTTAAGTAAGAGGCAGTAGAGAGGATGGGGTAGACAGGGTGGTGTAGAATGGGTAGGGTAAAGAGAGTGCAGATAGCACAGGTAGTGGAAGAGAGGATAGGGGCAGGGTGTCTTGACAGACATTTTGTTAGGCCCATGAGTAACACTGAATAAAACCACATGGGCCTAATTATGTATGGTGTCCAACAGCTGCAGTGGCATGAACTTCTGCATCAACAACCACAAAGACAACCTCTGCATTTAGACATTGCCCACCATGTCTCACTCCAGCAGTGGCAACAACAATGTCATCTGGGTGGCAGCACCACCCCTCACGTACACTATGTAAGATTGACATGCCAAAGTAAGATTGAAAGTGCAGTGCTAGCTCTGCAAGAAGGTTCTATGCTGTGGATCCTATAACATACAATCACATATTATGGGAACATCCGTCCTCAATCAACTATTAGTCCAGCTCCACTGGGACATCTTCATGTGGTTGTATTTTATTGCACACAAAGTTTAGGACAAGTGCAAGCAAATAAACGTTTAACCTCACAGGAAATTGTCAATCATTATTTTATTTAGTTATTTTCTTTTCTTTTTAAATATTTTTATTTTGGCATAGCGGTAATTCTCAAATCTTTTTTCAATTGTTGTTCCATCTTCTTCACAGAACATCTGACAGCTGGAGATCCTTCCCCAAAAACAAATACAAAAAGTGTAGTGCAAGTTCTGCAAAAAACAGCTACACGTGAACCTTCCAAACTGCCATTTCAGAGCTTGGGGACATCCATCCTCATACAACACTTAGGGCCTCATTACGACCCTGGCGGTAAGGGGTTAACGCCAGCGTTAGCTGCGCCGACCCCTTACCGCCAACTACGAGGTCCCTTAGCGCCATGGCGCTTTTAACACCTGCTTTTAGCAGGTGTTAAAACCCATGGCGCTAAGGTACCATGGAGTTAATTACGCCACCGTAATTTACGGTGGCGTAATTAACGCCTTCCCCACTCCCATTATGCCCTATGGGGCAAAAATGGGAATGGGGAAGGGTAAATGGGGATTGGGGACTTACCGCCCCGCCGACCTCGGAATGGGGCGGTAAGTCCGCCAACCACCATGGCGTAAACGTAGTTTACGCCATGGTGGTAAAGTCACGGCCCAGGCGGTAACTTACCGCCTGGGTCGTAATGAGGCCCTTAGTGTGTAAACTGTTTTTTTTTAAATTGCATTTTTTATTGAAAATGAATACCCGGCGGTAATGCCCCTGCTCCAAGCCGCCTCATGGCTGGAGAACGCCATCTTCCCCCGAAGTGGAACAAGGCAAGTGTGGTCCCCTCACCCTCTCCCCTTCGTTCACCCACCATCCACCAAATTCCCTCCCCAAACCCCACTTACCTTATTTAAAGTCAATTTCAGGAGCAGACGCGCTGTGAACACTTCTCTTCTCAGAGCGTTTGCTCCCGATCTGCGACAGGGCATCATGGAAAGGAAGAAGGGACTACACATAGTCCTTTCTCTCCTTTCTATGGTGGGTCGTTTTTTTTAAAACTTTTTTTTAATGTGCACCATGGAAAGAGAGAAGGGACTACGTGTAGTCCCTTCTCCCGTTTTCATGGTGGCCATTTTTTCTGTTTACTATTTTCAATGGCTACCATGGAAAGGGAAAACAGACTTTGTTTTCCCTTCCCCGGCAGCCATTTTTTGAACATTTTTTTTTTCTGCTCCAAAATGCCAGAGCGTTTCAGAACAAAAACAAAAATGCTTTTATTACCCCAGTCTTAAGGGCTGGGGTACTCATAGCTATAAACCCCTCACAGGGGGAGCATTACCACTTCAGGTTATTGGCCCCGGGGCTTTACCTGAAGTGGCAATGCCCCCCTGCTTGGGGATTATTGCTTGTAACCTATGTAGAAAAAGGGAAATAGCTGAAAAGGAATGCTGTTGGGTTAAAAATGTCTTTTTTTAGCACAGTTTCAGTTGAAATTCATAGGTGAATAATGAGCCCCACCATTTATACCATATTTACAAGTAAGGACAAAGCAATTGCAAAACATTTCTACAATGCTAGTAAGTGAAACTTGGTGAGAACAGGTGTGCTATGTTGGCACTATATGTAATCTGATAACAGTACTTAGCTTTATTGTAGGGTGGCAATAGCTGCTCTACAGTTAAGGTGAGTCGGACTTCGGTAGGAACCCCTCAAAATTCTAGTGTTAATAACTTTTGATTGGAGTAACAGATCTGACAGTAATTTCAAAAGTGTTTAAAAACCTGCACCCACCACCCCCAGATCCAAAGTTTCGTAAAGATTTGTTAAAAAAGAAAAAAGTTTTTAAGAGTAAAAAAATAATCCAAAAGTGCACCCTACTTCACATTCGTTTTCCCATAGACAAACAAGGGCAATTTATGCCACAGCGCACAGCCCAAGGAGCTGGACGGATTTGGACCAAGTCCAAAACAACTTGGGCACAAAGCATTGACTCACGATCCATGCATGGTTTGGGGTTATTCTATGGAGTAGTTTTTAAAATATTTGATGGAGAAGGGGGTGCCCCTTCCCAAAAATAGAGATATTTAGGCGATTTACCAGAAACCAAGATTTTTTAGAAATCAAACGACCGCCGTCTTGTTTTTCTCTCGATATGAGCGATATCCACGGCTACAGCCGAGGATATGAGAAAATGAAACGCAAGAAAAAAGCTATTGGCAGGTCAAAAAACATGCAAATGCCATCAGACTAGAGGTGGGGGGGTGGCTAGAGGGCACCATGTGAAATTTGGGAGTTGGAGGGGGTCTAGGGATTGATTTTGAAACACAAAGTTTCCTGTAGCTGCGAATAGCCAACATCTAAAAGCAAACTGCTACACAGAAACAGCATGTGTTGTGGGGGGAACGGGAGAGGGCGGGGGAGTTGAGGAGACCATCTGGGGAGTTAGTGGAGTGGGCCCAGATGAGGGGGGCATTTGGTGAGGGGCTTGAAGGCAGAAAAGCATTGTTTTTGGGCGTGACTACAAAGGACTATGCATAGACAAGGGTATGTGTAGTTCGGTACCCACAGTTACAGTTTTATTTTTGTAAAGATATTTTATACAGCTATAATGACGTCAGGCCGCTCCTTCCTCACTTTTAAACTAAGCTGGGTTGGTCACAGTTACTGCAGGGATGGGAGACAGTCCCCAGTCTGATGCCGTTTTTTTTCTTTGTTTTAAATATGTCATAACACACTTACACACATGGCACCCGCTTTTCTTTTTTAAACCATGCTGCTTTCAGTCCTTGAAGGTATTGCACTCAGAGATAATTTTTTTGCATTTTGCAGAATTACATTCTGGTATTTGTAGTCTGCCAATGAAGCGGGGGGGAATAATGGTGCAAGAAGGATGAGTCATCTCTCCCATTAGGTTGTACTCCTCCTTTCACATGTATTGATGTGTCATATGAGTTGGTACCGGGTAAGATCAAACAGTTGAAAGCTTCCCAGGCTCTGGGCCCTAATGAGCTGTCCAATGTAGTCATCAAGAGCCAACCAGAGTTCTGGGCTAAGTTATTAACTATTATGTTTAAGAAAGTACTGTTGGAGGGAAAGATCTCACCCTCATGGCAGAAGGCTATCCTAGTCTCTGTGTTCAAAAAAGGGAATAGACTTGATCCTAACAACTATAGGTTGTTATCTATGTTGGATGCCTCTGGTACGCTCTTTGCATCCCTATTACTCACTGAGTTGCAATCATGGGCGGACAGAGCATTCATTCTTTGTAAGTTTCAAAGTGGTTTTAGGAGCGGGTACTGCACTATACCTAATCTTACCATCATGGATATATTATGGACCAGGGCCAGGAAGACGACTAATCCCCCGCTATATGCATTGTATGTCGACTTTAAATCCACTTTTGATTCCATACCTAGGGGTAAACTATGGTTTAAATTAAAGGTCATGGGTTGCCCACAGTGTCTGCTGTATTACCTTACATTGTAGCACCATAACACGTCTGTAACAATAAAATTGAATCAGGCGGGCCACATGACGCACCAGGTAATGCAGAACAGAGGGGTGAAACAATGTTGTGTCACTGCCCCTCTGGTCTACAACCTGTATGTTTATGATATTGCAGAGGCGATTACATCAGCCCAAAATTGCCCTTCCAGAATTGGCCAGGCCTCCTGCCTAGTTCTTGCATACGCAAATGACCTGGTAGTTTTTGATTATACATTTAGTGGTATAGGCAGATCAGCATCTGCCCTTTGGGAGTATGCACAGAATAATGGTTTAACAATTAATTTGGGAAAGACCTAGATTATGAGGTTCACCTCTAAGAAAATGACCCACCTGAGACTCAATATTGGTGAAGTTGAAATTCTGTATACTCCCAACTATAAATATCTCGGCATCGAATTCGACCTGAAGGGTGACTATACTACTTGCAAACAGGCATGTAAAGTAAAAGCTGCTCATATTACTGCGCTGATTCATACATTTACGGATAATCAAGGAGGTTACACCTGCTGGGGCACCCACCAATTATATATCCAAGTCCTTACTCCAATGATCACTTACGGTCTGGAAGCATTATTACACATAGATTTGAAATGGCTGCAGATCATTGAAGTTAAATTTCTGCGCATTGATTTATTCAGCCTTTCTAAACAGCCGACCAGCTTTAACCGCAATTGCAAAGCCTTCAGAGTACTTTTTGGGCATTGTCCCTTCAGCTTAAATTTCAGGCTCTATCCCTATTAAGCCTCAGATGAAGAGCCGTGGAAGGCTCGAAACACGTGTTAGGCTGTTGCTTGTACTGAACCTTGGACTTTAAAGGCTGTTCTTTCATACAAATCACTTGTACTCACGATTTTTATTTTGCTATACTTGGTGCAGTGAAACTAGGACTTGTTTGTGTTGCAATTGTACTTACCTCAGTGGAATTATGCTTGCAGTATATCCACACTACCCAGATACCTGCAGCCTTGACCCTCTTTGTCTAATTTATACTTACAAGCGCTGTGGATCGTGACTTTTTCTGCCAATTTGTTCTTTCCCTATTTAAATCTCTGCCCATCCAAGAGACTCAGGCGCTTCATAATCCTACTGAGAGTAGCTCAACTTCCCACCCTGACTGTGACAGGGATAGTCGACAAGATCGCTAAGGAAGAGCGATATTGTTGACTATGTAAAAAGTAGGATTCTCCAGAGTCAGCCAAACATCTTTTGACGGCATGTCTGTCATTGGCCCATTTCTATCAGGGTCTACTTGGGAAATATGCTCATAATTTGGAAACAATTGGGGAACTCTCTTTCTGGCTCTACTGTAATAATTCCACAAGTATTTGATTGTTTACTGCACTGTATAAAGTATGGTTGAACATTGAAATGTTGCTGGGAATCTCAATATAGACAAATTGATGTGTGTTAACTAAATGAGCTAAATAAGGCTGCTTTGATGATAGGTCTGAAAAGACAAATGGGAATATTCGTTTTTGGAGTGCGATGTCAGGGGTAATATTCTATTAAATTGTCATCTGAATGCATGGGATCAAGACTCTGTTTATTGTTTCCTATGGTATTCCTATGGTATGATTATAGATAATTGAGGAATAGTTGACCTCTGATATTAGAGGTCTTGTTTGCCATTATCATCTGCTGTTTGTATGTTTCTCCCATTTTCATATCTTATTTTTTGTATTAGTAATAGATTGGATTTAATTTTCTGCTTAAAGAAATGAGTTATGTTTAATAATGGCCTTACAGAAAAAAACATTTTATGACATTTTATGGAATATTATGAAATTATCTGATATGTGTAAAGTTTATTGTTTAAACTAAACATTTATAATAAATGAAATTAAATAATGGCACCATTGTGCACTTTTACCTAACATAGTACAACAAGGATTTATATATTTGAGTGACACTATGGAATGTGTACTTTTCAAGTAATCTTTATAAAGCAAAGTGGTGTTGAACGCCAAACATAAGGATGAGGAGCAGAAATGATGAGAGGGCTAGTAAGTCATGAGTAATTGCTTACAATGTGGCAAGAGAATTTGTAATTCTAGACACTGATGTAGTTATTCTTCCCTGATTGTGGATGCTTTTCAGGGCAGGACACCAGTAAAGGACACATGTGGCTGAACAGCATAACTTTTTCTTTAGAGGGCAGATGCAACACCTTGTTTTTGTTGAGGTTGGTAAGCTTGCCCAAGTATTTGGATACCAGGATTTTACTCAGGTTGTCATGTTCCCAATGCAAACGCTTACCCACAAGACCACAAGCACGTGTTTCACATCAGAATTTTGTTTTCCATGGAATATTTCACTACAGATGGCTGGGTTTAAAAGGTGAGTACATCTTATACTTTGCCAGCATATTTATTGGAAGATGTCCTCTCTCACTGTATTTTTCTGGTGTTCATTACTTTTTTTAGAAATCCAATGTTATTTTGTCTTGCACACTCTCTTCTAAGAAGAAGGTCAATGGAACTACATTTGTATATTTCATTTTAAAATATATGGTCACTTACTGTGCGTATGTTCATGAGTGCCAGCTTTTGATATTCGCTATGGGGGCAAAAGTACCTGGGCATATGCTATTCATGCAGCTGATGATTTTTTGACCCTTTTCCGTGCTGCTTAAATGTGGTTAGTTGGGGTTGTGAAATGTACCACAACAGCCACCAAGAGACCAGCCATAAAACAAGGGGCTTATAGCATGCTACTTAACCAAAGTGTGTGATCCTTGCCAAATAATGTAATTTCACTGCGCATGGACTAAAAATATTGTGAGTTCTCAAAGCCTGCAATCTTTTATAAATAATTAAAATAAAATACACATGTTTACAGTTACAGCCAGTTTCCCATCCATGCAGTAACTTGGATCAACCTTGCTTAGATTCAAAGCAAGGAAGGGGCCAGCCCCCTCAGGCCATGTTGCCTAATAAATTAGCCCCCTTTACAACCACTTATAACAGCATGGCCTGAGGGGGCCAGATCCTTCCTTACTTTGAAGCTGGGCATATGTTATTCTTGTAGCTGGTTATTTTCTTCCCTTTTACATGCTGCTTAAATGCAGTTAGTTGGGGCTGTGCAATGTAACACAACAGTCACCAAGGGACTGGCCATAAAACAGGGGGCTTGTAGCACGCTGCTTAACCAAAGTGCATGATCCTCAGCAAATATATTAATCAAACAGGTCATTAACTAAAACATTGGGAGTTCTCAAAGCCTGCAAACTTTTTACATAATAAAAAGTAGACCTTTTTACAGCTACAGTGACATAATGGGTGAAAAATCACTGGTGACCCAGGTATCCCATCCATGTGGTAACCAGAACCAATGCTGGTTAGCTTGAAAGCAAGGAAAAGGCCAGCACCCTCAGGCCATGGTTCCTAAAGTCAAAGTTACAAAACCACATAGAGCAACATGGCCTGAAGGGACCGGCCCCTTACTCACTTTGAAGCTAAGAGGTACTGTGCGTATATTCATGGATGCCAGCTTTGGATGTTCGCTATGGGTGCAGAAAGTACTTCCGCATAAGTTATGCTTGCAGCCTAGCCAAGTTACATTTCTTGTATACATTGTTATATGCCACGCGTCCCTTGTTATTTGGAAGATGATCATTCAGATTTCATTGTTACTTCGCATTTCGGGGCTTGTATTACAGGACACTTGATGGACAAAAGTACGAGTCACAAAATGCAACAGAAAAAACAAGAACTGGATGGACATCTTCTGAATTACATGGAGACATGCACACACACACACACACACACACACACTGACACTGAAAACTCACACTCGATGTGTCACAATGCTCACATACACACTAACACTCGCCATCACAGAGCAAATGCACACTGCATGCACAATCCCTCACACACAACTTCACACCATGTAGACACACATATGCTCACATCAAACACACACACATTGCATGCACAGCAGTTTTTCAGGTGACATGCACGCCCTTACACCATACATTCCCCCTTACAGTCACTGCACATATATTCAAAAAGAGGACTACACCATCCCTCGGCAACATCATAAAACAGAAAAAATGAAATAAAAAAAAAATCACATGTATGCTAAACACTGTCCTGCAGGATTTTGAGATACAGCATTTTTCTTTTTTATTGTTCGAATTCTTACAAGTTTCATACCTGATCTTTTATCATTGAACATATTCAATTATAGAATACGTATGAAATGTATGCCCTGTGAAGCAGCAAGCCATTGTGGCATAGTGGTTAAATGTTGGGCCTTGAACTCCGGCACACCAGCGTTTAAGGAAGTATGATTTTTTTTTTAAATTTAACTAATTTCATTTAACTAAAAGAAAGGCAACACAACTGGAGGTGGGGAGGTTTGTCGCAGTGTAGTCTTGTGTAGTTATTTGGCATGAGTGCGTTTAGACATGGCTGCAACATCTTTTGCACTGTAAAGGGTGTGCCAAAATGGGTGCTGCAGCGGAATGGCCATGTCAAATCGGCACGTGACAAAATGAGGGTGCCAAAAAGGGGTGTACTGCTTGGGGCCCGCTATTTAACCAAAATGTGTGGTCCATGGCAAATAATTTTGTCTCTCTGCGCATTGCCTAAACACATTGTGAGTTCTGAAAGCTTTCAATCTGAAGGCCATGGCTAGTGGTCTGGTAGCATTTTAAAAAGGACATTGAGCACGGCCAAAGGCAGTGCCCACTGACAATGGCGAAGACCATGCTAGTAGTCTGCAAGTGTTCTAAAAATTTATGGAATAACAAAACCCTTGAAATTCAAGGAAAAAACATTAGTTGCAGGTACGTCAAACTGAGAAAATAACACAACAAAACCCTGAAATTCAGCTGAAGCCACCTTAACTTTTCACCCCTGTTGCGCAGCATATGACCACAATGATGACATCACTAATTGCATGTTTTATGAAAACACTGATGACATTACAAATCACATCACTGATGACATCACTGGTGACCAAACTAATTACATTGACTATAACGGATTACATCAATAATGGAATTAGACATAACAGTATTTATAAGTTAGCTCTTGAAACATTTGATCATCTTAATAACAATTTAGGCTGTGGACCAAAGGCCATAGCTAGTGGGTGGTTACTGTTATAAAATACCAATGGGCATGCTTAAAAGCCATGCCTAGAAGCCCATCACTGTTTTAAAATATACAGTAGGAAAAGTTGAAAGCTGTAGTCAGTGGCCATTACTAAAGGCCATAGCTAGTCCCCTTTGATATCTTAGAATACACAGTTGGCTAAGCCAAATGCCGTGGTCGCTGGCTAGTATTGTGTTAAAGACCATGGCTAGTGGCTGGTTAGTGTATATAATATACAGTGGGCATGGTCAAAGGCCATTGCTTATCGAATTTTATTATTTTAAAATATACAGTGGACATGGCCAAAAGATGTACACACTGATCAATATCAAAGGCCATGGCTAGTGGGCCATTCATGTGTTAGAATATATAGTGGGAACAGCCAAATATTGTGACCACTGGCCAGTATTGTGCTAAAGTCCATGGCTAGTGCCATGAACAGTGTATATAATATACAGTGGACATGGCTGAAAGCTGTATCCATTGGAAAAGGCCACAATCTGTGGTTGGTAGCCTATTAGTGTTTTAAAATATTCTGTGCACATGGGTGAAATTTGTGACCACTGTCCATAACTGAAGCTCATGTCTAGCACCCATTCATGTGTTAAAATGTATTGGCCGTGCACACGGACCATGGCTGAAGGCCATGCTTAATGCCATTTACTGTTGAAAAGTAATTAGTGATGTCATCAGTGATGTGATCTGTGATGTCATCATTGTGGTCATAGGCTGGGCAACCAGGATGCAAAGTTAAGGTGGCTTTAGCTGAATTTCAGGGGTTTTGTTGCGTTAAGTTCTCACCCTGACGTCCCTGCAACAAAAGTTTTTTCCTTGAATTGCAAAGGTTTTGTTACAATCTATTGCGTACCTTAACGTCTCTACAACTAAAGTGTGTTCCTTGAATATATATATTGTGTAGCTTTATATATATAGAAACCTGCTACATTTTAGGGATAGCTATTCATAATAATATCAGAATACAACACTGCTAATGAGTGAATGTGCTTTTTAATCCTATGGGCCTCATTCCGAGTTTGGAGGTAACCACGCCGCTATTTGCGGCATGGCTGCCTCCAAACTCGTACCGATTCCGCCCTGGTGAAAAGAGCAATTACCGGTCGATTCCAAGCTTGACGGGACCGGTAATTCCCCATTCACCAGGGCCCTTCCCCATTCCCATTTGAGCCCCTATATGGGAAATCCCCATTCCCATATAAGGCCCCTATAGGGCTCAATGGGAATGGGGAAGGCGATAATAACGGTACCTTAAATTACGGTACCGTTATTAGCTCTAAAGTCCCTTTGCGGATCCCGTCCTTAAGGCCTGCTATAAGCAGGTGTTAAGGAAGGACCCGCAAAGGGAACTCGTAGTAGGGCAGTAAGGGTTTAACGGCACCGGTCTCGTTACCGGTGACCGTTAACCCTTACCACCCTACTTGTAATGAGGCCCTATATCTGTGCCTGTTGTGCTGTCAGAGGTTTTTTGTATGTGATTTAGCGCTTTTGCAAAATTCACAATTTATTCTTGGAAAATTGTATTTGATCCTGCCTTCTGCAAATCCCAAAGTCCAAACTGTCTCTCGCTGCACCAAGATCTTGGAATGCTCTGCCTCCTGACTAAAGGGCCTGCTCGTCCCTGGCTGGATTTAAGCGTGGTCTGAAAACTGTCTTTTTTGATTAACACCCCCACCTTCTCAGCCACTGTCTTCTTGTGGCCCCTACTTTTTGTGTATGTCTGTCTGTCCCAGGCTAGAGCTATTATGCCCATTGGGCTTCCAGTCTTAGCGCTTTAGAAATCAAATAAATAAATAGGTCTATGAACAGGGAAGGGTATATTTAATAGCATCTCAGCAAAACACTAACAATTAATTGGTGTATGAGCAGCACTGACATTTTTCTAATTCTGTAAAGTTAAGAAGAATGCAATTTCTTAACACTTTTATGGTACTATTAACTTCCACTTGATGTGAGCATGTGGAAAATAGTGTCAATATATGCCATCTGATAGTAGTGGTCAATATAGCTGACATACACAACACTGCATATAAACCTTTAAATATGTAAATAATTACTGACCCTTTCTTTCACTTCAGCCATACACTTGAGAATGCGCACCTGGCCCTCGTGGCCTTATCCGGGCTGTGCTGGCAGTGTATTTGTATGACCTCCCCTCTTCCAATGGGGGGCAGGGTTCTTGTTACTCTTAAGGCACCAGCCGTCCAGCCTCTCTCTCCCGCATTCGCAGCGCAGGCCCGCACCAGGATATCACAGTCGGGCGCACTCTCGCTGCGTTGCACTCACTTGGTGGTGTTGCCTCTGCTCCTCTCCTGCCGCAGGGATCCACGGATCCAATCGTGTGCAAGTCGCCCGGGAAGGTGATACGTCTGTGTCTTTGGGGAACCCTTTAGCTGCCAATGTGGGATTTGGGCCATAAATGCATCTGCCGCGGCTCGCAGGGCCTCTCCCACACGAGGGGGGCTGGCAGTTGTGGGTGTTTCCTCAGAGAGGGTGGCAGCGAGTTCACTTCAGCCGGTCTGCGGTACCCCGGTACGGTCTTGGCGCCCCACCCCCACTCGGCCTGCACGCTGTCCTCAGGACCCCGGGCCAGAGTTGAAGATGTTCGGAGCTCTTGAGCGGCCACGCCGCAGCTCCACCGCCACTGCAGGGTCCGACACAGATTTCTTCGTCGTACGGCACTCTGGGCGTCTCGCTTTTTCAGGGTTTATACCTTGCACCTTCGGCCACGATATTATGAAGTTTTCAGATATCCGCGTTGGTTCTGGCAGGATATTTTATAAAAAGGATTTCGTATGAGCCGGAGCTCTCAACCTAGGCGGCCATTTTCGTTGCGTGCAACAGCGCCCCCCCCCCAAAATTAAAGATATTTCTAACTTATTACATATTTATATTTTAAATTTCATCATTAAATACATACTACAAAGGAATGCTCCACAACTTCTCATCTCATACATGTGTATCTGTCAATTGTTCTATTATTTATGAAGTATACTGAAATAACATATTTAACAAGAGAGTGACACAAAAACGTTTTAAAATACATATTGGGTGATGTCATGCCTGAAGCCATCAGTGATGCAATCAATGATCTAATCAGTGATTTCATATATCATGTAATTAGTGATGTCACCAGTGATGCCAACAGTGATGTCATCTGTGATGTAATCTCTAATGTCATCATTGTGGTCATATGCTGCACAGCTGGGGGTGAGTATTTAAAGTGGCTTTGCCTGAATTGTATACCGAATTTCAAGGGTATCCTACATTACATTTTCACCATAACGTCTATTCAACTAAGATATTTTCAGTGAATTTGAAAGGTTTTGTTGCAATGTATTGTTCATCATAACTGTTTTCCAACCAAAAATTATCTCAGTGAGTTTATTACTTTAGTGCCGTTCGTCAAATCCACACATAACTTTGTGACAACAATGTAGATTACCCGTGCTAGCTGCGCAGGGAGTATTAATTCTATTAAAGACTAGGAGGCGAGCATTATGCTTCATCTTCCCTTTATTCTACTCTTCACAGCAGTTCAACTAACACAATAAAACTCTTGAAAAGTGACAAAGGTGATCAACCACAGAACTTTTCTTCTAAAACTACAAAGTCCATGAACTCCTGTAGTCCAGGCTCCTTCCGACAGCCACTACCCACTTCCTGTACATGGCTCCTCCTCTGCTTTTACTTGCTCTGAATGTCCTTATAACTCATAACTGTTCCTCGCTAACGGCGCGAAACTTCCATCAACTTTGATAACTCAACCGCCGAACTCGGCTCTCTAGGTTCCCTCGTCTTCAGTTACTCTTCTGGTCTTCCCCTAATAACCAAAACAAATAGAAAGTCTTTAGGGTGGTGACTACGTGCTGTATTTACTAACATAAGAACAATACCAATGTAAATCGACAGCACCATACTCGGGTGGGAATTTAATGCTCGCCTCCTAGTCTTTAATAGAATTAATACTCCCTGCGCAGCTAGCAGGGGTAATCTACATTCTATGACAAGACTGGAGGCGAGCATTATGCTTGTTCAAAGCTCTCCCAACACCGTAACTGCTACATTCTCTGTTGGCTTAAAATAAAACTCTTTGAATGTGCGTTCACACGACCAGTCAGCTGCCAACATTATATCTCTCAAGGATACACCAGCTCTTACGGCTCTCGAGGCCATCGCTCCTCTCACAGAATGCGCTCCATACATGCTCACATTCACTCCCGCGGCCTGCATAATCTCTTTGACCCATCTCGCGATAGTTGCAGCAGTTACTGCGTGAAAAGGCTTCCTACGCGCTATCAGCAGCTGCGTGGTACCTACTGCTCTGTATTCCGCCGTCCTGCTCTCGTATTCCTTAATGCAACGTGCAACGCACCATTTCCCATTACTCGGGAAATAGGGATAATGTACCGACGTGGTCCCTGTCTTAGTTCTCTTCCCTATCGAGAAAGTTACTCCCTCTGGCCCGAACGACCTCCTGGACACTTCCAATGCTCTCACGTCCGATACTCGTTTACAGGATACCAAGCACAATAGCATAGCTAGTTTGCCCGATAACTGCTTGAGTGAGAGGTACCTATCTGACGGCCAATCCGCTAGTAGCCGTAAGACTAACGCTACGTCCCACGTTGAGCTATATCTGGGCTCCGGTGGCACTTTAAACTTTGCTCCTCTAATGAGCCTTACTACTGCGGGGTGTTCTCCTGCTGGCCCTCCATCAATTGGCAAATGGCCTGCTGAGATAGCCGATCTGTATACTCCTATAGTACGGAAGGCCTTACCGTCCTGTAACAAATACGCTAAGAAGTTCAAAATTTCCACTACAGGCGCTGAAATGGGATGAACACCTCTGTTCTTACACCAGCTGGACCACCTAGTCCAAGCTGCGTCATAGCTCCTCCTAGTGGATGGCGCCCAGGATTCAGCGATAAGCTCCGCAGCTTGCTTCGAAATTCCTGGCAGCGCCCAGCGTCTCCTGATATCCTGCACGCGACTAACGGGAGAGTCCCTCTCACTCTCAGAGGATGAGATGACCCAACTGGGTCCGTGAGTAGTCGTTCTCCTTCTGGTAGCACTCTGGGTACGTCCGTCAATAACTCCATGAGCGTCGGAAACCCTACTTGGGACTTCCACCCGGGCACAACTATCACTAGCTCCGCCTTCTCCCTCCGACATTTCGCTAGAACTCTGTCCAGCATAACAAAGGGAGGGAAAGCGTAGTGTGTGCCTCCTGACCACTCCTGCAGGAAGGCATCTGTTCCCTGGGCCTCTGGGTCTAATCTCCAGCTGAAGAAATTCTTTGTCTGGGTGTTGAGCCGGGAGGCAAATAGGTCTATGCGCACCGGGCCCCATCTCGCATTCAATTCTCGAAAGACTATCGGATCTAGTCTCCAGTCGCTGGAGTCTGTCAGATACCGCGAGTTCCAGTCCGCCACTGCATTCAGGGCGCCTGGTAGATATTCTGCCGTCACTGACGTCTTCGATTCTAGGCAGAAATGCCACAAATCCTTTGCTAGCTCCGCTAACATCTTGGACCTTGTCCCCCCTAGATAGTTGATATACCGTACCGCCGATATGTTGTCCATCTTCAATAGGACACAAGATTTTACTCTGTCTCTCGTGAATGCCTTGATCGCAAATGAACCCGCTAGGAGCTCCAGGCAGTTTATATGGAGCCGCAGCTCTTCTTCGCTCCACTTGCCTCCGGTCTGTAGAGACCCGCATCTGGCTCCCCAGCCCTTCCGGCTGGCATCTGATTCTATGATCAGATCTGGTCTGTCTCCGAATATGGCACGCCCATTCCAGGCGTCCATATTCCTCAACCACCATTCTAGTTCCGTAATGGATTCTGAGTCTAGGGGCACTAACTGATGATACTTCAACCCCTGCTGAAGATGTCTGATCTTCAACCGCTGCAGCGCTCTGTAATGCAACGGGCCCGGAAATATGGCCTGGATAGATGCAGCTAGCAGCCCTACTATCCGCGCCAAAGTCCTGAGCGATACTTGCTGCTTTCCCAAGCATGCTCTGATCTCCCTCTTGATATCTTTCATCTTCCGAGGTGGAAGTTCTAGAGTCGCTTTCCTGGTGTCTAGCACGAACCCTAGGAAATCTAATCTTTGTGCTGGCGTGGTGTCGGACTTCTCTGTATTCACTAGAAATCCTAGTGACCCTAAAAGGTCCTGCACCCACCGTGTCTGGTAAGCCAGCACCGCTCGATCCTCTGCTAGGAGTAAAAGGTCGTCCAGGTAAATGATCATCCTCACTCCCTTCTCTCTGATTGCCGCCGCTACCGGCTTCATCAGCTTCGTGAAAGCCCAAGGCGCTGATGCAAGACCGAATGGCATCGTCTTGAATTGCCAGAACTGTCCCTGCCAGTGAAAAGCTAGGAATGGCCTGTGCTCCTCGAGAACTGGGATTGTCAGGTGTGCGTCCTTCAAGTCGAGACGCGTCAACCAGTCTCCCTCTCTCAGGGAGTCTCTTAACTGATGGATACCCTCCATCTTGAAATGTCGGTATACAATCCATCCGTTGAGTTCTTTGAGGTTTATAACTGGCCGCACTTTCTCCTTCCTGCAGACTAGGAACATGTTGCTCACAAACCTTGGCGCTGCCTCGCATTTCTCTATCGCTTGCTTGCGCACTAGCTGCTCTAACTCGCTGTCTAAGCATGCTTGCTCTGCTAGCGCCAGCCTCTGCCTCCGCGGCCTGTTGGGCTGTACTGGGTCCTCTACAAAATCTAGCCGCAGACCTCTGACGGTCTGTAATACCCAGGGATCGCCTGAAAGCGCGCGCCAATTTTCTAAGAATCTCCGCGTCCTCCCCCCTACGGGGGGGTACGCCTTCGCTCTCACCTGGTGTAAAACCTTGGCCTCGCCCT
Organism: Ambystoma mexicanum; assembly: GCF_040938575.1. NCBI lineage: Eukaryota > Metazoa > Chordata > Amphibia > Caudata > Ambystomatidae > Ambystoma > Ambystoma mexicanum. The sequence goes on along the minus strand of NC_090932.1, from coordinate 475,671,014 downwards.
GATCCTCTAGATCTGCGTCCTCTCGGGAATCTCCCTCTGGACGGGAAGAAGGTGTCTTGGCCCTTGTTGTCCCAGTACTGGGCTCTGGCTGTGTGGGATCTTCTTCCCCCTTGGGTGCGACCGGCTGCTCGACCCCTGAAACGGCCGGTCCCGCCAAAAACTCTATTTGGGAAGATCCTGCGGATCGATGCCTGGGCCTTCTCCAAGGACGCATACGTTCCGACAAAGCGTCCCATCTCCTTCCCAAATGTCTCACCAAACAAGAGACCTTGAGCTCCTTCTCCTGCTTCATAAGAAGCTAAATCACTAAGCTTAGGGTCAATTTTCAAAAGTAGACCTCTTCGCCGCTCTGATGCAATGGCGCTGTTAGCGTTCCCAAGAAGGCAGACTGCCCTCTGGGCCCAGCCGGCGAGGGCCTCCGGGTCCACCTCTTCCCCGGTATCCTTTGCCCTCTCTGCGAGGTCCATAATCTTCGCCAGCGGGCCGGCTAGGTCTAAAACTTTTTCCTGGCAGCTTCTCCAGGATCTATCGATGCCCTTACGCGGGTCCTTGACTGATTTTGCCACAAAGGTTAACATCTTAGGATCGAGTTCGGGGGCCTCAGCTACCTTTCCCGGAAGGTCTGGGCGTGGGCACTCTGCCCGAAGGCGCTGTCTTACTTCCTTGTCTAACGCTTTGCGCAACCTTGCTGCCATATATTGTGTCACTCGAGGACACGGCTGCCATTCCAAGGACCTCGGATTGCGGATACTGTCTGGGTCGAACATATCGTCCTGGGGGTCCCGGAGATGTTTCTCTTTCCGCGCTTTCTTTCCCCCGCTTGGGGTGACCCAGTCGTCTTCCTCGACCTCCTCGTCTCCTTGCGAGGTCTGATCTTCTACCAGCTCTTCTTCCGAGCTAGGGTCTTCTCCAGCTTTTCCATCCCCTGGAGATGGGGTCAAGAGGTGCGGCACTGATTGACGCTGCAAATAGGCCTCCTTCAGCTTTGCAAACGCGTCAACCACCTCTGGGGCCTTGTCTTCTGCCCCTTCCAAAGAGCCCCGGGGGTCGTCAGAGAACTTTCTCTTAAGGGCTGTCTTACTCCCCTTACTCCCCTCTTCTGAGGGTTCTGTGGGCGTGCTTTTCCAGGTCTTGGTGCTTGTACTGGGTTGGGATAGCCACGCTTCCAACGACTCCAGTCTCATCTGCAGGGGTCTGACCCCTTCCGCCACTGCATCCACTAGGGAGGTACCGAGCACTTTCTTGAAGCTGGCAGCGAGGTCCTCATTCTGTTCCTCCTCGCTCCATTCGAACTCCGACATTCTGTTGTTGTGCTCTGTGCCTAAAATACCTGACACAGGTGTCTTAGCACGCCCCTGCTCCCTGAGATGCCTGCTATATGTTTTTTTTTTTTTTTTTTTTTTTATATATTCGTGGCTGCACTGACCCTTCTTGCCTTCTGGCTAGCTGCGAGACGTCTCGCTTCTTGCGCTGCTTTTCTTCCGTAGAGGGATTCTCACGCTTCTCTCCTCCAGCTGATCTCTCTCAGCTGATGCCCTGCAGCGCTGCGACCGAGGGATCGCATAGTAAAATTACAGTAGAAGCTGTAGCTATTTCGTTCCGTAATGTCGCCGAGTGTATTTGGGCTACTGCGCCTGGGCGAACTCGCTATATGCTCCACCCACCCGCGGGTGGGGGTTCGCTCGAGGGAGCGCTATTCGCTCGACCTCCGAGCGTAGGACCGCCAACCCGCGGGTGGGGGCTCCCTGAGACCGGCGCTTCCCGCGCCCGCGTATACTGGCTCCGCCCCTCCAAAGGAGGGGGCTGTAGCGTGAGCCGCGATGCGCTCTGCGCTGCTCGCGAGGCCGGCTGCACCCCTACCGAGCCGGTAATGCGACTCGGGGTCGCCGCCTCGCGAGCCTCCTTCACCGCGTCCCCGCGTGAACGCTACTCACCTGTGGGCTCCCGCGACGAGGTCGCCGCCCAACATAAAACGCCCACTTCGCTTGCCGCGACGCGACGCTCGCTCGCTCCCTGCACTCTGCCTAGAAAAGGCCGATATTAACCTCTGCTCGCTCATAAAAGCGCAGCCCTGCAATGGTAAAGCTTCTCGCTATCTCAACAATCACTCTCCAGTCAATTCTCCACAAACACATGCAGAGGAAAAATTGAGGCACTTATCTGCTTGAAGAGCAGTAAAAGAAGAGGAGGAGCCATGTACAGGAAGTGGGTAGTGGCTGTCGGAAGGAGCCTGGACTACAGGAGTTCATGGACTTTGTAGGTTTAGAAGAAAAGTTCTGTGGTTGATCACCTTTGTCACTTTTCAAGAGTTTTATTGTGTTAGTTGAACTGCTGTGAAGAGTAGAATAAAGGGAAGATGAAGCATAATGCTCGCCTCCAGTCTTGTCATAGAATATAGACCTGACCTTGAATATTTTTCTGCATTTGGTCTGGTTTCATCAAGGAGGGGGCAAAGGTTTAGGGGGGTCAGGGTATGTGAAGAACAGTTTTTGGGTGGCTTATAATGTTGGCCTTGTTCGTTTTCAAAATCTCAATAGACTTGAATGGGGACAACATTTTGCTTGAGGCTACTGCCCGAACCGCATAATTGATTTGCAGCAAATTTGCATGAGGATCTTTGGTCAGGTTCCCAAAATGTGCTTTTCCTCGTTTGGTGTTAATCCAGCCAGTGTTTTATTTTTTTCAAAAGTGCCCAAATGTAGGTACAAAATATTGTGATATAACTTTGGGGCCTGAGACTGCCCCTTATTATGTATGTTTTATATTTTGGTGGACAGGTGTAAAGTCATCATTAAAGTATTAAAATGTCTTCTTTGCATAGGCATAGTTTTAGAACAAAATGGTAAAGGGGCTACAGTATCTCATCAAAGACAATGCTCAATCAATACAGATTAACTCTGATGTGTAAGAATACCATGGTTGTAAATGGCCTGTATTTTTAAATGCAAACTGCAACCAAGCTTTGCATCTAAATCCACGCTCATAAGAAGAAACACATGTTTTAAATAATGTGCCTCTATTTCTTGCATGATTCATCTGCTGTACCATTGATGCCACTCATGATGCCATACATTATGTCATATGTGACATCATCAGTGATGCCATATGTGATGTTGTCAGTGTGCTTAGGGCCAACACAATGGGGCTCTCATAGTTAAGGTGGCGTAGATTCCAGCACCTGTCGAGTTTCAGGAGTTTTGTGGCATTAAAGCGATTCCTTAATGGCATGTCCACTAAAGTTTTTGCACTGAATAATTGCTTACTAATACTTGAAATTCAAACCATTTGTATAACATTACCTATCTTATTTTAAATAAGATACTCCTGTTTCAGTGTATTGTTCCATGCCATGTTGCTATTATTGTTAAGCGTAATGAAATAAAATGTGCATCAAAAGAGGTGAACCAAGATATTCTTAAATGATATAATCAATAATGACATATATGATGTACTTATTGGTCTCATCAGTGATATCATGTATGATGGCATTAGTGACGCCATCCGTAATGTCATGCATGATGTATTTAGTGATGTCACCAGTGGTTTCTTCTGTGATGTCATCATTGTGGCCATACACAGCATAACAGGGGGCACACAGTTAAGGTGGACTTGTTGAAATGTGAGTGCTGTACCCATTGCCCCCGCTCAGTAGATATAGGCACTGCAGATATTCAACCTTTTTATCGAACTCCTTATTCCCATGATAATTTCACAGTGAACATTTCCAATGGTGGCGGTAGAGTGGCGGATCACAGATTCCTGCGATAATCAGAAATATTGCTCCGAATTGAGCAGTCTTCCACTTCCTCACACGCACTCAACATGTGTGACCCTTCCTTTTTCCAGGTCCCCTTACCCTACTCAATTGCTTTTTCCCTCCCTAATCCTCTCCCATCACCCTCTATCACTTTCACATCATGTGACGCACATTTATTTCTGAGCACATCTTGTGGCATTGCTGCAATCATTTCATGAGATCCCAGCGGTCTTTCCCTGATAAACCAACATGTTATACCCGTAACTGGCTCCCCAACGCACCCTCAAATCCTTAACGTAACGTGGTGTCTTCTTTCCCACTCCCGACTTCTCCGCTAATGTGATTGCTATTGCTATTGCTATACCTATTACTATTGGTACTGACAAAACCCCTATGGCCAGTGCTGTTGTTGAAAACAGTCTAGAAATGAAGACATAAACCGAAGAGTTTTGAGTCTCTTGCTGATGTCCTGAACGTTGTTAGACTCTGTAAGATAGCGGGAGTTAATTCCAAAGTTGGATGGCATCCCTTTTCCTCCTCCAATAGCATTTTTGAGTTCTTTCATTGGCAGTTGCTCCCAGTAATATCGCTAGAATCATTTGCATCGAGCATAAAATAGGTGGATTTTTATTTCTGAAAAGTCTCTTGACCTCTCTACTTGAAAGCACCAAGTCAGAAATATATAAAGGTTTCAAGAAACAGGGGGCACCCCCATATCTCTGTCAAATATTTTGAAAACTACTGGATGGATTTACCCCAAGCCAGTCAAGGAAATTAATGTAAGGCTTTGTGCCCAATTGTTTCTTATTTGGTCCAAATATGCCAAGCGATTCTCACGCTATGGCTGTTGAAAAACTGCACTTTTTCTCAATGGTAAAATGAATGGGTGTAGGCTGAAAACAGCTTTTTTATTTTTTTTTAATAACATTTAATTATTTAATAAATGCTCCCAAAATTTCCAGTTTGAGGGGTTCCTTGACTGCCTTTTTGTTTGGAATGTTTCATCCATATCCTTCTAACAAGTCAAAAGTTACTAGCTTCACTCAGGGCCTGATTCTAAGCTTGTGCCAATTACAGTGTGGAATGCTGCAATTCTCTCCTCCAGTTTCCAGCACCACCATACTGATGTGGGTGGACATTTTGGAGAGGAAATGTCATACTTTCCAGCATCAAAAGCTGCTTAAATGTATTGTTTAGATACAAACATGTGTACCAGTGGATCTGCAAGCATATTTTAAGAAAGTTTATTAAGCTTTCATTAAACTAGAAAAGTGATGCTGCAGTATGGGAAATAATATTTTTATAAAGGAAAAAGTGTGAAGCCGTGTTTAACGGCACTTCAATTGTGTCATATTTTAACTCCTCTTATTGACACGGTAAAGTAGTGCTTTTGAGGACTGAATTCCCTCAGAGGGCCAGCCCTGCATTTCTCATGATTGTTATGGCTTTTGTCAAGTAGTAAATCAAGCACATGCTAAAGTTGTGGCTTTGATGCTAGACTGCCACATTAGCACTTTATCAGAATATGGTGCTTTAAAGAACCTATTCATCCTTCATGGATGAATACTTCCCTGTTTTTGGATGCAGCTCAGAATCAGGCCGTCAGCCTCTCAGCTGCAAAGCACCAAGGCCGATCCAAAGGTTTTAAGGAGCCGGGGACAACCCCTTCTCTGTCAAATGTTTTAAAACTCCTGGATGGATTTACCCCATGCCAGTCATGGAAATTTAGTCAACGCGTTGTGCTTAAGTTGTTTCTTATTTGATCCAAATCTGCCTCGCGGTTTTCTCACTACTGCTGTTCAGAAATTGCACTTTTACTCTATGGAAAAATGAATGGGCTGAAATTTGTGGTGTGTTGTTTTCTTAATAACGTTTTCTTTTTATAATGTATTGTTTACAAAACATCCAGTTCTGGGGCCCATGACAAACACTGAGTTTTGGAAAATGTCATCCAAAACCATTCAGCAAGCCAAAGATTATTGGCAATAGAATTTTGGGAAACAATGGCTGCTTTGTCATTTCTGGAAAGCCTCTCAGCCTCTCTGCTGCAGAGCACCATGGGAGATGTAGCTATAATTTTGGCAAAAGGGGGCACCCCCTTCCCTATCAAATATTTTAAAAGCTACTGGGTGGAATAACTTCTCCAGAAATCGATTCAACGCTTTGTGCCCAAGTTGTTTCTTAATTGGTTGAATTCCATCCAGCGGTTTTTGCCCTATGGGAAAATGAATGGGGGTATGCCGAAAAGAGAGTTGTTTTGCTTTCTTAATAACTTTTTTCATTGTTAACAAATCTTTCCCAAAGTTTCCAATCTGGGGAGTTGGGGGGGAGGGTTCTTGACAAACTTTTTGTTTGCAAAAATCTGCCAAATCTGTCATGCAACCCAAAGTATTGGCAGTTATATTTTTCAGGTTTATTATGGAACTTGACACTCACCTTAACTATAGTTCAATGACTGCCACACTATGCAACATATTACAGGGCCTACGGTAGCGGCCCTGTAGTTATGGTTAAGTTGCTCAACTCATAGGAAGAGCACTTTTTGGGCGATTTATAACTTTGCTCCACCTGGACGAATCCGTCTGAATTATTTTGGCAAGTTTGGTGAAGTTTCAACAAGGGGCGGCACATTTCTGTGTTTTCCAAAAAAATGTTGCTCATATCTACAGCCCAAACCGCTGGACAGATTTTCACCAAATTTGTGGCAGGAGCAGCAGCTTGGTCCCGGCTTGGTCCGGCAAGTGTGCTTTTCTAAATTTGGTGACTATCCGTCCAGTAGTTTTCTTTAAAATGGGCCAAAAGTAGGTTCACAATAAATTGTGATATCTGGGTTCGGTCCGTGGACTAAGTTACCTGTTTGCTCTGCGGACGGGCCTCGGATTGGTCCAGGGAGCAACATGATATCCGCAGACACCAGATGCACCCGTTGATTGGATGGTGACAATCGTGAGGTGCATCATATTTTCCGAAATGCCCGCCATGTTGTATCTGTGGACAGCCGCAACTGACTGCAGACAGCGCAGTGGGGGAAAAAGTATGGAAAACACATTCTGGGTCATGTGGTGTTGGAAAGAGGGGCTGGGAAGTGTGGGGGAGTGAAAAAAGATGATCTTTGTTTAGGTGGAAGAAGAGTTTATGGGTAGCGCGGCAGTCCGCGTTCACTGTGGTGGGTCGTGGACTGAGTCTTGGGCAGGCAGCTTGAGAAACACATTTGGGGTTATATGGTGACTGAAAGAGGGCTTAGGTGGACACAATGAGACACACATTTGGGGTTATTTTGTGAATACAAGAAGGCTTGGTTAGTGTAGGGGAGTGGAATCTAGATCATATGTGGACATTTGCATAGGTGAAAATAAGGTTGGCTGTCGATTTCAATGTCTTCAGAGGATCAGGGCAGGTTGTGGTGTGGTGGTTGTGGCCAGTGGCCAGATTATTGGGTGCATGGCCATATTATGTTGTGGTGGTTGTGGACAGCCATGCGCCCAAGAATCTGCCCACTGGACACAACCACCAGAGCATAATATGGCCATGCACCCAAGAATCTGGCAACTGGCCACAGCCACTATAATAATATGTCTACAGAAATTGAATCTGGCCATTGGATACACACATTTCAATAATATGTGCATCGCAATTATAGATAGTGTGTGGGCAGCATTTAGTATTTTTTAACATGGTGACACAATACAATTGAAGTGCAAATTGTACACTTGATTGTTCTACCATTGTGGGTACAGGTTAAGTTTGTTGTATATGGTAATGAAGGAGAAATCTTTGCTTCTTTTTCTGTGAAAAAACACAGTATAACATGTTAGCTAGGATAGTTTACAATGCCTCAATGCATACAATCTCACATATTCATGTACTTTTTAAACCCTCCTAATCAGTACATTCTAAGTACTATGTTTGAAACATCATTACTGTGTGTTATTTCACAGTTGCTGTTTCTGTTTTCATAATCATTGGGAAAAAAAACTCTATACAGCATTAAAAAAAAACGTACTACATTCATGTGAATGTAACTTTCACAGCAGCATTGCAGTACTATGGATGCAGTTAGATACAAGTTGGTGTATTCTAACTAAGCAATATGCCAAGAGCGGTGGGGGCATTGCCGAGTCAGGTAATGCCCAGGGCCTTTACAAGGGCCTTAACGAAGGCCCCCGACACTCGAGGCATATTGCTATTAGTACCCCAGCCTGCAAGATCTGAATGACTGAGTCACTAAAAGAACTTTTTTCTGTCCCAAAACGCTGCAGCATTTTGGGACAGAAAAAAATAAAAAAAGACCAAGAATATGGCTGCTGGGAAAGGGAAAACAGAGTCCGTTTTCCCTTTCCCTGGCAGCCATCGGGAGCGGACATGCTGGGAACATTTGTGTTCCCAGCGTGTCTGCTCCCGAAAGACGATAGAGAAGAAGGTAAGTGGGGGTGGGGGAGGAAAAATAAAATAAAATAAAAAATAAAAGATGCACCAGAATCCCTGGCGGGGGACGATGGTAGCCTCCAGCTAGGATGGCCACACTTCGAGCCTCCACACAGCTGAAGGCTGCCCAGATGCCCCGCTGTGGACAAAGGAGGCAGAAAGTAAGTGGGGTGCGAGTGCAGGGAGGTGGGGGCAAAGGGGAAGAAAAAAAACAAAAACCCTTACCTTAGTCCCTGGCGGGGGCGAAGGCAGCTTCTCAGCTGTGGGGAGGCTCGGAGCAGGGATGGTCCCGCTTCGAGCCTCCTCATCGGCTGAGGGGCTGCCATGCCCCCCGCAGTGGACAAAGCAGCAGGAATATCAGAATGCGTGTTGCATTCTGCTTCACTCTCACCGGGTACTAATGGTTGATAGTTCTACAGGTCAATGACTAAACTTTGTAGACCCTCATAATCAGTACATTCTAAGTACTATGGTTGAAACAACATTACTGTGTGTTTTTCACAGTTGTTGTTTCTGTTTTCATAATCATTGGGAAAATACCTTATACAGCATTCAAAACACTGTACTACAGTTATGTGAATATAACTTTCACAGTAGTATGTTTGCTTCAAGTGTGCAGTACATAAGGGAATGTTTAATGTGCACTAACTGTTGGTAGTTTCACATGTCAGTAACTACATTTAGGTTTAAGGAATATTAAGTAGGCATACATTAGATTTGCTGGTAATCTTTGTTTTAGAGTAATGGAAGGTTATTTGCATTCAAATCAACCATATCTTTTTTAAATGTATGCAGTATAGTGACCTGCAGTGGTTGTGGCACCAGTGTGGTAGATTCTGCCTACCGTTGTGAAGGTTTTCTTGCCAAGAGATACTTGCCGCGTGTGAAGCCAATTAGCTTGCAGTTGTTTTGGTCCCATATGCGTTGTACTTTAAAAGCATAAGTAGTACATATTGGCTATGTGAGTTTATGTGCAAGGTGGAACGATTGTCTGAATTGCAAAAAGCGCATAATGTGGCATGATTTGCATTTTGCACCATATGATGAAATGGAATGGATTTGCAAGTTGTCATAGATACATACACAAATCGTTCATTAGGAATGTGCTCTTGTGCAACATGGTTGCAGGGGGTGCATTTATGTTTCCACGTGTATGAAATCTTTAAGATTTCATTCATAGGTATGTTTTTGGTTTCTAGTACTTGCAGTAAAAACATTAGAAATGCTTTTGGATCTTCCTGTGTGTTTATGGTGAATTGTACCTTTTGTGCACAGTAGTCCAATTATTGTCTTATTCCTGAGACACTGTAAGTGTTGTCAGGATCATTTGTGGCATTTCTATGAAGTTCGAGCATTTGTAAACAAAACTGATCTGAGCTTTTCAATTAAATGTTTTGAACAGTTGGTGGCAATTGGAACAGAAGATTGATTGCTACATTTGCATAGCCATTTACACCAGTTGTGTTGGAAAAGAGAGTTCTGCCTCTGTGTCATTTTCTGGACTGCCGCTTGTTTTTTTTAGAAGAAATATTTCTCTTTATATCTGCTGTTGGTGTTTGCACTAGATAGATTTGTGGTTGTACTATTGATGAAGCAGCAGTTGGTTTCAGTTTCTTTGGTGGTATTGCTTGGAGATATGTTATACGTTCTGTTTGCATTATTTTTCTTTTCAAAACGTTACCTTTTTCCGGAACAGGGTACATATTGAGATGGACTGTGTAGAGTGTACGTAGTCTGTTGTACTCTAGGATGCAAGGAATGTCAGTTTTGACTTTGTTTCATTAAAATTGACCAGAAATAGTCCTTCGAATGTATATAGACGTGAAAGTGCTACGTAACTCATATCTTCTTTGAAGACTGTGCTGCCAATGTAAAGCAATGCCTGATCTAGGGTTAGACCTTGTGATTGTGAATAGTGACTGCATATGCAAGAAACAGAGAGAATGGTTCTCTGAGTACATACATGTCTTTGGAAAGAAGGAATCATGATTTTGAGCATCCTATCTTTTTAACTTCTGGAAGTTTGTTAAAGTGGATGTTGACAAACTGAATGTTGTTCTCATTTGGATATGTCTGGAAGCCAACAACTGTACCAATTGCTCCATTGATTACACCTTGCTCCACGCCAAGGTTACGTTTCAGAATTACTCTGCAGTTTAAATACAACATTAACATTTTCTCCAAACTAGCTGTGTTGGAGATACAGTTTTCTAAGCTATTTAGTGGTGCTGTTGCTTGTTCACACATAAGCAGTGAAATGCTGTGCACTTCCATTTTGTCTATGGAGCTAATGTGCACTATTGGTTGCATTTCTTATTTTAACATTGCGCCTCATTACGAGTTTGGCGGTAGCCATGGAGCCATTCGCTCCATGGCTGCGGCCAAACCGGGCTCCTTTACTAGGTTCCCAGAAAGGGGAATTACCAGGCCATTCCGAGTATGGAGGGCCCAGTAATTCCTCCCTCTGGGAACCCGGGCCCAGGCCTTCCCCATTCCCATCTGAGCCCCCATAGGGCTCAATGGGAATGGGAGAGGGAGCTAACAACGGACCGATTACGAGCGGCCCGTTGTTTGCTCCCTTTTCCCCTCGCGGGACCCGGTAACAACGCCTGGTTTTGCCAGGCGTTCTTACCGAGTCCCGCGAGGGGACCTTGTAATTATATGGGACGGGTTTAATAGGTCCGCCTCCATTAGCAGAGCCCTTTAATCCATTCTGCGAACCTCGTAATGAGGCCCATTGTCTCATTGAATTGCGTAGAGCTTGCTAGGGTTGGCATCAAGGACATACATTGTACATTTTTTTGTGCTAATTGTTCCATGACATCAGGAGCAGATGTGTCATGTCCATACAGCTCATGAATGAGTCTACAATTTAAGATAGATTGTGCATCTTTAGAAAGAAGACTAGTCCCAATGCTTTTTGAAAACTTAGCATAGGTCTGCAGACTGACACATTATTTTAGTTAATTCTCTGTATTGGAAATGTTGTCAGTGTTTTACAGTTCCTATGCTGCCAAGTGTGTTGCAGCACTGTTTGTGTCCTAAGGTTTTAAAAATAGGTTCACATTTCACTGGTGTCAATTGTAGGAGATCTGCAAAAACAATAACGTGTTTTCCTCCAAAGAGTTATTTGTAGTCCGTTTTAAGGACTTCTTGCAGTCTGAGGTGAATTAAAGCCAGCATTAAGTTGGAAACCATGCTTACTTCATCTATTAGGAACATTTTCATTTGCTTCAGGATTCTGCATACTTCAGTAGCAGCTTCTGTTGATAGTTCATAGTACTCTAATTTGTTTTGGGGTTCTACTGGAAGGAGCAGTATCTATCTTGTAAGCAGCTAAACCTGTGGTGGCTGTTACAACAGCTGAAAGGTTGTTGTTTGTTGACCTTTGTAGGAATTTGATGGTTATTTTAATTAAGAATCATTTTCCATTACCAACTTCACCACTTGCATAGGGGAGTAGAGGTTTATAAAGTTGACAGCTAAAAGTTTTACTTTCATGCTTCAAACCTAGTTCAATTTATTTAGTCACTTCTATGAAAATGTTAAATTGCTGATTATGTAGCTATGATTTCAGCACAGACACGTTTTCTTCTGATTGCTCATATTGTTACATGGTGTTCTCTACTTGAGTCATGGCTAATTGTGCTTCATTTTCAATGAGTGGCTCTCAAAGTGGTTCTTGGTTTCCTGTGACAGAACTTTGACTGCCCTCATGAGTGTCTTCATTTAGTTGTGCCTCAATGTCTTCCTCTTGTTGGTGTTCATTGTTCAACATGTTTTTGTATTGCTTGAAATTGACATTTGTTATACTGCTTTCATCTGCATTGAATGGAGCTTCAAATGAGTCAGGGTTAACTAATACATGCTCTACTTTTCCTCATGGTTTAAAAAGTTGCAGTAGGGGCATGTAGTAATGTTCTCTATATTTAGGAGTTATACATGATAATTTCATATGATTAATTAGGGTGGATTTGGTCAATTTGATGAGGCTTCCCTCACAATCTGAGACCACATTTTTCCACATTTCTCATTTGGTTTCACATTATTTTTGTATGAGACATTTTGGGCTATGTGGTGCAGGCACCTGTTTTCCAAAGCAGTACTCCTGTCTGGGTAGTATGTGTCCAATAAAAAATGTTTTAGAATGTCCTGGCTGTTGGCATCATTTTTGGCTATTGTGTCTATATCTTGGTAGGATTTCAGCACTCTTGTTCTAGATGCAGCTGGACTAAGGCTCAGCCAGACTATGGGCCTCATTACACGGATGGCGGTGAACCATGGCGCTATTAGCGCCATGGTTCATGCTGGTAAAATACCGGCACCGCCTTGGTGGAAAGGGGAATTACCGCCCTATTCCAAGGTTGGCGGGGCGGTAATTCCCCCTTCCACCATTGCCTTTCCCCTTTCCCATTTTTGCCCCATAGGGCTCTATGGGAATGGGGAAGGCGCCAATTACAGTACCGCAAATTGCGGTACCGTAATTAGCTCCCTGGTCCCTTTGCGGGTTGGTTTTTAACACCTGCAAAAAGCAGGCGTTAAATTCCCCAACCCGCAAAGGGACCTCGTAGTAAGGCGGTATGGATTTACCGGTACCGGTAAAATACCGGTACCGGTAAACCCTTACCGCCATCCGTGTAATGAGGCCCTATATGTTCAGAATTGCCATATAAGGCTGTGCCTGTTAAACGGTATGCAGATACCTAGCATCCACATTCTCTCTTGGGCAGGATTTTTTATGCCAAAGCTGTACAATTTGTGTGGCTGTGTGCTGTACAATTTTTGTGACTGTGTTTTGTCAGATGATATGTCATCCCAGAGGTGTTTTAGATTTGTTTTCCCAGGGTTGGGTAGGTAGGCTGTGACATATCTTGCAGCGGCATTGGAATTATATGCAATATATTGTATATCTATGTTTGCATTCCACAAGAGGGCAATGATTGCATTTTAATCATTGATGTACTTTGAAGCTTCATTTCTTTTAATACTTTATGTATTTTTAGGTGATTTTCCTTTCACACTGTGTCTCACAGAAGACATTAAGCCGTTTACTTGTCCTTTTGCTGAAACTGGTCTAGGGAAACCAAAGCGGCATTTGGTGTAGTATTTACCTTTGTTTTTATATCTGCATCAGCAGTATTTCTCACACTTATGTTTTTAGAAGCATAAAGTGTGTGTAAGTAGGTCAGTATGTGTGGTTTCTGAAGGGATGTTGCAGGATATGTATTTGTGAATAAACTGCAAAACAGTGGCATCAATGTCATGACCAAATTTAGGAGCATGTTTTATCCACAAAAGCATGTGGATGTGTGGTGCTCCTGTGGATTGATATCATGTTCTCCAAAATAATTGTTCCACTTCTCCGAGGGGAGGGATATTTTTATTACAGATGAAGTGCAGCATGGCAATAAAGCCGTGGTGATTGTATGTTGATGCATTTTTATGGTCAAGAGAGCAGAGTTCTCCTGGTGTTTTCATGTCTATTCCTTCTTTGTTTTGGTTTTCTATGCGTAGGAAGTTGTGCAAGTCATCCCATTCAAATTCTGCACAACTCAAAGTAACAAACCATGTGTATAGGCAGAGGTTCCTTAGCATATACCGTACATCAGCGTGATGTCGGAACCAGTATTCTTTTGTACCACGCATGTTTGCCAAGAGATTTGTGATACTTAACTGCAAAACCTCATATTTGTCTTTTATCTTTCGAAGTAGTTGGGAAGCAGACATGTTTAAAACATTGGAGCCTGTTTTCAATGCGTGTGCAAATCCGTAACCTAGAGCTTCTAGTTCACTTTCAAACAGGAGGTGGAAAATGTATTCAACATTTTGTCTTGAAACTGGGATCTTCAGAATACATCGGTAAAGAGCGATATTCTGATACTGTTATTTATGTGGATCTTTCATCATATCTTCCACCTTTTCCTCTAGTAAAGAGTAGAGGGAAGGCACATTCTTCTACACTTTTCTCCCATTTGCTGATTTGAGATAATGATGTGTTATTTATATAGCACCTTAATGCAAAGCGCTTTACAGAGCCCATGTTTACATACAATATCACCCAACTGAAATTGGTACTTATTTATCGACCTCGGAAGGATGAAAGGCTAAGTAGGCCTTGCTGGGATTCGAAACTCGACCTGCAGATCACGCTCAGATCGCAGCAGCGAGCGCTCAACCCGCTGAGCTATCAAACCGGAGATCCTTTGGCGTGAAGCATTTGATATGTTTCTAATGCATCGTCTATGGTGTCTTTGGAGTGTAGTGGGTCAATTGTATACTGCTCTAAAATATTGGATACACTCATAGGATCTACAAGTTAATATTGGCCAGTTGGTGATGAATCCTAAATTATATGGGTGGTTTCCCTTAAGTTCTGTTCAATGTTTATACCTTTGTCTTTTGATGGTACACCATTATCTTGGAAATTAAGGATTGCTCTGTTGGCCGTTGCACTCCTAGAGTTTCTACATTTTCATTAAGATCTAATGGAAAATATAATACTTTGCCACAAATGCCTTTTAGTAATTCAGATGTTTTGGGTTGGAGGTGTATTATAGCTTGAAATGGGTGTACTGTTTGGATTATTAGTTATTATTGACACCACGTGAAGGTATTTGATTATTATCAAGCTTTGTATTGCAGTATGTGCAAAGTATTGCGGGGTCACTTATTTTGTATTTATTATCTGTTATAGGACATAGAGCTAATTGGAACCATTGGGATTCCTCATTGTCTGCTATTTTGTAAGTCATATCTGCCATTGTTGTGCCCTTGTAATACACATTTCTGTGACAACACACACATACTTGGCTTGGTAACTCAACAGATGAGCTTTTAAACTTTTCTATTTCTTTTTTGTGTGTGTTTATTAGAAGATTGGTGTTTGTAAGGTTTTCACTGGTGTTCTCTAAAGTTGCAGAATGTTTTAAGTCATCATTACTTCCAAAATATTTACTTTGGATATGTTCTATTTGTGGAGGTGTTCCATGTAGGAGAAGGTTATTAAAGTGTTGCAGTTGTAAAGCCGGACGTTTTGCATAGTACAGTCTCAGCAGAAGATTCCTCATAGTGGAATGGTGTCTTGCTAACATTTTGATGTGGCGGAAGGTGCTTTTGCAAGCAGGTACCGGGATGCAGACTGATTAATGTCCTCACAGTCCAGTGTAGTTGCACACTGGACAGGAGTCCATGGTTTTTAAAGTTTTTAATTCTAATTTTGTCTTTTACTTTCACATAGTGATTGAGGAATTGTTTTAAAAATGTGACAGATTGTTGCCCATATGTTACACATTGAGCTGCATGGCCATGTTAATGTTAATGTTAAAGGATATCTCTACCGCGCACAATCACCATTGGAGTGCTCCCATGGCGCTCTGGCGGCTCTGAAAAAAAGGGTAGGGGGTTGTGTTAGTGGGAATAAACTGGGAAAGTGCTAGAGAGCAGTCATGTGCTGTTGACGGCCTCAGCCTGGTGTGCCAGTTGGCTGGGCTTGGGGTGTTTTATGGGCGGTAGTCGTTGTGTGCTGTTATGCAATTCTATGTGTGATTTGTTTTGTTGTTGCAGTGTAGTGAATTTTGTGCGGATTGTTGTGTTTTAGGCTTGTGGTTGTGTTTGGTTAGAGTTTGAGAGGTTTATGTAGAAGGGTGAAATTGTTAGTGATTGGTTAATTGGCATTGCTGTCCAGAAGCGAGGCACTGAATTTCCGTATTCTCTCCAGGTGGCATGCGGGAGCATCTCTGCATCTCTGTCCTGATCTGGGCCATCCAATACTCACAGTCCCTTTCACACATGACATCCACACACATTCAGAACCTTTCCCAAGTGTGGCCTAGGCCACCTACATGAAATCTGTATGCCGGGCAGGCAGGCGTTTGTGCGTCCCTTCAAATCTTGCCCAGAGAGCATTCCCAATCCAATCGGTGTGCGACATTGACTAGCCAAGGCTACTCCATCCATATGTGGCGGGTGGTTTGCATTCATCATCTTATTCAGTTGTTTATACAGGCTATTGCTCCCAGTCCCTTTGAAACGTGGCACATGCCAACACTTGCAATTACGTCCAGGGGTGTCACCTGCCTTCATTCACAACTCCATACGGCCAATGCCCATGAAACTGTCCACAACTTAGTTCAAGTGTGGCAAGTACCAACATTCACGCAACTCTATACAAGTATGATACCTGGTAGCAGTTATGGGGCGGGTGAGGTTATTGGCTGGTGTTGGCTAGGGATGCTGATTTCTGTCATCATGGGTGTCGCTTGTGTCCTATTCGACTTAGCATTGTCTCTATTGTTGTAGTAAGAGTTTCTCTGGTCAGTTCTGGGTGTTGTCCTTGTTATGCCATTTGTAGACTGTACAGATTGATTTGCATGTTTGTTGTGGACATTTTTTCAATAAGTGTTTCTTGTGCCATAATGGTGTTTTCTAACATTTCATAACCTCGGCCATTACCATGTATGGCAATTGGGTTTTTCTGTTCTTGTTTATAAGCCTCTTTATTCAAATATGGTTCTGTGCTGCTTGTGTCAATCCATTCACCTTCACAGAAGTTCGCAAAGCTATCTATGTTGACATTGCGCATGTTTAGAAGTACTTTTTGAAAATGTACTGATTAATTTTGTTAGAAGTTGCATTCTGGTTAAAATGGATATGAACAATTTTCTTTTGAGCAGAATTGTGCTGTCAATGAGAACTTCCAGGATTAGTCTTCTGCTGTAATTTGTAAGGGTCGAGTGTGACTTTTCCGCTGTTTTCATAAGAATGTGAAGTACTCTACCGTGGAACATTTTTTGTAAAATAATTTTTTGGAATGCTTAACTGTGGCTACGTTAACATTGGTAGATATAGTAGTGGGGTCATTAGAAGTTGTATTCTTCTTTATACATTTTGTTTTAGTTTTAGATTTTGGAAGATGGGCCCTAGTTTTTTTGTGCTAGCTGGTTCAGTTTGCTAGCTGGTTCAATTTTGTTGAATGACTGTATTAGAAGTTTTGTTTGCATATTTGCTGTAAATTCTGCTAGAGGTGGATGAGTATTTGGCATGCTTTTATTCTTATCTGCTCTATTTTTTCTTCTATTTTCTACGGAGTTGCTTTTTAGTAGGCATTCTGGTCTGTCTGTTGGAGAAAAAGGGAAATTGTGGGTTTGAAAAGAATTTATTTGTGTGTATTGTGAATGAGTGTGTGAATATGAGGGCAGACATAAATAGAGGGCTGTGTGATTGTGCAATCGCTGCTAGTTGTGGTTGGGAAGGGTTTAAGAGTAGCTGTCTGTGTAGATGTGTGAAGGGCTTGGGTTAGTGCATAAGAGAGTGATAGTGTGAATGAATAAGAAGGACATTACAATTTTTCCAAGATAATAGTGGGTTTTATGATAATAGTGTTCAGATGAGAATACAAAGAGTTTACATGTTGAGGTGTAATGAATACGAGTGAAATAAATGTTGTTTGTTGGTTTGAAAGTAATTTTGTAGGCTACTGTGCAGCTACACTGTACTGTATGAGTAACAGAAATAATACTACAAACCTTGTACACTTACTTTGTAGGATGTGAAGAGTAGTTTTCTTCAGGTTGTTGTCTTCAGGAGGTTGTTCTTCACTGCAGTTGCAAAAGAAGAACATTTGTGGGTATGTATGGTAATGGTAAAGTCATTTCAGTACAAGAAGACATTATTTGTGAATGTAGGAGGAGGTGTTTGGAAGAAGAGCTAATAGCATTGGGCCTCATTACAAGTATGGTGGTAACTCTGCCGTTACTGCAGACGGGTTGTCACCAGATTCCTAATAATTTTTCGGCAGCTAGCTTCCAGGTGCCACCAGCACAACAGGTCCTGTTGGCCTGGAAAGTCAGGTGCCGGAAAAGGTTAGTTTCTATTTCTGTGGTGTCGCATAGGACTCTATGGAAATGGGGACATGGGAGCACTGGCAGCATTGCTAATGGGGCCGGTGTTTTCGTGATAAGTATGCCTAACAGGGTAGCAAGAAAGTGGGAGATTTTTCAACAATTCAAAAGCTATCCTTTTTGGGAGGATGTACACAAAAGTAAAAACATGATTATGTGGATTTATAGCAGCACTGTGCATAACTTTTGTTTCTAAAAAAAGAAATGGAGGTGGAAAATATTTATAGAACACTTTTAAGTGGCACTTGTGTGAAGGTTTGTTATGTTGTCAGTACATTCATACTTGCAAATGGGATGCATTGTAATGTGTATTGTGGGAGTTGTGGTTGCACTGTTTGCATAAGAAGAGGT
The DNA here is from genome assembly GCF_040938575.1 of Ambystoma mexicanum. Lineage (NCBI taxonomy): Eukaryota > Metazoa > Chordata > Amphibia > Caudata > Ambystomatidae > Ambystoma > Ambystoma mexicanum. The sequence continues at coordinate 475,652,582 of NC_090932.1, read as the reverse complement.
GCACTGCAAGTCCCAGAATGCAGAGAAAAATCAAGGAGCCAATAAGCATGTACATATTAGAAAGGGGAACGTTAGCAAGTATACATGTGCGGGAAAGTTAATGAAATTGCACACACTGAGTGTTATAGCAAAATGTTTGAGACACAGTTTCCATTTTCTTTCCTTTATTTGTTATAAATGACTCACAGAACTGTTGTAAATGTATACATGCATTTCTTTGATTTACATTTTTAAACACATTGGGCCTCATTACAACCTGCCAGTCCGGGACCTTGCAAAATCCGTGATGGCGGTAAAAACGTTTCCGTGTCTGCAAGGGTGCGGAAAAACCGCACGATTACACGCTGTCGGTCGCGCGCACCACACGGACTCGGAAACGTTGTTACCGCCGTCACGGAATACCCCACGGAAATGGAAATAACGAAGCCACAAGTGGCGCAAAACCCGTTTCCGCCTCCGCCGCCACGGACACGGAACCGGAAATACCATGATCGCCAAAACAGGAAACAGAGAGGCGGCCATCATATAAAAGCACAATCCATTGCCATCCAGAGCCAGCACAAGCACAATCCTGACTCTGAGAAGCCAAAAGGGACCACCAGCATGTCTGCCAGGATTCCTGCTCAGAGGCAGCGCAAACAGCGCTTCAGCGAGGCGGAGCTAACCGTCTTGGTGGAGCACATTGTGGACAATGCTGAGATGCTGTTCAGCGCCGACCAACGGCGTGCCACACAGCAGCGGAGGAAGGAGGTGTGGGCCGAAGCTGCACGCAAGTGCACCGCTGTGGGCGTGGCAGTGAGGAGCGTGAAGGACTGCCACAAGCGTTGGGACAACCTGAGGCTGAGGGTACGCAACCTCATTTCCACGCACCGCCAACGCAGCAGTGGGACAGGCGGAGGACCCCCTTCCCCACTGAGGCTGCAAGCATGGGAGGAGCGTTGCAGCAGCGTCCTCCACCTAGAGGGAATCCATGGGATTGGGCAGGCTGAGGCAGGAGTGAGCCCACCTGCAGATGCCGGTAAGTGCCCAAACATGAATGCCACATGTAAATATGCAGTTGTGAGTACTGGGCCAAAGGACCCATTAACAACCCCCCCCCCCAGGCAGTGCATGTGTGGGCCAAAGGACCCATTATGATCCGTATGGCAACCAATATCACTGAATGCAGACACCAGCAATCAGATGCATGTGACTAACACTATTCAATGTACAATCTTAATGACGCATGTGATGCACCCATCTGCCACCACAACAACACTAATTGCATGCCCTTTGTGTCCCCACAGCCGTTTCAAGTGACAGTGATACTGCACAACAGGCCAGCCAATCAGCATCGGCAAGTACACTAGCCACCGCCACCACACAGGAGGATGCTGCCGGCAGTTCTGCACCTCTGGCCACATTACCAGCCACTACAGATGTGCAGCACACCACCACCACCACCAACATCCCCACCATCTCCACACTGGCTGAGTCCAGACAGGTGCCACAGGAACCTATCATGGCCACCCAACAAAACACCGAAGGCAGCAGCACTGCAGAGGGGGCGGCCTGCAGTGATAACAGTGCCCCGCAAGAGCACTCGGAAACGGGGCCACAGGGGGAGATGCCCACATTGGAAGACCTGGGCTCCTTCCATGAGCTGGGGTTCAGCCCCACTTCACTGGGGAGTCCCATGAGGTCGCCCACCCCATCCATGGCCGAACTGAATGCCCGCATGCAGCGGATGGAGGACCAGCAGGCTACCCTCACCCAGCTGGTGGAGAGGCAGCTAGAGGAATCCAGGCTGCAGAGGGAGAGCTACAGCGCCTCAGTGCGTCGCCTGTCGAGGTCCATTGGACGCTTTGCGAGCACCATAGTGACCCTTGCACGCCATGTGCGGGAGGGCAATGACCACACCTCCAGGCTTGTGGAGGCCATGTTGGTTGGCCAACAGGCAAATCTGGCACGGATGCCCTCAATCCCTGATTCTGGCCAATCAAACACTACCACCCCATCCAGCTCCACTACTGCCAGTCCAAGGAGGCGCTCGAGTAGGCTAACGGGTCCCTTGGGCAAGGTTGCACAGAAGCGCACACGGAAGTGATGGCATGTGTGTGGGGCAGTGCAGGACACATGTGGACTACAAGGGTGTGAGAGGGGTGGTCACGTTTGGGTGGTGGGGTAGGTAGTTTTGGGGGTTTGGACAATGGGCTCTGGGTGGGGGTGGGCACGTTTGGGTGGTGGGTGGCCCCGGGTGTACAGCTTCCCTAACCAATGCACCTTCTTCCCTGTTGTTATTACATCAATACATCACCATTTCAAATCAAGACATACATGTGTGGACATTGATCATTTATTTTGCAGTGCAACTATTAATTCATTGTCGTCACCATGTGTGTGCATTACTGTGAATGTGCTGTGACTCAAAAGTAAATGCGAATCAGGGCATCCCGTGCTCTATGGCCATCATGTGCACCCCCAGGGGGAGGCGGTGCCATCCCATCCCCATCTCCATCTCCATCCCCATCTCCATCCCCATCTCCATCCCCATCCCCATCCCCATCCCCATCCCCATCTCCATCCCCATCCCCATCCCCATCTTCCTCATCTGCGTCTGGTGGCATTGGGATGTTCCTGCGCAGGCATATATTGTGCAGCATGGCACATACCAGCGTGATTTTGCCCGTCTTCACTGGGCTGTACAGCAGTGATCCGCCAGATCTGCTCAGACAGCGGAAACAGGCCTTCAGCAGTCCAAATGTCCTCTCAATCATTCCACGTGTGCGGATATGTGCCCTATTGTATGCCTCTTCATGCCTGTTCCTTGGTCTCCGTACAGGTGTCATCAACCATGGCGTGAGTGCATATCCCGCATCACCTACATGGGATGTAGATGGGGGAAAATGTCAGTGTTTGTGGCATCATGTCCTCATCTGCTGCTGTGCATTCTTGTATCATCATTCATTCATGCATATGAACCATGCAGTGTCTGGAGGTATGTTTTGGCCATCACGAGGAATGTCGCTGACTGCATATGGGCCTACACATTAACTTGCATGTTTGCTGTGCCCTGCGGGTGACATTTGATTGTGTGCATGTCATGGTGCAGTGCTGTCCACACATGGCAGAGTGACTCCACTGTACGGAAGTAGTAAATACTCGTCGTATCATTTACACGCCTCTCGTGCTTTTTGGGGCAGTGTTTCAATTGAGGGTGGGTGTCTGCAGTGGCACAGGGTTCATGGGACAGTGACGGGATTGGCTGTGGCAGCGTGTGCACAGGCACATTGTGGTGCCCTGTCATGTCTTCCTTCATGATGTTTGGCATCCGCTGTGCATTTGGTAGATGGAAGGGGGGTGATGCATGTGCGGTCACAGCGGCACACTCACAATGCTCATTGCCTGGACACACACACACCACTCCGACAGGGTTGTAGCATCGTCAGCTGTACTCACCCAATAGCCACGTGCTTTGTCCGGCATAGCGTTCCATGTACCGTGGCAACGTGGAATTCCGCAGTACCATTGAGTCATGTGATGAGCCTGGGAAACGTGCGCAGCAGTGTGTAATCAGTTGCATGGCATCACAAACCATCTGGACATTCAAAGAGTGATACTGTTTCCTATTGCGGAACACCGCCTCAATTGCATGTGGTACTGTCAGCTCGACGTGGGTGCAGTCAACTGCGCCTATGCAATTTGGCATGCCTGCTATGGCATGGAAGGCCAACTTGGTGGCAATGACCCCGGGGAGGGTGCGGGGTAGGGCTATGTGTTCCGACACATGGCGCAACATGGCATCCAGTACCTGTACCAGGACTTTTGAGAAACACGGTTGTGATATGCCGTGCAGCTCACCAACCGTGTGTTGATAGGTGCCAGTGCCAAGGAAATGCAGAACTGAGACAACCTTCAAGAGGGGGGGGATGGCGGTGGGGGTGTCAATTAGGCTGCTGATGTTGTCCTCAATCATGGCGGTGATGTGCATGATTGTTGCACGGTCCAGCCGGTATAGGGTGTGGATCTGTCCTGGGGTGAGGTTCCAGGGTGAGGCCCTGATGCGTGGTATTGGTGGCTGGCGGCGGGGTCGGGCTGGCTGGGCAATGGGGTTTGCCATAGCTGCAGGGTTGGCTGGTTGCCGCCTGCGCCTCCTCCGCCTACGCCTCCTCCTCTGCGCCATTGCTGCCACCATGTGCAGTACTGCCTGTTGGTTGAGTAGGCCCAGTCCCAGTGCTACTAGCCCTGCTGCCTGCATGGTTCTGTGTTGTGTTGGGCTGGGTGTGGCCCTTTTGTAGGCTCCCAGTGGCCTGCTAGGTCCAGCTGGGCTGATTTGGTGCACCTGTGCCCTGATTCAGTTCAGCCGGCAGTGTATAACGCCATGTTCGCGGTGGCGGCGGTTCCGCCACCGTGATCACGGTATTTCCGCCATTTTTTTCCCGGTATTTCCGTGTCCGCGCTAGTTGTGATGCTCACGGTGTTTCGTGTTGCCGGTAACTGAGGGGTTTCCGTGCAGGCGGAATTAAGGGGAACCCTATTTCCGCGGTGGCGGTTTAGGGTGGTGCTATTACCGGGGCCGCGGGTCATGATTGCGCAGACATGCAAACGGTGCCGGTATGGTTTTACCGGCAGTGTTAATTCCGGACCGGAGTACTTGTAATGAGGCCCATTGTATTTCGCCATGTTTCTTTCCATGTACATGCTATGCTTTTGTAACATACATGCAGGTTTCGTTTTGAGTTTGCATTGTGGGAGTTTTAGTGTAACTTTGATAGTGGGAGAAGTGGTGTTAAAAGGGACAGAATGAATGAATAAAATAACACTTGGTAAATTATAATGGGTCATTTTGGCAAATATGCATGCACTGGTAATATATTGAACTTTGACAGAGGATCTGGCACGCAAATATGCTGTGGAAATGTTTTAAATGTGGTTCTTTCACAAAAAATACACAGAGAGTGCTGCTGAAATTGCAAATATGTGTTTTGAAACTATTATGAAAATGCTCATTAAAAGAACACTTTGCAACCACACAGAATTGTAAGTAACTGCCACTTGATATCAGGAGTTGGGACAAACAACAGTATGATTATTGAGTAGATAAATACAGGGTAAGTGGTAGGAACCCTGCTACCATGCATTTTTAAAAGAGTTGGAAATGTAATTTTAAAAATATATGCATACCTGTACTTTGTGTTGATAGATGCAGATGTGGTTGAATCTGCAAACATACATCTTGGAGATTTGTACAGTAGTTTTTGATGCAGGTGCTTGGGAGTAGCAGGAGACCTGCACTCTGAGTGTTCAACAGTACATCTGAAGTGCTGAACTGAGATGACAGAGTTAGATGTAGAGTTTTTGGATGTGATTGGTGGATGGGTGTGTGACTGCTTGAACATAGCCAATGAGGGAGTCCTACAAAGATTAAAGTCGAAAGGGAAGAAGGGCTGTTCTGTGTTACAGTGTCCACAGTTTGCGCGCTGGTCTGCAAACAGGGCATGCCACATCCAGGTCTTTTAAGGATGCCTGGCAAGGAAAGGGGACTGTGGGCCTCATTACAACCTTGGTGCTAAGTGCACCAACTTTACCACCATGGTGTAAACTCTGTTTACACCATGGTGGATGGCGGATTTACCGCCCCATTCCAAGGTGAGTGGGGCGGTAAATCCCCATTTCCCATTTTCCCTTCCCCATTCCCATTTTTGCCCCATAGGGCATAATGGGAGTGGGGAAGGCGCTAATTACGCCGCCGTAAATTACGGCGGCGTAATTAGCACCATGGCAGGTTAGCGCCATGGATTTTAACGCCTGCTAAAAGCAGGCGTTAAAATCAGAATCAGGCGTTAAGGGTTAACGGTGGCGTTAACCCTTAACGCCTGAGTTGTAATGAGGCCCAGTGGGTATTAGCCAATGAAGTATTCTTGTTGTGCTTTATAAGACGAAAGGGTAGTTCTTTTCATTACTATGTGTAGGGAAGATGGCTGTAGTTGTTCAGATGAGAAGGCTTACTGTGTGGATGATGAAAGATTCTTGGATGGTGAATCTGAAAAGGTACACGGAAATCTGTGGCATTTCTGCTAACCTTGTATTGGAGGGAGTAGAGGCTTTTTAGTATGGTGTGGCTGGGCACAACTGGGAGACTTTATTTGCACATTGCAAAAATATGTCTGATTTCCAATGTCCAGATATCATTGTGGTGCATTGTGGAGGACATAGTTTGGGGTACATCAGTACAAAAACTTTGCAGATTGCATTGAAAGATATCCTGAAGGCACTAATGGAACTGTTTCCTTGTGGAAAGGTAATTCACGCATACCTCCTGGGGCAATGTGGAGATGCAGCAATGTCTTTTGTCCTCAACAAAACGCAGGAAGGCACCTTGTGAACAAAGGTGTATGTTCATTTTTGCATGGTGTTGGGATGACATACTTCACAAATTAGAACATTCTGCTGGATGGTGGATGTACTTTGTTCAGTGATGGCATCACTTTTATTGATTGTGGAAATGCAACCTTTCTTGACAATATTCAAAATGCACTCAGAAAGTTCTTATTAAAATGATGTAGAGTGCATGTGAGTAGATGTAGGAAAAAAAATGTGAAAAGCCCCCAAAAAAATCAAAACACAAAAAAAGGTTCTTTTCAGAGGCACCACCTTCCATTGAGTTCAATTACTCTGGCGACGCCCTTCATTTGGACGATCTGTCCGTGTAGACTGCAGTAGTCCGTGGATGGCACATGCCACATCCAGGTCTTTTGAGGATGCCAGGCATGGAAATGCCCTAGGGATTATCCAATACGTTTTCCTGGGTGTGGTATGCAAGGAGAGAGTTTCGAAGAAGGTGTGTTTGCTGAGAGGAGTGCAGAGGAGATGGCAATGGCTATGGCTATGGCTATGTCTTTCAGGCAGCAGAGTGTGTGGATTTTGGGGGACTCGTGGATCCATTGGTTGTAGGTGTATGCAGAGCAGTGTGGATGTTACGCTCACCTGGTATCCACAGGGACGCCACCCAGCCGGGTTACTCGCTGGTATACTTCTCAGTTTTGCCCAGATGTGGTTGTTTTGCCTGAAAATACAGGAGGACTGCTTTCAAGACTGACCGACTGGGGTAAGTATCCTCCCTCCACCCCGTATGATTTCAGCCACACTGGGGCCCTATCCTCACCTTGTGGTAGAGTTAGGCATGCTCTCCGTCCTGCTTTCTTTTCAGGGGCGCGTTGTCTTCCATGGGCGTGTGCGGTCCAGTTACTTCACTGATGCCAGCCTGTTTGATATTGTTCAGGTAGGTCTTATTGCTGGTCTTTAGTATTGTTGCTATCCTGCATGCCTTTCTTTGTTTAATAATGTCTCTTTTTCTCCCTTAGGTATGCAGAGCTTCAGCGCGGCAAACTGGCTTGGTTGAGCCCCGCTGGTAAATGATGGCGCATTAAGAGCGCAATGATGTGGTAAGTAAGCGCTATGCGCAGCGTTGCAAAGTCTTGCCTTTGCTAACCTGTGTTTTCCTTCTTTCCTTGTAGGTTGCAGTGTTCTTCAGCGCATGTGGAATGTCCGAAGTGGTGCCAGCCGAGAGGCGACCAGCCAGGTAAGCCTTTAGAGCAGATCGTAATTTGCAATGTCTTTTCTGCTTTCTTTAATGTTGCCTCTATCTTCCTCTTTCAGGTCATTCTGTCTGGGAGGTGTGCAAATTCAAGGAAGCTGTTCTCAGGAGCTGCGAGTAGCTAAAGATGAAGACTGCAGGTAAGATGCTGCTGCTAATGATGTTCCTTTTGTCTCCTTGCAGGTTCTGCTTCTCCGAGGTTCGTGGGTATAGCTGGACACAGTGAGCGTCACGTTGCAAACTGCAAAGTAACGCAAAGCGTGTTGTCTTGCTCGGGTGTGGTTTAAATAGCCCCAACAATATAGTCCAGGTAAAGTAGTCCCTAGGCTACCACACCCAAAACACTAGATCGCATAGCTTGGTTTTTAGGAACCAAGCTATGCGGATGCCTCCATGTTGGCTGACAACACAATAAAGTAGTTCCCAAGTACATTGTTTTTCAAGGTGTGTGAGCCTGGCGCCATAGGTGCCAGGACTGGCCCCAGGAAGGCTTTTGAAGAGGATGCCAGGCTCTAGAGGCCCGAGTCCTGACTCCACCTGGCCAATGGGTTTGCCAGAGGGGGTTTTGGGTGAGGGTCGTGACAGCACACCCCCCTAAGGCCCCTCTCACAGTATTCCTTCTGTCTGGCCCAGGTTTAGTTGGGAAGTTCTGATGGAATTTCCTGATTAGACGCAGTGCGTTGATGTTCTCACTGGGCTTCCAGGATCTATCTTGTGGTCCAAATCCTTTCCAATCAACGAGATAAAATAGCTTGGACCTAGAGTATTTAGAGTACAAGATATCTTTGACATCGAATTCTGGTTCTCCGTCAACAAGTATGGCTTAGGTGGTGTCCCAATCCGTGTGCCGGGTTGCATTGGTTTCAAGAGGGACACATGAAATACCGGGTGGATTTGTAGATTAGGTGGTAAATCCAGTTTCACGGCTACTGGGTTGATAATTGCCTTAATGGTATAGGGTCCTAAGTATCTGGGATGAATGGTCCAGGTTCCCTTGATGGGTACAAATTTAGCAGCAAACCAAACTTTGTCTCCTACTTGATAATTTGGGGCCTTTTTCCGGTGTTGGTCGGCAAATCTCTTTTGTTTTTATTTGGCATGAATAAGATGTTCCTTCGCCTTCTTGAAAGCCTGAGTAATGGTTGTGTGTAGAATCTTTACCGCTGGCATTTCCAAGCTGGCTGGAAGGTCTAGTTCAGAGGTAAATGGATGTCTGCCATAAAGGGTAAAGAAGGGCGTTTGTCCTTAAATGCAAGGAATTGTTATATGCATATTCAGCTATCCATAGTAAGTCTTTCCAATTCCTTTCTTCGTGGTGCAGCATGCACCGTAAATATTGCTTGAGCGTCTGATTGGTTCTCTCGGTTTGGCCATCCGTTTGGGGATGGTGACTGGTAGATAGCCGAACGTCGATCTGCGCCATAGCACAACATTTTTTCCAGAAGGTAGAAGCAAACTGGCTGCCTCGATCAGAGACCAAAACCGAAGGGAAGCCATGTAGCTTAACAACACCCTCCAGGAATACTTTTGCTAAAGTGGCTGCGTCTGGGAGGCCTTTTAGAGAAATAAAATGTGCCATCTTCGATAATAAGTCCACAACTACAAGGATGGTGTTGAACCCTTGGCTGGGAGGTAGATCAGTGATGAAGTCAAGGGAAAGAGTGTGCCATGGAACTGGAGGAATGTCCAATGGTTGTAGGAGACCAGATGGTTTTTGTTTCTGTGATTTATTTTGTGCGCAGACAGCGCAGGACTGAATATACTGAATGATGTCCTTGCGCCAGGTAGTCCACCAAAAGATCTCTTTCACCTTGGCTAGGGTTTTGGCGATTCCAGGATGCCCTTCGATCAGTGAATCATGATAATTTGAAATAATATGCTGTTGTAATTCCTTCTTGGGTACATATATGCGATCCCTAAAAAAGGGTAGATGGTCCTTGATGGTATATTGTTCTCCTTGAGTTTGCCATGCAAGGAAAACATCAGGATTCATTGTCCGTTGAATTTCTTTTCATAGTTACGCTTGTGTTAAGGCTGTCATGATACCCAAGAGTTTGTCTTCAGGTATAATAGGTACTGGGTCTGGAGTTGTATATACCATTTCATCTATGACCATGCGAGATAAGGCATTCGCCTTTCCATTTCTGACCCCTGGTCGAAACGTGATTACATAATCATATTTGGCGAAGAAAAGGGCTCACCGTAATTGGTGCGAGGACTGGGTTTTGGCTGTTATGAGATATTGCAGGTTTCGGTGGTCTGTGATGACTGTAATGGTGTGTCTGGCCCCTAGAAGGTAGTGCCTCCAGGCTTTAAAGGCGGATTTGATAGCCAGGAGTTCCTTGTCCGTGATGGCATAATTAATCTCTGGAGGTGAGAACTTTTTTGACCAGAAGGCCACAGGATGTAGTTGGCCGGTTTCCCGGTCTCTCTGTGAAAGGACAGCTCCCATTGCTAGACTAAACGCATCAGTTTCAAAGGCATAAGGGAGGTCTGGACGAGGATGTCACAGGATTGGAGTGGAGGTAAACCTTCATTTAAGTTCCTGAAAGGCTTCTTCTGCTTCTTCGGTCCAATCAAACTTTTTATTGTTTTTTCATAATAGTTTTGTGATTGGGTGCACAACCTGAGAGAAGTCTGGGATGAACCAGCGGTAGAAGTTCACAAAGCCCAGCATGCTTTGTACCCCTTTCAGAGACGTCAGTGAAGGCCATTTCAGAATGGCATCTACCTTGTGCACGTCCATTCTGATGCCTCCTGGAGTAAGGATAAAACCAAGAAACTCTACTTCGGTGATGTGAAAAAAGCATTTTTCAAGCTTTGCAAACAAGCGATGTTGACGGAGCTTGGTGAGTACTGAACGAACGTGCCTGACATGATCTTGTTTTCGAGGCTGAGTATACTAAGATGTCGTCTATGTACACTAAGGCGCACACATCAATTAACTCCCTCAAGACGTCATTCATGAAAAATTGAAATGCTGCAGGAGCGTTGCATAACCCGAAGGGCACGACTTCATATTCAAACAAGCCATACTTAGTATGGAAGGCGGTTTTCCATTCATCTCCGTTTCTAACTCGGACCAGGTGGTACGCTCCTCGAAGGTCCAATTTGGTATAAATCTGGCCATATTTAACTTGGTCTAGCATCTCAGGGCTAAGTGGCAATGGGTACTGGTTCTTCACAGTGATCTGGTTCAATGCTCAGTAGTCAATACAGGTTCTCAAGTCCCCTTCCTTTTTCGGTACGAAGAACAATGGACTGGCTGCGGGGGACTTCGAAGGACGGATACATCCGTTTGCAAGGTACTGGACTAAATAGGATTTCAAATGAAGGTTTTCTGGTTCTGTGAGAGCGTAGATCCTGCCGCTAGGGATTTGTGCACCAGGAACAAGGTCAATCTGACAGTCATAGGGCCTATGCAGCAGAAATGTATTGGCTTGGTCCTTTCGGAATACATCCTGGAAATCATAGTATTCACTTTCCATGGTATTAGTTACTCCCAGGGTTGATACTGTCGCTCCGGGAGTCATGGGGATACAGACGTCAGCTTTCTCCTCTTGATAATAGCAGGCAGGGGAGCAGTCAATGGGGAAGGTTAATTTTCGTGCCCGCCAGTCTATCAAAGGGTTGTGAGCAACCAACCATGGCATCCCTAGTATTAGCCTGAACTGAGGTGCCCTGATGAGATCAAACAAAATAGACTCCCGATGTCCGTCCTGGCACAGCAAGGTTACCCTGGCTGTGCACTGGGTTACTGGTCCGGAAGCGATTTCTGTCCCATCCATGGTGGTTACCTTGTCCGTAGTTGGCTTAGAACACAAAGGAAGCCCGATCTCTGCTGCCAGTTCTTGATCAATATAATTTCCAACTGCTCCGCTGTTGATGTATGCTGCAACATCATGCATTTTTGACGACCGTTGGTGGTTAATTAAGATCACTGGTATTGCAAAGTGCGAGGTCAGCAACTCTTTCTTCTAACTCGACAAACTGACCTCTTCGTTTGTCGAGCTTGGTAGTTTTCCAATTTCTTAGCTCATCCTTCTCTGTGGCCCCGACTGTTCTTCTTGGGGTTTTACTGGACAGTCCTTCAGGAAATGTCCTGGTTTCCCACAATACAAACAAAGTTGTTGTTGTCTTCTTTTGTCCCGCTCTTGTTTTGTTAATGAAGGCCAAATCCCTCCAATCTGCATGGGTTCTACAGCATTTCAGGTAGACGGGATGTATTTTCCCTTGGTCGAACATACACGGTCCGAGGGTCCGTATTAGACCGGTCTGCTGTTCAGTCCTGCAACCGGTGGTCTAGCTGCACGACCAGATTTATGAATTCGGCACAGTCTCTGGGCGGATCAACCACCTGGGCTAAGAAGTTCTTTAATTCACCTCGTAAGCCTCAATGGAATAACGTGGTTCTTTTGTTTTCTGGCCACCTAGCTTTGTCAACCAGTCTGTTGAAGGTAGCAATGTACGTTAACAAGTCCTGATTCTCCTGTCGGAGGGATAAGAGTTAATTGTCTACTGCTTGTTCCTGGGTATGGCGAGCAAAACGTGTTTCCATTTCTCTCTGGAACCCCCCAAAGTCATGTAATAGAGGATCTTCATGGGTCACCAATGGCACCGACCAATCTGCTGCACTACCACTCAGGTATGATAAGACAAAAGCTACCCGAGCTTGGTTGTTTGGAAATGCTCCAGGCCTACAAATAAAATGAAGGCGACACTGATTCATGAATGCTGCATACTTCCATGGGTCACCTGAGAACCTTTCTGGTGGTGCCAGGGGAACTGTTCCAGGTAACGTGATCTGTACTGCAGTGGGGGTAGTAGATGGTAAGGTGGGGTTTTGCGTCAGTGGATTGCTCCCTGGCAGAGGAGTCTGCCCTGCCTGTGATTGCAGGATCTGCCTACTGATCTTCTCCGTACGATCTTTGGTCACTAGCAAGTCCCTCCGGAGAGCATTAGTCTCTTGTCGGTCAGAATGAACCTCAGCACAAAGCTCTCCTAGTAATTGGGCCAATTGGTCAATTTCTGATGTCTCCATGGCGCCGAGGTGGATTTGTTATAGTAGGCTTTGCGTTCTGTTACACTCACCTGGTATCCACAGGGACGCCACCCAGCTGGGTTACTCGCTGGTATACTTCTCAGTTTTGCCCAGATGTGGTTTGCGGGAAATGTTCTGCCTGAAAATACAGGAGGACTGCGTTCAGGACTGACCGACCGGGGTAAGTATCCTCCCTCCACCCCCGTATGATTTCAGCCCCTGGGGCCCTCTCCTCACCTTGTGGTAGAGTTAGGCATGCTCTCCGTCCTCCCTTCTTTGCAGGGGCGCATTGTCTTTCATAGGCATGTGCGGTCCAGTTACTTCACTGACTCTGGCCCGTTTGATATTGTTCAGGTAGGTCTTATTGCTGTTCTTTAGTATTGTTGCTATCCTGCATGCCTTTCTTTGTTTAATAATGTCTCTTTTTCTCCCTTAGGTATGCAGAGCTTCAGCAGGCAAACTGGCTTGGTTGAGCCCCACTGGTAAATGATGGCGCATTAAGAGCGCTATGATGCGGTAAGTAAGCGCTATGCGCAGCGCTGCAAAGTCTTGCCTTTCCTAACCTGTGTTTTCCTTCTTTCCTTGTAGGTCGTGGTGTTCTTCAGCGTGTGTGGAATGTCTGGAGTGGTGCCAGCCGAGAGGCGACCAGCCAGGTGAGCCTTAAGAGCAGTTCGTAATTTGCAATGTCTCTTATACTTTCGTTAGTGTTGCCTCTATCTTCCTCTTTCAGGTCGTTCTGTCCGGGAGGCGTGCAGATTCAAGGTAGCTGTTCTCAGGAGCTGCGAGTAGCTAAAGATGAAGACTGCAGGTAAGATGCTGCTGTTAATGATGTTCCTTTTGTCTCCTTGCAGGTGCTGCTTCTCCAAGGTTCGGGGGTATAGCTGGACACGCTGAGCGTCACGTTGCAAACTGCAAAGTAACGCAAAGCGTGTTGTCTTGCTCTGGTGTGGTTTAAATAGCCCCAACAAAATAGTCCAGGTAAAGTAGTCCCTAGGTTACCACTCCCAAAACACTAGACCGCATAGCTTGGTTCTTCGGAACCAAGCTATGTGGATGCCTCCATGTTGGCTGACAACACAATAAAGTAGTTCCCAAGCACATTGTTTTTCATGGTGTATGAGCCTGGCGCCATAGGCGCCAGGACTGGCCCAGGAGGGCTTTTGAAGAGGATGCAGGCTCTAGAGGCCTGAGTCCTGACACCACCAGGCCAATGGGTTTGCCAGGGGGGGTTTTGGGTGAGGATCGTGACAGCAAAGTGGCTGAAAATCTTGGATTTCGTGATGTTCATGTGAAATGCTATGGAGTGTGTGACATGAATTGGGTCGACTTGCTCCAATTTTGTGTAAATTTGGCAAGATGTCTTTCCATAATGAAAATATTGAATGTGACATTGCCAAAATATTCCACAGAGATGGAGTACATCTTACCAATGTCAGTAATCAGGTTTTTCTGCAAAACATTCAAAATGCTTTGAAGCACTTATTGTAAATATAGAAAACATTTCTCGGTATGTGAATAATGCATGCAAGCATCGTGAAAACAAAACGCCTACTGTTTTGCAAGTTGAAAGGAAAAGTTTAGTTTAGTAGAATGCTGCCTAGTTTGCTTTAAAACTTGATAAAAACTTTAAAACGGTTATTTTCAGAGCCAGTACTTTCTCACACAAGAGTTCAAAGTTTTGGATGCCAGCCCACCCACATTTCTAGATGTCCACAATGCTGCCTGCGGACTGCACAGGCTGCATAGGGGCCTGTAAAATTCTTTGGTACTTCTATTTTTGAACTGTGAAACGTGGCTCTGAAAAGAATCTTTTTGGGGGATTTTGTGTGTTTTAGAATTTTTCTGGCTTGTTTTTCACAGGAGAGACAAGGGAGGGGAGGTAAGTGGCACCAACCACTGAGATGAAGGGGCAGGTGGACAGAGGAAGATGTTGGGTGGGACTTACTCAGGTAAGGGACAGTGTTTATCATGCTCCTTGACTGCAGCCTCAAAAGCACTCTGAAACTGCTCCCCCCTACAGAACGGTGTGTCAAAGTACGTGCATAGCACTGGCACCCTTGAAAGATAAGGGTTGACTGTGTCGTGGATGGCCTGCGAGGCTTCCGCAGGGATCCTCTGCCCCACAGGAGTGTCTCTTGTGCTGGCAGGAGCAGATGATGAGCGTTTGGTAGTGGCCATCTGCTAACTTGTCCCTTTGAAAGGTATGACCTTTCGAGCTGCTCCCTTATGATTTGATCTGAGGTGGCGCTGCATGGAGGAAGTCCCGTAGCTGTACAGACCTGGTTTTCCACAACTGAGTACAACCTTGCACTCAGTGCATCAAACCTTGTCCATCCGAGCCTTAGGTACACCCCCAATGATGGTAAAAAGCTGCCACAACCATGATTCACGTCGGCAGCTGGAGAGAGGAAATTCCTCATCTTCCACTTGATCCGCATCTGAATCACCACGCCTGTTCCCCTCTCCAGGCCCTCCATATGGTGGTAGTGGTGGGGCAGCCACAGTGGCCATGGAAGCCATTGTCTCCAACAAGCACAGAAGCAGAGATAAATAACAGTTAATCCAGCAGCAGGTACTCTCTCCTGGACAGCCAGAAACACACTGAGGAGCAGTAGTGGGTGGGTCCCTTTAGAGTGGCTGTCTGCACACAGCACAACTGTCCATGGACAGTCGAGCCACAGATAGGGCTTAAAAAGTTATAAAAAGTTACCAGATCAACTAAGACAGTGTCTGTGAGCTATGCAAGGGTAACGTTTCAGTTTCAAACACCCCGGATTGGCCAAAAATACAGTTTTCAACTGAACGGATGAACTGTCTGCAAATACTGATCACATGATGATGTCCCTGGAACCCCCCCCGACATGGCGACTGTGGACACCTATTGCACGGGAGACGGTGTGCGCATGCATGTTAGTGTCTTTAGGGCAGGGCATGGCTGGAGTCGCTGAACTAATTAAAAGTGCGGCACATGCATGCGGACATGTCCGCACAGGCGGGGTGTCCGTGGGAACAACGAGATCAGGTGCGCCTGAGTGCTAGAGTCCCTAGGACAGTGCTGGAGTCTCCAAACTAATTACAATTGTGACACAACCAAGCGGACATGTGTGGACAGGCGCAATGTCCTGGGGGCACCTTCCTTTTGATTACAGATGGCCTGCACAGTCACACAGTCGGCAGATTCCAAATGGGCTTTAAAAAAAAAAGCATGCACCAACAGTACACAGACACACATATTTATTCAAACAAAAACATACAATAAATTAGGACAGAGATGGGGAATCAGAATGGGAAACATATATGGGAGTATTGGAGTTTTCTATGCACTGTTCATGAGGGGAGGAAGGGATTGAGGTTTCATCATAGCGTCTTTCATGTAGGGAATTTGGTGGGGATGATTGGCTGGGACAGGGTGAATGGGCACAGGTACAAGTAAGGCAGTGACATTGTATATTTTCTTTGACATGATTTTTAAAACATCATCAACTTTATAAAATTATTATTTAGTTCATCCATGTTTGCAGATAAGTTTATCAGTTCAGTTTGTGCATTTGCAGTTAGGGGCTATCTGTGGCCAACTCCAGGTTCATTTTAATTGTAATTCGGCCCACTTTCTTCATTCCCATTATGTACTGTTAAAAGGAAAACCATGTTTCAGTGACATCTCAACAAATTACCTAACTTTCTCTGCTTTAGAAAATGTATTCTGTACCATTAGAGTTGTTTCCTTCACTCATTTCATAATGGGGAAAATATTCCTCCAACCATTCCAGTGTGCTTGCCATTTCTGTTGAAAGAAAACAATACTGTCATTTCTTACAAGTTCGGTACACATAATCAATTCTAATGGTACAGAAAGAAATATAGTGCACTTACTATTGTTCTAAGGGTTTCTTTGGAATAACTGCCAGCTGCTTGTCAGTGGGTAAGGAAGGTTCCACTGAGGTAATACTGTTCAGTGTACAGTTAAACTTTGTGCTTGGTGCATTCCATTATGTTGTGCAAACTATGAAAACATACTTCTGGTTTCTCAGGTAAAGAATGTCTATACCTATTTATTTCTTATTGTTTTATATACATGCCTTTGCCCGTTGCAGGATACAACAATGTAAGATAACCCCTGTGCTTTTGGGCAGTGGGAATTCTGTCCGAACCCCGAAGACATTTGCGCAGTCCACGGACTCTGTGACTATCAAGTTGGAGGCAGGGGGCAGTATAATATTTGGGCCATATAAAAAATTAAGAGTATCCTGGTAAAAAAACCATGAAATTCAGTGATGTGTTAAATGGGCGTTATGGTTAAGTTGCACTAATAAAAACGTAACAAATTCAGGGAAAAACTTTGTAAAAGGGATGTTATTGTTACAAGTAAAACTGAAAAAAATAGAAATTCGCCAGTTATGGTAAGGTAAGCAACCATAACTTGTGCCACCACCGTGCACTGCTAAGACTAACACCCATGACATCAAAGATGACATCACAATTTTCAAGTACTTACAAGGGGTTCTGTTTATAGTGTTGGTAACAAGGTGTTAAGGGTGATTGGGAGATCCATGTAAAACTACTTAACGTATGAACAAATGTACGTATGTTAAGAAAGCATTATATTTCAGTGTTGTTCTTAATACAGGAAGCTAATCATACATACACTTACGAAATGGGTGCAGCATACACTGTAGAAGTAGAATATTTTTTTTCTGGTAATTTTGCTTTGTAAAATAATGAAAGATATCCTTGCAGAGTTTTAGTAATGCTAAGCACGGAATAAATAGATAATAAGTCAAGACTTACTACATATGTGTGTTGGTACAAACAATACATATTAAGACCCACAATGCATACAAATTAGAGGCACATACTGGCAAACTACAGTTTAGAAGACACAAACAACATCAAGACAAAATGTCAATAACATTATAGTTCATCATCAAGTACTCAAATGAATTGTGTGTGTACAGCCTGCTTATTGGCCCATATCTCTGCATCATGAGCTGAATGACAGCAAACCCTAAGGAAAATACTTCTACAATATACAAGAAGGTTAACCTCTTCTAAATATATAGCAACTTTTCCATTTAAACATTCTTACCATCAGTGAACAAAACCAAGTGACCCAGATTTCTGAGGTCTTCAGTGATGTCATCAATGAAAATTGTGATGTCATCTTTGATGGCCTGGGTGTTAGTATTAGCAGTTCACGGTGGGGGCGTGACTTTTGGTTGCTTACCTTAAAATAACTGGTGAATTTCTGGGGGTTTTCGGTTTTACCTGTAACAATAACATCCCTTTAAGTTTTTCCAATGAATGTGTTATGCTTTATTAGTGCAACTTAACCATAACGTCCCTTTAACAACTTTTTTTCACTGAATATAAATATATATGTACAGTGACAAAACTTTAGGTAAGGGACCATTAAGGTGAATAAGGTAACTGAAACAAAACACTTGCAATTCAGTGAAAAAACATTAGTTTAAGCACCGTTAAGGTGAAACAATCTGATGCAACAAAACCCTTGAAACCTATTAAAAAACTTTAGTTGAAGTGATGTTAAAGTGCTGATTTAATGTAAACCTCTGAAATTTGGCAGGTGCTAGAATCTATGCCACCTTAACAATGAGACTCACATTCTGCAGCCTGTAATCACCCAGATGACATCATAAATTACATCACTGATGATATCACATATGAGATCACTTCACTGGTATAGCAGATCATGTGTGCACAAAAGAGAGATGCAACATTTAAAAAGTGTTTTTCATCATATAAAGGTGGATTCAGGTGCAAAGGTTGGTTGAATGGTTGGAATTTGCATTCAAAAATACTATCCATTTACAAACATGCCATTCCTCCACATTAGAGTTACTCTGCATTGATTGAGCATTCACCATGATTAACTACTCCAGTACCTGTATCACGCCAATTATGATTTTACACCTGTCCACCAAAGAATACAACATACATAATAAGAGGCAGTTTCTGAAGTCACTGTATCTATACATGGCAGACAACTTTCTGTTGTGCAATAGCACCAGGAGCGTTCCAAGTGCTGAATGGAATTATCAAATAAATGATCTCAGGCCCAAATAACCGGACAGACTCAAAGAATATGTCAAAATACTACTGTATTACCAGTTCAATAAAGTAGGGAAACCTGGCAAGCAAACAGATTGTAGCTCACACACTCTCAACGGATTTCCATTACGCAAACGTCTTTATACCTCGATGTACATCAGCTGTGATGTCATCCTACTTGGCAAACAGTAAAAAACTATTGTGCGGAGGGTTTGGTTAAGGGAACCTATATACCTAAATATCATATAAGTGTTAGTATCTTCATTGGCTGCCCCTTATCAAGTAGGCACTCCTTGACCAACCTCTAACTATGTGAAATACTGATAATAGCATAACAACAACAGTGAATAGGCTTCTACAACAATGTATAGTCCATCAGCTCATAGGCCCTCATGATTGGTTGGCCCTCTCATCCAACCTTGCACATTCAGCTTGTTAGCAGCACGTAAGCAATGAAATCCAGGTGCAAGGAAACAACATTATAGAACTACCCTCCTTAGTTAACCATCTCTCATCAGTTAGGCCCTGAGCCAAGTCTTCTTCTGTGCAGTTGACCTTGCTGACTCTTCTCTTCCTCCAAACTATAAAAGGGAGTGGAGTTACATTGCTATCTTCATCTGGAGCTTTATGAATTAGCCTTGTCTACTGGTCTTCTACCACGTCTGAGGAGATGATGATTTTGTCCATTCTGTCCTATTATTTAGTGTATTTGATATATATATTTTGGGTGTTATTACTCTCCTTGGCAAATGGAGACTTAGTTTCTTCGTCTTGCATGTGCCTTATGCATCTTTCATTGTTCAATACTTGGCACTCACAATTATTCACTCATTTACTTAATCTAAGAGAAATATGTCTTACGCACATGGCTTATCCACTTCAATGCATTTTGTGTCTTGCAGTTGCTTCTTGCTGCGGCATCCTTGATCCTGAGCCAAACAAATATCCTTTGTTCTTGTGCAAATCTGTATTCCAGCACCTGTCAGCTTTGCAGCCTTAGTCTTTCTCCTCAGGTGTGTTACTTACTGTCATACGATGCCAACATCCATTTTCTCAACATGGCTGCTTAACTCGCATTATATTTCCTACTTTAGCATGCTTCTACATTGTCTTATGTACCTTCCATTTCTGCGTATATACATCTTCTGCATCTCTTGTTACTTATCTTCTAAGTATATATGGTTTTCTACATCTTCACATATTTGTTTACTTCATTAAATTAGTCACATCTTCATTCTCTAGATATTTGTATATCTGGTTTAGTGCATCCACGTATATTCTCTTTTTCATGATGTCACTTCACACCTGTCAGACTTTACTTATAGTTCTTCTATGTCCAGTGGTGTCTGCAGGCTCATGTCTGCTGCATCAGTTTGAGGATATATTCAGTAGGGTTGTCTCAGTGCATAAAGTCTGCCATATCTTCGATGTGGTATTGGGATGATACCAGGTGTCATACACAGTGTTCTCTTGATGTTCTTGCAATATGACAGAGGTGACAGGGTGGGATCCATAGATGACGTGTTCATCTGCCTCTCTACACCCCCCCCAACAAGTCCTCAACCACCTGCTCAATGTCTTCACTTTTGCTTCAAGATGTAGTTTCTTTGGAATCGATATATTTGTCACCCCCCCACCCCCAGGTCACCTGTGTTCTTTATGTGTTCATCCACACCCCAGGTCATTTAGCAACATTCCCCAGTCAGTGAAAAGAACACCCATCATCCCACATCATTCTTATGGTCCTTTGGATACTGAAGCTTTGCTCCTGGGGTGCCATGGTATTACCTTTCAGGTGCTCACGATTGGTGTTTTCGATCTGTGTGTGCTCATCAGCCACAGGATTCACATCAATCATTATCTTCATCCCAATTGCTTTCTTCACTGTCTTCTTGCATTGTCCTATGATTATTCGTATAAGACAGCATCCTAGCAACACTAACAATTGTATTGCTCCTAACATTTTGAAAGCATTTGCCATTCAGGTTGGAACCCACAAGAACAGAGACGAAAACCAATCTTCATCTTCGGTCTCATCTACTTCTTTTACCATTTTCCTATGTAGGGTTTACACCATAGTTATTGCTTCAGTCAAGGTTCCATTTTCTGCATCATGGAGAGGTGTGTTTGCATAACAAGGATGCATGATTTTTGCACAAACTTCTCCTTCCATTGCTGTAATTAGGTCCAAGACATCTGGAGGGTCATGAGCCTGATGGCACTCAATTCTTCTTTAATTGCATTAAATCCTTTTACAGTCATATTAATGGTTTGCAACTCCCATCTGGTGGTTTGTAACGACTTGGCTTTCACTGAAACATGAAGCCCATGCATGAATATAGCTGTAAATATCACTGCATTCCTATCGAACAATATCGAACAATGTGTGCTCATCTGGAACGTCATGACACATTTCTATTGATTTTGCCGAAAAACAGTTCTCTTCATCTTGCGTCGGAAGAGGTTGAGCGACCTCTTCTTCCTTTGGTGTGCATCCATTTATGAAAAGTCGGTGATGTGATGATCACTTGCGGGGATCGCCAGTGCAGGAACATGTATTCTCAATAAAGAACGTATTCCTCTGCAATTTTTAGGCAGCTTCATATATGCTTTGGATCCACTGGCCCAATAGTGGTCCTTTATCACTGCAGTTCCTCCTCTCATTCCTGGTACATTAATTATCTGCTTGCATTCTTTATTTTCTCCAAATTTGGTGAGACCACTGTTTCTGAAACACAGTGTTGCATTCTTCATTGGTAGTTTGGATACAGGTCCTGCTTCATCTTCAACCCATGTTAGTAACTTTGAATACTTGGCCCATTTCTTAAGTCATCCATCATTTAATACTTGCACTATATGTACTGGTGCTGTCATCAAAAAGTGTTCTCTGCATCCCATTATTCCTTCTTCTCATGTGTCTGCACAGTCCAGTCTCTTTTGTTCAACAATTCTCATATCTCCTCAGTCAGACCACAGAATGACTATTGGGGCATTCTGGTTTTCCAACCTAGGTCTTTTATCATATTCTGTGTTTTTATGTAAGCATCTCCATATGGCAATGTTCTCTTTGACATCATCATAGGGTTGCCCACTTCCCTTTCAATTCTCCTCTTGTTTTATATGCTGCTAGATGACTGAGACACTTTGCATCATGTATAGGTATTTCTCTTGCTCTATTCTGGCTGAGCTCATGGCATAATGGATGAGAGAACATACATAGTAGCTCTCAACTGATGTCCTTCACCCCAACTCATGCATGTGCTGTACCACATGTTATTTTTTAATTGGGCTGAGTTACCAAGATATGTATTTATTTCCCGATATTCTTCTTTAAAATCCCTATTAAGTCGGTAAATTTGTTTGAAAATATCAGGGAAAATATCACTCATGCTTTTGTTAGGGATAGACACATCTGTCTCATTGTTGGATACTTCATCTACATTGTAAAAATTTGATGAAATATTATAAGGATAAGGAAATAAAGACTATACATTGTGCAGAATGTGGCTACAAGAAACATTGAATTGTATTGAATTAATTTTAAGGAAATAATTTTTTAGAAATTGTGTTAAGTAAATGCCTTGGTAGATGTAAATCTTTCACACTCTAATTCCTACTTTTCCCAGACATATTACTGTTGGTAAAGTGCAGCTCAAATGCTGCATTAGCTCTGTACTGTGTAAATACAAGCTGATCTTTACTGGACTACAACTCCCACGTGAGTTGAAGTTGTCATTAGTATTTCTTCTCTAACGGGCACAAAAGCATTAGCGCGACAAAGCCAAGCCGGTCTGTTGCAGTCCGTGGCGTACGTGTGTACGCAGAGAACTTTAGGGGCCCGATTCATAGAATCCTGACCAGAAAAGGTGCAAGCGCTGCATGCCAAGAAGGAGCATGCACAAGCCGTGGCACAGAGAAATGATTGCGCGACAGACGTATTCATGGATTTCCAGAGGCACCAGTAGCTGTGACGCAAAGAACATCAAGCTGTGCCAGTAACGCCCCCACGCGCAGTAAAAAGCAAGTGAAATCCCTAACACGGCGCAAGCCTCCATGCCAACCCTGGGCCAGCATACAGCCCCCCTAGCGAAATCGTGTGAAAACTCTGCCAGCTCCCTGGCCGCACCGCAGCCAAATCGTGTGAATACTCTGCACGTACCCTGGCCACACCACAGCCAAATCATGTGAAAACTCTGCATGTTCCCTGGCTGCACCCCAGTAATCAGGCGAAAGCACCTCGCAATCCCCGGCCATCCCCCAGCCCAATCACGTGAAAACTCTGCATGTTCCCCCGGCTGCACACCAGAGTAATTGCATGAAAACACCTTGCAATCCCCGGCCGCCCCCAGTCAAATCACGTGAAAACTTTGTGCGCTCCCCAGCCACACCCTAGCCAAATTGAAGGAAAACTCAGCGCCTACCCTAGCCGCACCCCAGCCTAATCGCGTGAAAACTCCATGTGTACCCCGGCCGCACCCCGGCAAAATCATGTGAAAACTCAGCATGTTCCCCGGCTGCAAACCAGAGTAATCGCGCAAAATCACCTTGCAATATTACCACCCACCCCCCAGACAAATCAAGTGAAAAGTTTGTGCGTATCCTGGCCGCAACCCAGTGTAATCACCCCAAAACACACCGCGATCACTGGCAGCACCACAGCCAAATATTGCATATGCACCTCGCAATCCTCTGGAAGCAGACCCTCCTTATGGGACACCCACACCCCAGCCCCCATCAACCCAGCCTGCAGGCAGCCCCTTCCACATGGGACACCCCCACCCCATCACCAGTGACCCAACCCTGCAGGGAGCCCTCTCCACATGGGACACCCCAGACTCCTCACCCCAGCCTGCAGGCAGCCCCCTTCACATGGGACACCCCCACCCCATCAGCTGTGACGCCACCCTGCAGGCAGCTCTCTCCACATGGGACACCCCAGCATCCCTCATCCCAGCCTGCAGGCAGCCTCCTCCACATGGGACACCCCAGCCCCCTTCACCCATGACACCACCCTGCAGACTGCCCTCTCCACATGGAACACCCCAACCCCATCACCCATGACCTCACCCTGCAGGCATACCTCTCCACATGGGATACCCCAGCCCCCCTCATCCCAGCCCTCAGGCAGCCTCCTCCACATGGGACACCCCCGCCCCATCAGCTGTGACCCCACCCTGCAGGCAGCTCTCTCCACATGGGACACCCCAGCCTGAGGGGAGCCTCCTCCACATGGGACACCCCAGCCCCCTTCACCCATGACACCACCCTGCAGGCAGCCCTCTCACATGGGACACCCCCACCCTAGCCCCCATCACCTGTGGCCCATGACCCCACCGTGCAGGCAACCCTCTCCACATTGGACATACCATCCCCCCTTACCCCAGCCTGCATGTAGCCCCCTCCACATGGGACACCCCCAAACCCCCTCACCCCAGCCTGCAGGCAGCACCCTCCAGAACGGACATCACCTGCATGCTGGATGCTGACATAGTGACACATGATCACTCCATCAATGGTGTGCAGTGCACCTTGATTGCCGTGTTGTGACACCACCCTGAACATCCACGGCAAAATGTATCCTGCAAACACAAATAAATGCATATACCTGGGCACATCCTTGAGTGTGGCAGCTGCTCAAACACAATTGCTGTCTGCAACCATCTCCCAAAATACACATCTGTCAAGTTAATGGCAAAGTGAGGCACTGCTGGCCATGTGACAATGTCATGTCACTAAACCCCATGGAGAAATAGTCACACAATGACAGAATAAAAAGCAGCCTCAATGTGTGCCACATGATGCGACACTGCCCAGGCATGTCACGTCCTGAGCCTCAATGAGCTGCCACTACCCAAACTGATATCCTAATAAACACATCACTGTGCCTCCCGGTTTATAGTGAAAAGACCGAAAAAAAAATATCGAAAAAAAAGGTTGAACCAAAAAATCTCGAAAAAAGAAAATCGCATTTTTTTTTCAATACGTTTTTTTTTCGAAATGGGGGGTTCCCCCAACCCCCTTTTTCATTTTTTTTTATTTTACCCCTTTTTTTTACTTACCGGACCCCAAAAATACATATAAATAAATACATAAAAAATGCGATTTTTTTTTCGAGATTTTTTTTCTGAGATTTTTGTCATTCGAGATTTTTTTTTCGGCCTTTTGACCAACCACCGTGCCTCCCATGTCTGAAGGAGATGATATGAAATCATATCAAATTTCATGGCATTCATAATGCACCTATACACAAGTGTATGAATGTGTAACAAGTCCATGGAGGGGTAACAGAGTGAAGACAGTGACAGCAATCTTGGTAGGTCAGGTGACATTGAGATGGCGCCAGTGCATGTGAAGTGGGGAAGGTGAAAAGTGCGGGGTAAGGTAGAGGGGGCAGTGCAGTACATGGGAAGGAAATCACAGTGTGGACAGCTGGTGGCAAGTGCAAGGCTAAGTGCAGACATCAGGTGTCAAGTGCAGGTAGGGGGCTGTAGGAATACAAAAAAACAGCCCAAGTGTGGGGGATGCCCGGGAGGCAGAGCGGGTGTGCAAGTGGCGGGCTAGGTTACCTTGGGCAGAGGTCAGAGGGTAGCCAGATGACCAGTGCAGATTCAGACAGTAGTTCAGCAGGGAAGAGTAGGACAGAAAACACAGCAAAGAGGAATGGCTTCTGATTGAGTACATGGCAATCAGACAGTGCGCCACACACCAAGACTGCTGCATTGGTATGCCAATGTGAAAAACTAAAGTAATGCCAATATTGCATGTGTAAAATACAGTGGAAAATACAGACCAACACCAGAGAGAATCATAACTGCACAAACACATGCTGGTGAAGGGGACAGCTTGACATGTGTGTCACACAGCATCAAGCAAATCATGTGCAAATATTGTGTTCATGTAACACTCCCACAGTCACCTAATACACAGTGATTCTGCACATGTGAAAGCAAATGCCATTTGACCGTGCACACCCAAACTCCCCCTTCGCACTCCCCCATTGGTCAGCCACATGTGTATATTCTGCATGCAAATGGATAGCAAACATGACACATGCATGCAAGTAAGCACACACATGACCAACAATGGTCAGTACCTGGGACACTAAACAGACTAACAAAGTAGCACACTGCAAAAAGAATATCAGAGGAACAATGACTGTGAGTTAAGAAAATAAATTATATTGTACAGTTGTATTGTGCTCATACACAATGTAAATCAAACTTCAAAATATGTTCATGAATAAATCAAAAAAAAGCAAAAATGTCCATGTCCATAAAAGTTATTTTCAATAGCAGCAAAATGATTAAAAAACATTACCACATGGTGAACACAAAATAAGAAAACCCATGTAAACTATCTACAAAAAACAAATATGGAGTAATGTCCAAAGTACACTCCAAATAATAAAATAAATAATAGGAAAACCACACATGAAGAACTATGTTAAAAAAAATTGAGTAAAGTCCAAAAGCTCCAAATAATAAATAAAAATCACAGAAACGTATATCTAAATAACTATTCACAAAGGCAGTGGGCTAGCCTTCTCCTCACCATTCTCCCTCAATGTTTTTGCCAGGGCATCATCATACACTGTGTCCAATTCCCCTAGGTGGGCCTCCGCTCTCACCTCGAGGGCTTGCATGGACTCCGGTATGTTTCTCTCCATCCCCTCCCACTCCCTGCAAGTCTCATCGAGGACCTCAGCCTGCCTCTCTGCCCGACGCTGTGCTATCTCCGCCCTGGCAATGGTGAGTCTTGCCTCCTGAGACTGCTGTCTCTCTGCCCCGATTTGCAGCCTGTACTGCTCCAACATGGAGGACATCCTTATGCGAAGGTCTACATTTACGTCCTGCCTGACGCCAGATACCTACCCACTTTCAATTTCACTCCCTGAGTCACAAAGCCTCCTACTCAGAGCCTGCTGCTGCCTTATTGTCCGGGCCTGCATTGCCTGGCCACCCTCTGAGGTGACGAAATTATCCCGGGGCGTCTGGCACGTGCCCTGCTCCTGTGTGCCTGCTCTCCCTCCATTGCCACAGCCCCTGTCATAGCGTGGATCAGTGTAGTGCCCACCTCGGCTAATCCAATGTTGACTCCCAAATCAGGTAGGCATGGGATCTCCACCAGATGGGCCGACATGGGTTGGATTAGTACACAGGGGGCCCTGGTGCAATCTAGGCCGGAAGGCACCGGGGCAGATGAATGGCGCACAGAGGAGCAAGACAAGGAGGGGGTCACATAAGTGGCCGCCCACGCAGCCAATTCGAGACCAGTTCAGGAGACGCCAGACCTCATTGTGATGATGTGCAAGTCCACGATTGTGAGCCTGCACATCATCATGAATGACGGCCGTATGCCTCACAACACCAGCTAGCACGGGTTCCACTCTGTCTCAAATGCTGAGATCCGCAGGCATTGAGGTGTCGGTTTGGGTGGAAACATCCAACACCTGTGGGTGGTCCCGGCCTGGGGCATGTCGGCAGGTGCATACAGGTGGAGGTGCTTGCCCAGGGGTAGGAATTGGCACAGCCACCTCCACGGTGACCTGCACTGCCTCCTGAGTCAGGACTGCACCAGTCACACCCACCTCACCACCCCCACTGGGCCCCATGGTCTAGGTTGATAAAGCCTCCTCCTCCTCCCCCACCAACCTGGATGCCTCCCCAGCGTCTTCTGCAGTGGATTTCCCCTGTGTGTGCTCACTTGTCCCCCTGCGCTGCCGAGGAGGCCACGTACACCTTCTCCCTCTTGGACCTCCACTCAGCACCTGTTGTCATGATCTCTGCTTCCAAAAGGTCAGGGTTTTCCCAACTCCCTTGGAAGCAGATCCATAACCCAGGTTCCGAGTGCCAACCCGTCCCAATTGGGACCTTTTGGACCCAGTCCTGGCGCCAGTGGCACCAGGCTCATAAATATGCCCAGTCCCAGCGCTGGAAGCGCCGGGCTCATAATGCTTGGGTGGACTTACCTGCAGCAGACCATGCTGCTTACTTGCCTGCCAGTTGAGCCTCTGATCCTCTTCTGTTTGGAACTACTTTTCCTGTTGGGTGGGGCAGGAGCCACTCCCTAGATTCAGAACACTGGAACTCTTCTGGAAAGCAGGAACTCTTTTCTTACCTAGGCGTGGCTGTGGAAGGAGACACCTAAGCACTACAGGAGGCTATTTAAACCACACCCGATGGATGAATCTTGCTTTGCGTTATTCTGCATCCTCTGCAGCAGAACGCTCATCGTGTCTTCTGCATCTGATCCTGGGCCTAAGGAAAAAGGCTTACCATCCTGAATCCAGTCTTCAGCAACACCTATAAAGACAAGAAAGAACAGGTTAGCATTACGGTCTTCAGTGACAGCTCTTCACTTACCTGGTCCATCGGCTGTCACCAACGCCTCGCGCTGCATTCCTGCATCTGAAAGACAAAGGCTTACCTACTCTTCGTGCGCTCCGGAGGTCTTCACACTGCATTCCGGCATCTGAAAGACAAAAGCTTACCAACTCTTCGCACGCTCCGGAGGCCTTTGGCGCTGCATCCCGCATCTGAAAGACAAAACAAGGTGCGTTTAAAGACATTGGGGAACTTTAATACTCATGTGCCATTACTCCTTTCCACATCTAACCCAGTGGGTATTCCGGCACCCTGCAGCCGCTCCGAACTTGTACCTGCAAAATAAAAAGACAGTTAGAGCGCATCGTGAAGCAGGCAACAAGCGCTTACTTACGTGCTTCCAGGCGCTTCTATTCATCATACAGGCTCCATCTTCAACTCACTTCAGCCCGTCATCCGCCATCGCCGGAACCCTGCAAAACAAGAGACATCATTACTAAAGACTTTAAAGACATTAGAATTACTCGAAACTTACCGTTCGTGCAGTAAACGACGGACAGCAGTCCTCTGAAGTCAAGAGGCCTGCTCCCCTTATCCAGTGAAGAAACTGGTTACAGCACCCTGCCCGAGGCAGATGGAGAGCACAGCGTTCACTTACCTAAGGTGAGAGCGTTAACCTTTGGGGTTCTACAGGAGAAGAGAAAGGGAAGAAGAGAGAGACATTCAATAACCCAGTTCCTTAATCCCATATTTTCTATCTGCAGACATCTTACCCTTCGAGTCAGACATACAGTGCACAGAGGTCCAGCCCAAAGAGCCAGCCGTGTGTTACACATCACCTTTGAAGATACGGTATACGCCCAGTCAAGACCTGTGCCTCTACGGGAATCAGGTGAGCGTTACAGAACGCAAAGCCTACCACAAAACTCCCGTCCAGGCGCTATGGAAACCTCGGATACCAACCAGCTAGCCCAGTTACTTGGGGAACTAAGGGCAGAAGTGCATGCAGCCCGTCAGGAAACAAACGCTCTAAGAAGGGAACTGATTATTTCCAAGGAGCGAACAGATGATCTCGCTAGACAATTGCTACAGTCACAAGCCGGACAGACCCCGTTACCCGCATCTGGGGGAAATCTTCCTTCTACATCCTCTATGAATCCAGTGCAGATCAACCTACCTGTGAATGTACCTCTGGCTCCGCCCGAACGATTTTCTGGTGACCCAAAGAGGTTTGCAGTATTTATCAATCAGTGCCGGTTGCATTTCTTATGCCGGCCAGCAGCCTTTCCAACTGATCAAGCTAAAGTAGCTTTCGTGCTTTCGTACCTTAGTGGCAATGCGGCAGACTGGTCGATCCCTCTAGTAAATCAAGATGATCCGGTCCTCCATGATTTTCAAGCTTTTCAGCTCAGTATGGAAAAACTGTTTGCAAGACATTCACAGGGGCAGGCCTTGGACAATGAGCTTCTTTCGTTGCGACAAGGTAATCAAGACCTTTTGGCTTATATTGCGTCTTTCAACAGACTGATAGTGGAAACTCAATGGCCTGAGGACAAAAGGATTACGCTGTTTTATAGAGGTCTACGTGGAGATCTCAAAGATGTGTTAGCCCAAGTAGTGAATCCCCCACAAGATTGTTCGACTATATAGACTTAGTCGTTCAAATAGATCACAGACTGCAGAACAGGAAGGCCGATCGTTCCAAGTTTGATGCTCGAGTATTTTCCAAACCGCCAACTCCTTCCAAAGGAGTAGACTCCGGGGAACCCATGCAAATAGGGGGTCTGAAAGGTCCTCTAACACAAAAGGAGCGGGAAAGGAGAAAACAGTTGCAATTATGCCTCTATTGCGGAAACTCAGGGCACTTTCTTCGAGACTGTCCGGTGAAACCTGCCAAGAAGGCAGTAGGAGCTGCAGTTACCAAAGTTACAAACTCTGAGCAGGGAAACGACCTCGCCCGACAAGAATAGAGGTCCTCTTGCCGAGCGTGAAAACCAGTTCCGTGACCTCGCATTTCGTGATACCTATGGTCCTCATTAGCCCTGATAATCCGGATCGATTACATGCAATTGAAGCTTACGTCGACAGCGGTGCCATCGGCAATTATGTGGATCATGAAATGGTTTTGAGGATTAATCTAACTCTTTGTCCCAAGGCTGTAAAGGACGTCATTACTACGGTGGATGGTACGGAGATAGCCTCCGGGCCAGTAACGCATACCACTCAAGAGGTGACGCTAGTAAGTCAAGATGGACACCATGAGAAGATCGTGTTCGATGTGATCAAGGCCCCTTAGTTTCAGATTATTCTAGGAATACCTTGGTTAGAGAAACACAATCCTCTGATCGATTGGCGAGCAAGAACGGTCCAGTTTCCAGAATGTGTCTCTACTTGTCACCCTCCACCTGGTGTTGCACTGGCAGCAATTTCTTCAGAGACTCCCCAGTTACCTCCCGAATACCTAGAATACCAAGATGTTTTCCGGAAGGATCAGGCTAACTCTCTACCTCCTCATAGGTCTTATGACTGCCAGATAGACCTGATACCTGGATCTACTCCTCCTTGTAGTAGAATGTATGCCCTCACCGAGCCTGAGAACCTTCACCTTCGACAATACCTGGATCAATACCTGGCAAATGGGTTTATTCGTCCTTCCAAGTCCCCTGCTTCTTCAGCTTTGTTCTTCGTTCCAAAAAAGGAAGGAGACCTTAGAACTTGTATAGATTATCGCTCCCTGAACCAGATCACCGTTAAGAATAGATATCCGTTACCTTTGATCCCTGAACTCCTGGACCAAGTCAGAAAAGCATGCATATATACAAAGCTGGATCTTAGAGGAGCTTACCACTTGGTACGAGTAAAAGAGGGCGAAGAAATGAAAGACGGCCATCCGCACCAAGTATGGGCTATTTGAATATCAGGTCATGCCCTTCGGACTTTGCAATGCCCCGGCCGCCTTTCAATATTTTATGAACAATGTCCTCAGAGAGCTCATAGATGTGTGTGTTGTTGTTTACATTGACGACATCCTCGTTTATTCTTCATCGGAATCTGAACATCGGAAACACGTGAAAATGGTCCTCGAAAGATTGCGTCAACACAAACTTTTCGCTAAGTTGGAAAAATGTGTTTTCAACGTGACTGAAGTTGAATTCTTGGGATTCATATTATCACCTGGCGGAGTGCGTATGGATTCAAAGAAGGTCGATGCAGTTCTCAAATGGCCATCACCATCCTCCGTAAAAGGTGTGCAAAGCATGTTAGGCTTTGCTAACTTTTACCGCAGGTTTATCCCCGAATTCTCTCGAATAGTCCAGCCCATCACTGCCTTGTTAAAGAAAAACAAACGTTTTGAATGGTCTACCGAGGCGGAACAAGCTTTCCAGGATTTGAAGACTAAATTTATCTCTGCACCAATCTTAAAACACCCTCGCCCCGAACTCCCCTACATCGTGGAAACTGATGCTTCAAGCCTTGCCATGGGGGCAGTTCTATCACAAAAGGACCCGGTAACCAATCAGTTGCATCCCGTGGCATTTTGGTCCCGCAAATTCTCGCCTCCTGAAATCAATTACACGATTACTGACAAGGAACTTCTGGCTATCAAGTCTGCCTTTAAGGCTTGGTGGCATTATCTGCTGGGGGCCCGACACACCGTTACTGTGATTACGGATCACCGAAACCTGCAATATTTGAAAACCGCAAAAGCCCAATCCTCTAGACAACTCCGTTGGGCATTATTCTTTGCCGAGTTTGACTTCATAATTACCTATCGACCTGGTACAAAGAACGGTAAAGCTGATGCCCTTTCTCGGATGGGAGTGGAAGAACACTTGATCAACCCTAAACCTGTACCAATCATTCCCGAACAAAGAATTCTGGGTGTAATCGCCACAGAATCCATAGAGGAAGTTAAGGATAAAGCCAGGCAACTTGTAACTCCAGCAGACATACAGAATTGGCATCTGCAGGGAAAGGACTTTGCAGTAAAGGACAACTTATTGTATTTCCAAGAACGATTATACCTACCCAGCACAGATTTACAGAAAAAAGTAATCTCTTGTTATCACGATTCTTTAATGGAAGGACATCCCGGTATGGCCAAGACCTCAGAAAAGATCAAGCGCTACTTCTGGTGGCCGTCTTGGAAAAAAGATATCAGAGACTTTATAATGTCCTGTGGAGTATGCCCCCAAAACAAGAGTCAAAAGGAAAGACCAGCAGGCCTCTTACGCCCTATTGACATCCCACCTTGCCCTTGGCATACGCTTTCTATGGACTTCATCACCGATCTACCTCCATGCTCCGGATACAATACGATTCTAGTAATCGTGGACTTATTCTCCAAGATGGCGCATTTCATTCCGCTCAAAGGCTTGCCAACAGCAGCAACTCTGGCCCGAGAATTTCTCGAAAACATCGTCCGACTGCACAGTTTTCCTTCGGTTGTAATTTCGGATCGAGGTAGTCAATTCATTTCTCATTTTTGGCGAAGTTGCTGTCGGTCGGCTCAAATTGATGTGAGACTATCGACCAGTCACCACCCTCAGACCGACGGACAAACTGAGAGGACCAATCAAATCTGGAACAGTATTTACGCTGCATGCTGCAACAAACTGAAAAAACTTGGAAAGACATCCTTTGGATAGCCGAATATGCCTACAATAACTCTGTCCATTCAGGAACTGGGAAAACCCCGTTTTTTCTTTTGTACGGCAGTCACCCACGAACCTCGGAGTTGGATCCGCTCCAAGATCTTGAAACACCAGCAGTAGACTACCTGCATTCTACAATCACCCAAGCCTTTAAGGAAGCTGTTTCTCACCTTCAAAGGGCTAAAGAACAATACAAGAAATGAGCAGATCAACATCGGAAGGAAGCCCCTCAATATCAAGTAGGGGATCAAGTCTGGTTATCCACCAAATATCTACCTCTAAAAGGGCCACGCACATTCAACCCAAGATACCTTGGTCCCTATTCCATCACTACCATAGTAAACCCAGTAGCGGTCAAGTTGGACTTGCCCCCGCACATGAAGATACATCCGGTCTTCCACGTATCTCTATTAAAACCCGTGCAACCTCAAACCCGACTAACTAAATCTCCAAAACCTATCCTAGTTGATGGAGAACTCGAGTTTGAAGTCAAAAGCATTCTGGACTCCAAGATTTCCAAATCTAAACTATTTTACCTAATTGACTGGAAAGGCTACGGCCCCCAAGAGAGATCCTGGGAACCTGCTGAATATGTCCACGCTCCTCGCCTAATCAAAAGATTTCACCGAACATTTCTTGACAAGCCAAAACCCCCGGAGAAGCCCGGTTTGGGAGGGGCCTTGAGGGGGGGTACTGTCATGATCTCTGCTTCCAAAAGGTCAGGGTTTTCTCAACTCCCTTGGAAGCAGATCCATAACCCAGGTTCCGAGTGCCAACCCGTCCCAATTGGGACCTTTTGGACCCAGTCCTGGCGCCAGTGGCACCAGGCTCATAAATATGCACAGTCCCAGCACTGGAAGCGCCGGGCTCATAATGCTTGGGTGGACTTACCTGCAGCAGACCATGCTGCTTACTTGCCTGCCAGTTGAGCCTCTGATCCTCTTCTGTTTGGAACTACTTTTCCTGTTGGGTGGGGCAGGAGCCACTCCCTAGATTCAGAACACTGGAACTCTTCTGGAAAGCAGGAACTCTTTTCTTACCTAGGCGTGGCTGTGGAAGGAGACACCTAAGCACTACAGGAGGCTATTTAAACCACACCCGATGGATGAATCTTGCTTTGCGTTATTCTGCATCCTCTGCAGCAGAACGCTCATCGTGTCTTCTGCATCTGATCCTGGGCCTAAGGAAAAAGGCTTACCATCCTGAATCCAGTCTTCAGCAACACCTATAAAGACAAGAAAGAACAGGTTAGCATTACGGTCTTCAGTGACAGCTCTTCACTTACCTGGTCCATCGGCTGTCACCAATGCCTCGCGCTGCATTCCGGCATCTGAAAGACAAAGGCTTACCTACTCTTCGTGCGCTCCGGAGGTCTTCACATTGCATTCCGGCATCTGAAAGACAAAAGCTTACCAACTCTTCGCACGCTCCCGAGGCCTTTGGCGCTGCATCCCGCATCTGAAAGACAAAACAAGGTGCGTTTAAAGACATTGGGGAACTTTAATACTCACGTGCCATTACTCCTTTCCACATCTAACCCAGTGGGTATTCCGGCACCCTGCAGCCGCTCCGAACTTGTACCTGCAAAATAAAAAGACAGTTAGAGCGCATCGTGAAGCAGGCAACAAGCGCTTACTTACGTGCTTCCAGGCGCTTCTATTCATCATACGGGCTCCATCTTCAACTCACTTCAGCCCGTCATCCGCCATCGCCGGAACCCTGCAAAACAAGAGACATCATTACTAAAGACTTTAAAGACATTAGAATTACTCGAAACTTACCGTTCGTGCAGTAAACGACGGACAGCAGTCCTCTGAAGTCAAGAGGCCTGCTCCCCTTATCCAGTGAAGAAACTAGTTACAGCACCCTGCCCCGAGGCAGATGGAGAGCACAGCGTTCACTTACCTAAGGTGAGAGCGTTAACCTTTGGGGTTCTACAGGAGAAGAGAAAGGGAAGAAGAGAGAGACATTCAATAACCCAGTTCCTTAATCCCATATTTTCTATCTGCAGACATCTTACCCTTCGAGTCAGACATACAGTGCACAGAGGTCCAGCCCAAAGAGCCAGCCGTGTGTTACACATCACCTTTGAAGATACGGTATACGCCCAGTCAAGACCGGCGCCTCTACGGGAATCAGGTGAGCGTTACACCTGTGGCCGGTGGATCAGATGCGGCACCAGCCTCCTAGCTCCCCGATGATTAAATGACCAGGGGGCATGGCTGGGCCTTGCATCTCTGCCAGGTGGAGGCATCCGTGCTGCCTTTCTCCACAGCACTTTCTCTGCACTCTTCTTCCAATGCCGCTGTGGATAAGGAGACATAGAACACAAACATCAGGGTACTGTACCTATGTGTGTTTGGCACAAAACATATGCACATGAAGTACACTGCCAAAGGTCACAACCATCATCACCCTCCACAACACACAGTACATGCACTGTACATACATGCACATACATGTCTGTCCTTCACAACAGACAATAACATCATTGGGACAATGGCACTGTCACCACCTGCAAATTGTGCATGCTACACAAAGACGGTGCTGCAAATTGCTGACCTGGGTGTGCAGGGCCAGGTAAAACTTCTCCAGGACCTGCATGTCGGTGGTGCTCAACCAGCCCAAGTGCCCCCCCTGGTTCTCACCAGCCTGGAGGAAGTGCCGGGGCTTATTGTGGGTCCTTGATTTCAGGTCCTCCAAGGGCTTGTACACATTTGCGTAGTCACGGGGTGCCAAACCCTCTGCCAACCCCTCTGCGTTGATGGCACCCATGATCTGGTCCCAGATCAGCTTCCGTCCGTCTTTGCTGACTTATGTTGGGGTGTTGAAGAGGGCATCATAGTGTCACAGGACTTGCTCCACCAGGATGTCAACTTTCCTGGTTGTGAAGCTGACAGCCCTCTGCCTGGCTGCCATGGGGCTGCCACTTGCCTCTGAAGATGTTTGCTCAGACATGGCAACCACAAAGCAGTTGTGGGTGGGCAAGGTGGTCCTGGGGCTGGCCTATGGAGCAGTGGTGATGGTCTGGCATGCTGGGAGTCTTCTGAATCAGCTGAGGTGGTCACAGGGCCGATTACAGAAGCACTGGCAATGGCTTGGCAGCAGGCACTCAAATTGCAGTGCAGATGGGCAGCAGGCACACACAGTGAGCAGGCAGCAGCAGATGGCTCTAAGGAGGCAGCTGAGGCCAGTAGGAGGCAGAAAAAATGGCTAGTAGCAGGAGCGCATGGGTCTTCCGTATTACTCGAGTGGGCAGCTGGAAACAGAGTGATGGTTACTTTGCGCGTGCAAAATAAGCGTATACATGTGAAATCAGAGGAAAGGGCCAAATTGCGTAACTTACGTGACACGCACTGGCCGTTGAGCGTTGGTGTTCCGAATCAGGATAAAGGTGTGCAAAGGATAACATTAACACATATGTGCGATTTGTAGCGAATGGACGTGTGGACTTTGAAGATTTTTGGGAAACAGGCAATTTGTTCACTACTGTGACAGTGCATACTTCTTATTTTGGTGGGGGATTTGCCTCCGGGCACATGCACGTGTGTTTTTCTTTTTTATGAGGCTGACGCTGAGTCGGGTGCGCATTATTCATACTCTGGGTGCCCCAGTGTATTGTGTACCCCCATTCTCAGCATCAGAGTAGCTTACCTGGAATTTGAGTATATATTTTTCATGTTGCTGGTTGCCACAGCATACCGCGTACCACATTCTTTTTTCACGTGAGCTATCGAGGGGTCGTGCACACGCATTTTTGATATTTTGGGTGCCTGTGCATTATGCATAGCATTTATTTTTTCACCAGGGGTGATATTGAGCTACAAGAGGGAAGGGTGGCTGAGGTGGCTGAGGTGTCTGAGGTGTCCTAGATGTCTGAGGTGTCAAGGGTCGGGGAGGTGCAGGGAGTACTATGCCCCATCCAACAGGGTCAGAGAGCTGCAGGTGATGCTGACGTCCCCACCACCCAGGGTCTGGGAGCTGCAGGGGCAGCTGCAGTCCCCACCACTCATGCTCAAGAATCACCAGAGTGTTCTGTTGTGTCCACGGCCCAGGTCCAGAGAGGTGCTGGGGTAGATATTATCTGTGCGTCAAAGGGCAAGGGACGTGCAGTGAAAGGACCTGGCACCAGCACTCAGGGTCTGGTAGATGCAGGGGCATCTGCAGTCCCCACCACCCAGGCTCAAAGATCACCAGCCATGCCTGTCGTGGTCACGGCCCAGGTCCACAGAGACACAGAAGGCAGATGCTGTCCGTGTGTCAAAGGGCAAGGGACGTACAGTGAATGGACCTGGCACCAGCACTCAGGGTCTGGTAGATGCAGGGGCAGCTGCAGTCCCCACAACCCAGGCTCAGGGACCACCACCCATGCCTGTCGTGGTCATGGCCCAGGTCCACAGAGACCCTGGGGCGTATGTTGTCAGTGCCTCAAATGGCAAGGGACTTGCAGTGAAAGGGCCTGGCACCAGCACCCAGGGTCCGGGAGCTGCAGGGGCAGTTGCAGTCCCCACCACAAAGTCTCAGGTACCACCAGCCATGCCTGTCATGGTCACGGCCCAGGTCCACAGAGACGCTGGGGCAGATGCAGTCCGTGCGTCAAAGGGCAAGGGACGTGCAGTGAAACGACCTGGCCCCAGCACCCAGGTACGGCTAGCTGCAGAGGCAACTACTGTCCCAGCATCAGTGGGTGATGCCATGGCCCAGGCCACTAGTGCTCCAGCCCCTACTGACTTGAGTGACCCATGATTGTGTGGGCTGTGAAATGCCCCGAACTATGGCAGTTGTCTGCTGAAATGACCCAGTGGCCAAAAAATGCAGGCGACTGAGCACCTTTCCAAGCGCTTGGGAGCACAGGGTGCGTGATGTAAGGTCATCCTCCCAATCCTGGCCCAGGTCTAACATGATAGGAGGTGGAAACCTATACCTGCCATAGACCTGGTCATCAGGCATCCCAAAAAGGCTGGTTGTAGGTAAAAAAATGCGGGCCCTGGTGACCCTCCTCCTCCTTAGGTGTCCCACGATCACTGTTGCAACAAATGGTACATTCATCACAGTTGTATAGGTGCGTTGGTTGTTTGCACTACCTTTTTATGCATTGGCTTTCATGCACGGTGACGCTTACGCCTGCTTTCGCATGGTGGACGTGTTTACGGATTTGTGCATTTTGTTCCGCACGTGGAGAGCCCTGTTCGATTCCATGAATACGTGTAATTAGCGCCTGTATGAGCGTATGGGGGTTTCGAGGATTTTACTGTGGTGCTTCCCACTTTACACCCACATTTTTGCTTAATGTTCCCCATTCCACATGTTCTGCACCCTTTTTAGGTGACTGCGCAAGACGGTACACGCCTTCGCTGGGAGTCTCGCACAAGGTTTTCGTGATGTCGCAGTGACGTGTTGGACCCATGCAGATTCATCGCAAGTCTTGGGTAAGCCGTGCACATTGTGTTCCATGAATCGACAAACGGGTGCGTGTGTGCATTTTAGCGCGCAAGTCCCCTTTTTCGGCGCTAATTAATTCAATGAATCAGGCCATAGA
This sequence comes from Ambystoma mexicanum, assembly GCF_040938575.1. Lineage (NCBI taxonomy): Eukaryota > Metazoa > Chordata > Amphibia > Caudata > Ambystomatidae > Ambystoma > Ambystoma mexicanum. The sequence goes on along the minus strand of NC_090932.1, from coordinate 475,614,379 downwards.
TCTCTCCCATCTGGTAAACTGTTGACTATTCACACCTTGCTATAATATTTACTACTGGTTTAACTACCATTTGTAATTTGAATTTTTATATATCATAATGACCTATAGTTAGTCTAGAGATATATTGTTATCACTCAGGGAAACCAATCAAGGCACCCTGTTGCTCCGTACATTGAATAAAATAAGAGGAGCCAATATTATGTCGGAATCACCTAAAACTATGACAGATAGAACTAATGTGACATATAAACTAGCTTTGATCAATTCTAGGTCAGCAATTAAGAACGCTGCTGTTATTAATGAGTATACTGAAGCCCATGATATCAACTTTTTCATGATTACTGAGACTTGGTTTACCCCAACATCTTTGTCATATCTCCACTCTTTGGTAGCAGATAAATACCTGATAAAATGGCTTAATAGAGATTTACAAAGGAGACGTGGAGTTGAATTATATATAAAGATACCATAGAGATTGAAATTGTCTGTACTCTGAGTTGGGATAGGGCCTCTCAGGTTCTGGCATGCTCTTATCAGTCTACTCCCAAAGAATCAATTAAACTAATTCTGTGTTATAGATGCCCCGGATCGGCTAATGCCTTCCTGGATACCATGGGCACCTATCTAGGGGTTGAAGCTAGTACCCAATCGGAGATTATTATTTTAGGAGATCTAAATATTTGGTGCAATGAACCTAATAATAATGACTGTAAACACCTAAACGATATCTTGGACTCAAATAATCTCTGTATCCTGTCCAATCTCCCTACACATTCAAGTGTACACTCTTTAGATCCGATTCTCTCACGAGGGATTAATCTACAAGGTTTGGATATTGAACCAGTGAGTTGGTCAGATCATTTTATGGTCCGGTTTACTTGGACCAAAGAATTGAACATCGTTAGAAGTGAAACAACATCTATGTCAGAACCTTGCCGCCGAAAGAAAGACCTGGATCATATCTATGATGTCGATCTTCTGAGTCAAATAGCTACAACATATGATGCTGAAGTGGGTGTGGATGTCTACACAAAACTGATACGACAGCTACAAGTAAATTGTGACACTATTGCATCAGTAAAAAGTTTAAAAATGACATATAGGAAAAGGAATCAGTGGTTTGATGATAAACTAAAGGGCTGTCAAACTCTATATAGGAAAACTGAAAAAAAGTGGCGCATGACTAGAGCCACCACAGACGATTTAATAGCCAAATCATCTCTAAAAATATATAAATATGAGATTGCACAGGCAAAAGCACTGAGTCTGCAAAACCAAATAAATTTGGCAGCAAACAGCTATCAGGAGGTTTTCCAACCCTGACTGTATAAATTCCAACATGCCCCCATCTCAGAAGATGGCTAATGATTTTAACATTTTTCTTCTCAACAAAATTGATCAGCTTAGAATTAATATCGATGGTCAAATTATTATGATCCCTCTTTTTATTGGGTCAGATTTTACTGCAGGATGCTGATGTTACTATACACAAACACTACATTAAGTCTCAGACAAGGCGCCAAGGGCAAATTGTCTAATCCTATGCCCACACATCAGAGATGCATTGTGGCTGCCATGCTTTTTAATCTATGCTTGGCTGACCTCTGATGGCATTTAATAATTTACATACTTGCTCTGTGAATATGGGCCACCACCGGACTAGTTGGTTAGTATATGCTGATGATCTGCTCTTAATAGATCATACCCCAAAAGAGCTACAAAATTTGACCACAGCATTAGGAAAGTATGCGGTTATGAATGGACTATCAGTTAACATCGAGAAAAGGAAGATAAAATGACATTCTCCCCTACTTGTTTTCAGCGAAAGAACATTGTCTGCAAGCTAAATGGCCTCTGTCTTGAATGTGTTTCCTCTTATACATATATAGGGGTTTATGTTCAGAATGCCTTGAAGTGAGGGAAGCACTGGACAGAAACTAAAACCAAATGTAACACAGCCGTCCGAGCTATCCGCCAATTCATAGGCCGTTAAGGAGGTCTCTCTATTGTTCAGAAGTCTTCCCCAACCTTTTTTATGCAATTGAGATTTAGGCACCAATATGCACTGCATTAAAATGTTTTGAAATGTCCACATTGCGTAGTCTACTCCACATGTCACAAGCATTGTCCAGTGAATACCTGAAGTTGAACTTAATGGTATTATGTATGACCGTATAGTGAAAACTGGAATTTTCTTTGAACAACTCCGAAGGTTGATTAATGGAACAATGATGGTGAGATTTTTATGTGCATTCCTTGAGATTGATAATTGTACATCACTGGGGATGTTAGGTTCATTGCTTTCACTCTGTACAAAGTGACATATTGGGTGTATTAATTGTTCCCTGGAGGGAGAAGTGTATGTGGTTAAATCTCATATGAAATCTAGACTGACCACAATCAGTAAGGAACAAAACGTAACTATGCTGTATGCCAAACAGAACAGTGCTTCGTTCTGTGAACATATTTCCAACCGCCTGATTAAAACCCCTTACATTGTGTCTTATCCTAATAACACTGTAGCCAGACAGTACTTGTTACTTAAGTTTAACATAAGTGATGCATTGAACACCAAAGTTGCTTGCCTTGGCATAGAAGGAGATTTACGATATTGTCACTTATGTTGCACCCAAGCTATTGAAACCATTTAACATCTTTTGATCGTTTCTGAGAGCCTGCAACATTTACGGTTCAGCTATCTTAAATCTTTTAATAGTGGCTTCAATTGTGCTGATCTCTCTTCTCTATGGTCATTGTTTTTAGATGGTTGTGATCATAATATTATTTATTACATGGTCAAAATTTACTAGAAATGCAGTGATATTCCTAAAATATCCTCTTGAGTTTTAATATTTTAGTATATTGTATGCTTCTGATATCTTGTTTAAGGTTTTAATCAGTCAAGTTCCCAGGCGGTGAGCAATTAGATACTATTCTTATGTTTTTACTATCATGAACATCAGGGTTTTACTTTTTATTTTTAGATGATCAATTATTTCTCCTGTCACCATTGTTGTTATGTAAGCAATGTTTAATTTGTAACTTGTCTCATGTTGTATATACAAAGCCATTTGGCTGTGAGTATATCAAACAATAAATAAATAAATACAAATTTGACCAAACAACATGCACAGGCACTGAGTGAGCCTATTCAGATGTTTGTAAATGCCTCACTAGGCCAAGGCTTTGCGCCAGAATAGCTAAAAGAAAATCATATCTAACACCTTTGCTAAAAAACCTACTTTGGATCATAAGGTTTTGGCCAATTACTGCCCTATTGCAGGGCTAATATAGCCATCAAAAATTCTTAAGAATGTTGTAACTACACAACTTCAAGAACATTCGGAAGTTCAAAAGATTTTAGATCCCCACCAGCCTGGATTTAGGCCAGGGCATGGTACAGAGACAGCTTTATTAAAGGTTTGGGATGGTCTACTCGAATATACTGACATGACAAGGGGGCAATCAGCATGCTAGTCATGCTTGACCTGTCGGCATCTTTCGATAATGTGGACTTTAATATACTTAGTTCTAGGCTAACCTCTGTGGCACAGGTATCGGAAAAAGTAATGAAGTGGTTTAATTATTTTCTTACCAACCGATTCCAAACAGTTAAAACAGGCCCATATTTCTCTGACATGCTGACAGTACCTTGTGGAGTACCGCAGGGGTCATCGCTGTCACCTGTACTATTTAATCTGTATAGCTGCCCTCGTCTAAAAACCTTTGCAGTGTTTGGACTTCAATTTCATTCCATTGCGGATGATACCCAGATCTATGTCAGCTTAAAACAAGCGCTGGAGGCATTTAATCCAATAAGTGAGACTTATGAAAAAAACAAATTCATCATCTAAATTCTCATCTCTGAACAACTCTTCAGCTCTCAAGTCTGCTAGTCTATGTCCTGCATCAATAGCTATTACTGTTCTCCATGCTCTTCCTTCTTTATTCATCCCATGAACAACCACCATTTCCTCTTTTACCACGGCTGACTCAAGTTCTATAGGAATAACCTGTCCTTCCTCGTCATCCATAGGTATTTCTGGCCTATACAAAAATTCATCAAGTATCCTCGGCATTTACCTATCAATCCAGGAAGCCATGTCAACAAATTGTTTACTCTATGCAAAAAAATACTTTTGGGTCTAGAGGAACACCTCTTAATACTTTTGGCCATGTAAATGCTACAATACATTCTCTTAAATTCATGTAATGTATCCCTGGAGTGGAACATACTATCCCCTTGTCAGTAAATGATATTGTCATGTTAAGCTTTGTCATTAAGCCACATCCTGATATGTTAACTGGTGTCTGTCGGGAATATAATAGTGGCATAGATATGCCATGTTCTCCTACTGAAATTGGTAATTCATCAGAAAAGGACCTAAACTTGTAATGCCAGAGAATCACTACGCATTTATGGCAATGCCATATATTGGATACTTTCCTTCTCGAACACAGGAACGAGTTGCTCCTGTGTACACAAGAAAAAAAAATGTCATGCCTCCCATTGTAACCCTGTCCTTGGTTAATCTTAGGAGTATGGTGTCACTGATAGTACTGAATACATGAGATGTCTCTGTAGGCTGTCCTATTGTGGGTATCAAATTCGCTGTCCAGTCATTTGGTCGAAAGACATTTGGTTGAAAGACAAATGGTTGACGGAATTTGGTCGAAAGCCAAATGGTCGAATTTTTTTTTAAATTTATATATATATTTTTTAGGTTTTCGTTTAGGGAAAAAAAGGGTTTTTTAGAAAGAAAAGGGGGTTGGGGGGGACCCCCACAAAAAAAGGGCAACCCCCCCCAAAAAAAAAAGTGAAAATACAAAAAAAACCAAAATTCGACCATTTGTCTTTCGACCAAATGGTGTCGACCATTTGTCCTGTCGGCCTTTTTTTTTGACCAAATGACTGGTAACCATCAAATTCATCACGTTACCCATAAAAGTATTTCCTCCCACAATTGTCACACTCTCTATCCTGGATGTAGGTGTTTGTGGGACTCCTCTATTTGCATTCCATTGTTGTACTGTATGTTGTTTGGGATTGTAGTGTTAGGTCTGTACTGTGTTGTGGTTGCCCTTGTGGTGACTGTGATTGCAGTGGAATCTGCTTAGTTTGCTGTATTTGTGGTGCACGTGTCTGATACTGCATGTGATCTTGGGCATAATACTCTGGTGGTTCTGTACTATATTGTGGAAAATAGCCCATCCCCCTCTTGGTGCTTGCCAGTTCTGCTGCATGCCTTCTCTACCTCTAAATATGCAGGCCATATGTCCCATTCTCCAACAATTCCAACAATACACAGCTGTCCTCTATTAAATCTTCCTCCTCCTTGAGGGATTTCCAATCTGCCTCCTTGTCGTCTAGATGCATTCACTCTACTACGTGGCCACACATTTTACCCACCCTGATCTACTGGGTACCATACATTGATTGGCTATGTAGGATATAACTCTTGTGGAACCATCCCTTCACCGCTATTCAGTACTGCTCCTTTTATAGTGAATTTAGAAAACTTCTTCTCAACTAACTTTGTTTCCTCAAGCTTCCCATTCTCAGCTGTATTCTTATTCTTCTATTGTAACAATCGAAAATGATGTGCAATAGTCAACTGCATTTCTAGCCATGAGTTTGCTTCCATCCCTAGATTTTTTGCATCTGTCTTTACACTGGCTCAGGCAGTCGCTGACAGAAAATATAATAAACAAATGCTACTGTTTTATCCCGAGGTTCCCTAGCCTCAAGATGCCAATGTCTTAAATCTCCTGAATGTAAGCAACATGATCTTTGTTCTCGCTTATTTTTCTTGTCATAATTGTCCCCATGTCTGACATATCAGGATACTGTACTGTAAGTGACCTCCATACATCTGCTCTGCAATTATTAAATGGTGCTCCAACATGTGTCGTGTTTTATGCTGTCACACTTGCATATCCTGCTGATCTCCGAATGCCATCCGCTCTCTTGCCTAGGATAGCTGCTATTAGGCCTTTTACGTCACCCACTGCTAATCTCATTCCCGCAATCATTCTTTCTAACTCATAAATCCACTTACCTGCTCCTGCAGTCAAACAAGGTAACTTACATTTTAAATGATCTTTATCCATCTGCGGCCATGATAAATATTGTGGTCGTTCTCCTCCTTTCTCTAATAACGGGAATTGTGTGAACCCTGCTCTACAATCGTAACTTATACTTCTTGTCTTCCAGGTGGGGCTAGTTTCACCTGCTCAACTTCGTCCTGGCAATGACCTCAATCTACTTACATAAGGTGGAGACATTTCCTCTACACTATGTGATCGTCCTTGTGGTCATTCAGGATATGATATAGGTTCTGGTGTTTTTGTTTCTGTAATCCTAAATCTGACTACTCTACCCCTTTTCCTACATCTGGATGTATCGAAGAGCTACACGTGCCCTCTTCTCGCACTCTCTCCTTATTCTTCCCTTTCTTCATCTGACATTCCCCAACTGGTATGGTTGTTATCCCTTTCCTCGTCATCACATTCCAGTCTACTTAGGGACAGTGTCCTATGCTTGTCCATCATTGCATCATCTGATCTACCTCTTGTTTCTATCAGTAGAGATTCTTCGATATTCCCTCTGGTCTCTTAGCCATATTTATTCTCATCTGTCTGTATAATTCCCTGATCCTTTTCCGTATGCCTTCTGCTTCATGCTCATCAGCCCATGTTGGTAGTCTAGGTATCTCGTGCAGCTCCGTGCAGGACGGTTGCAGCCTTTTCTCTTCTTCACATCGATCTCAATCTTTAACTGATATTATACATCTCTTACCAATGTGATCTATTTTGTCCACTTTTTGTCCCCTACTTCTTCTCATTTCCTTCTCCTCTTGCTCTTTTTGTCTTCTCATCTCTTTCTTCTCTTCTTCCTTTCAATCTCTGTATTGCTATTTCCTGCTTTTCTTCTTTTCCCCATCTTTTCTCTCTCTCTTGTGCCTGCTCTTTATACCTTTACTTCTTTATTTTTCCTTTCAAGTCCTCTCTTTTTCCTTCTCACCTTTGTATGCCCTTTCTCATTCCTTTTTCCTTTCTTTCCTTTTGCTCGCTTTCTTCTCTTTCTTTAACTTCATTGATACCCTTTCAATCTACTTTAAGTGATATTTGTCCTCCCATACACCAATTCTATACAATTGTCATTTCACTGACTTTATGACTTTGTCTTTCTGTTTTTTGTCTCTTGGTCTCTTCTTCCATCTCTAGCAGTTTGTCCCATCTCTCGATACATTCCTCACTTTTACTTCATCTGGAAATATGTTTGTGTTCTTTAGTCGTACTTTCTTCTGTACTATCTTACCATAAGCAGGGAATGCATATATTGGATAAAAATACTCCCATTCTGCTTTTAACTCCTTTAGAGGATAGAAACTCCGTTCTCTGTAGTTGTGCTATTGTCTTCAGAAGAAGAAAGAGGAACTACCCCCCCCCCCTTCATGCTGATTAAGCATCCATTCATTTTTGGGTGGGTCTTTTCTCTTGCTCTGAAACATTTTCCATAGCTCTAACATTTCTAACCTTTTTGTAATGTCTGCCTTGTGTACACAGCAGGTAAATATGTTGTCATGTGTTGCAATACTGTTCTTGATAGGGAACCCCCTTGAGGCCAAGATATAAACATTTATCAACCATGTCTCTTACCCATTCAGCATGATATTTCATAATCTTAGTTGTGTACCTCAATATTTTTTATGCACAAGTGTAGAAGAAGAGTGTCATCCATAATGACAAGTTGTTTTCAACTGTCAATACTTACCAGACCTTTTATTCTGTTTTTACTTTAATTAATTATATCAAATGATCAATTCAGGCAGGAACAATCAATCGCCACCCATTTCCCAGAAACAATTCTTCAAACAATTTTCAAGCCTACATAATGATATAAATGTTGTTCCTTTGTTGCAATTCTATCAATGCTTGACTGTCCTGCTTATTTTATTATTGACAATTTACGAATATTATTTTGCTAAACGTTTTCTCAACTTTTACCCTCCTATGATTGTTGAAAATCACTTGTTTTTAGGATCTGATAAGCAGTCAAATTATTACTATTGTTCTATATTTTCAATTTACAACCTATTTTATCACAAGTACACTAACATATTCATAACCCCTGTCAAATGTGCACAACAAATTCTACGATCGTCTTCCTTTACATTCTCTAATAAAAGTTTCTCATCTCCATTTTACCCCGTTTTGGAGCATGAAATGCATACGTCATATCGGACCTGCCTTAGGAATCTCTTAAAATACCCCATTTGGAGTGTGGTGCATTCCCTTCTATCTCCTTGAGAATAGGAATCGAGGTATCTCTCTTTCTTAAACAAATCCTGTTAAAGTTTCTGCACTATATATTTACACATGCATTACAATTCCACCCCTTTTATTTGCCCCTCTCGATGTTCTACTTACATTTTTTGCTCAGTTTGAGCACTCGGTATCAACTCGTCTCGAATCAACCAGTTTGCCATCAGCTTGCGGGGAGCCAGTGGTTACCGAACAGGAATTTCATCAAAAATGTTTTCTGCACTCTATACAGGAAACTCTGTGATCTTCTGACTAATCGTGGAAGACATCAAAAATCAGAGAATCTGGATCTGTGACCATCCGCACTGCTACCAAAATGTGCAGTAGCACCTGGAGAGTTCCAGGTGCCGAATCGGCTTATCAAATAAATGATCTCAATTCCAAATAACCGGATAGACTCAAAGAATATGGCAAAACACTACTTTAATATCAGTTCAATAAAGTAGGGAAACCTGGCGAACAAACAGATTGTAACTTACACACTCGCAACGCATTTCCATTACCAAAAAGACTTTATACCTCGATGTAAATCAGCTATGATGTCATCCTACGTGGCAAACAGTAAAAACCTATTCGGCTCAGGGATTGCTTAAGGGAACATATATACCTATATTTCAGAGAGTGTTAGTCTCATCATTGACTGCCACTTATCTGGTAGGCACCCTTTGACCAACCTCTAACTACATAAAATACTGACAATAACATAACAGCAGCAGCGGATAGGTATCATCGCATCAGCCCTAATGATTGGTTGGCACTCTTCTCCAACCTTGGACATTCAGCTCTTTAGCAGCACGTAAGCAACATAATCCAGGGGCAAGGGAACAATGTCAGACAACTGCCCTCCTTGGCTATTTAGCCTACCATCTCTCAGCAGTTAGGCCTAAAGCAAAGGCTTCTTCACTGTAGTTGACCTTGCGAACTGTCTCTTCCTCAGAACTTTAAAATGGAGTGAAGGTACATTGCTTTCTTCGTATGGAGTTTTATGAAAAGGCCTTGTCTCCTGTTGTGTCCCACATGTGAGGAGACCATGATTTTTTCCATTCTGTCCTATTATTTAGGGCTATTTGATTCAATTATATTGGGTTGTATTACTCTCCTTAGCTTCTGGCAACATGGTTGCTTTCTGCATCTTTGATTGGTCAACCCTTGCCTCTCACAATTATTCACTCCTTTACTTAATCTAAGAGAAATATGTCTTACGGACATGGCTTATCCTCTTTGACTCCTTTCTTGACTTGTAGTAGCTTCTTGCTGCAGCATCCTTGATCCTGAGACAAACAAATATCCTTTGTTCTTGCAGAAATCTGTATTCCAGTGCCTGTGAGCTCTGCAGCCTTGGCCTTTCTCCTCAAGGCTTCTTGCTTACTATTATATGATGCTGACATACATTTTCCCAACATGGCTGCTTTTCTCATGTTATATTTCCTACTTTAGCAAGCTTCTACATTGTCTTATCTACCTTGTGTTTCTGCCTATTTACATCTACTGCATCTCTTGTTACTTATCTTCTAAGTGTATATGGTTTTCTTCATCTTTGCATACATGTTTGCTTCATTACTTTAGTCACATCTTCATTCTCTAGATATTCATGCAGCTGGTTTAGTGCCTCCACATATCTTTTCTTCTTCATGATGTCACTTCACACCTGTCAGACGTTACTTATAGTTCTTCTATGTCCAGTGGTGTCTGCAGGCTCATTTCTACCACATCATTTCGAGAATACATTTGGTAAGGTTGTCTCAGTGTATAACGTCTCTCATACCTTCAATGTGGTATTGAGATGATACCAGGTGTCATGCATAGTGATCTTTTGCTGTTCTTCCAATATGTCCTAACTGGCTAGGGAGTAAGGTTAAATGGAAGGGCTCAAAATGTTGCAAGAATTGTTAAGTGTGGAGACACCTTGGCATAGATTTATTGCGTGCCTGGAATCCCCACACATGTAGATGTCAGCATTATTATGCATGAAAATGTGTCCTGTCAGTGAAAGTCAAATCGTGACAGACACAGTGCAATGTCCATGTGTGGGCAGCTTACCCAGATACTTCACCATATCACAGCGACAGTGCTTTTAAATGCAAACTCCAACCAAGTTTTGTACTTGAATCCACCCTTATATGCAGAAAAATACATGTAAATCTCTTTGTTCCATTTGCGATTTGATGTACCAGTGATGTCACTCATGATGCATTTGTGATGTCATCAGGTGCTTGCAGGCTTAGCAATGGTGGCACAGCTTCCAACACCTGCTAACTTCCATGTTTGTGTGCATTGAATCGACCCTGTAATCCCACTTCAAATTAGGTTTTTTCACAAAACTTGTTTTGCATCAAATTGTTTCACCTTAACTGTCCTTCAACTTATGTTTTTTCACAGAATTTCAAGTGTCTTGGTATGCTATACCACCCACCATCTGAAATTCTGGCTTTTGTTCTGATAACATAACTGATGGCATATCCTTTGTTATCAATATCTGTGCTTGAGCTGCGCAACATCAGGTTTATCAAGTGTTTCATTTTTCTTTTGTGTCCACTATATAAGACAGGATTAGTAATGGTGTACTGTGACAAGGAATAGTGAGGTGGGGTTAATGGGTGACTGTGACAGGGAAGACTGAAGTTGTGTACTTCGGCACTGTGACAAGAAAGAGTGAGGTGGGGTAGTTGAGAATATTGATGAGGAAGAGGCGAGGTGGAGTTAATAGGGAACTGTGATGAAGATGAGTGAGGTGGATTTACTGGGGACTGTGACAGAGAAGAGTGAGTTGGAGTTAGTGGTCTACTGTGATGAGAAAGACTGAACTTGTGAAGTTGGGGACTGTTATGAGGGAAGAGTGAGGTGGAGTTAGTGGAGGACAGCGACGAGGAAGAATGAGGTGAACTTAGTGCTGGCATCTGTTACAAATGTGTGAGGTAGGGTGCCAATATAAAAGCAAAGGTGTCAGCATTTTAGCTAAAGTATTCCTTGGAGCTAGTGTGTGACTGTTAGAGATAGCGTGCCAGAGTGAAACCTGCAATGCTAGGTTGAGTGTTATGGTGGGAGAATGAGAGGTAGATTGCTCTAGAAAAGAGTGTACAAAAAAGACAGGGTTCATGAATGTGATGAATCGTGCAAGAGAGGGCCAGGATGTGAGAGAGGGAGTATCTTCATGGCTGCAAGACAGGCAGGGTGCTGCAAATGTGTGAGATAGAGTGTGAAGGTGCAAGAGAGAAAGCCAGGGTGTGGACGAGAGAGCATGTATTGGTGGAAGGGGTAAAATAGGTCCAAGACAGATGACACCCTGCAATTTGGGTGATTGAGAGGAAATAAGTGTACAGGAGAGAGAATAAAAGAGAGAGAGAGAGATTATGATGTGGTGCATGGAGAGAGAAGGGTGAATAGGAGTGAATAGGAGAGAGAGATGTTAGGTCTGTAGAGGAGAAGGAATCTGTATGGGTAATGAGGGAGATGTGCATATGGCTATGAACGGGTACTGATCCAGTCACTCACATAGTGCTGCCTTGCAATGCTTAACCTACCTGGGATACAAAATTGTGGGTGTCCCTGAATAGCAGTACTGCACCAGTTTCCTCTCCCATACATTACTGAACCTGTTTTCCTGTTTCCCCATCTACACAGAACCACACTGTTCAATGTCCCTATGCAGTTTGAACCAGTTGCCTCACCTATACTACATTGCACCAGTTATTTCTCCAACAAACATAACTATGGAGGTAACCATTCTCAGACACAATGCACCGATTACCCTGCTAGTAGTACCCTGGACAAATTAAGCCTCCATATGCAACAGTTTGTGAAATACATACATCTTATCCTTGCATACACTGCTACCATCCCACACGTCATGCAAAGTGGTTGTCACATTTCAGTTATCAATAACTCTTGTAGTCAGTTGCAAAGGATCACATACCATAGAAGTAAGAAAACACAAGATGATACATTACTATCACATGACAATTGACAATGTGAAATATATTTAAACACAATGCAGCAATGCATGGCTAGCTCAGCAGATCTCCTGCCGGATAGAAAACAAAAACAGGGCTAGGGATACTGGATCCAGGGAGATAGTAGTAGAAGGAGGGCATCCATTTTATATCCATGCCAACCGGCACATTGTGTGTGCAAACCAGGGTCACACATGGGGCAATGCATTTATACAGCAGTAGATCTATGGTTTACATGAGGGCACGTGATAGGTATGTTGTGGACTCATTCAAAGCTACCACGTGGAATAAACAAAAAGAGGTCCATGCTGCAAACAACTTAATATGTTGTCCTTATTCCATTTATCTATAAAGATGTATATGGTGCAGAAAAAGTCACACAGAGTATCTTAAGTATTCACAAGTGAGTTCATATATGTAGTAAAAGAAGACATCTTTCATATTTTCAGCATACAAACAAAACATTAAAAGAATATTTACATCCACCAAAAGGTGAAACAAGATACTGAATCAAACACAATAATGAATTCAAAATTAGCACAATCACACAATTTGACAAAGGAAAGAAAAGAAAAAGGTGATTAAGCACATGCATACATCATATGGGGGTTATTTACAATCTGAGTTTATCTAGTACTCAGGGGTATTCAAAATGATACCCCAAAAGTGAGGCACAATTATTTGATAGTCATGCCTAGTATCTGCCTCCATGTGTGTCCCAGATCTAAAGTTTGGTAATGCCCTCTCTTGTCTTCAGGGCAAAAGTACACATGTCGGCGATAAACCTCGGGAAGGTGAAAGAAAAGACCCTAGGGGGCCAGAAAATAAATCATTTTAAAATGGTGTTCTGAAAGGAAAAATGAATACAATTATGCATGAATGAGAGATACACAGCAGTAACATGATTTAACTGCCCATTGCGTTGGAAAAATCTGCGTGCCACTTACCCTGTACTTCGATCAGGGGTGGGGGTTTCCAAATATTGTAGATGCTTCACAGCCATAGGCTGCCCCTCTCTGGGGGTCAGTCTGGAATTGTCACATTGGATTGCTGTAGGCTGGGATAATTCAAGTGAGTGAGTGACCCAAAGCATGGCCTAGGATGCATGAGAACAATTTCAATGAACAATGTTTATACAACGGGAGAGGGGTGGGGGTGCAAATAAATTGTAACATAATCAAGACATACCTAGTTGTCTTGTACAGGCTGGAAGTTTAGGTGGCCAGCAGCTCTTCTTGTGTGTGTGGATAAAGTGCAACGCCTTCCGGGTCTGGGTTGCTTGATGCTCCCTGTAATTAAAAAGAAGTACCCAAAATCGAAACGTAGGTGCGCGTATATGAGAGTACACAAACATCTTATGCTGACCAGTGGCATTCTAGGTGCACACACAGCTGATAATATAAATCAGTTGTCTAATATGCATGGTGGTTCAGTACAGAAGGTGTTGTTCCTACCTAATTCCTTCTGGTTGGTAGAGATCCTTCTATTTGCGGTGTCAATTTGGTAACTGAAAATGCATACTGTGCATTACCAGGCTGTCAATTGCCTGGTTCTAAGGGCAGTTAACAATCAATTTCTGTAATGAACTCATTACGTAGTCGTGGCTGTGCGTGAAATACATTTCAAAGCGGAAGACTCTATGAGTTTATGACTAATACCTGAAATATGATCTAAGGGCAGCGAAAAAGAGAGCCTGACTCGTTGTGGCCTGGTGATCCAGCGTTGCCATGGTACCATGATGCTGGTTTACGTAGTGAAAGCGCTGCCGTGAGGTACCATGGGAAAAATTTCATGATTCATGCCCCTGGACCCCTCATGTATAACAGCCCCCTGGCAGCAGTGGTGCTAAAGCCCTTCACACTGGCCCCAAGGGCCTTAAAACTCCATCAGAAACATACATGGAGTCAGTCGTGGAGCCTTTGCCGCCAGGCTCATTATCAGGAATAAAACAATACCAGTTTTGGACCTTAATCCAACATGGAGGCCTATTACACAGCTCAGTTCTTTAGAACCAAGCCATGCGGTCTAGTGGTTGGGTGTGGCTGGGCATGGAACTACTTGGCCTGGAACTAATTTACCCTGGCTATTTAAACCACACCCAAACAGCAGAACACGTTTTGCATTATTCTGTGCTCCTGCAGCATAATGCTCACCGTGTCCACCTCCTGCTCATCTGCTTCTCCGGCAGCCCGATCCTGAAGCCTTAGATCCAGATTCCATTGATATCCTGGAAGAACAAGAACAGCATTAGGGAGCAAGAACACTTACCTGTGAAGTAACCAATCTTGAATCCATCCTGCACTTCGCTTACCTCGCCCATCTCTGGAGTTCTCCACAACCTGCAAAGGTAAAGAAACAAGGACAGCATTAATAACAATTCTTACCTTGGCAAGCAGCGAGTCCTGGCAGCACCCTGCGCTTTTCTTACCTCGCCCATATCCAGGTTTCATCGCAACCTGCAAGGGAGAAGGAACAAGGTCAGCATTAACAAAGCACTTACCTGGGCAAGCAGCGCTTCGATCGCTTATCTCTCCGGAACATCACTGCAACCTGTACAAAGAGAAGAGAACACAGGTTAGCAATTAACACCAATAAACAGCACAGCGCTCCGTGCATCAATAACTCACTGTGGTCTTCGCCATTGGCGCAGCAAGTCTGACATCGCAACCATCCCTGTGAAAACAAAAAGAGACCTTGTTAGGGAACAGCGTAGTGGAGCAGGACGCGAGAAGACATTATGGGGGTAATTCATAGAATTTAGCGCACAAGTGGCGCACAGTGTGCACGTGCGAATCTCTGCACCAGCCGCATGCGCTAAAATCCATTTCCGCATACAGCGTATTAATGGATTTTAGCTACCAAAACCAGCCGTGGCGCACAATGGTGCAGCGACCCTGCAGCAGCGCAAGTTACGCCCCCAAGAACACCCCTCGCGCAAGGAAAAGCCATCAAAATCCCCAATCCAGCACAAAGGGCTGCGCTAACCCTGTACCAGTATACATGGCCGCCACACAGCACACGGCAAGCGGGGAATATGTATTAGTGGGGTGTGCGGGAAGTTTCACACGTGATTGGCCCTGTGCGAGTGGGGTACGTGTATTACTGGGGTTCGTGGGAAGTTTCACACGCGATTGGACCTGTGCGAGTGGGGTACGTGTATTACTGGCATTCGTGGGAAGTTTCCCACGCTCATGTCCCCCTGCACCCCCACCCCCCAGCAGTGAGGGGCACCTGCCAGCAGGCCCCCACTCATGTCCCCCCTACACAAAATAAAGAGGCACAATCATGGGCCACTTCTACACCAAAAAAACCACATCACGCCACCCCATTCTTGAGACGCAATGATTTCCCAATCCACCCCACACTGACATGCCTCAAAACACAAACCAAAAGTCAACTATGTACATCAACACATGTCCGTCACACAGATACACTGATTGGCATTGATTGTGTAAACCCACATTTTCACATGCATCAACCCAATGAGTGAATCCCACACATGGAAATAAAATAGGAATATGTATTATGTACAAAAATAAATAAATGAAATTAAATCATACAAAAATAGCAAACATGAAATGAAAAGCATGTGCAAAAGATGAGTGAATGAAAATTACAACCAATCCAAAAAAAATTGAAAGAAAAACAGTCCAAACTCTCCCTCCACCAACACAAATCCAAAGGAAAGGTAAAAAAAAAATCCATTGCTTCATGTTCATAATGAAAAAAAAAATCTAATTATTCCATAGACCAACTATTTACAATACATTGTCCAAAAGAAAAATCCATGAATCCATGTGCAAAATCCAAAAAATAAATCAAATCAATCCATTGTCCAACTATGTAAAGGGTCCATGAGCCCAACCAAACAAATGAAACCTACCTAAGAAACTACATAAAAAATAAAACTGTATACAAATGTGTGTGGTATTGTCCATTGACCACAAATAAAAGGAAAAGGAAAAGGAAACCTAACTCTAAAAACTATTTACAATGGCAGCGGGCTAGTCCGAAGGCTCACTTCCCGATTTCCCGGGCCAGGGCATCATCGAACTCCTGCTCGATGTCCAGGAGGCGGTCCTCTTCCATGGCCCCGAGGGTTCGCAGGGACGATGACATGTGGACCTTCAGGTCCCTGCGAATTGCCTCATGGCACTCGGCCCGCCTCAGAGCCCTACGCATGGAGTTTTCCGCCCTGACCATTGTGAGCCGTGCCTCTTCTGCCCGCTGCCGTTCCGCATTTATAGCATGGCCTAACCGCTGCCACACGGAAGACACTTCCAGTCCTGGGTCCTCCTGCCCTCTGGCCGATGCTTGCCCCTCCGATGTTGAAGGCCCCGAGCCATCATGGCTCCCACCTTGTTGCTGCTGCTGCTGTGCCTCTGCCTGTGCCCTGGCTCTTGCTGCCTGCATATCCTCCTCCGGCTGGGGTGCAGTTGTTGAGGTGGCCACCCTTGCTGGATGTCCGATTCCCGACTGTGGCAGGGATGGTTCCATGTAATAATGTCGCCACAAAAATCTCGCCATGCAAAAATATCACCGAAAAATGGCCGTTTTTTGTGGTGACATTATTGCATGGAACATGCGGGGGACACCCCCGCAACCCCCAAACTTTTTATTTTTTTAAAAAAAAATGTTTTGCCCCTGTCCCCATATATATGGTCACCCAAATAATATCGGCACAACATTTTCCCGGCGATATTATTTACGGCGACCATATATATGGGGATATTGAGATGTATCCTCCACCAGCCTGGCCGCAGGGTCAGAGGCAGCTCCACAGGGTACCCAGGTGATACATGGGTGGGAAGATGGCATGAAGGATGACTGGCGCATAAGGGGTTCAGGTGAGGAGGGGGTCGGAACAAGGTCCAGCAAACGGAGGAATCCGGCCCTGGTGACCTGTCCCAGTAGGTCAACGCGGTCAATGAGCCATTCGAGATGACATGTAGTCTCCTCATGAAAAGGCTGCAGGTCACCTCGCATGGCCCGTTGCGTTGATGCAACGCCACCCCACTCAGGACAGGCCCCACCCGGTCCCAGATAGCCACGTCCGCAGGGAGAGGAAGGCCAGTTGTTGTAAGCGGATCCCCTCCCTGAAAACGGGTCTGGACGTAGGCATCCCTGCTGGTGCGGGATGATGCAGTCACAGGATCGGGGACAGGATTACACACAGGCACCTCTGCGGTGGCCTGTGCTGCCTCCTGTCCCTGCCCCTACACTGCACCATTAGCACCAGTGGAATCCCCACCTCCAGACCCCATGTCTGTCCCTTGCACGGCCTCCTCCTCCACCAATCCCCCCACCAACCTGGGTGACTCCGTGCCATCTTCCTCCGTCGGACCCTGTGGGGTCTCAGCTGCCCCTTCTGCTGCCGAGGAGTCCAACTCCGACCTCTGCCTCTTGGACCTACCATCGGCAGCTGCGGCCTGGGACGTGGCACCAGACTCCTCACTCCCTGACAAGATTACAACCTGGGAGGGGGGCCGGGCCTTGCGTCTCCGGCTGGCGGTGCGATCCCTGCTGCTGTGCTCCACAGCACCCTCTCCACCCTCTTCATCAGTTGACGCTGCAGACAGGGAGAGATAGGAAACAGGCATCAGGGCAGGGACTGATACACACATGACAGTTGCACATGAGTGGCAGTGTCAAACTTCAGACATGGGATCACAATCCCCAACACACATGTCATTTTAACTCACACACATGAGCAATTCCACAGCCATATCACAACCGCCAGCACCATCCATACACATACAACAGCATGAGCATCCAAAGGTGAGCCAGACATCACATGAAACACAGGGAGTGCAGTAGACATGCACACACACCACCACACTTACATGCATGTCTACATCTCCTCCAACTGTTGCAGTGATGAGATCGCCATAATGTCAGATCTGCCATTCAGCCTTCTACATATCAGTGTCACATGCATCCATGTTGCATCACAGTTGCACACTTGTCAAATACACACACATGCACATGTACACAGTGCAGATACATGCATTAGGAACCAACATCCATGCCACAACCATGCCAATGTACATACACAGAAATTCAAACATGTGTGCTCCCACACCTGCATTTGTCCAGCATGCTTACCAACACATACACCATCAATGTGTCTCAGACCTGAGAGGACACACATGTGGCAGCCTCACGCCCATGTTCATCCACATCCCTACATGGCCCTGCAAAAACACATGTGCAACCTGCACACTACTGGCACACCACGACACGCACAGTGTCCAATCACCCTGCATGTACACTTACCGCTCGACTCCAGACGGGTCTGCCTCTCAAGGATCTGGACATAGATCGCTGGGCATATGCGTTCCAGGACCCTCATTCGGTGGTCCGACAGCTGGCCCCCGCACCCCTTGGCATTTGCTGCCTTGGCGAGGCGCCGGGCCTTGTTGAGGGTCCTGGACCTGAAGTCCTCTCAGCGCTTCTTGACATGATGTAAGTCGCGGACTGCCACCCCCTTTGCGTTGATGGCAGTCACGATGTCCATCCAGATCCTGGTCCGTCCTTCATTGTCGGTGCGCAAACTTCCAAAGAGGGCATCATACTGCGTCAGGACTTGCTCCACCAGGACACCAACTTCCCTGGCACTGAAGCTGGTGGCCCTCTGCCTCTCTGGCTGGGGGTTGCCAGTGCTGCCAGATGGTGTTGTGCTGGACATGGCAACCCCAGAGGCAGAAATGGGTGGGCAACTGGGTCCTGGGGTGGGGCTGTGGAGCAATCGAATCCCAGTCGGGAGTCTTCGGTTCCAGCAGGGGTGGTCACAGCAAATGCACCCCTGGCTGACGTGCAGACAGCAAATGGCAGGGCACGTGGGCAGCAGGCAGTCAGGCAGCAGCAGATTGCAGGTGGGAGCGTGCTCGGGGCTCTGGGGGGCAGTAATTCGGCCTACTGGGCAGGAGCGTGGTCTTCCATGTGTTTTCGCGTGGCCAGCTTGATACGGAGTGATTTGGCACGTGAAAAAATTGCACATCAGCGTCTAATTGGAGGAAAGGCCCTTAGCGCGTAAGTGTGTCAGCACACGTATGCATTTTCATTGGACCAAAGGCCCTTAGCGCGTAAGCGCTTTTCTGACGTTACTCGCGCGGGTGTTTCGTCGTGATGTGGGCATAGGGGTTCAGTGCGCATGAAAAAACTGCACGTCCGTGTGTGAATGCGTGTAATCCAAGGAATGGGCCTACGCGTGTGAGTGACGTGACATGCGCAGTCGTTTCCCTCAGCATGGGTTAAAGGTGAGCGGGGCCAGCAGTTCGCTGTACATGCCTTTCGTGGAGACCGACGTGTGTAGCTGCTTCGTGTTGTTTCGCGCGCCATCACATCTTCACAGCGATCGAGGACGTATCTCTTCTTTTGGGGGGGTATTGGCTACGTGTGTTTTTCATTATCACGCTAGTCAGACGGTGAGTAGCGCACGCTATTTTTCCCACTGCGGGTGCCCCTGTGCATCACACCCATTTTCGAGGTCGTAGTAGCCTGCGTGTCCCACGTGTACGCGTTTTTCGTGTTACTGGGTGCCACCGGGTACTGCGGGAGGTTGATTCCACCCACGTAAGCTGCAGGGTTGCGTGCACGGTTTTACTGCAGTTTTGGGGTGCCTGAGAGTAGCGTGACCCATCACTACATCACCGGGGTCACATAGCAGCCTTGCAGGTGCAGGGGGGCTGTTAACATCTTTCATCCCACCCCGTTCACCCCAACTGCCCAGGTCAATTGTGGTGTACACCTCCCATTGGCACTACTCCATCTGTGCCATGGTTGGGAGGCCACCAAAGGTGAGGGGTGGCTCAGCTGGGTGTACTCCTTGTGGCGGGCGTGGTCAGGGATGTGGCTGGGGTGACCAGGGAGTCGGGGGACTCCATGGTGTCCAGGGTGGCCACAGAGGGTGCCCCACTTGAGCACGATGTTTCGGTGCAGTCATGCCACCACCCCCTGTGGTTCTGGGAGGTGCAGCTTCTGCATCTGGCATTGGTGCCCGTGTGACCCGGCAGTCCGTTTCATCGACTGCCACGGGCCCAAGGGTAGTGGTAGCTGCAGGTGCAGCTGTGGACACCACCACCCAGGCTCAGGGTTTGCCAGCGCAGGCTGCGTTGGCAATTGAAGAGCCCTTGGAAGATTTCCAACAGGACCGGAGGGTAACCGTAGGGGCACGCAGGGCTGCCCTGACCAAGACACGTGTCCCTGGGGCAGTAATGTCATCTGCTGCCCCGAACAGCCAGGTGTTGGCAAGTGCAGGGGCAGATGCAGCCAACAACACCCCGGTTGTGAGTCTGCCAACCAGGATAGTTGCGGTCAATGACCCTGACACAGCGGATGTTGATGTGCAGGGTCCATTAGAGGACACCCTGCTGCCACTTACACAAGTCAGCCCTTTGGTCGTCTCTCCACCTGCCACTCCCTTGGCTCAATCCACCAATCCCACTGGCCATACTGATCAGAGCGGCATCAGCCAGCCAAGGTCTGCGCCACAATCCAAGAGGAGAAGGTTGCACCTGCAGCACATGCTGGGACCCCACACACAGCCACGACCTCCTGCACATTGAGGAAGAAGCCTTTCTGCAACCAGGAACTGGACTTCCTCGTGGACTACGTGCGGAAACACAGCCGTGACATGCTAGTGGGTGCTCATTGTCAGACTACAGCTGCCCACCGTGATACCCACTGGAAGCAAGTTGCGGAACATGTGAGTGCATTCGGCCATGAGGTGCGCACGGTGCAAGAGTGCAAAAAGCGTTGGAATGACCTCAAATGCAGCGCTATGGCTAAGTGTGCCTCAAATTACAACTTGACTCTGGTGACTGGCGGTGGGCCTGCACCGGAGGAGGAAGACATCATACTGCATGAGTCACTTGTTGCGGAGTTCATACCATCTGAATCGCTCGAAGGAGTGGGAGAGATGCCGGACTTTGATGCCCAGTCCAGTGAGTGTTGATGCGTGTTTGTCGAGGACGTGTGTGTTTTACTTGTGTGATGTGTTGTGCATGACTGCCACTACATGTCACGTGTTCATGGTTATGATGTGTGAGTAATGCAATGCTTCCCTGATGCATGTCTACTCTGCTGGATGGTGGACATGTGGAGCAGACGGGGACTGTCCACATCACCGCTTTTACACCATAGTCACATGCTGGTTACCAGTATGCCCCTCCGGTCCATGTTCCAGCTCACTGGCACTTCTGCATGTAGCGTGGGGTGAGCTTCCTCTCAGCCCAGGAACTATGCATAGCATGACTGACGTGCATGTGTCCTCCGCCTGCAAGGGGGTAGCCAATGTAGGCATGCTCCCTTGCCCCTCAACCCCCTGCTCTGCACCCCAATTCCATCTTAGCACTGGTCTGCTACAATATTGTCATTGGTTACTTCCCTGGTCATGCCTTCTGTGTACATTCTAACATCCAGCGCCCAATCTGCCAGACATATCCATTGTGGTAAATCCTTAGTACTTGATGCACAGTGTCTCACTTGGACTGTGCAGAGGTCAGATGCCCCGCAGGGACATGAGTGCCCATTCATGCTCCATGTGCATTCCACAGATGCCCATATGTGTCCTTGACTGGATGATCACTGTTAAGTCCATGATGACCCAAATTGCATGGCATTTCATCTGCCTTCCCACGTCAACTGTGGCTCAGTACTGCGTTGCACACATGTTTAGGGTCTGACAATCTGTGAGGGTCACAGGCCTCAGCCTGTTTAATGGCCAATGACTCTGTCCAATTAGTGTAGTGTCTTCTTCACACGTGGGTGTACTCCAGAGGTTTCATCATGTGTCCTACTTACTGTCCCATCATCATTTGCAGTGTTGTCACTTGACTCACATGAAGCTGTTGATGCTAGTCAACACTGTCTGTCAATACACAGGTCTATGGTCAGCCTTTTGATACCATGGTAGGTATCCCTGCTTTTGCACTTGGGTGGAGGGGTGGTTTGCTTGTAGATATGCTACCCATTGAATGCACATTGCACGTGATGCCTGAAGTTAACCTTGCACTGCCTTCACATTTTCTGACACACACCATGAAGTCCTTGTACATGTAGGTAGTGAGTAACATACATATTTCCTGCACTGCATAGACCCACTTCAATGCAGACTGCCACCTTTCAACAGGTCTGATCACAGAAGCAATTCCAGGTTGACCCAGCATGCATGCCAGGTTCTATTTTGTGTGTCACATGTCTTCCTGATGTGTTTATTGTCGGTGTGTGTGTGTGTTGTGTGCTTCTAACATGTGTAGTGACCTTTTTTCTCTCTATTTTTCAGATGATGACGCAATGGAGCCGGAGGATGGTGTTGTCATGCCAGGCACAGGGTTGTTATCACTCCATCATCCCAGCACAAGTGGGGGTAGTGGGGTGGTAGGCCACGAAAACCCCCAAGTGCTACAGTCTATCTTGTCTCTGGCTGCCTATGAGTCCAGCCCTGATGAACACTCTGACGACCATGTCGAGTTGGATGAGCATCAGGTCCATTTGTCAGGGGTGAGTGATTCTGATGTGGACACTCCTCTGTCCACGACACCTGCACTGAGGGGTCAGACAGTCTTGGAATCTACGACTGTGGTGGATCGGGACGCAGGGTCACCCTCCACACCAGTAACTGATGTGCCTGGGACATCACGTCGACGGGGGCATGTAGTCGTGCAGCCGCGGGCGGTGCCAACACAACGAGGACACACGGTCCTTGGGTCCCGCAGGTGTCAAGCGCAGCAACGTGGTTGCTGCACGCAACCACAGTATACTGAGTGGGAGCAAGACATGACTGCCAATTCTGAATGGCAGGGGGCAGCAATGGAGAACATCGCTGAGAGCATGGAGCGTGTGGCCCAATCTGTGCTCCCCCCTGCTAGGCAGGTGCTTCTCCAGCAGCAGGTGGCACGGTCCATGGCCCGCTTGCTCAGACTGGGCATGGCGGCCTCAGACAGGGCACGACAGGCTGAAATGTCGTCTCTGCATCTAGCAATTGTGGCTCACGCAGAGGCACACATGAAGGCCCTGAGGGAGGAGCATGCTTCCCTCAGATCCAGTCTGGGTGTCCTTCTGATGTCCCAGAGGGAGCGGGCAGAGGAGAGGTTTGCACAGCTTGAGTTTACCATCTCGGCTGAGCTACATGCTTGCCGGGAGGTGCAGCGGTTGTCCAGCCAGGCCTTGCAGGAGGAACTCTGTGTTACACGTGCCAGCTTGCAAGAGGAAGCACGTGTATCACGGGAGGTTCTGCATGCAGACCTACATGTCATCGCCACACAGAACCAGGCTCACCTGTCCGGCAGACCTGCTGCCGACGAGGGGAAAGCTGCGGCTAGGCATGGTCATGCTCCTGTGCCACATCCTCCTTTCCAGGAAGAGCCATACTCGGACGACAATCTATCTCCCACATAGGTCGGGCTGTGCAGGCGTTGAGCCCATGGAGGTTTTTTTCTTTTCCTCAGCATCATCGCATGTGGGTGTTGAGCAGCACCCTGTACCTCCCCCCTCCTGGGTGCCTCTCCCCCCCGGGTCGTATGTGTCCATTTTGGATTTTTCTTTTAGTTTAGTTAGTTAAGTTTCTGTTTGATAGTTAGTTTAAATAGGTAATGTAGGTTTTTCATAGTTAGTGTAATTAGTTAATATAGTTTAAAATTGCTAGTCTATTGTGCTTTCATGTGACGGTGTGTGCTTTGTGGCTTTTGAAAGCATCCACTGTCTGTTCCAGCTGGGCCCTTCAAGCTTGTCTTGTTTATGTGTTTGCTGCTTGGGGTCCTTGACTCACATATGCCACTTCTGCTTCCCTTATCCATGGGCTCGCAAGGATGGTTCGGTGTAACAGCATATTACACAAGGGCAATGGACTATCATATCTGTGGCATGTCTGCTGCTGTGGAACTTGTGTTAACACCTCTAGTGGGGATGATTGGGGTGTATTTGACCACTGCTCTTCATTTTCTAGATGGGGTGTTTAATGATTCATGTGTACATTCATTGCTATGCATTGTGTAGTATGTTTCTTATCTTTAATGAACATGTGCTTGTTGAAAATCATGCCGTAGATAGTGTGTTCCACACTGTTGCTGTGAAAGACGGACTGATGGTGTGATTTCTGATGTACGTCTCTGACATGGTCCACTCTTGTAATGCCTGAAGAGACACACTCAGATGAATATTAAGCATTAATCATGTGTTTCATGGACTTTCTGCAGGGGGATGAGCCTCAAGACCACCTTTGCCAGCAGACATGGGCCATTGGACGTCTGGAATCTGGACACGTTTGGTGGTGCCGACATGCGCATGTGTGCGCAAGCAGAGGCACAGGGATTGCGATCATACATCCAATAAACGATGACGTGTTTCAAGGGACTCCAGGCAAGGTGAGCAGCACAGGGGGGTCACAACCAAGCAAACCTTCCACCTGGCCAGTTGAACATGCATGCTTAGTTGAGCTTGGACAAATATTGGTGTTGAAGCACACAATACAGCTCAGATGTGTTGGTGGACTGATGGCTAGTTGATGGGAAAGTTGTCTGGGGCACCTGCATGGGCCGTGGCACATACCCTCCGTTCAACCATGGTCCATTGAGGCACTTGTATTAGCCATGTAGCATTGCAAAACATGGAATGAAGCAGCTCACAGGGACATACAGCAAGGGACAGACGCGGGTGCAGTGCATTTCATTTCCAAGTAGAATTTAATACATGCACTGGCTACTTTATTTTGGTCATGGTGGTACAGGACTTGTTCTGAAGTCAGACCTTGCTATATGCGTCTGTCTGCTTACCCAGGGAACATTGCATATTGTGTGAATCGTGACACATTGGTGTTCCATTTACCACACACCCACTGGTGCCTGACTTAATGCATTGACTGTGTATGAACCATCACAGGGGTAATGTTACGTATGGGTATGAAGCATCCACACAAGATTGTCTGTTTGTAGAGTATTTTGTTACTTTGGGGCATATTTGGTGGTGTGTTTGAGTGTTTTGGGCATGCACAGATTTTTAACTGTGGCTCTCTTTGTAGCATTGAACTGATCCTGTTACCGGACGGACAGTGCGCAGGCAGGTGGCCATCACTCACCCCAGAGATAAGTTTCTCTTTGACTTCCATTTGAGTAATTTGCTGGTATGTGCATGTGAACAAGTTTGGTCTATTTGTGTATGTGTTAATACTGTGTGTGTAGTACATTTTGGTGCATTCCCTACTTTCCCGTGTCAATCCTACTGCCCTCTCCTGCCTGTCATTCCGGTTATCCAGTATGCCAATGCCTGTGCCGACTGCATATCCCTGACCCTCCTTCCCCACCAGGGTCTCAGAGGCCTGTGTGAGTTAGACCTTGCAGGCACCCAGACCACGGTGGGGGTGGTTGTTTTGTGCCACTCCTGTGCCTGTACACGGGAGCTGTGACAGTAGACATCCGTTCGTGTTGCATCATTCTATGTTATGTACCACACATGGCTCAGATCCTGTTGTGACATTGTTTTACTGTGCTACCTTGGTTGTTAACATCATTGTGGTAGTACTTGGCCTTTGTGGCGTACTGCTAGTTGAAGTCATCTACTGGAGGCTGTTCTGGTTTGTTTTACTGGCTGCAGGGTATTTGCTTGGCTTCTGTGTTGTCCTGCTTTGAGTTCTCTTGGATTTTGTGCTTTTGCAAATCTAGGTGGACTCTTTTACACACAAGGTGGGAGATGGTGACAACGGGGAAGGGTGATCCTGTGGCTAGGTGGAATTCAAGGATGTCGGATGAATAACCCAGATGCAGTTGTTCAGTGGGTTGTGGTGATTTGTGAGGGGGGGGTGTTTTGTTGTTGATAGTTACCTTGCCCTGCAGTGTGATTGGCACCCTGAAATTGTAATTGTGCTTTCCTATGTGCATGATGTATTCTGCTCCTCAATACCTGTTCATGTGTTGTGTTTACCTTTCAGGTGTGAGGGGATAGTTGTGGTTTGAAATGCTGGGGTATACACATGCTGAATGTTCACTTGTGATGTGTAGAGGACAGTGATGGTCACTTGATTTCACATGCATATGTTGAGTGATGTCCCTACTGACCCACACACTCGCACTATGATCCACAACATGTACAACCAACCTTACATGTCCATGTGTACACTCTGTTTGCCTTCTGGTGCCCACTGTGTCCCTGCAGCAAATGTTCTATGACCATTTGTGGATCCTGTACATGCATAATTCTATTTTATGTAGTTTGTCGCTTAGATGTGATGCTCAGGGTGTACATCACACACAATGGCTGTTCACTGTTCTGTGCTCTGAGCAGTGTGTTGCAGGAGGTGGATACGGCACACAGTAGCTGCAGTGTTGATTATGCAATGCACATTGTGCTTGTGGACAGGCATTCATTGTTATGTTTTAAATACAACTTTTGGAATGCATTTGGGTATGACTTATTTTGGGTGGGAGGTTGTTGGTCAGTCATTTCATCTAATTCCATGTCAGGCATCATTGTCTGATGCCCAATTACATTTTTCACATGGCAATGTGTACCTTATTGGTACTGTGTTGGTGTATGGCTATTGCGGCTATTGCTTGCCATGTCATGTTGTGGTTTGGTAGGGTTTGAGTGACATACCAGTGATAGTCATGGCCTGTTTTGCAGGTCTGTGTGATTCACACCTTGCATGTGTGCCTTTTGGTCACACAGGATTACTTGTGTTTAAGTAGCTAGGGATGCACACAATGTGGCAATTCCATGGCAACAATCTCAGGGTGGTAAGGTTGTGACAGTTGACTGTCTCTTTGTCATCATCGATTGTCACCTGGTATGTGCCAGGCCTGTGTGCACTCCGCAGGGTTGGGAGTTTAGGTGAAAAATCTGGCCACAAGCTGGGACCGGGCTTCCTCGCCACGTGCCCTATCCCATCCCATGGGCAGCGCCTGTGCCTGTGGTTGGGGATGTGGGGGCACCACCATGTGCACCGGTACGCCCTGCCGTGTTGCAACATTGTGCAGGACACATGCTGCCACAATGGTCCTGCACACTACTGGGGGTGCATAGAGTATCTGCCCGCCAGAGTGGTCAAGGGAGCGGAAGCGTGACTTGAGCACTCTGAATGTGCGCTCCACTATGGCCCTGGTTGCAATATGGGCCACGTTGTATCTTACCTGGGGTGGTGTGGTGGGGTTCTGGATTGGCGTCATCATGTGGTTGCTCAGAGGGTAGGTACTGTCCCCTGGAGAGGTGATAATTGTTGTGATTATTGGGGTTTGTGGATTTGTGTGTGTGTGTGACTTGCATGCATGTGCACGGGCATTTTTACTCACGTAGGAGCAATGTGTTGCCATGCTGCCGAGCTTCCAGGGCCCAGCTCAGGGCGGACATTCTGTATATGAAACTCTCATGGGCGTAGCCAGGGTAGTTTGCATAGACAGAGGTGATTATTCCCTTTGCATCGCATACCACCTGTACATTGATGGAATGCCAGTGCTTGCGGTTTCGGTAGATGTGCTCAGTGGCCCTAGGTGGACGTAGGGCCACATGGGTGCAATCTATGGCACCAAGCACTTTGGGGAAGTGTGCCACCCTGTAAAAGTCCTGGACAACGGCCTGCCTTTCTGTGGGTGTTCTGGGCACATATATGTGCCTGCAGACTGAGGGGCGCGCTGTCATGATTTCCAATACCTGGTGTAGGTAGCGTGACTGCGTGGCCTCTGAGACCCCACCCACTATGGCAGTAGTCCACTGAAAATACCCAGTGGCCAAAAAATGCAGGACATTGAGCACCTTCTCCAAGGGTCTCAATGCTTGGGAGCAGAGGGTGGGGGATGTTAGGTCATCTTCCCACTCCCTGACCAGGTCTAGGATGATATGGGGTGGAAACCCATACCTGCCATAGACCTGGTCGTCAGGCATCCCAAAAAGGCTTGTCTGTGGTGAAAAAATGTGTGCCCTGGATATTCTCCTCCTCCTGCGGTGTCCCACGATCAGTGCTGCGACAATGGGGCATTCATCGTAGCTGTACATACGTGTTTGTTGTTTGCACGCACTTTTATGCTGTGCGCGGGGACGCTTCCGCCCGCCTTCATGTGGCGGACGCGTCGACGCCTGTGTGCGTCTTTTGCCATGCGCGGGTTTCCTGTATTCGAATCCAGGAATATGGGTTGTTTGTGTGCGTGTAGGTGTTTCGTGTAGTTCCCTGCAGTACTTCCCCAGTTATGCCTTCTTTTTCTTGCGTTATTCCCCATTCTGCGTGTTACCCCCACTGTTCCGCCCACTTTTGTTGTGTGCGCTGCGCTGTGGGCTCTTTTGCTGTGCGCGAAGCGCACGCCGTTTGATGACGTGTGTGCCCGCGTGTGCCATGCACGGAATTGGCGCACAACCAGTGGGAAAGTAGCGCAGCGCCTTCCTTGAATCGCACGCTTGCGCGTGCGCTTGCTTTCTCACACTTGCACCTCCTTGCGCCCGCTTGCGCTGGGATTTTCGCCGCACATTTGTTCCATGAATCGGCCCGTCAAACTCACCTGGAAGACAGCAAGCAGAGTCAGAGTCATAGCCGATCCGGACCCGACATAAGGGCACACGGACCAGTGAAGCAAATAGGTCCATGGAACACCCGCATCAACTACCCACCCCTCCACAGAGAGGCAGGACGGAGAGTTCAATGCACAAAAACCTAATGTGAGCAATAACCCCAAGGGAGGGGATTTGGACCAGATGGAGGTGGGAGTCCACCCATCACAGAACCAGTATCTTAACCCTCCATTCTCCTGTTATAGGCGCTACCCAACGTCTAACACATAACCAAGCAGAGAGTGGTCCAGCATAGCGCTTAGACCTCCATCCAGTATCGTGTGGCGCCCCCATGGATACCATGTGAGCGTAACAAAAAATGTACCACGTTGCATTCCTGTAGTCAAGGCAACCCGATTTTGGTATTGGCTGGATTCTCGGATCCTAACATAATAGCTGTGGGAGGGGCGGCATCATGGGGAAGTGTTGCCAGGGGAACCCATTGTCAGTTGCAGGTTTGCCAGCTCCCGTTTGCTAGCGCAGTGCCATACAATAAAGAAACTAGTTTGTTTCTCCTTCAAAGGTATGGAAGACCATGTGAGCTGTGATCACAGAAAATAATTGTTGCTATCAGGTGGTTCAGGCCGCGGTATGTATCTAGGAGCCTTCATAAATGGCTGGCTGCTGTATACGTGTAAAAGCCTCATGCAAGTTGCCCGGTGTGTAATATACAAAGAAGTGTGCATTTCACCTTAAAAGAGGGATCATGGCCACTATAATTGCATGAAAATATGTTGCTGTCAGAAATGGTTGGCTGTCATATATGTGTGCAGGCCTCATATGCATGGTTTGGGGGGTGTCTCCATATTGTGAAGCCAGTGTGTAGCTGTTTAAGATTAAAAGTATCCATGTTTGTATCTGAGAGGGATTGGCCCCTATAGCTTGTTGGATCTGGGTTAAGAAGATACAGTGCTAACATCTAAATGGAGAAGGCCACTGTAGCTTGTCAGACCTGGAAGGAAGAGAGAGAGAGTGCCATCTAATAGCTTCTGGACTGTCATCCCAGAATGGAAGGTAAGACTTGGAAGAATCAGCACTGATTACAAGAGATGACAGTAGTTGTTTTAAGGACCCCACATTGGACCTTAAAGTGGGGATGAGGAGAACGCCAATGTTGTTCAAATTATGGGATTGCAAAATTACCAATTCCAATCAAAGTCTGTCAGATAGGTTTTACAATTCCTCATTAAGTCCTATGTGGTTGGTATTCAATCTATGTATCCACTTGGCTTCCTTCTGTAGCAGGCTCCCTAAAGTATTTGAGGATTCTTTGACTACGTCAACTACCCACCATGGCATGTCATCTGAGGTGTGCTGGAATGTAGTGATTAACCAGTGGTGCAGTAAGGTTCCTACATCTAATCTGTGATCACTGTTCACAAATTCTAATGTGAACAGGTCCAAATGTCTGACCCACGAACCTGAGAACACAGGGGCACTCTATGCAATAAACTGCCTGTTTGGTTTTGTAATTAGTAAGGTTACACAGAGTCCATATCTTCTTGTTGAGACAAAATTCTTTTGTTTTTTTGGTAAATCTGCAGGCGGTACAATTGCTGCACGGTAGTGTCCTGTCGTGGTTCTAAGGTCCCAGAGACTCAATCCGGGTGCGGGTTTTGCAAACTTTGAATGGACAAGTTGGTCTCGAAGGTTCTTGGCAAGTTTGAATTTGCACCTTGACAGTGGTTCGTTTGGGAGGCTATGCGTTGTCAATGACCAGTATTTGGAAATCAACTTGCGGACTCGAAAAGACTGTGTCCCGTGGGTGATGACGCATGTGGTCCTCTGGTCATCATATTTAGGAACATCTTTTGGAGTCAACAGGGCATCCCTATTTCAGAAACGTGCACGTTTCGTTGATTTATTAATGAGTTTTCGAGGGTACCCATTTTGGGCAAGTCTCTGGTCGAGGTCCTCGACATGGTTGTGGAAGTCCTCCAGATTAGTTCAGTTTCTACTTATCCTTAGGTATTGCCCATATGGAAGGTTTTAATGAAGATGTTTCAGGTGATCGCTGGAGAAATTAAGGAGGGTGTTCCTATTGCTCGGTTTGCGATAAAGGTCACATTTGAGGGCACCAGCGCTGTGTTCGATCCTAAGGTCAAGGAAGTTGACCTCAGTTTTGCTATAGTCCATCGTGAACTGAATGTTCATGTTAACATTATTCAACCAATCTAGAAACAATTTTAGGTCTTCTTCTGTGCTTTCCCAAATGAAAAGAATGTCGTCAATATACCTCTATCAATTTAGGATCTGGTTTTGGAAGGGATTTTTGTCTGATAGAATATTACTGTCTTCAAAGTTGGACATAAAGAGAATCACTAAACTGGGTGCAAAAGCTGCCCCCGTAGCCATCCCTTTGATTTGAAAAAAAGAACTGACCATTAAACTCAAAATAGTTTTTGCCGAGAGCCGGGGTCATCAATTCAATGAAAAAACTGTCTGCCACCCTATCTTTTAGCCTAAATCTGGTGAGATGTTCCCTCATGCATTCTATTGCCACTTCTTGCCATTTGCTAGTGTACAATGATGGTATGTCCATGCTGATCAACCAGTGTCTGGATTGGTCAAATGGTATATCTTCAAAGATCTGGATTTTATATACATTGTTCATTGCAATTGTTCTCATGCATCCTAGGCCATGCACTGGGGCACTCACTGCCTGAATTATCCTGCACTACAGTGATCCAATGTGACAATTCCAGACTGACCACAGGAGAGGGGCAGCCCCCGGCTGTGAAGTATCCGCATATTTTTGGAAACCCCCCACTTATGCCAGATAGAAGTACAGGGTAAGTGGCACTCAGGTTTTTGCAATGCAATGGGCAGTTAAATCATGTTACTGCTGAGTATCTTTCATTCATGCATATTTGTATTCATTTTTCCTTTCAAAACACCATTCTGAAAAGATTTATTTTCTGCCCCCCTCAGGTCTTTTCTTTCACCTGCCCTGAGGAAAGCGTGTATGGATGCCATCTCCACTGGCATGCCGAAACGTGTATCTTTGCCCTGAAGACAAGAGAGAGCATTACCAAACATTAGATCTGGAAAACACACGTAGGCAGAGACTAGGCATGGCTATCAATTAAGTGTGCCTCACTTACAGGGTATCATTTTTAATACCCCTGAGTACTTGATAAATTTGGATTATAAATAACCCATATATGATGTACTCATGTGCTTAATCAACTTTTTTGTTTTCTTTCCTTTGTCAAATTCTGTGATTGTGCTAATTTTGAATTCATTATTGTGTTTGATTCAATATATTGTTTCACATTTTGGTGGATGTAAATATGTTTTTTATGTTTTGTTCGTATGCTAAAATATGAAAAATGTCTTATTTTACGACATATATAAACTCACTTGTGAATACTTAAGATACTCTGTGTAACTTTTTGTGCACCATATACATCTTTATAAAAATTAGAATAAGGACAACATATTAATTTGTTTGCAGCGTGGATATCTTTTTGATTAATATAGGGTTTTGAGCCCAACCATGCATGCCCATAAGGGGCTCTCCTACTAGATGGAGTATACCAAGTAGATCCATGTTAATTTTCACCCCTTGTGAGACCCGTTATTCTTTAAACCAACTGCACATTGTATCCTGCGACTTGTAGTTGTGTGTTCCCATTAGGAGCAATGGGTTACAAATCTCAACATGAAAAATGTTGCTGTAGTATATTCAGGACAGGCTAAAATGAGTCATTTATTTGAATATTTATTATGCGCCACATGCCCATAGGCCTCAGAGTGCACATGAAGAACAGAGAGAAACAAGACAACAAAAGTCATTTGTCAGACAGGAAGGCGGGGAGTACAGGATTTAACCTGGGTTGAGGTTGAGCAGATAAGTTTTGATCGGCTTCTTAAATAATGCCAGATTCAGGCTTATAAATCAGGGAGTGAGTAACAATGAAGAAGAGCCTGGACGTCAAATAATTTCCCCCCAAAATGCACCAGCTTGTATCTCAGCTTGGCAAAGGTGGGGAAGGCAGACGAGCGGAGCTGTCTTCCTGATGTGTGTGTCTTCACTCGATCCTTTAGGTATGTGGGACAGGGATTGGCCTGGCATTTGAATTACAATGTCAGGATCTTGTCCGTGATCCTACATTGTACAGGCAACCAGTGTAACGTCCTATGCGCATCGGACACATGAACGCATTTAGACATGCCATGAATAGCCCGTACTGCGCTATTCTGTGCAATCTGGAGTGCTTGAATGTTCGAGCGCATTGTTCCAGCTAGAAGACTGTTGCAGGAGTCTAGTCTGGAGTTTATTACACCGATTATGGCAGTATGCTACTCGGTAGTGGGGTCATTCAGGGTCCAGAATCTAGAGATCAGGAATCATGTGCACGCAATGTTCTCGTAGCCCATTCATTTGCACAGCAGACCTGCACAACAAAATAAAAATGGGCCACAACTGTGGAAAGAAGAAGGATTGATCCCAACACAGACCATGGAAGGAAAAGACAAGCTTGGTTCAGCAACTCTATTCCACTGCGTCCTGCAAACCACTTCAGGGTCAGATTATTTTCCAGTCAGAGAAGAGGTCACAGTAAATGGGCATTTTATGAACAGCCATTAACTCAATAACACTTCATGCATGCCATTTAGCCAGGTTGTTGTTTCACTGCTTTGAACAACTTATTCTATTCAGTTGTTTAGTCAGACAAAAAGCACTCGTGCCAGTGTCCCATCTCTTGACCTCAGCTTTATTTAGCTTCCTCATATGCCCAATGCGCACCATACCAAATCAAATGAGATGTTGCACATTGTTGATTGATGTCATCCATAGTCTGGATAGTATGGCAAAGCAATAACTCATGTTGAACTTCGTAGGTCTTCCCTGGGCTTCGAGATATGAGATTCTACTGGGTTTGACATGCATCTATCTAGGGAGATGCAAATAGAAAAGCAAAACAGTTGATGATTGGTGTCTGAATAGAATGTAGTAATTCATGCTTGTTAGGGAGTGGATTTGTTGGATAGTTAGGCTAGATTAGAATTACATCAGAAATAGAGCCCCATAGTGTTAGGTTTGACATTTTTGGGCGGGTTTGTTAGAATGTTTATTTGTACATTGTGGTGGAGGGGTGGAACTACCCACTTAGATTTTGTTGGAATGGTGGAAGGCTAAAGCACTCAGAACACAAATAGAATGTGTAGGTGGAGGAGAAAGTAAAAATACTGAGACCACTACATGCATTTTGTAGGTAAAGGAGAAGTTGAAATGCTGCCAACCCATATGCATATACCAGGCATAGGGGAAGGTAAAAGTGCTGAGAACCCCATGAGCATCTTATAGCGGGAGGAGAAAGCAAAGCAGAGAGCACCCCTTGTGCATGTTTTATGGGTAAGGGGAGGCCATAGCACCGAGAACCCAAAATGCATTAAGTAGGTTCAGCAGAAGGCCAAAGCACAAAGTTCTCCAAATTAATTTTGTAGACAGAGTGGAAAGCCAAAGCACTAAGAACCCAGTGTGGTATATGTAGGCATAGGGATGGTTACCAGGTGTAGGGTAGTACCAAACACATATAATTAATAGCTGTAGAAGGAAGCCAAAGCACTGTGTATAGCATGGCTGGATTCCTATAGCAGTCACCCAATTACCAGCAGAGTACACTTGGGCCCCTCAAAACCTCCCAGGCACAGGAATGGAAGACTCAACCATGGGGCAAATTTACTGTAATTTATTAGCAAACAAACATAACAGGGATCAGACTGAGAAACAAGTTTCATCTAGAGCTCTCAGCTTCTAAGCATGTGTCACCCAGTTGTATCCTGGTGTGATGTCACAAATCCAGCTTCCCTCCCAGAAACCTATCAGATATTTGCAATGGTCAGTCTGGGTAAGTTATATATAAAGAATACATAGGTTTGTTTTGTAATTGGTTAGCCATATCCAGTGGCTCCTCCTAGGTACACCTCTACTAGCACCCATCTACAATGTTACAGGGTTGCCAAAAGACTATTGCCCCTTGCAACAAATGATATCCCCACATGAAAGGTGAATTTGGATAGGGCAGAATGTGTTCTCCCAGTGCGGGGACAGTAGACAGTTCTCAGACTGAATGTACCTCTTCAAGGCAATATGAAAGAACATGGAGGTTCAAATCATTCTCTAATGCTGCTATTCGCTGATCACCCAAGACTGTGAGAGTGCAGTCAGTTAACAAATCGTAGGCAACACTTGTATCTTCTTCCCTCTGGTTCGCTGGGAACAGTTTTCTCCATCTGGGTCACGTGTGTCAAGACCCCAAAATGAAGCCCTGTCATTATAATGATGAGAATTTTAGTCTGAATTTCAGCAGGTGGCTCAATATCTCGGTAGCTGGAATTTTCCTGCTTCCACTTTGTCCTTGGCTGGGTGTTCTGTTTCTGCTTGCCTCGAGCTGCGGCGATCTTGTCAGCTTGTCTGTGTTTACCAAATTTTCCTCTCCTTCCTTGCTTGTTTTAGAGGCCTATAACTTCTGTAGTATTCTTTATGGCTTCTCAATATTAGTGGCAGTCAGGCATGTGCAAGCTAAGTGTATGGATTGTTGCATCTTGCGGTTTCAGCTTTGGCAAAAGATATGAATGTAGAGATATGTATATGTGTTTGTCCTCTTACCTATGTGGGTTTTAAGCATGTGCTTCATGCATATATGCAATAAACTAGTGCATGTCCGTGTAGCTTCATGAATGGATGAATATGCACTTCATGTATAAGCGCGGCTGCGTCGTGATGTCAGTTATGATGTAATTGGTTTCTGATTAATGTCAGTTCCATGTCATCCAGATCATCAATTGGGTATGGTCTGAATGATTGCCTACAGGAATACTGCTTTTCACGCCTAAGGTACATCGATGATTGTGGTGATGGGCCTACGAATGAGGCACATCTATTGTTTCTTTGTCTTCGTGTCAAGAGTCTTGCATGGGGCATGAGGGTCAGACTTGTGCTCCTGTCTACAATCCCTCTTCAGGTCGATCAGTCGACCACACTACCTACATGACTCTCTCTACACATCTGCAGTTTTGGGAGCCAAACTTTTGTTATCCCTCTGAGATGTCCATAGTACTTAGCATGATCATCCAGGCTCCCTGTGATATAACTGCAGTCTCCGTCTGAGGTGCACCAAACCCATTTTCCCCAATAGTCACAGGTGTTGTATGGGTACTCATATTGCTTCTGTCGGGAACAGAGGCACTGTGTCAGTTGTGTTTTTAATGCATTTCATGTTTTTGTTTCATTATCTGCTTCTGTCTCTACGTCAATCAGCACCTTCATTCTTAGAGTCTAGTTGTTTTTCTACACTGTGCTATTATTATTCGAATGACACAAAGTGCTAGCAAAACTAGTACTAATGCTGCTGCCAACACCTCCAGTCCATTTGCTATCCATGTTGGCATCCATGAGAATATATACAACAGCTAACCTTAATCTTTTCCGACATACTTCGCTTCTGGTGATGGCCTCTGTTAGCTTCCCATTATCTTCATCATTGGTAGGCCAAATGTACTGCAAGAAGACCCTATATTGGTGCACACCCCTCCTTCCATGGCTGCAAGGAGTTCCAGAACATATCTGTTCAGGAGGAACATCAACCTGACAGCCATTGATGCCGTTGAACCCTTTCACAGTTGAGTTTATTGTCTGCATCAGCTCCCAATGTGTGATCTGGAGCCATATGACATGTTAGCTTGTCTGTACTGCTGGAACAATAGATGCAAATAACATCTCAGTTCTACTGAACAGCCAGTACTCTGGTGGTATCACATCTAATGTCTTTTCCATGTCTGATGAGG
The DNA here is from genome assembly GCF_040938575.1 of Ambystoma mexicanum. Classification (NCBI taxonomy): domain Eukaryota; kingdom Metazoa; phylum Chordata; class Amphibia; order Caudata; family Ambystomatidae; genus Ambystoma; species Ambystoma mexicanum. Next base: position 475,577,777 of record NC_090932.1, on the reverse strand, counting down.
CACAGTTCCCTCTTTTTATTATTGTCAGTCTTGCAGACCTTTTCATTCTTTTGTTTTTGTCTATTTTAGGGAACCCTTCAATGTGTATCTCCTTCTGAGGCACTACTAATGCTGAGGTATTCAGATGTATGAGCGAGCATATTTCCCCTCCACCCCTGAGTTCGGTTTCAACTGCAGTTATGCTTTCGGCCACAGGCCCAGCAGTTGTCCATGGGTACTCCTGTTCCGACCTTCATGCCTGGTATTTTCGTAATCTGTTTGCATCCTTCATTCTCCCCAACCTGACAGATGCATGAGGCATTGTGCTCTTGCCACTGGGATTTCAGTTGACAGCAATGTTCTGCAAGCACTCATGGCATAGGGGATGAGAGAGCAGACATAAAAGCCCTCTTTTGTTGTTTGTTTCCCTACTTTACCCATGTGGCTATACCACCTGTTATTTGATATATCAGCCAAATTAGTTATGTACGAGTTTACCTGACTGAAATCTACCTCTGCACTCAGCCTAATTCGTTTTACTTTTTCAGCAGTGCTTCTTGCCTGCCTTGATATGGCTTCTGTAACAGCATGGACTGGGGTTATGTCAGTAAGGGTCAAAGCTTGTGCATGTGCAAACAACAATATTCATAAAACGAGGAGTGTAAAGAAGTGAAGAAGGCACACAAAATTATTAAGACGGTTCGTATAATAATTTGCATGTTGTCTTGCGGTGATCCAGGTGTCTGTAGATTGATGTTGAACAGCCTCAAAAAATTATTTTTATTAAGTTAGTGTGTGTTACTTCAAGCGTCTATATTATTGGGCGAGTGCTGCATAGAACAATCACCCCCACAATATACATATTCTCGAGTCTCCACTTAAGGAAATAATGGATGGGTCTCAACGTGTCAATTGTGAATAGGTATGGGCTACATATAATATAAAAGCATGAACAAATAGCTTTGGATGTATCATTTGGTCCAATTCTGTTCATATTCCATATCCAATGAAGCATTCCTGGAATGAGTTACGTCTTTGGAAGACCATGCGGTAAAACAGTCTTCACTTTCTTCTTTACTTTCTCGATGAATGCTGCTTGTAAGGAAAGGACAGTGTACCTAATCAAGGTGCTTGTATCATCTTTTTCTAGCTCTCTTTCTCTGGATCTAGTTATTTGTGGCTGTGGTTCTTCTTCTTTGTCTTTATATTCTTCTTTCATCAAATTATCTTCTTTTAGATGGGTAGAGTTCTCACCTCGGCAGGGCTTAACATCTCCAATGTAGTTCCAGACCTTTTTACCATGTAATTTTACTGCAGTCTGTGGCTTTCTCGACAACAAAGGGACCTTCAAATCTCGGCTTATTCCATGGTCTTACAAAATTGCTGAGTAAGACGGTGTCCCCAGCATACAACAACAGTGGCTTTAATAGTCCCTACATTTTTTCTGTGCTGTTGTCTTCTTCATTGTTCTTTAACAATGTTCCTGCAGATGACGAGGAATAAAAGACGCACTAGCCATCAAAGAAGTCACATATTTGTATATTGGAAGTTACATTCGCGTCTGCCAATGCCCTAGTGGGAGGAGCCAGGGTTGGTCACATGCGCCGTCCTTTTTCCATCTCATGGGGTGTTAAAAAGTGGTCTGATGCAGGCTAAATGCGAAATGCAAATAGCGATAAAGGTAAACATTGAAGTCATCCTTTTTCCAAAGTTACTTTTATTTTGGCAATTTTTCCTTTGAGCAGAACGTAGAGGTGCACACACATCCTGTTCACTTGTGGATGATAGGCAAAGGAGAGTTTTTGCTGTATCCTCAGTAGGGTTGTGATGTGCTGAAAAGTCTCACTCACGAAATGAGGTCAATTGTCTGTCCGCAGGACCTCACACACCCCCAATTGTGGGAACACCTCTCTAACAAGTACTTTTGCACCTCTTAGGGCATCAGGATGGGAACAGGTACCAGGTTTGATCCAACTGGAAAACAGGCACACAACCACTATCCTGTAGCGGTAGCCCTGTCACAGCTCAATCATCTCAACATAGTCTATATGGAGATTTTGGAAGGTACCAGTCGGGCATGGTATGGCTCCTCTCACTACAGGTAAAGTATGTCCTGCAGTACATTTTTTACACGTAACTCAATTCTCTATGAATACGTCTATATGCTCTACCATATTAGGACAGAACCACTCTTCCCCCATGTGTGCAGCAAGTACATCTTTACCCATGTGAGTACGGTAATGCAATTGTGTGCATGTAATCTGCAATAATGCTATTGGGAGTACTAGCCTGCCCTTGCTTTCCTGTCACCATAAAACGTCAGTGTGAAATAGTGAAAATCCCCTTCTCATCCACAACTGTTTCTCCTCTGCCGGAGCCCTTGCTTGGATTTCCATTATTTGCATAGCTGGTAATGTGTTGTAGCCTTCCTTAAAAATCATGTTGCAAATACGAATAAGTGTGTTTGATGGGGTATCAAAGTCTGTTATTCCTAGTAAATATGCTGCACACTTTGATTCCACATCTGCTGCTTCATTGCCCCTGGAGACTCAATCCTCCCCCATTGTGTGGGCTTAGCATTTCACAGCCGCTATTGCTGCTGGGAGTTGAAGCGCATCTATGTGTATGCCCAATAGGGGCGCGTGCTGCACTGGTGTGCCGTCAGCACATGGATAGCTCCTCCTCAGCCATTGTGACAGTTCAGAGTAATCGTCTGGTCCTAGTGCGCTTCTAATGCTATTATAAGAGCTACTAATTCCGCTCCCTGCAACTTAAAAATGTAAAGGCAATCTCGTGCTTGCTTTTGTTTCCTCTGTACCATCTGCTTTTAGGGTCACCACTGAGGTCCCTGTATGTCTTTCCCCTGTTGTCTGCTCTATTATTGATGACCCATCAATGTAAAGCATGTCTCCTGCCTGATGAGGCTTCTCCCCCACTTTGGAAATATCGTCATACTGTTCCATATATGTTGTACATTTGTGTGCATAGTCTCTTTTTTCCACTGGTTCTGCTAAAAATGTTGCTGGGTTTACAGGCCTGCAGCTTACTATTTTAATTGCTGAATTCGAGATAATCACCTCATATCCAGAAGCTCTCTGTGTAGTCAACCGACTCTTGGGCCTTTCTGAGAATTGCAAAAAGGGTGTCTTCCACATAAAGTATGGTACTACAGTACATAGTAATAGTCTCTGACTTCTCTACTGTAATGGGGCAGCAGCCAGAGCTTGCTCACAAGGGTAACGTCCAATCAACACTGGGTCCAAACATCCACTATAATAAACCAAGGGCATGTGTCCTACGATAGTCTTGTCTGTGAGTACCACAGTCATCACTACCCCGTTGGAGTGTGATAACAGGAAGAATTTGTCATGGTAGTCTAGAATCTCTTACACTGGAGCTGTGCATATTGCTTTATTCAGCTCTTTGAATATGTCAGTCATTTTGTGTGTCCATAACAGCTTCCCATTCCCCTTCTGCACTTCCTTAAATCCACTTAACAAAGGTCTTGTGTATGTGCACTAGTCAAACACCCACACTCTGCAATAATTACAGAGGCTGAGAAACTTCTGCATCTCCCTCACTTTCTTTGGCATCAGTGTTCTGCGTATCACCTCCGCCCTTTCTGGAGTCACCTTTCGTCCATCTTGTGATATTAATTGTCCATTTTATAGCACATCCTTTTTACAATACTGCAATTTTACATTGTCCCAACTTGTAGCACTTTTCTGCCAGTACTTTCTACAAATACACTTTCGATACTGGT